>NC_090666.1:38031369-38738869 GCF_013368605.1 Nyctibius grandis
AGGGTAATAGAAATCTTGCTTTATTACCACCCCTCTATGTATGGATTAATGCATTCACTACAGCCTTTCAGCAAGACACTAAGCACTCCCCTGTTCAAGTAATAGACTATAATATCCCCGACATTCAGGAGGAAACACAGAATACAATTAAGAACAGAATACGTAATATTTGCTGAAATAAAACAGATTTCCAATCAATTAAAACAGACTCTTCTTCCAATAGCACCAGACAAATAATACATTTACAAAACTAATCGGTTCTACACAAGCTGAGCTAATGAGTGTCATTTGGGTCACATCCTCAAATTGCAAATAAATGTTATCATTTATCAACCTAACACATTACTCAATAAATCTTCTGCATCACTGTTCATACTTATCAGCTGTGTCATTTAATATTCCTTTCTGATTTAGAAAACTATTTCCTCTGGTGCCTGACCCCTTGTAATGGAAAACTACTGGAAACAGAGAGTAGCTATTTTAAGAATTGTATAATTTAGAGCTAAACAGAGCTGTGGACAGCGCTGAAATGCTCCAATATTCATTTTTCAGTGGGTCTCCTCCCAGGTTGCAAGTAATACAAGCTGTTGAGGTAAAAGTTTCATTTAAGGAACGTCAGACTGTAGGCAATGTGGTAAGAGCTTTTGCGGTGTGTAAAGTCATGAAAATGATTACGCTCAGTCCAGACAAGGAGATCCGTTATCTCATTTATGCAATGGAGAATTGTGGACACTCCTAATAACAGGCGTAAAACCTCCCCATCCCAGCCACTTGATGTGCTGCATACCACTTTGCCTGCGTGCTTGTAGACTGGTGATTTTGGTGATTTCAGCGTTTTCCAACCCCTGCCAAGCTGGGAATGAGAAAGGGGGGAGCTTCCAAACACTACCCCTTCACCAACACCCCTCCTTACACCCCCCCCCCCAAAAAAAAAAAATCAGAAGGGGAAATAGGTCTTGTTGCCCCACAGGTGATACCTGGTGGGTCCTTTCCTTTGTCCCAGCCTGCTTCCCCATAAGCAGCATCCTTTCAGGGCTCACTGCAGAGACCTTTTTCTGACACTTACCCATTCCAGAACTGAATTACCCAGATGCATCTTTTTTTATCGTAGACACATAAAAGCACAGGCATACAGCCACTGGGACATACCTAAGACGGACACCTCACGACCGACATTCTTCATAAGCATGTTTGTTTCTGTGTCTCAGGAGCGTGTTTAGATTGACTGTCAAACACTAAAGGAGTTATGAACTGCGATGTCCTCTTTGTGCACTTGCTTTACAACACACTGCATAGCTGTGCACAATATATAGGTACAGGGCCACATTTTACCTGAAGGGCCCTTACTAGCAGTGCACCGGGTAGTAAATGGTTCATTTGACAAACACAGCTGAGCCAGGTGCATCAGTGGTCAGCTGGCTTATGTTCTTATGTGGATCTAACTCACTTCACATTTTCAATTCCCTTTCCCCTAGCTCCTTCTGCTTGTTGCTATATTTCCTGTCTCCTGCTCCACTTCTGCTCTGACTAGTGCCCTTGCATTGATTCAAGTCCCACCTTTAGCATCATCATCACTCCTGTCCCTCCTAACATTCTCATCAGATTTCTTATTTTTACTTTCACCTCATATCCCATCCATTTCCTCTGACCTCATTTGGTCCCCCTCCTTCATTTCTCTGCTTTCCACTCATCTGAGTCCTTACCTTTCATCTTTTGAGTCAGATGATAAGTTTTCTTATCCCCAACCTGCCACTGGCACCAGCACAGTTAAAAGCAAAGGCAAGACAGGTTTTTGTTGTCATTTTGAGCTTTGTTGTGATAGAAACCCCAAAATGCAAAAAGATATGACTGCTCCAGCAGCTGGAGACCCAACACGAGCAGGCTGAGTGACCCCTCAGTAAGAGCAGTGGGAGTAAGGACTGTGCACGCCAAGTGCAAAGCTCTGCAACAACTCTGGCAAGCTGGGGGGGACCAAGGTTTGCAAAGATTTCCCCTTTGGGGAATTTTTTATTACAAAGTCAACAAAAATCACCTCTTTCATACAAGAGGACTCTGCTGTCAACTAACGTGTTCTCATAGGTATAGCTGGAGATGACATCCAAAATAATGTGGCTTAAATTATGTAGCCAAAAGCAAACATAAGTGTGAAGCGAGTTATAAGCAACTGAAAATTAAAGGTTAATTATGGGAACTGTAGGCAACCTTAAACATGTCATATTTCTCACTATAGCTATGGTTCCCATACCACTTATAAAGAAGTCTAGATCCAATGAAATACTCCAGCATAAGCTGTTTTGCAGTGCTCATCAACTGGCCTTAACATACTAAGTTCTATCTTATGCGATTTCACTGAGAATGTATAGAAACAAACACATCTGCCATTTCTGATTTCATTATCAAAGCCAACGCTTCAACTACTCATTTGAACTGTAGTTTTGACCTTGCGAATTTCAGTGAGAGTCCTGAACACTTAACAATGCTGGAATAGCCAAACTGGTATCTGCTGTATAGATCTGAGAGGGAACTTTACACTTGGCTGTTACACGTATTTTAAGGTTTGTTTATATAATTTAATAAACACAGGAATACTATAGATGGAATCTAGCAATGTGTAAATATCGCAAAAATAGTATGCATAACATTTATGGCACAGGATAATCATAACACATCAACCACTATTAAAAACACATTTACTTGAATTTTAGGGCTGTACTTCACACTGCTAAATGTCTCAGATAGGTTTATCCAGCCATTTCTAATGTAATATGCAACATTAAAGTTAAAGTAAATGCATTTTCAGTGCCTGTTGACCACTTTAACCAGTTTCATAAACCATTCATACTAAGATACATGCAGAGAAGTGTTGCATAAGTATTGGATAAATCATCATTACTAAAATACTCAGCCCTCCAACTAAAATAAACACCTTTCCTTTGAATGTTAATATGCTGAAACGCATCTGAGTTATAAAGTCTCTTTGCACTTTTGGTAAATATTTCCCTTTGTGAGCCTAGTCTGTACATATTGTATGTGTATTTGTGAATACTTCAGATTAATGTTTTCTGGCAGTATTTACATTTCTAGATGCACCTCATCTGTAATAATAATGAAAAACTGTTAAGCATCTTGCAGAGCTTTGTCTTTGCTCCAAACGGTTTCTTTCCTCTTGCACATAGAGTGCTGTTTCCCCAACTAATTGTGTTTCAGCATTTAGAACAAACTTCAGCTTCATAACCTGGAAATATTTTTATTCAGTCATGTTATCTTCTTTAGGCAGCTTTTAGGCACTCACGTGAGGTGAACATGCAGGCTATTCCATGACAGTATCTATTTTCAAAAATATAGAGGCCACAGCTGAGAGCATTCACAAACCACCCCTCTAGTATTTGTTGTTTTACTCTAGTGCATATTTTTACATAGAAGTAGCAAGTAGATGTGTCAGGGATGTGAACTTTACACAGATCCCCTGCCTCCTTACTCCGTGAAGGTATACACTATACCTTTATTCCTTCGCTAAACCATTCTTCATCTAATTACCTCTTTGTGCCACATATTCATCACATCCATGTACAACCCATTTCCTCTCTTTGTGCTTTCCACTCACTCTTCTCCCGTTCAATAGTGTGCAGAGCCCCAGTCATTCCCTGCATATATCACCCCTCTTCCTACTGCAGCTTCTGCAAAGCCTGGTTTGCAAGCTGAGGAAGAGCCAGTTTCAGAAAAAAAAAATTACCAACCATTTAACAAGACTCTGAGCACCAGTCATCTGGATTTACTCTGCGGGTCTTTAAGCTGGTATTGATCACAAGGAATAACTGTGACATAGCAGGGTTGTGGGCAAATAAATAGGAACAGCACAGAGGTCTTTTTTACCCATACTTCCAAGTATCGAATGCTCCATTATGAAAGCTACTCTGGTTATAATTCCTCTCTTATCCTAACTTCTTTCTGCTGCTTGCTATTTTCAGTAAAACCTAATAAATAGTTTCTGTGGGGTTTTGCTTTCAAAGATACAGAATAATGGTTGTAACTTCCCTCAGGTGTCTGTTCACCATGGTTACCATGTCGTGCTTCTGAGAGCTGCTCGACTGAGCTTTGGACTACAAAGACGTGCGCTGAAGGAGTAAGACCCTACCAGGACAGGGGAGCAGCTTGGGGTCTCCTAAGGTACCAGAACAAATTAGAGGGTAAATGCCCCTGCGCGAGCAGTGGCAACCATAATTTATGTTTCAAAAAGTTATGACATCAGAAGCTTTAAAAAAAAAAAAAATCACCCTTGGAAAGACAGGCAAATTAACACAAGGTAGGTATGTAACATGTCTCATCCTACAGTTGGTAGTAGTAATTATTGCAAAACCTTTGACCTTATTCCCCTCAAATTTCAAAATTTTCACTCTGAGCTCTGCCGTTTCTTAATTTTGCCCTTCTTCAACAGTACACATCAGATTTTAAAAAGATTTGCCCATAGCACTAAGCAGAAATCATGGGATGATGAGTTTTAAACTTTGCATGCAAATTACAGAGACAAGAATGCATCAATGTGTTACTGTTCTGAGAAATGACTGAAGCCTATTCTGTCATGGTTGTAGAACACTGATTTGTATGAAGATACTTTAGATTTATTTAACTATATCATAGAGCAGGATGCGCTCTATATACTGTAGTGTCTGCTGACTGGGTTTTCAAGATTAGTAAGTATGTTCCAAAGACGATTCTGAAAAACATCACCTAATCAGTGTGCTCTCTTGCCATGGATTTTATTGCACACGTTAGTTGGCATTATCAGTCTGTTTTACTTCAGGCTCTGCAGCATTTTGGACATCTTTTAAAACTATTTCAATAAAGTTAGGGTGTTAAGCACATGTTCACCATTAACAATAATGGGAGTCATGCACATACTGCTATCAGGACTATGTTTACTAATTACCTCCAAGGCTTTATATTCTAAACTGAATATATTAATTGCAGCATTTGCCAGAATGCACTTGAGTTTCTTTTATTCATAGTTCTGTTCCAATCTCCAGACAGACCAAATATTCCATTTGTGTCACTCTCTGATGCTAAATTGGTTACAAATGTACTCAGATAATTAATCACACTCTGTGCTTATTACTTAATTATTACTTATTACTATGCAAGCAGATTTCATACAGCTTGTAGTTTGTTATCAGATTGCATGAAAACAGCTGATTACCTTTCTTCTCATATAATTACATTAACAGTAAAGCCAACTTCTTTTCTCTGTGTATCTTTGACCATGTGAAACACTTCAGGAAAGACTCATCAGGAAAAAAAGAGCAATATTTCACATTATTCAGGTTTCAGTTACCACTGTCAAACACTGTATGTTCAGAAATACCCAATATTCCCTTCCCCATAGAAAGCAGAAGTAAAAGACAGACATACCTTCTGCTGACGCTCAAGTCCAGTGGAGCTAAATTCTGCTTTCAGCTGCATGCTTCTGCTTCTGCCTGCTCATGGTCATGCTCAAGGAAAGACTCTGCCATGGCAGTTACATGAAGCACCTTTTTCTCTTAAAGCTACTATCATTCAACTTTTCTTCATTTAAAAATAATTCATAGCCTATGTTCTCTGGGTGAACTTCATTCTCTTATTTTTAAACAGAACTCTGCAGAAAGCTGGATTAATGTAGCTTGAGGTTCACATGAGGACCCAGGGAGAAACTATAGTACTGACATGAACCCAGGAATACACCTAGACTGATCTATTTAGCCTTTTTGCTTACGTCAAGGCGTTTACACAGAGTAAAATTTGGCTGAATGTCACCACCACCTTTCCCAGGAAGAGTCACATTCTGAAAAATGTCAGTAGTACAACCTTCTTACTTGGCAGCATGGTCCAGAAACAAATGAAGCTTTAACATTCACAGTCACCTTAACACTCTAACATTCACATCGTACCTGGAAATGCTTCCTTGGCCTCCTCTCAGTTCCTCCCCTCCCCACCCCTAAAAAAAAAAAAAAGAAAAAAAAAAGAAAGAGTGCAGAAGAAACCTAGATTGATTTGGCCACAGAAACATGTTTTCTGTGAAACTTTATTTTCATTGTTAAATTATTAAACCATCCAAAATTACCAAGACCCATCTTGCAACAAGTCACTGACTTTTACTACTTATCACTCCAGGTCATTGGGGCTCAGAATTTTTTACCTTATCCAGTTATTGCTTTACTTTGTGTCCACAGCCCCAAGAAAGCTGGTTCAAGACCCTGCTTTGGGGATGGGTGATCTTCTTCCAGCCTGTCCACAGCTGCCTCTGTCTTTCTTGTGTTCACACCTTGGGGAGCTGCCCTCTGCCTTTCCCACACCCAGCCACCTGTGTGCCCTGAAAGAGATACAGAGATTTATTTCTGGAGCACCTAAAAAAGAGGTGGGGCCCATTTGGGCCTTAATGTGCTTGTTAATTTGAAAATGAGATACAGCCACAGTTCAGCCTTTTAATGATGAGGAGCCTAAATAACTTCACATAAATTTATGCAGCTGAAGTATATTTTTTAAATAAACTAGAAGTGTTATTTGGTGACTATTATTTTAATTTCATCTTGACAGGATGTGTAATTTTTTAGTTTTACTACATTGCATGGAAGTGCACATCTAAGATTTTAGCTTCCTTTTTGAGCTCCAATAGTAGTTATTTTGCTTTGTATTGAATCTGCATTGTATTATTAATAATTGCCCCTTTTTATCTGATAATTTCCAGGAAAGGGAAGAAGAGTGGCTTAAATTCTATAAAGAAATTAAGAGCTTTGCTGGCAAAAGATTAACACTGTATTGATCCATTTTAGTGTTCTTTTCAAGACAAACATTAAAGGAGAATTCATCATCTAAGCTTCCGCTAAATATCGAGCATTAGCCCATCTCTGATATAGAAAAATATCGCTACTCTTATTAAAAGTAATGGTAAACACAAAGCAGAGCAAGTTTGTTCAAGATGCTCTAATTGGCTTGATCCATTGAAGACAAACATAGAATTGCCATCTCCCAGAACTGCAGATAAAATCACCCTTGTTCTCCCTGTGCAGCTTTGGCTAACTTGCACATACAGCTGAGCGGATAGATTTTATTCGCTCAATGTTTAGTAGGAAGGACTGCCAATCAAGCGTTCATTTCTAGGAGATGGATGAGTCTGCGCTGGTAAGAGTTGTTTAAGAGCCATGGTTTCTTCTAAGTGTTTATAAGAAGGTTCTTCAATTCAATTCCGTTCCACAGTGCAATTACAAATTCTTGTTTCTTACTATACATCTTCTTTTCTTTGAAAAACAGAATGCCTGAGCTGTTAATATGCTTATTTGCATATGAGCATTTTACAGCACACAGCAACAACCCCCTTCCCTTATGCAATTATATCAGTTCAGCTCTTTCCTAGGGCTTTCTTCTTCTCATTATGCCTTCACCAGAGCTAAACTTCTCTGTGCATGCCTCTAAATTATCTTCTTGGCCCAATCAATGCTTAGAGCTTTAATCAAACTGAATTCAGACTCCGCATTTTTCTCATTAGTTTGGTTACACTTAAAAAACCGTAGAGACAAATAACATTCATTTCTATTATACTTTGGAATCGCTTCTGGGACCAAATTATCTTTCACACCTGGATGAAGCTGTTGACTTCGCTGGGATTGCATGTGCAGATATGAAAATAGAATACAACGAGATCATTGCATGCGTAATAAAATAATACTCTCAGAAAATTAGCTCTCCTTTCTACTGCAACAAAGCAGTGGCACATCAACTGTAAACACATATTTACAATTCAGAGCCCTCAATTATTTTCCCAAAGGTTGTCTTTATTTGTCTGTAAATTTACTAGGAGGGTAAATCCCTCTGGTACCTCTTACAAAATTTTGTAAACCTTTTATTTTCTTATTAATGACTTCCCTCTATAATTTTCAAAAAAGGAAAGGTACCTCATGAACTTTGTACTACTTTAGTATGTCATCTGCATGTTTACATACTTACTGCTTACACATATGTATGTCACCACCTACAGCTGATAGAAAAGCAAACCTTTCAATTAGGGTCCTCAGTACCAGGTTTTCTGTCGTCACTGCTTTTAGACTCCTGTGCTAGAGGAAAAACAATTAGTCTTCACTGTTAATTTCACATATTAAGTAGAAGGGCCTTTGAAATGTATGATTTTTGTACATATTTGCTGTGAACAGGAATGTGTACCATATTTTCACTGCTAAACTATTGGAGCTTTTTCAGATGGCAAATTGTCCACAAGCTTTATCTTTGCAAACAAGAGCATCATTATTTCCTTTTTTTTCTTGTCAAAAATTAGTATATGAAAAGAGAGAAATCTCTGCCCTCAGATAATTACACAAGTAAACTAGTTTCATCTTATATCAAAAGCAAGCCAATATCTGTGTTGCAACAAAAGACATAACCTAGCATAAATAAAAGGGGTTTTAATTACTCCTATGATTATATGAGATGAAGGTAAAATTACAGCTTCAGGTCTCTGATGGGCAGGACTTATATCTTGGCTTCTACTTCTTGTTTGTGGAAATTCAGGTTGTTTCCAGCTGTGCTATTTTGGGGTATTGTTTTAAATTTCAATCTTTTCTTTCCTTCTCTTTGCCTCCTCCCATTTTCTACTTCTATTTTACTAAGAGCGAGAATTTAATTTCTTTAGAAGGCCATCTTAGAGCATCTCGCTCTATAGATGTGTTTGAGTTCATAAACTCTGGGACACCTTGAAAATGTGAGATGAAATACTATTATTCTCTTCTGATATTCCCTGGGACACAACGTGCTCTGACAAATACCTTCTCAAGCCCAAATTCTGCTATTTGGATTAGCAGAGTTTGCTGCATCTCAGGAGGAACACCCAGTCTGGAGGCAGCAGAGACATGTCCTCCTTCAGAACTAAAGCCTGAATCAAACATCCTCAAAACCAAACACCCTTGTGACAGAAGAACAGATGGACATCCACAATTTAAAATCTCTCTGGAATTCCTCTGGAACACTTAGCAGGTTTTTTTTTTTGTTGTTGTTGCTGTTGTTTTTTTGTTAAACAGAGCTAGATTTAAAAGTATCATCTCACTGAAGAAACTGAAAATTGTAATGAGTTTTGTGGTCAGGCAGTAATTATATTAGCTTTCCCTAAAACTGGATACATTCAAATTCTCATCTAATTATGCTTTCAAAATGAAGCAGCTGAGAGAAAGGTCACAGCATTATAGCCAGCATATTTAGTTTTCCTCTGGAAGGAGTACAAGAATAGTTTCAATGGAAACAGTTTGAGATTATGCTTGATAATTTGTAATTAACTCTCCAGGGTGCTGTGAGGCCTAATTAATTACTTATTGGAAAGCATTTGGAGATCTTTGGATGAAAGCTGCTATAGTAATGCCAAGAATTGTTATTGTTGTCGTTAGGTATATTCCATCCCCAAATGCAGTTAGGTGGAAAATGTACCTTTATTACCTTACAATATCTTACAACCAGGACTAATCTGCTGAAAAGCAGCATTTAAAAGCTGAGAATAATTCTCTGTGCAATAGGAAGCTGAAGATGTTTATTCTAAAACTCTGAATATAATTTATGAATAAGGCCAATACATAAATCGCATTCAGCAGTTCCACAGTTCACACACTTTATAATCTCCAT
The DNA here is from genome assembly GCF_013368605.1 of Nyctibius grandis. Taxonomy (NCBI): domain Eukaryota; kingdom Metazoa; phylum Chordata; class Aves; order Nyctibiiformes; family Nyctibiidae; genus Nyctibius; species Nyctibius grandis. Next base: position 38,041,000 of record NC_090666.1, read on the forward strand.
CTCCAGATAAGCAGGTTCATCTATTTGTAGAGTTTGTCTTATGTTAGACACTGTCTTCAGTGCTATGAAACTACTGTATCATGAATGCCTCTGTGTGTTTAGCATCCAGCATTTGTTCTCAGGTCTGTCAGCAGGAACACGTCACCCAAATGCAATTAACCCAAATTAATATAATAACGGAGGGTCATGAAGATATTAAGACTCCTATTCAAATCAGGGTGATATCTTGGTGCAAAACACTGAGAAATCAATCCATCCCAATTTATTTCTCAAAGCACTTGGGTTTGCAGAGTGGAACAGACTCACACGCAAAAAAGAAGACAGATGTTAGCCCTTCTCCCAAAAGCCAGAGAAGAAAAGAACAGCTTAAAAAAAACCCCACCTTATCAGAGACGAGCTGGGGGAAGGAGCTTGCTTTTGCAGTACAGTCTCTGCTGTTCAGCTGAGCTCTGAGCTGCGGAGGAGGGAAACTGTGAGCAATGGAATAAATGTTATGTGCAAGGACCCAAGAGCCTTTTGGTGTCTCCAGCCAGAACTCAAAAAATGTTCAATCTTGGTATAGAAACTGAGAAAGCTGTAAAGAATTTTCTCAGAACTGTATATAGACATTTTTATTTTCCCCCCCACAGATCTTACTGTTTCATGGTAGCTAGATCTAAAGCAATTGGTTAAATTATGCTCTGTAACCCCTAACCATATCTGTGTTTATCTTAAGTACCAAAACCCCTTGAAAATACCTGCAGCTGTGAAAAAGGATCTATTTGTGTTACACCGAGGAGTCCAAGGGATAGGAAATATTCCTGAGGTTTCCTCGCTGTGAGGAGGTAACAACTTGAGAGTCTAAAGCAGGATGCGTTGCTATAGTCTGTTTAGACAAAGAAAAGCTGATGTTTGAAGCTAGTGTGTGTCTTCCAAATACAGATCTACCCTGAAGGAACCCTGCCAGTACTGTAAAAGTGTGGGTAAAAACACACACAAATATGCATGCAATCTATGGTACCTATAACAACCATCTACAGAAATATGGTTTACTAGTAAGTCTTCATGTTTTCTTCAGAAGAAGATCTCAAAGTGTATTGCTTTTAATATTGTTCCCATGTAGTAATACATTTATGAATAAATCTCAACATGTGCACAAGATAAATATATAACACTGCTTTTTATGGTGTTGAATGCGCAGTTCCCTCAAGCATTAGCTGTCTCTAACAAGCAGGTTGTGGTGTCTCTCTGTTTACCTTGTCAGCAGTATTCATTTCTGTTGTCACTCTTCTGGAAGAGCAAAGTTTCTAGATATGCCTCAAAGGTGAACGTAATTATGCTGTTTACATTGTTATTCCTACAGGGATCATAACATAGTACTTAGAACAATGTTTACAGTCATCAACGAGGCAGAAATCACTCCGTACATACCAGAAAGGCAGAAAACAAAACCCCGTTGCTAATTACAAATGGGACTGCGCTGTATAAAGATGCTCTGTCTCGCATATGATCTAGGTGCTGTGTCCATCAGTAGCCTGAAGTGACCAGAAGTTTCTCTGTCCATCAAATAAAAATTTCTCTAAGGTGTTCTCACGGCGGCTCTGCAGACAATATGACTTACCAATTTCTAACTTTATATTCAAAGTAACAAAATAAATAAAATAAATGTAATGAAGCATGCTGTAATGCACCAACTAAACCGCACCCTTCCTCAACGGCAAACTTTTTCATTTTTCTGCTAGGGTCAGCGACAAAGTGAAGCCCATAGAAGAGTTTCCTTTATCTTCGGTATGGCTTGGGTCAGAAGTTTGCAGTGGGGCTCACAAAAAGCAGGAGCAAAGTGGGAATCCTGTTGCAGAGGGGTTCACACCAAGGGAGCACGGCTACTCATCCTGCCCTCCACCCGGCGAGCTGCCTTCCTCTGCATGCACGTATGCATTGAGAACATAGCTACAGCAAGACTTTTTGAAGTTACTTATCTAAAATATACAAGAAATACTGATTTAAGACAGCAGAGCAAGGATAATTTGTGCTTTGCTCACAGATGACGACTCAGAGGCAGTTGGGTTTTAGCACAGAAACTGGTATTTTTCCTTATTTCCTGATTGCTAATCATGACTCAGTCTGTTCCATTCAACCTAAGGTAACTGTGATGTGATCTTATATTCACAGTCTTCCAGTTGTAATATTAAGCTTTTCTTGGCTGACACTTTATATTCATCATTTGGCAACTTGGTAGTCAAATATCCTTGCTGTTTGCCAGAGGGAGAGGGCAGGTGAGGCATTAGCTCTATCATACATCCATGGGAATGTCAGTGACAGAAGTTCAAACTAATCAGCCAACATCATCAAATATGTATCATAACAACCCGAAAGCTATCATTTTGGAGAGAGGAAAAATAATAAAAGAACTACAGTATATGAAATGCATCAAGGATAGAGCAAAACCAATTTTTGTGGGAATACTTGGACCTTGTCGACACAGCACTGTTGTTTACGGAGGCAATTACACATATTGCTGATATAAAAGTGCAACTTTAGAAGCTAATTAGATGGAGGCCATACCTTTACCCTGGTTAACCTGGACAGTATGGGGGTCTGGGGAGCCCTGTGGGACAGTCATGCTGTCTTGCTGGCCCAATATGGGCACCTGTGAGTCCCACTGAAACCTCAGCATTGTATGTGGCAGGCTGGGGCTAAGGTGGACAGAGCCTCCCAGTACCAGGGTGTCAGTACAAGAAGGACACCAGGGCACTGTAGCTACATCTTGAGTATATAAACCATGCACTGGAAAGAAAGAGACTTTAAAAAGAGCTTTAAGGGGTTTTCAGTCATTTGCCTTTTTTTTTTCATGTGTCTAAGAGTGAGAGCTGGCGAAGTCACTGAGCACATAACCATGGATGACAGCGAGGTCAGGGTTTCCACCAAGCTGTGAAGCTTGTTCTTAGCACAGCACTTCCAGCTGCCAAACACAGGCCAAATTCAGGGTTTCTGCTGTCACACATATTTAGGAGGTGACAATCATGAAAGAAAGGGCATAAGAGTCCACCAGAGGTACAGTACATACATTATCAATTTCACAACCCATCTGTTAAATCCTGATCTCTTTAGACCTATTTCCAGCTTGACAAAATAAAGCTCTAAGAAGACAGAGGCATCTTCTAATCACTCTGAACATTGAAATAAAACATTTCCACATCATGGTTTGCTGTATCTTTTTTGCCATTTGTACAGTATATTACAGTCTCAGTTACTCATTGAGTTCTGCATTTACACTGCTTAAACTGTGACTGGAGCCAGTGTTGGCAGCCTTTCTCTTAACAGAGTTTCAAACTAAAGAACGTACCAGGTCTCAAATGTTCAACTTCAACTTCAGTGTTGAATCCCTGTTCATATTGTTACAAAGAAGTTTTGGTGTTCTTGTCTTCCAGATCCCTATTCATATTATCCTCTGCAAATGGGGAAATATTTAGAAGCCTGCACTACCTCTAAAGCATTGACAAAATTTCTGAATTTGTTGGCGTATTATTATGCCATTAATTACTTCTTATTTCATCTTAGACTAAACTCTCCAAATTCAATAGCCATTCTCGTATAAGAAGTCTCATTGATTGTGATGGACTTCTTTCTGCATCTCTTAGTAATAATGGATAAATGTTTCAAATTAATTATGTAATTAGCTATCCTCAATATCATTATATAACTAGTTGTGGTTTTTTTTAGCCATCTACATTAACCTGATTTAGCAATTAAGATCCACATAATGAAAAAAAAAAAAATTCAGACACATGAAGAAACCATGACTGGAAACTGGGGGTAGCACAGACACAAGACTTGGTGTTAAGTCCCTCTCCTCTGGAAATCCATTCTGGTTGGAATGAGCCTTTGTTATGGCCCCAGCCACCCCTCAAGCAGAGCGAGCAGTGCTGATTAACCTGCAAGACCAAATGAGCAGGAGCAAGCAGCGGCTCCCCATGTTTGTGGCGAGGTTTCTCCACTGACCGTATCCGAGTGTTGTGCTGGTGCGAGGGGGCATGTCGCCCTGACATGTGCTCATCCCAGCAAGGTCATCACCTGAGATAACACCCTGATCACGTGTGAATCGACAGTTTGTGCACCAAAATGTAATAAAATGCCTAGTACATGCAGGTGTTTATAAAAACGTGCCTTTTCAATCCCTGGAATAACATTTCCATGTTAGTCATCTCTTAGTCATTTCTAAATCGCCTCACACTTGTTTTCTCTGGTTTCCTTCTTCTCCTTCCAAATGTTGCCAGAATAATTGCACCCTTCACACTGATCGTGTTGCAGCCTCTTTTTGCACACACCACTACTCCCTAATGACTGCTTTCTTTATTTTTCTTTCTTTGAGACCAGAAGGGACTCTGGATCGATGTATCCGACCTTCTGTAATGTGTACTGAACACCTGTCTTCCAGAAAGGCACTCAACCTTGATATAAAGATGTTAAATTTATCCTTTCCACTGCTGTTTTAAATTCTAACTATCTTACTTTTCTGAGTAACACCCTAAATTTCTTTATTGCAATCATGTTTTAATTTGTATATGGATAAATTCACGCACAGTTTCTTAGGTGGGCCAGAAGGACTAGAATATATTCAAGAAATCTATTTCTAGGAAGCTCTAAATTACATTAGTAATATATTTTAGTAATAACAATCAAGCCTGGCTCATTTCCTTGGGATTAATGATTAGCTGGGAGAGCTGATGGCCCCAAGTAGGAGTCATTATTTTATTAGAGAACATTTTTTTTGTTTTTAATTAGGCAAAGATTAGAAAAAATCCTGTTCTCTGTGCGTAAGAGGAATGAGAGCATCACAAGAGAAAAAGTACAATCACTCAGAATAAGGAAAAAAGTCTCCTTAAAATGTTTGATAACCTTTGGTAAGATCGCCAGGTTAATACTGTAACACACCAGTATTTTCTGTGGGTTTCATCTGTTTTCTCAGTGTTTGCGTTTCTCTGCACCCAGAGGGTTTTTTGTTGATGTTTTGAAAAATGAAGCATGTAGATTTTGAGGAACATTTGTGAATATATTGTGTGCTTTTAGAAAATGTTTTACGACATAATCTTTTATGATGGGTGGCTCTGTCTGACTTTGAGTCTGTCAGCTAGAATGCATTGAAAATGGGTGAGGAAAAGACAGACTGGAAAATGTCAAAGATCTTTAAAACATAAAAAAACCCAAATCCTTGGGGGGAAAAAAAAAAAAAAACAAACAAAAAAAGAAGAGTCGGAGATTTACAAACCAGTCAATTTAGCTTCTCTTACCAGAAAGATATTGGAACAAATAGTTACATTAACTGATTGCAAATACCCAGAAGACAGTAGGGAAGTGGGTAACAGCCAGCACAAGTTCATCAAGAATTGTGACACTATTGTAACAAGATTCTTCACTGAGAATTGTGTCAACTATTTTCTTCTGTCACAAGGTAAGAGACTTGTGCTACTTCCATTAAATTTTCTTATGCGAACATGGCTTAGATGAGCTTGCTAGGGTGGACAGTGAAACACTGTCAGTAAACCCACACTGAGAAGGAAGGCAAGAGGGGCCTGAGTGTCAGAAGGTGGAGACCTGGCAAACAGCTCCTGAGAGAGCTGCTGCATGCTCAGCTTCCTGCAAATCCATGTTTCATCAGTGACTGGTGAAGGTCAGAGAACAGACATAAAATTTACACTTAACATGAAGAAGAAGGGAACTGCAAGCACACTGGAACATGAAAATAAATTTTAAAAATTACAAAATTGTCTTAATGAATTATAGAGTTGATCTGGAAAGAAAAAAAAAAAGGTGCTATTCATAGAAAGAAATTTCAAGTTTAAACAGGAACAATCAGCTGCACAAATCCAGGATGGTCAAGAGCACCTAGTTAGGGGTGCTTTAAATCAGAAAAAGATGTGGAGCTCAATCAACAGTGGCTGAGAAGAGCAGAAAGTATGACCAGAGGTTTACAAAATGTTCAGCTCACATAGGCACGTACATACAGCTACCATCCTTGATTTTGGGGGAAGAAGAACCATAGTACTAAATGACAAGGTGGAAAAGACAGTGATTTTGTAGATAAAGACAAGGGCAAAAATGTTTGAGATCAGAGTGATTCTGAGGACAAGTTTTTCTAACCATGACTGACCAGGTTGCTCTTGGGTTTCTTTGCAGCTTTTGCACTTCTCAAAAAAAGTTATCAAGAGAAGGAAAAGGGAAGCAGCCTTCTCAGTGTGTCTGATAAGCAGGAACCACATATCATGAATAAGAAAACCTTAACCCACCATAGAAAAATTGGTGTGCAAAGTTCAGATCAGTTTGATCCTCATTTTCAAAACAACTTATAAATTACCATCATCTTGCGGGTTGTCTCTCTCTCTGAATGTGTTACTTGCAACTTTAAATGTTGTAGCTAAAGAGAATCAGGGCCCGTGACAATGTTGTTTTCAGTTCGAGTAGACTCTTTATGACTTTGTCTTTGTTAACTTATTTGTCTTTGCTTTGTGAAATTATCTGCCATTTACTCATCATGTTCTGTAAATCCTCTGCAGTAATAACCACATGCAACATCCCTTCTGTCTAGTCAGTTGAGATTTGACAGCCTCTGTTTGCTAAACGTATCACTTTGCTAAGACTTTGGAACACACTTTTCATCTCTCTCCAGTCTCATTATCCAGCTAAGGTCCTTATAACATATGGTCCTATTTTCCTAATTGCATTCACTGTTACACGTCAAACTAAGCTAATCTTTCAAACCGTCAGGCTAATCAGTACAAAATGCATGGCCACTGTTTGCACACATGCTGGTAACAAGAGGGGAACAGGACCCACACAAATCAGAAAATGCCACTGAGTCCCAGCTGGCTTGTTTATTCCTCCTTCATTTTCTAAGATTATCTGAAACGCATCTTCTTTCGCATTTATATTTTCAGGGTAATTTTCTCAGCAGAGAACTATTAGCACTGGTAACTAGTGTCCCACCCAGCCAGACCTTCACCATAAAGTACAACTTTAGCTAGTGATTCCCATGAGAGATCTTAAGGTGAAGGACCAATGTTGTATAGTATGTTGTTATTATTATTCACAAGAAAATACGACATATTATTTAACTTCCTTTAAGGCAGAAAAAATGCAAAGACAGTGTGGTAATTACCACTCAGTTGCAGGTTTCTTATTTGGTAATAATAAGTGGTAACATGCAGCCTGTAATTTACTCATCATATCTCTGACATAATCACAGCAAGCCTGATCATTCCCCTAAAGCAGGTTAGCTGGGAACATGCAGAGAGAGGTTAGGGGAGATATTGGTTTGTACATTTAAACGTACAGCTGTAGACTGCAAGAAACAAAGCCAAAGAAAAACTCCGTGCTTGCATTTTAAAAATATTTTTGGTATCTGGGCCAACTGATACATCATAGACAATGTCATCAAAGCTGTACGAATTCAGTAGACCTGGCCTAACTTCTAATGCATCTTTAGCAAATGACTGAATTTTCTTTAACCTTGAATAAATGTACCAGAAACCTGAAGCCTGAGCCATCAGCACTCTCTTGAAGAACTTGTATTAGTGAGGTGTTTTGATTAAACTACACAAATTCCAACAGCTAAAAGCAGAATACACACAAAGAAAGGAATACTCTTTGAGACAATTAGCAATTTTCTGTTTACAAGCTATTTTTCCTAATTCATCTTTAAAAATCTTACAAGTTTCCCAATTCAGAAGCCCAGTGGAGGTGAGGCTGATGCAACTCCATGTGCTGAGATCCCTCCAACAGTGAGACTGAGCGTGTAATCCCAACAGTCACACCACAAACACACACATACACAACACACATATACAGGTTGACACAGACAGTAACACTCATGTTAACAGAGACGGTACCAATGGCCTCATTCCGTCTCCCTCTCTGGCTGAAGGTCTGTTCATGGAAAGTACATACACAGAAGCAGTGTGGATCCCTCCAGCAGCTGGACTTAGACACCTAGTCCACCCACTAGCTAGCCCCAGATGGTCCTATCTCACTGTCATGGTTTAAAGATGGGCTGGCTATTAAACCTGTGGCAGATGCTCTCTGTTAACCCTCCCCCCGCCGAAGGGAAAGGGGAAAGGGAGACTTCCGTGTTGGAAAGTTAAAACAGTTTTAATAAACTATAATAATGAAAAAGAGTATAATAATAATAATAGAAATAATCAAATATATACTAATACATACAAATATATATACAAAACCAAGATCGAGCTCCCCCGATGTCAGCCATGTCACCACCGGCACTGAAGGGCAGGCTCCGGGAAGGCCCAGGCTGGGCCCAGCGACGGTCGAGAGCTGGATTCAGGGATGCACGGATCGGGATCGGGGGCAGCAGGAAAAAGGACAGAGTCCTTCTTGGACACTGGCCATAGCAGAAAGAGAGCGAGACCCTCGTGATCCCCCCGCTTTATACCGAGAATGACGTGTATGGGATGGAATACCTTCGTTGGTCAATTTTGGGTCACCTGCCCTGTCCACTCCTCCCTGCAGGTGCGACCCCCCTTCGGCTCTTCACTCGTAAGCAGAGAGGAATTTAGCAGTGACCTTGGTTTCTCTAAGAATAAGGACAGCAAGAGCCTTTCTACATAACATCCCTACCGGTGCCTCAGCGATAACTACAAGCTTCAAGCGTTATCAGTCCTGGAAGCAGACACTGTCTGCAAAACATGCAGTTAGTTTCAGAAAGTGCAGTTACTTAGAAGAGACTTAGCTGAAAGTAAAAATCACTGAAAGGAAAATTGGCGTGGTTTAGGCCAAACCAGGACACTCATGCTGCCTCGCATATGCACACACACATAGCAGGTCTCTCAGCCAACCTCCAGACCGTATGATCGTCCATGTAGCCGATGTGGACCCCTGTCCGTTCAGCAGCCATCCCACAGATCCGCTGGCCTCCAGAGCCAGCCCTGACTTATGATTTTCCTGACCTTTGGTTCCATCCCTCAACATCTCACAATATGTCTTGTGCTGTTGTGCCCTGCGTCCCTTCAAGCGTGTGTGGGGCTGAGCCTTTAACCACAACCTGACAAAACCCCACCAATTTTCTAAATTTGTTCTGCAAGCACACCACTCATGCCTGTGTGCAGCATTCTTCACTGTGTTGCTCCACCAGCTACAAACATAGCAGAGGAACAACCTGAGATCATCTTCTCAGTGGGCTGCATAAGAGGTATAACTCACTTTAAATTAAAATCTGGGTGCCAAGGGATGATTGGTTTATAAGATCAGACTCTGAACTATCTTTAAGAGTAACTAAATGTTTCAAATATAATTAGTACAAATTCTCAGAAGTCTTCCTCAAAAAATAGTTTCTCTAAAAGCAACTTAGGAGTCACCCCCCCCCCTTCCTGCTCCATGGACAATCCTGTAACTTGCTCCTGGTTATGCAGATCTGGGGTTTACTGCTCTTGCAACTGCAAGGCCTGTTGCCTAACCTAGAATAACGAGCAGTGGACAAGGGAAAGGACTGTGTTTTCTCATATAAATGGAACAATACAGAATTCAAGGGTCCTGCTCTCATTTTACTCACACCTTGTGTGTCTCAGATTTATCTGAAACAGGAATAGTGGAACTGTCTTCTGTGAAAGAAACCTAAGTACTGCTCCATGGAAATGTATGTATTCACACTGGGATCCTACTTAGTGCTTTAGTTTGATCTCTAGTCTAACGTTATATCTGAAGCAACATCAAAGCATGATTTTAGAACAGTTTTTCTTACATGTATTACATAGAGTTGACTTTATACAATTCAACTGATATGACTCAGACTAGAAACCAAGTAGGCAGTTATTTAATGTGAGATACACAGTAGTGCTAGGAAAGGTATATAGAAGAAAGGTAAAGACTATTAGATATAGGGAGCAGGCTCCATGTGGGGAGAGAGTAAATAGGTTAGTATGTGATCTTTTTGGGGAAAGACATGGCTGAGGTGGGATGTCACAGGGGAAAGTTATGAACAACATAGAAAAAGTTAATAGGGAGCAATTATTCGCTATTTCTTACCACAGAAGAGTTTGGGATGGTGAACTAAATTAATTTATGTAATTTAAGAACAGGCAAAGGGCAACGTTTTTTTTTTTTTCATGCATTCATGATTAAACCGTGGAACTGATTATTATAGGGTGTTACAGATGCTAAAATCACTAAACGGTTCAAAAGCAATTAAACTAATACAAGGAAGAAACACAATTCTGGGGCTGATCTGCATAAGATGCGGATACAACCTTCAGTTCAGACCCTGCTAAGCTGCGAGGATGAGAGCAGAAGTGCCAAACTGCAGGTGCACTCTTATTCCTTAGGCATTTGCTAATAGCCTCTGCTCGAGATGAAATACTGAACTGGATGGCTTTATAGCCTAGCCCAGCACAGTCAGGTTTATGTTTTATATTCTGAGATTTGCTTGTACACAGAGGCCTCTCAGTGAGTAGCTCTGATCCTGGCCTCTCCAGAGTCCCTGGCAGGAGAGGGCAATCACATTCTACCAGCAAATACCCTGGGGTACAGCACTGAGCAGGCAGTAATCACCTAGCAATAATTAATACTGGTCATGTAAACTATAAAATTACTTGCTTCTAAACACATTACTAACTTCATCTGGTGGCCAAAAGAAAACAAACTGTAATTAAGAGAATTATGTACTTCTCTGTATTTTTGAGACTCTCTGAAGAAGAGGAGGAAAAGGATGCTTAGGAACTTGGATTTTCAGTTTCAGATAATTAAGTTCTGCATTAAAAGCTTATTAAAATATATTGCCCAAGAGACCAGACAGAATGTAAAATGGCTGGGTACAAAACTCTGAGATAGAGAGAACAAAGCTGCAAGGCCTAAATGACCTTTTACTATTCCTGAATATCTTATGATGTTTGAAAATTAAGATTGCAAAACAGATGGAGCTGTTAACGAGTTTAGGAAACAAAACGGCATATGCTCAGAAGAGCTTTAGGAAGAAGCTTGCATTTCGTATGAAATGGTGTGGTCAGTTAAGATCAATCAAAAGTAGATAGGAAAAAGTAAAGAAAGAGTCATAACTTTTCTGTTATTAAAAGCCAGAAGATACAAAGACACAGCTCTACATCAGCTGCAAATTTGTTCATCCAGATGATACCTACCCCGCCAGCTCCGGTGGACAGAATAGGCTGCGTATGTCTTGGAGGAGGGGAACTGAAGGTGGCAGGTTCTATGCCAGAGATAACTGCCATGGTTTACTGCTAAATAAGTGAAATCAACTAAATCCAGCAAAAACCTATGGATATTGTACCAGCAGTCAATTGTTGCTTAAGAAAACATCACTAAACATTCAGACTTTTGTTAGAAGACTAACAGAGAAATTAGCCTATGCCTTTTGTCGGTGCAACCTTTGAAGCCTATTTTCCATGGAGAAAAACCAGCAAACCTTACCTGCTGCCATTGGGGTACCAGAATATATTTAACTTCAGTTATTTACCGCTCACTGGAAAACACATCAGTTTTCATACTGAAAACTGATCTCAGGCCTTTTCAATTTCATGCTAGGCAGCTGGACAAGCAGTTCCCTACCCCTTGGAGCACTGTAGCTTGCTACACAGTGGATTGTCCAAATAATGTTGGTTACCCACTGCTGGCACGATGCGTCCTCTCTGACAGTGCATGGAGCTTTGCAAGCAATGCAGTTATCAGGCCTCTAAATCATGAGATCTGTGTCATTACAAATCTCATGGTTGTCTGTTGCACTTGCATTTATGGGGAATTTTAAGAAAACCTCTCTGCTTAGTTTTCAGGTTGAGGAAATGGGCTAGCCCTGCAAAATGCATTTCTGGACAACAATCCACAGAGCAATAGCATGCTTTCATGAGATGAAGCCACATATCCTATTGTCCTTCAATGTCCTGACATAATCTATTTTTAAATGATGTTAGCATTTCATTTTCTTGACTCTCTATAAGCCATTACTAGCAATTTTATTAATGACAAGACAGAGGGAACCAGGGGCTCTAACTTATAAAGGAGCTGCTTTCACAGCCCCTCTTGAGAAGCAAGACAGCATTCAGGATTGGTACCCAAGTCCCTGAGCGTAGGGTCGGTTTATCTGCTATCAACTTCTTATTCAGGTTTTTTTCCAAACTTACCATTTCTCTGGATTTCCTTTTCCCCCAGCAACGTTTCCTTTGGTTTGGACCCCTCAGATTGTTTCTCTGGTTGGAAAAAAATTCTTCCTATTAGGAGCTCAGATGAGGTAGTTTAGGGTCCCAGAAAAGCCTAGGTGAATGCTACTTGGATGTATCTTAGCTATCGAACCAGCTCTGTATCTTGCCAAACCGCACCTGACAGAAAGGTTAGATAAGCTTTCTGTTACATTTCATACACATCACACACAAAATATAAATGTTAATAATTTATTAACATTTGTCATTAATATTGCAAAGTCAAGCATTCATAAGCCAGGTTGTCTGGGCAACCTTCTTTTCTGCTCTCTCGTGCACTATATTCATGCAATCTGTAATTACTCCATGACATGCTATTATTTCCGTAGGACCCTTGACTCATTTGGTGCATGGATCAGCCAGGGCTACTTTAATAAGTACAGCTAGTCAATATTTTATTTCAGCCCCACTGTTAATTGTGTGGTTGTATCATATTTACCAGCACTGTTTAAACATTGTGCTGAGGGCAGATCTGCTAAACTCCTCGCTGACTTTCAAACCACGTTCATTATTTCCCCCGTTTTCTGTGGAGCGACCGTTTGATCTTCACATCAACACCACAATGACAGGATGGTAACCTGCTAATTTTATTGTAGGAAACTAAAGTACAAACAGTTGAAGGTCAAAATGGTTTGCTAATTTTAGATGTCCAGGCTGGGACTGTCAACTGCATCTGCAAGTGCTCAGCATTTCTACAGATCACAGATGAGGGTGTTGAGTTGCATATCCAGAAAATGTTGCTACTGAGTAGGGCCAGCAACTACTATGACTTCCAGATATTTTTGGGTCACCTTCTGCCTTTATCTGGCAAAAAGACAGAAGAGCTACCTGAATTATTTTCTCCACTTTTGTTGCTTTTAAACAATAAAAAATCAAATGCTGTAGGACAAGCACCAGTGTTATGCAATGTCCCTACAATTATGAACATGAGAAGTCTCTGAAGAAAACATGGGTTTAATGGAAAGAAAGGGAAGAAAAGTAGGCTTTCGTAAATGCTGGTTTTGGAGATTTTGGGGCACAGAGTCACAGAGGTTGGGGCAGAAAGATTCTCTGTAATTTTTACTCAAATTTATTTAGCTGGGTTTTGGTGTTTTGTTTCGTTTTTTTTTAAATCTAGTGGAATATTTTGAAGCTATTTAATTTCAGTACTTTAGAAAGGAAATTTTATTTTAGACAAGGCCCCATTTTTCTTTCCAATCAAAAAAAATGACCAAAGGATAAAAAAAAAAATCATAACTTGAAAATGCTACAAAACTTACCACATTAGGTTGAATTAAACACTCTTGATTGTCCCAATTATGTTGTGTTTCCATCTTGTTACTATTTTATGCTATTCAGACTTTCCTTCTCATCTCCCCATTGCTGGATCACCCGAGAAAGCCAGAAAAATTCACCCACTTCTGAAATTATCATCAGTTGGGTGCAGGTGGGGTTGGGCTGGCCTGTTAAAGCAGGATGAAATGCTGAACTCCTCTTAAACAGGAAGAAAGAAATGAAAGAGAAAAAAAGGGAAAAAATATCAAACTCTCGTAACAATGCACTACCAATTTTTCTCCTTCATTTATATTTTTTTTCACTGGTTTAAAACCACCCAGTACTCCAGCACTTCTGGGGGTGCAGGAGCATGGCTGCAGCTCTCTGCAGTGCTAGTTCCAGATCACTGAATCTCGCAGCTCACTGGAGTTAGTTCCCAGTTTCTGTATCTCTTACTCCCCCACAGTCCCATGCAGTTATGTTCTGATACTGCTTTCATGGAAGTACACAGCAAACCTTTCAATGGTTTTAACAGAGCCAGGCTTGGCCCGAGAAGAACAATATCTTGTGCTCTGTTCAATTGGGTAAACAATATTTTTTCGTGATACTGCAAACAGGGATGAACTGATCCATGCAGTGACCTGTGTCCTCTCATCCCCTTACCTTCTGCCACGTGCCTAAACAAGTTAATACAACTTCAAGGCAACCAAGTTCAGAAAGGACAGTAAATGGGGTATTCTCTTCCCAAAGCCAAAATAATCTACATTTGTTTTGGAATGCTACTATGAATCACTTTAGTCTTTCCTTTCTTGAGATATTTTTTATTCCTTTCTATAAATTCCATCCTTCCTTGGCTGAACAGTGTCTATTCCAGTTGCATTTGAAAACTCCTCAGATGAGAGTTTTAGTCATTTGCTTTTTGGTGAGTAATTGTACTCATTTTCAGCCAGAAGACAGTTAACCTTTTGAGACAGTCAATTGCCCTCTCTATGTACCTATTGCTGTTCTTACTGGTAGTGTAAGACGAAAATTTAATAACCTAGAAAAGATGAAACATTAACTTTGCTCTGACAAAAACTCATTCTAAGTTTCAAGGCCAGAAATTTTCAAGGGAACCTGAAGGATTTGGTTCTCAGAGAACTATAGCTTAGTAGAGTTGGAAACCTGAATAACTTAGTATCTATTAAATTGCAGTCTGTATGACTCAGACAACATCTCTGGTACGGTTTTATATTTGATTGTAATAACTACTTGAATTTGAAGACTATTGCTGAAAGATATTGTAAAATACAGGGAATGCACAGATGTATACATCAGTTTTATCAATTAGAAAATCTTGTTTTGCTTTGGAAAAAGAAATCTATGTACTTAAATTAAATGATAGTAATCTTTAACAAACATACGAGGAGATTGTGATTATCTATAAACATATTTAACTCTACATATATTTGTAAAAGTCCCATTAAAAGCAACATTATATGCATTACATATTCAAAACAAATATTGCAATGTGATACTACATTTGATAGTAACTTAATAAACTCCGAGTTATAAAAGACTGTGCAAACACGGTAAAGCCATAAATCCTCAACAGTTTGTATGCAAAATTCTACCCCACTTTCTGGAAAGGCTCACAATTATCTAGACAAAACTCAAGGTGACCTTTATTTTTACAGTTCTCATCTATAAAGTGAGAGGGTAGGCTCTTTACCTGCGTCCTTGTAGTGTGAGATGGGCTTTAAGCAACTACATTTCCTTCTGCTTTCTCTCCTGTTTACCTTGGAGGGCCACCAGCAGTGCCCTGGCCTGGGACAGCTGGGAGAGAAAGAGACCAGCGGAGATCAGAGGGTGGTTAGGCCCATCCTGCACTAGTGATGAGAAGAGGGAAAGGAGAGGACAGGAAAGGTGGGAAAAGACCAAAACCTGGCCTGGGCAGTTACCCTCTGTCAGTCTGGGACTTCTAATATAGCATGGGCATAGTCAGAAATTCTGGGAGGTGGTTTTGAGGGAGAGGAGATGGAAGAAGATGAAGATGACATCTGCAGGAGACACACAGGTGGAGCTCTTCATCTGAAAGTCAAAGAGAGAAAGAATGGCTTCAGGGACAGGTTTTGTTTGGTTTTTATTTCTACTTGCTAGGTGAAGAGGGCACATGGCCTTTCCACTGTGTTTGGCTGTAAAATGGATCCGTAAAATCGTTCTTCACTTGACAGACTTGGTCTCCTGGGTGGGAATGGTGAAAGCTTTGAGGGAGACGGTTTGGAAAAAAAACAAAAACAAAAACCAGCAAAATACCCCACACAAAAAATCCCAAGCAAAACCTGCTTAAGCTCTTCTTAAGTGTAAAATCTAAATAGCACTGTGTGAGACATGCTGAACTTCTACCCCTGGCCAAGTATGCTAATCATTATGTTGCTGTCTCAGAGAAAAGCAGATGTAAAGCTGAAGTTTCATAGTGAGGTGAGTCTCTGATTCACATACTTTATTCTTCCACTGTGCATCATGAAAAATCAGACACTGGGAGCCTTATCTATACTGTACTAAGCACCTGTACTTTCACAGCTCCTCAGCTACCCTGGTCTTATCTTGATGGCTTCTCACCCGCCATGGCATGGCCACCAGCAGCCTGTGGCAGGGAGCTTGAGATGAAACTTCCTGCTCCAAGAGCAGGAGAACAGCAAACCTCCAAACTGCCACATCCATGGCTCTTTCCTCACCCCCATTTGCAGATCTCATTTCTAGAAGCCTTTGTATGGGCTTGAAAAATTCTTAGTAAAATTAATCCTTTTTATAAATGTTCTAAACTCTTAATTCCTCAAATGCTAAGAATGTTTACTGCTGAGAAATATTTTGCAGAAAAAGTTTCTTACTGCTAAATCCATCTGCCTGCTTAAAGGTGAAAACTTACCTACATTTCTTAACAGCCTCCAAATGATATGTTCTTCTGATGTGTCTATTTTCAGATGTTTTGTGTTGTGCTGCAATCAAAATTACAAAACTTATTTAAATGATAGCTCTGAAAATTATTTTTTTGTGTCGTTTTGATCTTCCTTCAACAGACTACAGTGTCAAAAAGCTAAAAACCATTAATATTCTTCAGGCATTCATTATCTGGCATTTCTTAAGCAATTTCCTTGCCAAAACTAGAAAGAAATATCCATACAAAGATATTTAAAAAGAGTCAATACCTGCTTTGGTGATCACTCCATGCAAAGCCTTTGTGAGAATTGAATTTAAGAAGACATACTTAAAGCTGGAAGTCTTTCTTTGTTCAAACAAGAATGAATTGACCTGAAACAGCATTTTGGCTCCTTTTCAAACCCTCAGAAACTTAAAGGTGTAGCTCCAGAAATGTCCTGCATGAAAAAATAAAATGGAAAATTTTACAAAATTCAGTAATTTCTGCCCAGACAAAGGACACGCAGCCATCAAGCTCAGTAAAAATTATAACCCAGCTGCACATATTACTGCATATTAACTAGTCATGACCTGATCCTGCTGGCATGGTAATTCTATGGAAACACTGAGGAAATGACAAAAATTAAAGCAATGAGGATTTTTATCAGCCAGTGCCTGGCAGAGGCGGTGTCTCATGCTGTGTGACACGTGGTGATGTCAGGTGAGTGCAAGGCCCTGTGGATAAGGGAAGAGTGCAGTTGGTCCCCTTCCAGCCCTGGCTCCAGAGCAGCAGAAATGCCAGGACACAGCTTTGCCCAAACCTCCCTGCTGCTTCAGCTGCTTTTTTTTCACTGGTGTGGAAGACGTTGAGTGGACCAAATCTCTGCTAAAGAGTTACATTCAAATGTGTCTTCCAATGCTTTTGTGGAATAATTAAAGGATGATATAAGACAAAATATGATCAGCTTCTCTACCATACACTTCTGTCCACTTGAGGTAGGATTACGCAACCAGAAAGGATGCGACAGTTAATCTTGATAAATGTTAAGAACAATGCTATGCCATTTGCAATTTAAAATTTTAAATTTCAACCAGTTTGGCTGTTCCAAAACACTTCCTCCAATAACTCTTGAATAATCGTTTTCATTATTTTCTTTGATCTCACAGGACTTAGTTGAATAATCAGCTTTGACCAGTTCTAAAATTGTTTACTTAAAATGGTTTACTATATCAAGCATAGTTCCTGTATCTTTACAGGAAATTATTCTATCCCTTCATAAGCAACTTCAGTTTTCTCTCTAACAGTAGGACAAGACTCTCTGGAGCATAAGACGCCTTAGCTTTGTCTCTCCAAGGACACATGCCTGGTAAAGCACAGATCCACTAGGAAATTTGCAATCTTTGTCAAAAGCTCTGCAATAAGATACTTCAAAAGAGGTGGTAACTGATGTAATGTCCATTTTGTTTCTTTTTCCTTTCCTGTTGAAAGAAAATATTGATGTGAATTGATGGCTTATGCTAAGACAGAGCAAAGAAACCTGAGTGACTAAGGTGCACTCCTGAACTTATGACGAAGCAAGCGTTAAGATGAGATCTACTACACTACTTGTACATTGCTCCAATGCAGTGACCACTGTCATGAGCTGACCAAAGTAATGAAAGGCCATGGGTACCATTTCATAATTCATGTGGAAACCACTGTAAACATCCCACAGATAAGGCTGCACACTGAGCCCACTGCAAGCCGGGGACTTCTCCCCATCCAGCATACAAAATTCAGCTTGGAGTGTGACAGTGGAGAAACTCAATGCAGGCGATCTGCACATGAATATTTGTTACTAAAATTTGCAGAGATCAAAGCACCCATTGCACACAACATGCTTTGGCGCAGCTGTGCAGAGGGTGTTTTTCAGCTCTGAGGACACGTGAGAGGACAGCTGTGGGGGCTGTGTCCCCCTGTGCTTTCACGACTTAGGCATCTATTTCTTCTGTCAATGTGCCTTCGCTTTTCATGTGGCAAATTTATTTGCTATTTGGCACACCACCGCTCTTTGGAAAACAGTAAAAACACATGTATGATTTATTTATGATCACTTGCTCTCTGCTTTCTTAGCTACTAAGCCAGAAAATGGCTTGCTATAGTGTTCTTTTATTAAGAGTCTTCAGTGTAGTCACATTTTTAATCATTATCTGTTGGGGTTTTTCAGCTATTCCTCCTGACTCAATGCCTGGAAATTCAAGAAAAATGAACTGTGCTTGATTCTCCTAAAAATCTTCAAATATTTCTCCAAATTGCCAGCAAATCAAGCAATGATTATTATCCAGTTTTCATAAATCATAAAATATTATTGAAAAGCTCCCTTTATTAATATATTCGTGCTTTAAGAGAAGCAATTATCACTGCCAAACTTTATTTTAGGGCTGCAGCTTTAACAGATTGAGAATACTGTGATTTCATTAATAATCAATAAAAGAGGCGAAAAAAGCCTCCCCTTTAAGCATCCTATTCACCATGAAGGAATCTTCTAGTTCAAGGCAAAAATGTAATGCAGATGGATGATTGCAACATCACTGGAAAGATCTTCAGGCATTTACATATTTTTCTGATTCCAAAACCCATTAGAGAATTCAGGCACATTTTGCACTCACTTTTGAGCACTGTGAACACCATGAATTTAATAATAAAAGGGTTCAAAGTCACTGCTAACATAGTGCTGAATGCAACCTGTATTTCTCATAGTTTTTTTCCTAAGTGACAATCTCAACAAGTCTAGAGAGACTTTTTCTCCCACATGGTCACTGAATTCCTCCCATTTTGCTACTGAAACACTCCAGCAGCCACCGCAGTGAAACAATGCAGACAAAACCAAACATAAAACTGTGCTACAAACCTTCACTGGATAGTTGTGTGGAAATATCTTTTTCTACAAAAAATGTATTTATAACTTGAGCATCTTGCCTTTATATATCCAAGTAAAAAATTCATATTCCCTGATGGTATCAGGGAATGGCTTGCAGCTGAACAGACACTGCTGACATTTTCCTGCTAATATTATGATAGTAGCATTAAAATAGCTGTGATGGTCTTACAATATAAAAGAAACAAGGTTTTCAGGGGGAGAGGTAATACTTTTTATTAAACCAGTTGACATAGCTGGAAGAATGATGACTCTGTGCCCCTGGTAAAAGTTTTGTGTCTGAAAATATCTGTTGGAGTCTTTTTTTTCCTCTACTGCGAGCAATTGGTCTTCTTCCTACAACCACTTATAATTAATTCACACCAGCTATGCTGGGGAATCCTCTAACCCTCACTGTATCTGGCACCGCCACAGACGGACAATAAAAATCTAACTCTAAAGCAACATCCAGAGCTTCTCCACAGCCTTTGGGATGAAAATTGTCCAAAAAGATGTGGAGGAAATCAGGACCGCCATTCTCTGTCCTGGCTTACTTACCTATGGAGGTAGGAGGTACATAAAGAGAAATAAACCATGCCATAGAAGATGCTGGGAAAAAAAAAAACAACAAGAAAAACAATGTGCTGTGCAGTCTCTGTGTCAATGTGCAGACCTGGGCTGAGCTAGTTGCACTCAGGGCTTTGCAGAGAGGAACCATCAACATCTCCCCCTCCTTGCACCAGCCTCATCCCCGGCAAACAGCAAGGAGCAGGACTGGCCACCCTGGCTCAGCTCCTGCAAAAACAAAGCCAGGACAAGGAGGGGTAACACCACTTGAACCAACAAAGCTTTCCCTAAAGGAGAGGTCAATATAGAAAAAGACTAAGAGATTGCCTTAGTTGTCAAAAATGCCATCTCTTAATGAAAACAGCAAGCACAAAGTCACTTATTTTTCATGTATTAAATGGCAACACTTGTCTTGCAGTCAGGAATCTCAAGCATGCTTTAGGCACTGGGGTTTTAATGAGGTGCTTGATCCTTATGTAAAATCAGCACCACAGTCCTTATCCAGCAAGAACTAACAAGGAACTATAAATGGCCCAATTACCAGGCTGAAATGTCATTCACACATTTGTTATCTCCCACACCAACAAGGAAAAATAACACAGAGACACAGTAGCTGAAGGCAAATT
This sequence comes from Nyctibius grandis, assembly GCF_013368605.1. Taxonomy (NCBI): domain Eukaryota; kingdom Metazoa; phylum Chordata; class Aves; order Nyctibiiformes; family Nyctibiidae; genus Nyctibius; species Nyctibius grandis. The sequence goes on from NC_090666.1 coordinate 38,061,433, forward strand.
GCAATTACTGTTGATTGAACCAGAACTTGTGACACTTTTCATGTAATTCAAAGCTTTAAAATTTAACGTGCACTATATTTAGTTTCAAACATCAGTTGGGTTCATTGATATTTTGTTTTAGGTCTGTCAAAAGTCACAATATCCTTATTAATAATATTAACAGCTCTAAGTGTTACCTACATGATACTGCACTGAGTTCTTTAGCCAAGTTGTTTTGGGATCAGCAGCACTTGGGACAGAAGAGAAGTCAGATGCTCTTCCTCCAAGTCACCACCATTTCAGTGCAGGACATGATCGTTGAAGAAGGGACTTTGCATGCCTGTCTTTTAAGTGAATTTTTCATCTCAAATCTTAATCAGTCTGTTCCTAAAGCATACGCTGGTAATCTTTGATAAACAGATGCTAATCCCATCTAATTCAGATGTTTATATTAGCAGTAATGCTGGAGCGCCTAAATAGAACCATCTTCCCTGGAAGAAAAAGAGGCCTGCTCACAATATCATTGTCTTCAATATTATAATAGCATTATAATAATATCAGTTATGCCAGATAACGGGAGTGCCGTGGTCATGGCATGGCAGCACTCAGCTCCTCCCAGCTTCCCTCGTTTCTCAGGCCCATCAGCTAATCCCAGCAGAGCTCTGAAATAAAGCTTCTCCTCTCATAGCTAGCACAGGCAATTCTCACTGAGTACACAACCTAGATCCCTCACCACTTTCAGAAAACTAAAGTTGTTTTTTTCCTCTTTTCTTTTCCATGAACCGCATTATTACTGTTAGATACCTGAATACGTATCAATAGATGACTTGATCTCCTATAAAGCACTTCGGAGGTAAAGATGAAACAAAGCTATGCACTGAATGTCTCGTTTCTGAAGCGCTCAGGGAAGCTGCAGGATGTGTTTAGATACCAGCACGGTCAAGTTTAAAAAGCTTGCAAAGAGAAAGAGAAGAGTGCTTGTATCCCCCCTCTTACCGCGAGCTGTCAGTAAATTCGATAATTGGGGCTGCAAAACTGCTCATTGCTGGTGTTACCTGAAAGGGAAACAAGAGATGGGGATAAGGACAGGCGTGGATCAGGCGCTGAAATGGAGGACGCTGCTTTGCGATTCATTCTGTTCTAGATAGATCTCATACAGGTGTAGATCCAATGTTTGTAATGTATTTCTGTTGATTTCCAGCCAAGAAATATCAAGCAGATTTTAACATGTGCTTAAATTTGCTTGCAAGAGCACGCTTACATTGCACTTTGTATAAAAACTAATTATGGTAATATGTGGTGCTGAATGCACAGAGCTACAAGCACTGGGAACTATAAACATGTCTTATCGTCTCACCTTTATGAGTGATAATACTCCAGGCTTTTAATAGTGAAATAATATTTTTTTACCTTTGACATAGCTTGTTCATTATTGGATTTCACTGAACGTTGGTGTAATAAAGGGAGACAGCCCAATTTTCAGTAATTTTTGGTGAATCTCACTTTACTACCCATCTTCCAGAAAATATTGAAGTCTTTTATAGACAGACCATGTTATGGACTGTTATGACTCCAAAAAAAATTATTTCCAAATTAAAATTTGCAAAAAAAAAAAAAAGGTTGTTAGAAAAAAATGCCTGGTTTTCATCAAGACCATACATACCATGAGAATTTTTCATAAGAATATTGCTATAAAATATCAACAACTTCTTAACACACAAAAAAATTGCTCCTGAAATTTAGCTATTTTTACTATTCTTGGTATTAAAAACACAAGGAGCTACTTATTGCCATTTAGTAAGTCTGTCTTTCCTTTTTCTCGTATGTTTTTACTTTTGTTCTGTTTTGTTTTGGCGGCTGGCTTTTTGGAGATTTTTCAGGTGGTTGGGGGTGTTTTTTGTTGGTTTTTTTTTGCATTGCAACTATTAGGATGGAAGGTCAAGATAAATTACATTTTCTACCCATCATTTTTCTCCCGGAGTATCCTTTGCATCAGCATTTCCCTCAAGCTAAACTCATGCTTCACCAGTTTTTTTAAGCACAACAAGCAATCTCAGCGTTGCCATCTCACAGCAGAGTCAATCCAGCTTGCAGGAGAGGATATTACATTATGCTTTCTACCCTGCACACATCACTCCCTTGAAAGTATCTGCTCCTTTCTGCTGTTTAATAAGGGAAGCTTTGGCCTTTGGATCAAAAGTCACTTGCCATACCTGTTGGAACAGTAGTGTATATTATGGATTTGCAGCAAAATCCACCATATTATGGACATTTTCCTTAGGAATACGGTGGTCAGTGTTTCCAGAAAAAAAGCAGTAAATCACAGACAAACACATAGACAACCTCTGGAATGGGCAAAGCTACTTCACTTTTTAAATATCACCTGAATGAAGGTGCCTGGTTTTGGCTTGGGATGGCTGGACACTGAGATCAAGACGGACTCAACAGCTTCTTTCCCCTGTCATGTAATGTATTGGTGATGGAAAGCTACAGCCAAACACTAATCCTGGCAGCACAAGTTGCAGGAACATCTGCTATAAGTAACTGCTATCATTTACTCTCCTGATCCATCATGTAGTCAGGGCAGCAAGCCACCCCTCTCCTCCATTCCTCCTTCACATGGAGCAAAGAGGTAGGGATGTCCAGCTTCCAAGGCTGTAAGTACAGCACAACAAAATTTCTCCTCTACTTTGGTTTTGTTTGGTTTGTTTTGTTTTTTTAAAAATAAAGATTATTGGAAGTTTTACCCGTCAGTCCAGGTTGTGTAAGCTTACACAGAAACTTAGTTATAAGCAAACAAGCAGCAGTGTTTAAACAGGTGCAAACACATCCCTGCTTGAAGTTAAACAAGAACTTAACCCCTTTGCAGGAGTGGCACCTACATTATAGCCTTACTTATAGATTAATTTTGCCACAGAACAAGAATTTTCTAAGGGAGAAAATAATCCTATGAACAACCAAGGTATCCAGAGATATAATTAGTAGCTCCAAAGAAGCTGGAAGGGAAATTAAATATTTTTGTTTCAGATATTAGTGGGCTGGATGGCATTTTGTATCTTTGCATACGGAGTTTAGGGAAAGAGCTGCATTAGTTTTTTTCAGGTATCTCACTGCTGACAGAGACAGATAACTGAAATATATGGTCTTTAGGTCTCATTCAGTTCCTAATCACTGGATCTTGTGATGCAGTCAACTAACATTTTTTCTCTCCAGGCACATTAGAATTTGTAGGAGAACTCAGCAACATTTTCTAAGCTTGTTTAATATTTCTAGGGTCGTTGACAGTTGGCTTATAAAATGTTTACCTTTACAGTGGTTTTCGTGTTCCTCTCAGTGAGTTTCTTCTTTGGAAATTAAACCTATCCATGATCTTGTGCAAAGATATTGCTCATGCTGCTGACCAGAAGGAGTACTGAGTTTCCTGAGGCCACTTTATAATTGCATTTTGGAATACAAATAAGTTTACTCTCTGAAGAATATATTTCATTTGAATTCTTCCCAACTTAATTTCTTTTTTAAACTCCATCATCCAGTGTTCATGCCGTCTATCCACAAATTAAATAGTATTTTGTGAATGTGCAAAGTAGTTCCTGTATGGGATTCTGCCACATATTTTTGGCCCTGCTTCATAACCTGTGCTCTGGGAGGCTGACAGCCAAATGAAGAAAAGTGGACACAACCCAAAGCCAGCATGACATGCAAGGTTAAGTCAAGTTGTGCATCACTCTGCAGTGATACTGAAATTGCAAATTCAGAGTCCCTGGCTTGCACAGCTGTGGATCAAATCAAAATAAAATAGGCAACAAATTGCAAGTGGATACTATCTCAGACCACCCAGAGTCCCTCTGATCGAGTAATGCTGGAGTAACGCTGTCAGGTGGTGGCAGTTATTATTAGAGGGGTCAAAAATCTCTGGAAATGCTGGATTGTTCCCTATTTCATATTACTGTTTTGTGATTTTGAAAGCCCCGTGTGCTAAACCCCCCAGCAGGTCAGAAGGGAGATTTCCACCACGTAATATGTGGCCTGCCAGAAAAAATGTTGCCACGAGTAAATGGTGGTTCTCTCCTTATTGCATTCATGCTTTTTCTCTCGCTTTTCGGTAGTATTTTTCCCTCTTTAACTACTAAAACACACCCTTATGCACTAGGCAAGAGCTCCTGAGATCTTTTGGTCACTCCCCTGGCACTGTGGTGTCCTGACCACCCCCAGATGACCACCATAAACATCTAAAGGGGGATTCTCTACTTTGACCCCACATAACCTGTGTCAGCTCTTCGTTATAGTTTTAACACACTAAATTTTTCCACTACCCATGTTTATATCCTTCAAAAATTTCTAATCATGGTTTTCCAGCCAGTCTAGACACAGATAGCTCATTTTATCTTTCCTCACAGTTCATGCTTTGCCGACCCGCTAACCATTTTTATAGCTTTTCTCTAAACTCCCTCCAAATTAGTCAACATCTTTCTGTTAATGATGCATTCAGAGTTAACCCAAAAGGTGAAAAAGCATCACTAAATGAGCTCCTTTCTACGTTAGCAGTGGCTTGAATGAAAGCAAGTTCAAGTGAAAAAGCTGATTTTAATGGTACTAGCGGCCGAGTAGAAGTCTGCTTAGATGTGGAGCCACTAGGCAGACAGATGGTTACATGAATTTTAACAGAGCAATATGCTAATGTGGAGATGCCAATAAACAGAATCGTTCGGATGAATATTTGATGGATTCAGAACAACTTGATAAGGATTTCAATTTCATTAAAAAGGTCTTGGAAATTAGAGAAAGACAGAAACATGTTCTCTTCGTGCTGCTTAAAGGGAATTGTGGTTTTTTTTCAATCTGGCAATATGAAGTTTTTAAAGACAAGGAAGAGTGAGTATGCAGTCACTGCATCTATAGAAATGTCAGTCTTCAGCGAAGGAGTGAAATACTGATTCTGACTGCAGCAGAAGGGGCATTTGGGGCAGAGGGCTTGAGGTGGAGAAGGAAGGTTTTGAAAATATCAGTAGGGAAAGCAATGCATTGTGATAAATGGCAATGACATGCTGTCCCTCTATATCCATAGACTACCATACAACTTCTTTGGTGTTACAAGTGAGCGGTAACATGGAAGCGCGTGGAATTGCTCAGGTTATAAAACATTGTTGGTTGTGTAAAGAGATTTGTTTTAAAGTTAAAATTGTATATAGTTCTGTACATGCCTTGAACATAGCACAGTGCAGAAAGATAAGAAATTAAGTATCCAGTCCTTAAAAAAGTCTGCTCAAGAAAAACAATAAATAGAATGCAAAAAGTTAGAACACATTAAATGCCAGAGCCTAGATCCACAATTGCTAAAGCGAATACTAAATCTTTTGTACCTTAATTACATGAGTACTAAATTCCATGACAAAGCATCTGTGGCTGGGCTAAAAGAAAAATATAAGTAAAGCAACTTAGATTCATCATCAAATCATGAGGAAACTTCCGATTCTTCTCACAGCTGAGGATTAAGCTCAAAATATTTATGGACATTCATAAGACATTATAACTTCTAATGAAAAGGAAAAGGGTCCTTGTAAATTTTTAATACAAACTATACAGACAATTGCATTAATAAGATTAAATTATACCATGAAATATTTAGTGTTATTCTCTATGCTAAATATTATTTTGAACATAGTTCTAGAAAGATTTAAAAGCTTAAGAGATACCTAGAAACAAAACAGGAAAAAGTATTTTAAAAAATTATTTTGACAATGTATTCAGAGTATAGACCAGTGTTTCCATCTTTACTTAAAAAATGGAAATATTTTGGTCAGCTGTTGCATCTTATTCTCTTTATAAACAGATAACATAATAAATATTTTGTGCAATACGTTTAATTAATAGAAAAACAGCTCATGTCTTATAGATTTCATTTTAAAAAGTATATCATATAATCTATAATTAACATCAAAGTTTAGGCAGAAATGCATAACTATTTATTAGTGTCTACATTTACTTTGTATTATGCCAAAACTAACCAGCCATGTATTTACTATCACCCACAATGTGACTAGCTAATTAATTCGCTTGTGAAACACTATTTCCTAAATTGTATGCTACTGCTATTTTTGTTATATGGCTCTTCAGTCTAACACTACTTCATAATTAACGCGTGCCAAGTTTCCTGCAGGAAATGCACCAGTTTCTATTCATCCTAGTCCTCAGCACTGATCCTGCTTCAATATAGGCTACATCCACACTGACGCACAGGTTGGGCTCCCATTCCCACCCAAACACCGACCCCGCATGTGCTGGGACTTCAACCCGGACTTTAAGCGTGCTACCAAAAGCTGTGGAATACCCTTAGAACAGCTGTAATTGGATAAGCAAGTTGCTGTTCTTAAAAATGGCCATTTCTAATGCCATGGCAGTCTCCCGTGTAATATCTGAAGCACTGTACAACACATCTGTGGCTTAGACCCACCGATTTCACTGAGGTTCATAAGAATTAGGTGCCAGAACACCATAGAAAGTGATTTTTTTTTTACCCTAAGCATGAACAGAATACTTTATGAATCTAATATGGCCAATGTTCAGTACCCAGACAGGGGCCCCGAGGGTTTACCTGGCTTCCAGGTGAGCGTAGGACACGCAGAGCATCCAGAGCAGTGTGCTAGAAACCACGGGGGACCCCATAAAAACATGCAGGACAAGTCCTTCCCGGGGCTGCCATCTCCTCCTGAATGGGAATGAGTACTATGGAGGCGACACTGAAAAAATAGGCATCACTTGTTGTAAATTGGAGGTCTGTCTTTATATTTAATACAGTTAATCCATGTACTGACTCATATTTATACAATTTTAATATGTATATGCATAACATATATTTGCATATACACACACCTTCTCTTACATGTGTGCACACACACATACACACATATAATCTGTACAGAAGCAACGTCTCCAACCTCTGCTCCCCAACCTCCTCCCGCACCAGAAATACAGATTATTCTTATTTCCACAGGGCAAAATGACAATTTGTGGAAGAAAGAGGAGAGGAGTTTTCACTGCTGCTTGGGCACAGAGGGTGTCCCTGCTAAGACGGTCTCTGCTTTCCGCAGACATCTCCACATTGAGGGCACCATGTGATTTAATGGCACAGGGTTTGCAGCCTTCTCCCCTGCACCGATGGGACTTGACATATGGACGGGGAGAGTGATACTCTGTATATTCAGCTCCAGCAATTCTTAATGTTTTATTTAATAATTTGTCACAGGAGGAGGCACTATTATTAATTTTTAACACAAAATGTGCATGCCGTTTCACTGTGGTAAGCTGTTTAAAAGTTCTGCTCTCAGCACACACAAATTGTGATTTCCCACTCATTGCAACCTGCCTGTCTAGATGGTCTCGCAACAGCTGGGGCACCACAACTTCTTCTAAACTTGCCTTCCTGTTCTGTTTTACAGATTTTTTTTCTGCCCTTTCCACCACTTTCTTCTGCCTTTTTTTTTTTTTTTTAATTCCCTCATTTTCCTCTCTTTTTCCTTTTGTCTACAATACCTTGTTAGCTTTAACACTGTATTTCCTTCTGCCTACTGTGACAGGCTGCAGTTTTGATTTGTTTATTTTCCATTTTATTTGGAGCCCAATAAATGAGGGAGTGGAGTAAGTGCACAGAGGCAGGGAGGCAGCACAAGGGCTGGTGTGCTGAAGCCCCCTGCCCTTCACACCGCATGGTGGGGGGCATGAAAGAGAAAAGGTAGAGACGAGGAGCCTGTAGCTCCAGGAGAGAAGCTGCAGTAAAGCACGGGGAGACAACAGGCTGGCCTCAGAGGAGATGAGCAAATAAACCCACTCGGGGATGAGAGAGAGGGCTGCGCAGTTTGCTGCAGCTCAGAAACTCCAAATTAACCAAAGCAAGTCCCACAAGTCAGCACAGACCTGCAAGTGCATGGCAGGGACTGGAGGAGGACATGCTCAGAAACCCTTGTTTGTTGTTGTTCTATCTCAGCTTGTTTCTTTGAGGGTTTTTTAGTTTAGAAGGTAACTAGGCAAATCTGAACTTTAAAAAAAAAAAACAAACCAGATTTTTTTAATTTAAAGCACTCTGCTCTTTCTTGGAAGCTCAGAAGCAGGAAAAGGCAAGTGCAGACCTATCTTAGATTGAGCCGGCTTGGGATCCCATCACATCTACCCTGGGAGGCAGAGATAAGTGTGGGCAGAGCTGGTTCCCCAGTTAGCACACAGGACAGTGGAAGACATCCTGAAAGGTTTAGGAGTACAAATTCCTCAAACTCATACTCAAGCACCTGCTTGAGCATTGTGCCACAACTTGTATTTAGTGAAAGCTATGGCTTTGCTTTAAAATATACTCTCCCTTCTATTTCCACTCTTCCAAGCAGTAAACCGGGCACAGCAGACCTCATCTTTTCTCTGCAAGGTGTGGGATGATCACTCACGCACCTCTCCCTGCCAACATTCAGGCAAGTTGTCCCCTTTGGGCCAGCAGCCCATGGGTAGAAAAGTCAGTGGTCAGCTGCTGCTGCTGTAGTTTCCATCAAGCTTTGCAGCAAATTCCACAGTCTTTGTCACCCTCAAAATCCTGAATTTTCTCACCTCAGACACATTGCCATGCACATGGGCAGGAGGAGAGGAGAAGAAATTGCTGGAGCCAGTGTGCCATAGTATTCATGGAGGACACTAGGTTCAAATTTAGGCTTTGAAGACATAGTGATTTGAAAATAAATATCAATTTACCTTGCCAACTTACAAGCTTTCTCTAGAACACTAATTTATTATATAAATAAATCAATTAAACAGGTGTCTGTGTTAACTTTACTGTCCCATAAAGGACTTTTCACAGCAGTAAATGTCCCTAACATTTTGAGAGATTATTCTCATTGCAAATGTACCTTATACTTGAAATGGGAACTATTCTCTCAGTGCCTTAACAGCCATTTTAGAGGTGACCTCTAAATCCACATGGTTATAGTTTTATTAATTTCATATTTGATCCTTACGAGCCATCATTGTAGCATCATTTCATGACAAGTTGGGGTTCCTCCATCTTAGTCAGAGAAGGCAGATCCATACATAGGTCTCAGTCACCTCTTCTCTGGATGCTCTTCATCTTCTAGTAGGGCCTGTAGGGATAGGACAAGGGTTAATGGTTTTAAACGACAAGAGGGTAGATTCAGACTAAATATAAGGAAGAAGCTTTTTACTATGAGGGTGATGAAACACTGGAACAGGTTGCTCAGAGAAGTGGTAGATGCCCCATCCCTGGAAACATCCAAGGTCAGGTTGGATGGGGCTCTGAGCAACCTGATCTAGTCGAAGATGTCCCTGCTCATTGCAGGCGGTTGGACCAGATGACCTTTAAAAGTCCTTTCCCACCCAAACTGTTCTATGATTAACCAATTTTTTTTACACATAAAAAGTTAACCAAAACAAAGACACAGCAAAGAAAAGCAATGAGAAAACATATCAAGCAGCCTGCTGACAGCATGGAGTGTATCAATCCAGAAGGCCATGATGCTTTTGCTGGAGTTTAAAAGCAGTTAGAAAATTTTTGTCATCAATAAAAGCATTTGTAGCCACACCGTGGAAGCAAAGATAATAAAGGCAATGCAATCCCATGCTCTGGGCAGTGCAGACAGCTACAGATGCCTCCTGCTATCCCGTGTACCTCTGCCAGGGAGGGGTGAAGGCTCTGTGGATGGGGTACAGGGTCAGATTTGTGGGCGCAGGGTCTAACCAAGTACAGCACATTTTATGGTCTGGAAATAGAGAAAAATGAAAGTCAGGCAAGTGCAAGGAGGAGAATTAAAAACAGGACAATTTTGCAACTACCAGAGGAGAAACAAATCTTACTTTTGGCTAGAGACCAGCTTTAACTCAGAGGCAAATCCAACAGGCGCTAGTGATAGCATTTAGCTATTATCCCTGCAGTGACAGAGAAAAACATCAAAATAGATCATTTCCTTTGTGTCTGAAAGAGGCCGTTGTCCTAGCTCCACACATGCGCAACCTGGACTGGGTAATACAACCAGCCTTATCACGGCGCTGAAGCTCTAACAAGGAGCTTTGTGAGTAAAGCAAGGGAAGGTTTATCATCGTAGATCTGGTTGTCGGTCCTAAGAATAGTTCCCTTTTTAGTTTGATCATTAAGATGGATTTACTCTGCAAGTCTTTCCTTAGTACCACGATAAAAATAAGCTAATTCTTTCCCTTCACCCACACCATTTCTGTGCTTTTCATTCACTTTTCAATAGCACACAAAGTAGTTTGATACATATATACACACATATATACAAAATGGCATTTTTCACACATAAAAATTAAAGAAAGCTCAGTTCTTTACAGAAACATCTGAGAAGCCCGAGATCAAACACACTGGTTGAATGTAAAATGTTTTCTGTCGTAACAAAAAACTTTTCCAGGGACAGATGCTCAGATAAATCAGCACAGCTCCTCTGAAGTGAGCTGAGCCATGACCATGTGTATTCTAGCTATAGATTGTTGTCCATAGCAGACAACTCTGCAGAGTGATCCTGATCCTAGCGAAGTCAGCCATCAAATCCCATATATTTTCAGCAGGGCAGGATTGGTCCCAGGGTATCAATATAGTTGAATTGCCGAAAAGATGAAGGAAGAAAAAGACAACATAAAGTTCCTGGTTTGCTAAGCAGATGGGAGAAATAAGGCCAATTATAGCGTAAAGCATCATTTCACTAAAAGAAGTGCGAGTGCTGGAAGAGCTCTGAACAGAGGGGATTTTGCTTTGCCATGCGTAGTCTCCAGGAAACAAAAGGAAGGGTGTGACTGAAATGAAGACAGGCAGAATGCAATATTTTCCTGTGATGTGTAAACAGATTTAATGCAACAAAAATCAATGAGGAAACTCTCCAAAGGAGAGTACTTTAATGTGTTATCATATTTCACATAGATTTCATAAAAATTCAATTTCAATTATAGCACAGTTTACAAACAGTGCTGTGCCTCCCTGGAAAACATATGGCCATCAAAACTTCAAACAAAATACTGCCAAAGTCGCTCATAAAAAATAAATAGCCATAAGCCAGTGTGTTATTGTCCTTTTAATGTTTGTTGAATGCCTATAATTCTTCTTGTGCCCGCCTTGGCTGTCAGCTTTCTGACACGCGGGCCTCCCGTTCGCATACCTCCTCTTGAAGACGTCTTGGAGCAGGAGCTGTACTGTGAGGAGTGCTTAATTATTTTGGAGATTATCTTATGTCTCCAGCTGGGCTGCTGCAGAAAAAGAAATGAAATAACCACACACACACCCAAAATAACGGTGTAGCAGCAGCAGGGAGAGGCTGAGCCAAGGCACAGGCCAGCGCTGCAGCGTCTGCTGGAAGAGAAGAAACAGGCTCTACCCCAAACAGCAGCAAATGGTTTCCTGAGAGCTCTGAGCTCCATCCACCCACTCCTGCTTTGATAAATTGATAACCCACTCCATGGCTTGGTTTGCCCAAGCAGGGGAAGAAGGCTTGGCATGGGCCACCTCACCTCAGGCCCCAGCAGAAGAGGCAGGACGGAGCTGGGCTCTGGCCCCGTGCAGGATCAAAGAGAGCGTTATGCACACAGGTAGGGACCTATTTTTTGTCCTTTTGTCGAAGGATTAGAGCAAAGTGAATTTTGAGCTTTTGCAGCGCTCAGTGCTGCTTAATACACCACATTGTGCGACAAAAGGGCACTTACATCTTACACAGAATTTGCTGAAAATAGATCAAAACATTCAGCATTGACCTCACAGCTGGCTCTTGCCACCTGGGCTAGGAGTCGCACAGCGGATAGGAATGAGGGTAACAGTCCAGGCAGGAAGACAAAGGTGGCTTTGAAGAATCACGCAGTTGGCACATGTGCAGCTTTGACTGCAGCGCAGCCTGTACCCCAATGGCCACCTCTGGGCTACGTGTGTGACAAAACCCTTCTCATGCAGCTGGGAAATAGGCACAATTTTATGGAAAAGAAGCAACGTTTTCCCCCACCTTTATCTTCAAGAAGACTCACTATGCCTCTCCATGCAGTTTCCAACCGATAGAGAGATGAGCTTCTTCCATTAACAACCAAACTCTGCCCTTTTTTCAATGGAGACGTTTCTCTTTTGTCCCTTAAGAGCTTTCTGCTGTTAGATGGAGACAAGCATGGACAAAATCTCTCACATGTGTATTGCCTCAAACTGCCATTCAAATGCAGCCAATACAGAAGTAAAACGAAGTCGCAAAACAACATATAAATATTTAAAACACAAAATTAATAATAATTTAACCAAATGGAACTAAAGAGGAATTTCAGGGCTATACTGGGACTGTGTTGTGCCTGTATCTTACCATTTGTTTTAAGATAAATTAGAGTTAGGCAAGTGGTAAGTGGTCTGGGGGACCTGGGGTCCTAGTGGACAGCAGGATGACCATGAGCCAGCAATGTGCCCTTGTGGCCAAGAAGGCCAATGGCATCCTGGGGTGTATTAGAAGGGGTGTGGTTAGTAGGTCAAGAGAGGTTCTCCTCCCCCTCTACTCTGCCCTGGTGAGGTCACATCTGGAATATTGTGTCCAGTTCTGGGCCCCTCAGTTCAAGAAGGACAGGGAACTGCTAGAGAGAGTCCAGCGCAGAGCCACAAAGATGATTAAGGGAGTGGAACATCTCCCTTACGAGGAGAGGCTGAGGGAGCTGGGTCTCTTTAGCTTGGAGAAGAGGAGACTGAGGGGTGACCTCATTAATGTTTATAAATATGTAAAGGGCAAGTGTCATGAGGATGGAGCCAGGCTCTTCTCAGTGACATCCCTTGACAGGACAAGGGGCAATGGGTGCAAGCTGGAACACAGGAGGTTCCACTTAAATAAGAGGAAAAACTTCTTTATGGTGAGGGTGACCGAACACTGGAACAGGCTGCCCAGAGAGGTTGTGGAGTCTCCTTCTCTGGAGACATTCAAAACCCGCCTGGACGCGTTCCTGTGTGATATGATCTAGGTAATCCTGCTCCGGCAGGGGGATTGGACTAGGTGATCTTTTGAGATCCCTTCCAATCCCTAACATTCTGTGATTCTGTGATTCTGTGATGGACAAGTGAAGGATGCCATGGCTGGAGGAGGAGAGGGTGCCCCATCCCTTGCTGAGCTTTTTCCCCTGTGCAGTCCCCACAGAGGGTGCAAGGGAGGGCTGGGGGGAGCTGCTCTTGAGACAGGGCTGGGGGGAAGCAGGGCGAAGGCAGCATTCAGGGAAGAGCCACCCTCCAGGGCAACACTACCTAGCACACTTAGGTCCCCGATGCATTTGGGAATATGGTGGGGAGCTACTCGTTATACAAGTTTTGGACTGGAGAAGGAAGCTGTGAGTGGAGGGAAGTGAATATGGAGCAAGTGCTGATAAAATACCAGGAATGCAGCAGAAGAAATGAAAAAAAGAAATATATGGAAGAAGAAAGACGTTATTGATAGCATTAGTGGAGTGTAAGCGTGGGGGAAGAAAACATGATATATGCAGGCAAGGGAGGAAGAGCTCACAAACCCGATGTATTTCAGCTGTGAGAGAGAGGACAGTGTGCAGAGCTATTACTTTTCCTCAGTACACACCTGTCAAGCAAAGACTGCGATGTGATGGTAGGCAGTGGTGCCGGATGCACCTCCATGAGGAAGTTACAGCTGGTACTCGCAAATTTTGCTCCACTTCCACTGAAACAGGGGGCAGAATTCCTACATAAATACAAAGAAGAAGAAAAATAATTTCTCATTTCTTAACAGTAGCCTGCACCTAGGCTAGCGAATTGTTTTTCAGAAAGGGTATAAAATGTATCATCCCTACCCTTCCCTTGGCATTAATGTGTTGTCTCAAAATATGCCCAAACCTTACTCTAGGATGTGTAACCCTTGGAGTAAGGCCAAACATCCACATATCTGCTGTTACGATTTTGCAGGTGTCATGGTTTAACCCCAGCCGGCAACTAAGCCCCACACAGCTGCTCGCTCACTCCCCTGCAGTGAGATGTGGGAGAGAATTGGAAGAGTAAGAGTGAGAAAGCTCGTGAGTTGAGATGAAGACAGTTTAACAGGTAAAGCAAAAACCATGCGTGCAAGCAAAGCAAACCAAGGAATTCATTCACCGCTTCCCATGGGCAGGCAGGTGTTCAGCCATCTCCAGGAAAGCTGGGCTCCATCACACATAACAGTTACTTGGGAAGACAAACACCATCACTCCGAATGTCCCTCCCTTCATCCTTCTTCCCCCAGCTTTCTATGTTGAACAAGATGCCATATGGTGTGGGATATCCCTTGGGTCAGTTGGGGTCAGCTGTCCTGGCTGTGTCCCCTCCCAGCTTCTTGTGCACCCCCAGCCAACTCACTGGTGGGGTGGGGTGAGGAGCAGAAAAGGCCTTGACTCTGTGTAAGCACTGCTCAGTGATAACAAAAACGTCCCTGCATTATCAACACTGTTCTCAGCACAAATCCAAGACATAGCCCCATACCAGCTACTATGAAGAAAACTAACTCTGTCCCAGCCAGAACCAGAACAACAGGAAACCATTTAGTGTGATGGTTTTCCCACAAGTAGCTCGTCTCCTCACTGGATGAGCCATTTTGAGAGCTTCTCGACCATTTTTCTAGATAAGCTCTTAGGGGCAGTCTGGTATTATGGCTCCTCGGCATAAACAGCTGTCAGCTGTGTGGTTTTTGGTCACTTCTAGAATAATAAAGACAAAAGGAAAGACTGATTTTTTTTTGTTGTTATTTTTCCTATTACGAGCAGTAGTAGCTAAGTTCACAGAAGACATCATAGGAATACTAAAATAGATCATTCCCCAAAGGCCTGAGAAAGTAGCAATAATTAAATGTTAAATATCAGTGCATGACACTTTCAAGGCAGTTCAAATCAGACTCATCAATAAATATACAGAAAGATGAGCCTCATAACATCTCCTGAAATAACTTACAAATGATGGGAAAACTTCAAGTACAATTACAAAAGCGAAAGTATCACAGTGCGTAGGAATGTACATTTCTGCACATTAAATATTCCCCTTACAACATACCACGTGGGTCTCTCCTGTGAGGGCAAATTTACTCCAGTAATTTCCAATCCTCTGTTCAGACATCTGTAATGTCAAGGTAGCTTGAACCCCCTAAACCATGAATTCACACTGAGATGAAAGCCTTGGAGGACATTTGTAGATGTGCACATTGACTCAGCCTCACCACTAAACACAAAAAACCAGAATCTGTAGCAGTTTTGGGTCAGACATAATAGGCCTCTTTTTTTTTTATTTGGTCTTTGTTTTCCTCCTACCCCGTTAGCTGAGCGCCTTCCTACTCGAGAGCTGGCAGTGGTGGGGTGGACAGCTCGGGTGTCAGGAGGGGAAGGTTTCGGGTCTGTGTGTTACAGAAGACAACGCATATTTGGGAGTGATCTAGTGCATGTACGGGAAACCATCGGGCTGGTATCTAAGTGCTCTTAAACATTTAACGAAGGGTTGTGAAGAGAAAATTGGCCACTGTGCTTAACTTACAACCAGCCGGGCTGTATTAGCTGACAAATACAGTGAGTGTCTAAAACACTGACAGGAGGGAAAAATAAAGAACAAACACTGAGGTAATGGAGGCATAAAAGCACCTTCATTAGGGATAAATCAGTGGCATTGCTCTGTGCAGGAGGTGGGACTGGAGCCCTCCGGGGGACCGCGCCATGGGCTGTGAAGAGCAATGGTATTTTGGGAGCTACTCAGAGACCACCGTCTGTCCTCAGGACAAGGCTGGCGGGGGAGAGGGGAGCAGCTCAGATATCTCACCTCCAGTTTTCTAGCTGCTTCTGGCTAAAGCAACAGAGAAATACGTCCTTTTCCCTTCCAAAAATTCTCCAAGGATCCACAACACTAAAATTACACAGCTCTAACCTGATGTTTTTAAAGACGCATATAAATATTGTGGTGGTGGGTAATCAGTTGGTTAAATCAGGCTGGAAAGTCAGAAATATGACATCCTGTGTGACAAAGCGCAGCTGGGAGGACACACCAGCAGGAGGGAGGAGTGCTGGGTCTCACACAGAGCCCTGAAGTGGCTGGGAGGGAAAACCTGCTGCTTGCCTGGGATGCTGTGGCAGCCTGCACGCTTGGGCAATGCACCCGTGCCTTGGTCGTGCACGGAGGGAAGAGACAAAGGAGCAGAGGACACAGCTATGGACCTCCAGGCAAGGCAAGGAGGAAGAAGTGGCTTTGCAAGACCAAGACAGACTTCCAAAAATTTGCAAGATCTCAGGTGCACCCAGGTTGACATTGCACTGCCACCATGGGCATCGCTGGGGAGGTCTCCCCTGCACGAGATGACTTTCAGGGAGCTGCAGTAACCCCAGGAGAAGGTTGGTTTTGTGCAGATCAGACCCATGCACACTCCCCAGGAGAGGAGCGAACAAGTTTGCGCCAGACCTTCCCTGCCTCAGCCCAGGAGGTGGAAGAAGTCACCATGTGAGAAAGCTGTGCTGAACTTTAATGAGGCTGCCCTTGAGCAAATGTGAAACCAATAAAAGACAGCTGATGGAAACTAATTAAAGTTCAGTACAGATGTGTTTAAGACACAGTTATGAAAGATGGGATTTAACATCTATTCGAAGAAAACTTCTGTTAAATGACAGCCAAGCCCAACACAGTTAATTAAAGCACAGCATTCAGACACTCATGTACAGAAAGCAATAAACAGCTTTTGCAGTTGATTAAACAGGTAGGGCTGGGGCTTTTAAACTGGCACAGGAGATATTTGCTGTAAGTACACCTCAGAGTCACAGGTATTATTGCTCCAAACAGGAGGGTTTGTTCAGCTTACCTTCCCCAAATCAGGAGCAGTGACTGCATGGGCACTGGCAAATAAATTATCATGGCAGCAAGACCTTAGCAAGGGTGGCCATGGTCATGAGTGAAGCTGGGGGGTGGCTGGTGCACGGAGCACAGACGAGCTGGGCCTCCAAAATCAGGGAAAAGTGTTTGGAAACAGGCACTCGTTCTGTTGTGGTTGTTTGGCTTTTCCTCTTCCATTTCACAAATATTCCTGTTGGTTTCTAGACAGAGAAAAACTGTGTCAGAGCTGAAAAATGAGTTTGGGAGTGCAGAGGCTCATTCTTAGAGCACCTGGCTTTCATAGTTCATAGCTTTCAGCCATCACCCTCAGCAACAGCCAGATGTGTCGCATGACAGTCAGGATACACATACACAACAGCACAGTGCCTTACCCCAACGTAATTTTATAGACAAAGAAAGAATAATAGAAAAGCAAGAGGAGCGTTATATGCATTTCACAATGCCCAGCAGCCTTCTGCAGCCTTTATTCCTCAGCAAACAGTTTTACTGAACAATTTACCAGGGCCACAGAAAACTAAAGCTAAGTGTGGGTAAATTTTTGCTTTCCACCTTACTGGGTTCATTAAGCATAATTAACCTTCTGTGTGGGAGTGCCACTAGCTGTGCCTTTACACTGCTCCATGTCTGCTAAGCCACAACCAGGGGTGACACCGGTAGCCCAGGATTTGTGAGCACAGGTCATATCACTCATTGAGAGTCCCACACTTACAGAATATTTGCATGGATAGGACATATACATCCCAGATTAAGAAGTCTGAGGTGGTAAGGCAAAATTTTTGAATGCATTTTTCCTTCCCTGTTAAGTGGCACCACCATATTTCCCAGCTGTATCTACATGGTAAACAGTGTAGGAAACTAAATCAGAGGAATTCTACTCAAAATATCAGCTGAGAAGCGCAAATAATATATAATATATTATAAAATAAAATAATGCAATGCAATACAATGCAAGCTGCATATTGGTGTCAGAGGATTGATGGCAAAGACAAGAGAAGTTGCTGGATACAGGGCTCATCGACAAAGCTAATCATCCCTCATGAACGGGTAATATATATAAAACATTATTATTTGTATAGGATCTGGATTGTTGAAGGAGGATAAAAACCACCCGGTTGTGCTGGGAGGAGCGAAGGGGCAGGATGGGTGGAAGGGAAGGGACACATTTTTAATGACTTTGGTGTTGCTTTCAGCTAACAGCTTGAGTTCTCCAGGCTCGGGAACTGAGCAGGGCTCCCTGTCACATCTGTCCTGAACTTAAAAGTAGCAGAGAAAAGCAGCAAATCAAAATGAGTTTTAGTAATGAATCTGCACTTTACTTTTCATAACAATGGATTTTTTTAAAAGGTATGTCAAACAGAATTGAATTTGGATCCATGAATACAGTAATAAGTGATGGAACTCAAGTTAATTAAATTCTCTCTGTCTCCCAAGAACTAGATTTTTCCTTCTTCCAGCAGATATACGCTATATATTGTAGTCTTGGTTAAAGCTAAGCATCCACTTTAGATCAACGTGTTTTCCTAGTGAAACTATTCTGAATACACTTTGAATGTATAAAATATTCTCATGAGCAAAGGCTATTGAGAATGAAGAAGATGGGAAAGTAGAGATGGTGTGAATCAGTTTGAAATTATTTTATGTGAAATTTTGGTGCATGCATAGAAGTGCTCCTGGCCAAGACCAGCCTGTGCTCTGGGAAGTGGGGTATTGCCAGTCCCTCCCTTTTGGGCAATCCTAATTATGGGACAGCAAAATCTCCATCAATGCACAAAGGAGCCTGTGGGACTGACCAGCAAATGGCCAAACTGTTACTTGCAGCATTAAATCACAGGGAGTCCCAAGGTGTACATGAACAGGAAAAATAAGTTTTTCTCCTGGCTTTGTGGCAAAGACAGTGCTGCTCTGACACAGTGATAGAAGACCCACTTGCTTTTTGGCCTTTGGCCTGTGACTGTCATTTCACATCCAGATGCCCATCAGCAGTGTTCAAACAATGTTCATTACAATTATATTATTATTTTTTTTAAAAAATTAAAGCAAACAAGATGCATGTACATATCAACAAACCATAGGGCATCTGGGTTTTAAAAGCACTTTAAAATACATAATTTTTCAATTTTTTCACTTGAGTACTCTCAATAGCAATATTGTGTGGTCTTACAAGGCTTTCAGCCTGCAGATTTATGCCTTAGTGCGAACCACACTGCTACCTTCAGCAGTAAACTTAGTTCAGGGAAAAAAAAAAAAAAATCTCATGTGCCCTGACTGCACAGTGAACCTAAAAAAAAAAAAAAAAATCTATCATTAAGAATTGGGTTTGCTCCACAGAATTTTGAGCAGTCTTTAATTTCCACTGTACATTCTCACACACACTGGATGGTGAACTCCAAGCTCATACATGAAACATCCAAAGACAGCATTTTAAATCCTAGAGCATAAAGAAACTGATTTAATAAGCTCAAAGGATGTTGATAAAATAGTTAAGTAGATTAGATTAAAATTCCACACTTGCAATGTTTTATGAGCAAAGCTGTTTAGTCCTATGGGTGGCATTTTTCTCTGCCGCAGTCTAAGGAAACACAAACAGCTGTGTTATGTACACTGAATACATGTTACTTATATCGTAACAACTGCTCAGTTTTTGGCAAACTTGGAATCCAGAGTACACATAAAGAGCAGATTATGTACATATCCATTTGCTACTAGAAATTTAATTACGTGAGACCAGGCTATGAAAACCAGAAATTTTTTTCTTGCCCATGTTCCTGGACTTTATAAGTCATCCACATGTTTCTGTGACACAATAGCCTCAAATATTCCTAAATTCCTAAAAATTCGTTAAAAGATGAGTGCCACCACATTTCATGCTGATGCAAAAAATACTTACAGAAGTGCATTTCGATACTCAAATAGGAAGGTAAGCAGCATCATGTAAAGTAGGTCCATCTCCGTGGTGATCGCTGCTGAGTTCCCCCTAGCTTGGCATGCAGAATAGGTATGGAGAATGCTTAAAAGCATCCAAAATTGAAATTACAGGAGAAAAGGAAGAATAATGGAGCACTTTGCTTTGCAAGGCTGCTGTAGGTTAGGTCAGACAGCGTTTTCAATGGAAACAAACAATTTCTATGAAGTCATAGCAATGAAAACTAGAATGCAAGATGCTTTTATTATCATAAACTTCCATTTCCCTGTGTATTCTTTAGAAACATAACTTTTCAGGAACTCCAGTACTTTATAAGGTTGTCATGATCCCGATTGCCTCGAAGCAAATATGTATCTTTGCACACAACGCACAGGCAGCCCGTTCCTCACGAGGGAAGCGAGCCAGACTAGACAGCGGTACTTTGTAGCTCGTGTGTCTGGTCCCCAGAGGAGGTCAGCACAAAGTGGAAGCGAGAGTGAATGCAAGAGCCATCAGGAGGAGAAATGGCAGAATTTCAGTTCCGCAGGGCCAGGAAACAACAAGAGCGGTGGTGAGCATGAAGAGGGAGAAGAGGGGACTGGAGTGCAAGGTAAGGGCTCCCGAAACCAGCTGGAGAGAGCAAAGGGTGGGATCCTTGCAATTACACAGAACAGACCTAAAGCTTTATACAGCTATTGCATTTACACAGAAGCATTTTTCCCCTTCTTGAAGGAAATGTGTCATTGGGGCATTCCTGGGGTTGCTCTGCATACCCACATTCACTTCTCTTGCTGCTTTTTCTGATCTCTGAAATCCTTTTTTTAGCAGGGAGTGGAGGTAATTAAAAGCTGAAGGGGAAGTGGGGAACAAACCCCCAAAAACAACAACAAAAACCCCAAAACACCTCACTAGAAGACCTGGAAACATGACAAGACACCAGCTATTTGAACCATCATCCCAGAGAAAGCCTCTGCTTGATAAAGAAAACAGGTCTTTCTTCTAGCTGCCTTATGGCCTGAGTCTCCGAAACCACTGGAAAATTAGTCATTACCAATCGTATAGAAGGAGTAATACAAATGCTTTTTTTTTTCCTGAAGGTTAACAGTATTCAGCCAATTCCTAAATGTAACACCCACAAGCACAGTTCAGGGGTACACCAGACCCTTGGGGTATGTCACGGTTTAAAGCTGGGCCGGCTATTAAACCTGTGGCAGATGCTCTCTGTTAACCCTCCCCCCCGAAAGGAAAGGGAAAGGGAAAAGGGAGAGAGACTATTAGTTAAACAGAAAGTTAAAACAGTTTTAATAAACTATAATAATGAAAAAGAGTATAATAATAATAATAGAAATAATCAAATATATACAAATATATATACAAAACCAAGATCGAGCTCCCCCGATGTCAGCCACGTCACCACCGGCACTGCAGGGCAGGCTCCGGGAAGGCCCAGGTTGGGCCCAGCGACAGTTGAGAGCTGGATTCAGGGATGCACGGATCGGG
Organism: Nyctibius grandis; assembly: GCF_013368605.1. Taxonomy (NCBI): domain Eukaryota; kingdom Metazoa; phylum Chordata; class Aves; order Nyctibiiformes; family Nyctibiidae; genus Nyctibius; species Nyctibius grandis. The sequence goes on from NC_090666.1 coordinate 38,082,648, forward strand.
ATCGGGGGCAGCAGGAAAATGGACAGAGTCCTCCTTGGACACTGGTCAAAGGCTCAAGCAGCAGAAGCAGCCCGAAGCAGCAGAAGCAGCCCAAGCAGGCAGAGGCCCCCAAAAACAGCAGAGGGGGTCGAGACCCTCGTGATCCCCCCGCTTTATACTGAGAATGACGTGTATGGGATGGAATACCTTCGTTGGTCAGTTTTGGGTCACCTGCCCTGTCTGCTCCTCCCTGCAGGTGCGACCCCCCTTCGGCATTTCACTCGTAAGCAGTGAGGAATTTAGCAGTGACCTTGGTTTCTCTAAGACTAAGTACAGCAAGAGCCTTTCTGCATAACATCCCTACTGGTGCCTCAGCGATAACTACAAACTTCGAGCGTTATCAGTCCTGGAAGCAGACACTGTCTGCAAAACATGCAGTTAGTTTCAGAAAATGCAGTTACTTAGAAGAGACTTAGCTGAAAGTAAAAATCACTGAAAGGAAAATTGGCCTGGTTTAGGCCAAACCAGGACAGGGTATTTGTTGACTTTCTACTGCCAGCAGCCCCAGTGTGTTCGGTAAATACCATGGATTGCTCCTCCTCAGCCGCCTTTGCTGCAGCCAGAGCATCTGCAGTTGTACTTCTTACAGTCAGTCGTTAGTGCTAAACTGTTAATGGACTCACTCATCTCAGGAACTACAAACAGAGCACATCACTGCTTTCTTGCTGATGTGATGAGTATCATCAGACAACTTAATCACACACATACCTCTGCATTTAAAATACAGTTGAATAATGTGCCCATGAAGTGCAGCCTGTAACACAGGTACAATATGTGACTTGCAGCTTATCACTGTAATTTTTATCCTAGAAAATGGAATGGAACTGTTTTGAAATAAAACATGAAAACGAACATTACTGGTGTTTGGTGGGTGGGTTTTGTGGTGAATGTTGCACCCCTCAGAAAGTTTTCAACCACCTCTGAATTGCTTTTTTTAATGAGCCTACAGAATCATAATCCCGATGGCCTGAACATCATGAACTTCTAGACTGACCCCTTGTATAATATAAGAACTACTTGAATTAAGTCTTGGCTGAATTACAGTATTATCTGTTTAGAAAAAAACAATTAGTTTTGATTTAATGATTCCCAGTGATGGAGGTTGCAACAATGACCCTTGGTAATTTGATTGTGTGGCAAATATCCTCACTGATTGAAAACAAAACCTCAGAACTAAACAAAAATACACTTCTATCCTGAACATCATCAAATTTCACTCATCTGATTCTAAATTAATCCTGTGGATTCCAGACTCGTCTATACTCCTCTATCCTGTCTCATGGAGGGCTCTGTAGGCTCTGATCAAATGACCCCTTAAGCTGTTCTTTGTAGTAAGAAGTTCTTTCAGCAGCCCCGTTCAACACACTCTTAAATTTCATAGTTAGTATTTCAATTTATGGCACTTAGGAGTTTTGTTGCACTATTGGCATTACTGATTCGTTACCTGCGTTACTGACCTGATGCTTCAATAGATACAGCCTGCTGCTGCGAAATAAAGGCAGGGCAGGGGAGTCAGCAGAGACCTTCCTTCAAGCCGACAAAGCTCAGAGGTTTCTCTAGCAGAAATGACTAGGAATTCTTTGTAGGACCAAGTCTTGTTTTTGTAAGTATAGTTATAATTAAATCAGATACCTTAGATACCCTCTACATGATTCTCTGATGTCCAGAGCTTTGCAGAGAAATGACCTCTTGCCTTTTTTAGATATGGATATAGACTTGTTTTTTTTTTCTGCTGAAATATGAAGATATTTGCTCGCAGTGCCACTTCAGTTTGAGGTTAGTTTCTTACAGATTGTGCCCAGCATCAGAAAGAGATCAATGCACGTCTTCATTTACAGAGTAAGATTTAAAAGCAAAGAAGTGACAATTTAGAATTCTGTGTTCATTAGGACTGCAGTAAGGAGACAGGAAGGAAAGCAGCTCCATGAGTCCCATGTCACCCACTGACATCTTCAGAGACTAAGCAGAGTCCAGAGCTGCAGTGAAGGAGGACAACATGACACCTTTGGTCTTCATGCTGCCACTCATAGTCTGGTTGGAGATGTTATTCCAGCAGGCTCCTCTGTGCTCATGAGATGTGGAGCAGGACCGAGATGTGCACACCACAATGGGGTCATCTTCTCTGCTTCATTTTGACTCTTCACTTTCTTAGAGGCTGTAGAAAGAAGTATGGTTTGTCCATGACGGATAGGACAAGTAGCTTTAAACTTCAGCAACGGAAAACTGAGACATATACATGATGAAAAAAAAAAGGACAGCAAGTGCTGAAATTGGTTGTTTAAAGACATCGTTGTCACTCTTGAAAAACGCTGGAGAAATGCCTATAGAGGCTGGCTTAGCTATAGCTGGTGCTGTTTGGGAAACAGAGAGAGGGCAAGAAGGCCCCCCGAGGTCCTGTCAAGCCCTGTGATTCTGCATTTGTTATTCTTAATTAAATAGTTCCCTCCCTCGGTGCTGTCTACAGGGTTTCTGTCATCTGTAATGAATATGACTCTGTTTTTCTGTCATTCAAATCTTGCAAAAACATCACAAGTTTTTAAATTGTAATTCAAACACTAAAAGTATATTAAGTACAAATAAAAAGAACAGTTCCATACAAAGAACTCTATTTCATATTATCCGTATCCAGGGAAATCCAGTTAATTTCCCCATTTTTTTTTCAACCTGCCAGTGAACTGCTTCATAGAGAGTAGGAAGCAAAAAATCCTATGAAAACATTAAAGAAACAGAAATGCATTTGAGTACTTTGGAATACGAATAAGGAAGGGTTGAAAACAATTTAACAAATAAGATGTTGCTGGTCACCGAGTCCTACAGACTTTGGATAAACACAGATACTCTCTAAAATAGCTGAAAACAAGAATTAAAATAATCCCATCTGATTCTTTTAATGTATATAATAGATAAAGTGATTTACTGGTTAAACTCCTTTTCTTGTTTAAATAGTCCAAGCAACTGGAAACAGAATACCTAGTTAGCCCAAATTTATTAATAAATAGGAAATTACTGAGGTATAACTCTGTTTCCACTTCCTGCACTGGAATGCCGTTAGTATTTTTCACCTGCAAGCAGCAGAATCTGGGACACCTCATTCTGGACTCAGCCCCCCTCGTGCAGCATGCCACTGTTATTTCTGATTGTAATCCTTGCACAGAAAGTAACACGTCACAAAATGATTGTAACAAGAGTCCCTGGAGGTCTTTAGGGTTCACATGTGTTCCCCACTATTGTTCGGCTCACTGGTGAAACCTTCTGGATTGCTAATGGAGGGAAGAAGACTTTGTCCTCTCTTGATGTGTGCATTAAGCCACTTCACAGGGCTTATGTGTCACCAGTGGAGGTGTTTTCAGAGACAACTGTTAAGAGATATTGTCTGATTTGCAGTTTTGCCATACCTTCCTGTGTGGAGTGCCTGGTTGTTATCTCGTATATTGACCTCCCTCAAAGCTCCAGCCAGCAAAAGGAAAATCTAAACAGAAGTATTTCTTCATAATATCAACATTCAAAACAGACCATGTAGTTGCAAATGAAGAAAACCCTCAAATCAGTCTCATTCCTTCTCCTCTTTTTTTTTAATTTTAGGTAACTTGCATGTAGCCTTCCACGTACATCCTGGAGTCTCCATCCTGTTGCACACCTCTGAAGCGGCACCTTTGGAGACAGCCCCTTCTCAGTGCACAATGCTTGCTCATGTAGCCAAGCGTATTTTGCAAGTCCCCCAAAGGCTTGTCCCCGATTAAATCTTGCTCTCTGAAACTTGCTGTTATAAAATTGTGTAGGTGGTGTTCTTAATTAAGCAGTGCATTGTTTCACTTCCTCAGAGACACAACGGTTGCTTTATTAGGTCAAGAGTCATCTCCTTTCCTGACGGTCTAATTAACTGCTTCTTCCCCCAGTGAAGGGTAACGCTTCCTACTCCCTCCCCTCTGGAGAGTCACCAGGCACATCTCAGCATGAAGTGTCCTCTTCAGTAAACTTTCCTATTTTACGTCACACTGTATGAATAAACACACTTGATGCAGTATCTAAATGGAGTTTCAATGTTCACAGGTTACTGCTTGTTCCTGGCTGACACGATAGCTATTTACCACACTGGAGTGACGACGAGTGTGGGGTGACTGACCTCAACACTTTTCTCTTTGGTAGACTGTAACAATTGTTCTGGTAATAACGATGTCCACGAAAATAGGATGTGATACAGTAATATGTGACAAGATTCAGGCTGCCATACTATATTTATTGGATATGCCTATTTAAACAGACAATATCATTGCTGCTTTTTGATTACATTATGGTCAATGTTTTGCTATTTCATTTAGCGTTAATGTGCTTGTTAACCTCAATTATTTTATTCCTTCATTAAATATTCATTTTTCAAAAAATATATTTTAAAAAGGACTATTTTATAAGATATGAGAAGAAAACTCTTTTAAGCTATTTTTAAATATTGAAATGTTATTCACATTTTAAAATATTTATCGCAGTAGATGCAAATACTAATGGATGAACTTCTTAGTATGAAAAAAAGGGGTTTGCCCTACAGATCATAGTCCCTTAAAAGCAATGTAACATTCTTTGTTTCAATTCTGACATTCCTTAAGGAAGGGCACTATGGTTTAGTCAGATGTGATTAATTAGGACTATTCAGTGACAGGAGATGCTCTTCAATCCTTTAACACTTATTGATTTTATAGTAAAATGCATGATGAGAGCAGTCATATAGCTTGATAGCTTAAAACTGGATAGACAGTATTCTGATTAGGCCTATGGACAACTGTAACTGTCCACCGTGATTCAGTTTCAGAAATAAGTTAAGCATTTTGCTGGTCTACAGAAGCGGGGCCAAAACCATTGGTGGTGGTGGTGTCCCCATCAGTCCTTCACACAGCACAGTGGGACACAGCCATGTGCAATCTGTACTTCTTGCACAGTCCTTCAGTGCATGACATTACTTTTTAACTGTCACCGCAGTACTATGGGATTACTTTCAGCTCTTCCACTTGCTGTGTCCCAGTGACCTTGCATATTTAACCATAATTGGAAGTCAAGTGACTTTTACGAGACATGAATGCTAATTAGCTTTCAAATTGCTGGAGAGGGTACTTTGTCTGGAGTTCCTCTGATTGTGATAATTAATTAGTTGTGTGAGGTCAGCCTCCTGTCTTGCACAGTTCATTGAACAGCGCCTTTTCAAATATTTATAAAGATGTTTTAGTACCTATCACTGAAAGCTACATTAATGTTTTAATTTTAAGCAGAAAAAAGGACAACCTCATACTGTCAGACACAACTTTGGTGGTATATATAATAGCAACCTCAAATTAGCTACTCTATTATGTTTTATTTTATTCATGTTCATTAAGAATAGGGGAAAAAGATATCTGATTCTGCAATATAGGAAACAAACTCAAAAATGAATTAAAGCTACAATTGTAGAAAAATTTGCATTAAAATACTGTTCAGGGCAATGAACTATTAGGACTTCAGGAATTTCAAGATGATTAGAAAAGCTAAATGCATGCAGAAAATCATCACACATCTTCAACAAAGGCTTAACATCTTCTGAAAAGTGTCAGATAAGACACATCAGGGCAGTACAATGTATGAACCCAATCACACACAGACAAGACCTGAAGAAGGTCACTGTCTTTCTATGACAAACCTATTTTCAGACTGCCTATTGAACTACAAAACCCTACAGGGCAGGTACGGTTTTTTGAAGCACAGTAGCTCACCACAGCCAGTTGAAAGGCCACCAAAAGACCATGGGACCTCCAGCCTAGGGAAGCACGGGCTGCACACCAGCTTTGGGGAGCTCACATGCAGCATGGCTTTTACTGCATGGCGACTCTGATTATGCTGTACACAGCGTCCTGGTGTACTCTTGCTACTAAAAAGAAGTTTGAATTACTGTCAAGAATCTATAAGTGGAAAATTGTGACTTCTGCAGTTAAGGACAGCAGTGCAGTGTTGCACACTTTCATACTTTATGCCATGTCAACAAATGGGTTCTGATCACTGGAGGATGCACTGGCCACCTTAAAACTACCTGGATGCGACACTCCTCCTCCTACCAAAACCAGCAAATACCATCAGACTTTTAAAGCAGAGGATTTAGGAGCCTACACACTTACAAGTGCAGGGTATACACACAGTAGGGTGGGGTAGGAGAGCAGGAAAGATTCACAGACATGCCTGGAGAAGGGCAACCTTAACCTAATACACAAGAGACCGCCTCCCATCCCACCTCACTCTCATCAGTCTATTCTTCTTTAAGGGAATCTCTTCTGAAATATTGTTATAAGAGGTGGCAGACCCCCTCCACTATGTGGGAGCATTAGTCAGGCATTGCTTCCTTTTCCTTTTAAAAAGAAAATTGACCGTGGACCTCTGTCAGCTCAAATTAATAACATGTCTCTAGCCGATATACTTCTGCAAGTTTGAAGCTCCTGATTTAAAAAATACTTATTTTCATATCATATTTCACCAAGCGTGCAGAATTTCTGTTGGGCAGCTCCCAAATTGACACTGAGCTCCTCTCTCCAACCTTTTTCAAGGCTTCCAGAATATCTATCAAACTAACTCCCATAGATGAGGTTTGCTGACTATAAGGCAGGAAGTTCTGGCCAAGGACGTCAGCTATGCATCTAACACCAAAGCTCTTAACAAGACTTGGGCTTCAGAATCAACAGATAAAAATCTTGTTTTTTTTTTTTTTTTTTTAATTTATTTTAAGCTCACAGTGGCAGTGTATTATTCCAGGAAAGGTCTATTTGCTACGCTTCATGCTTGCCAACACTGGAAACTACTGTTTGAAATTCAGGACTCATATATGAGTCACCAGGAAGCATGTATCCCACTAAAAAGGGCCCCCTACAACCTATGTAATGCCATTTGCCAGCCTTAGAGGCCACCTAAACCAAGTTATCAGCATGCCGCTAACACAGACTGTACAACAGCGATCACCGTGGTATCTCAGCGAAAACGTGCTCCATTAAATTACGACGATCCCCTCAGACACACAGGCAGAAAACCATTTTAGAGACTTGCTCCAACAAAACGCAGTGCGGGACACGCTCATTGCATCTGAACAGCGACGTAATTCCCCTCTGGAAAGAAAGGTCACTTACCTGGCACTGCTGCTCTTTAAGATATTTCGCCTATATGAACACTCACACTGGAATCATGTCTATATGCAAACACTGCAGGCACAGTATCCATAAGGACGTGTCTAAGCTTTCACTGTATTTTTTAAGATTTCATGAAAGGGAAGAGGATTAAACCTTATTCTCTTTTACTCTCAAATGAAGACACAATGTTTTCCACACCCTGTTTCTTGGCAGTGAAAAATAGAAGGATGGGACTGTGAATCACATATAGACAACACGACCCAGAGGAAAACCAGAGTTTATCTGTATCTGTATCAGTTTCCCAGGGTAAGGTGCAGCCTGCTCACCGAAATTAAGGGAAGAGCAGCCTCCTGGTTGGAGTAAGACCTGTTACAAGTGTGAACAGAGCATTAAGCAGCTGCTCTAACCGCCACGAGAGCCGACACCTTTTGCTCCAGTCTAACACACAGGTCCAGACACAGTCAATTATCCAGGGAAACAGTCTGAGCTGACAGCGCACCCCGTAACCTCTCAGTCTGAGGTACAGATACGTGGTTATTCTTTCTGAACACCATGAAAGAAAGGCACTGCACGGTAATGTCCACCAGTAGGGCATGAGGTCTGGGACAGAAGACAGAAAGCTCCATCTGACATTCTCTCTGCTACGGCTTTCCTATCAGATGTGACTGCTCCAGCAACGATGTGCTCATCAAAGGTTCATTCCTGCCTTTCTAATAGACCAGGACTCCACCACCCTTAGACTGGGATACCCTATTAGCCATGTGGGTGATGCCCAAACCTTACAGTCATCAATGGAATTAAAACTTTTTATCTTAACATTGTCTCCTGCTCTTCGTACAGAGCAAGACTGTTGGGGTTACTGGCCTGATTTAGGTGTTGGTCTGTAACAGAGCTCAGTGTGTGGAACACAAACAGGTCGCCAGATTTGGACATCAGCACATTCGGGCATGTCGATGCAGATGGAAACTCATTCCCCCGAGGCTCAAGTGCAATTCCTTTCCAACCTCTTGAGCTATTCAGGTTGCTGAACACTGATCTTGTTGAGCAGATCTCCTCTTCAGCCAGTGCTGCCGTGAATCTACACGTGCTTATCTTACTCTATTTATCTCTAACAAATCATCAAACACCTACTTACGTGACACAAGATTGCTACTTGTGCATTACCGACATGAAACACAAGTGAGAAACTGTTTGACTACACAGTTTTTATTCTGAAATCTTTTGAGGTGCCAACTCTTGTAACGTTCAAAATTTAAGATTCAGAAAAATGCAGTGACCAGCTTGTATAACCCTTCTTTTTCTCCCGATTGAACACTTAATTTAAAAGAGCTTAACAGTAATCCTACATTAATATATCCCTTGAGTTTCAAGGGCAGTTTCAGACTTTCCTTTCTACTCACCTGTAAAAATGAGTTTTTACTCAGAGTAACTACACATCAATTCTGATACTATACATATTGTGTATATGTACCTATCTTGATATTTAATATTTACTTTTTTTTTTTTTTTGACAAAAATGGATCATTATTAGGTTTAGTTACAGCAGTGGAGGTAGTAGTATCATTATCTTCTTTCCAGGAAAAACTCATTCAGCAACCTCTTAAGGCCAGCAGACATTTCCCTCTATTCAAGTACTACTTTGAAGACCACTGTCAGAGGTCATGAGAGTCACAACATGTACCAAGTGATGTGCAGCTGGCATAGGGAAGCAAAAAGACGCTTTACGCTGCTTTGCTCCTTTTTGTCATCATACAATACGGGCACTAAATTAGAAACCGTTATTTTCATCAGATCTGTATTTCACACATGTGAAGACGGTAAGCACGATAAATTAGAGAACTAGGATGATAAATTATCATTCCCTCTGTCAGCCATACTTCTGCCCATCTAAGACTTGAAAAATTCCAAATGCCTCAATACCTTTGCAGAGATGCCCAGGGTTAGACAGACAAGATTCACTGTGGGTCTGCTTGTTCCATGTGAAAAATGTCTTTATTTTTAAGGCTGATTACCTTGAGGACCTTTTATTATCACTGACATTTCTTGCCTTTATCATCTTCTCATCCTCCAAAAAGGGGGATGAATGAGAAGATACTTGGTTTTATTCAGATACGTTATGCACTTTTACTGAAATAAATTTTCTGAAATGTGTTTACACAAAATTTTATTACATACTTGACAGCACTGATTCTGGTCACTTAAGAGTTTAATAAAAATAAAATAATTATTGTTATATTAGGACCTTCTCCACAGTCTCAGATGAAAAACTTGGTTAGAAGTTTTAAAACCATTCCACTACAGAGCTTTCCTTTGTCAAACATCAAACCCCATGAACGTCTTGGAAATGAAAGACCAATTAAAATATGCACATCAAAGTAAATATTCTCAAATACGCTTCCTAGTGTGTTTATCAACAAGACTGCTGTTAGCTTAGCTGTGTGGAATGACTAATCAAAGTAGCAAGAGCATCATCAATCTCAATTTGTTGTTTTGAACTTCTGTTGTCATAATTTAGTGTTTATGCAAACTCTTGCAGAGAACAAGAGGCCTATCACAAGGCACAGACTCCACTGCACTGTTGTTACACGTAAATATACTAGTATAACCTCTGTGGAAAAAAAAAAAGATCCATTAGACACAATTACACAAAGTTTGGCACAAATGCTTTTTTTCATACGTTTTGCGTAGAGCTTCTCCATTCAGCAAAGAATTTAAGAACCTAGTTTGTGATGGAGCACATCATGTCACCCTTCAAGCTTACATGTATTTTTTTTTTCTGCTGAATGAAAATGTGGGCAATGAAAGTTAAAACAGACACAGAAGTATATTGTGGTCACCCAGGAACGTGGAACCACTCCTTAGCCTAAGAGTAAGAAGTAAATGAAGAGTGTATTTCAGGGTTAGATTTACCAGAAGTTCCATTTCCCTGAATAATTTTAATACCTGATATTTATGGAACCCACAAACTGCTTCACATTACTAAGAAAAATTATTAGTAGTGTGGAAGAAAAATTTTACCCTGATGAATTCAGTGAAATAGTACAGTACTAGCATTTCACATGAAATGTCATTAGTATCTTCAGGAAAGCAACCACAAAAAGCCTTGCAACTATACCCTGAAGAGACAAATGTTTTAATCAGTGATACAGGCACATTTATCCAAATTTTTTTCTTCTAAGCTTATGTCATCTTAAAACACACAGGAATCTGTGGCATTAATAACAGCTAGAACGCTGTGGAAATGTAGAAAGTTAAAAATTTTTGTTGTTCCTTGTACAAGTTTATAGAATTTTCTGCACAAAATTATTTTACTGAACTTATGAGGATGCACGTACAGGTTATTGATTAGGTTCTCAAACCTTCACCCTCCAGCTCCTTGTGTGTTTTGCACAGCTACAGAGCCTGGGGATTCTGGGGCTGTTAAAGGATTGTGAGAAACAGTTCCCATGAAGAACCTTGGTAAAGGAAAAAACAAACAAAATCCATTGGGGATTGTTACTCTGAGGGGTAATTTAAAGACCTTTAAGGCATGGCAGTGGTAGAGCTCAATATCTCCACCAAAATTCTGCCAGATCTAATATCCAGTATCTAATAGCTTCACTGACATCAACTGTGTATTTCTAAGAAAATAAATAAATTTAATTTTTTAAAAAGTAATTTACACTTAAGCAACTGTAAAGTAAATAAAATGTCTCACTGAAAGGAAACATGAGACATCACAATAAACATTTCATCAGGTCCATATAAGAGTTTGTGATTTCAAACTGATGTTACTTGTATACTCGCTAGTTACAATTTAGTTCTACCTGAGTATTAAAGATATGAGACTCTCTGCCAGAAAATAAACAGTAAGGTTTCTGAAAAGACCAACTACTTACACCTCATAACAACTGTAATTATGCAAAAATTGAGGGCAAAATCCATCTCTGATGATGTCAGCGGAATAAAGGCAGAACCTGTGGAATCATAGCTGTACGGTATGAAACTATTTAATTCAGTATTTTTATAGAAAATAAAATACTTTTAAAATTCTATTGACATAATACACAGCTATACACCTAAGTTATCCGAACATGTGCAGAGCTGCAAAAACATTCAGATAGAAGTTGTATAAAAAGCAAAAAACTGTCATTAAGAAAAGGAATTTAGTCATTTGTACAGTCACGTTCTTGCCCTTCAATTTGCTCTTCTTTAGTTTTCATTTCGTAAGTTAAATTTAAAAATTAGTCAACACACTGAATTAAGTATGTAGATTTTCATTTAAATAAATCAGTCAACAATTTTTTTATAAAGTATTTAACACTTCATTGTAGAAACATAGGCAAAATGACTATTATAACCAAAATGAAAAATACTGTTCAATTTAAAAAAATGTACTTAAACAAGAACCTGAAAAAGTTTATGATATGCATAACATTGTTCAAGCAAAATTGCACTAGTATTACATAAACCAAGAGTTTTATAAAGGCCCCAATATGGCAAAGTTTAGAAATAGGTAGTATGCATGCACAATAGTACAACAAAAATCTTTTATAAAACAGCAGTTATTTTTGTAATGCTTGTACAAAGGGAATAAAGAGCAACCACAAACATATTTAATCTGTTAGGTTAATATATTATGATAGCTAAAAGTCAGTCATGTCTAGCAGAGGAAGGAAGAGTCCTCCACAGTATATGTGTGAATACGTCTTTTGTGCCTTTAAAGTTTATGTATAAAATATTTCGATTCAGTTCAAACCTGAAAGGAATTGTATTCTTTATTTCCATCAAAATTAAAAAAGGTGAGTCAGATTTTCCCTCTTAGCAACAACAGAAGGCAGACCAGGTCAGAGCAAGTGCTGGAAATTGATACTGATGCTTTTCACTTTTCATAATTTAACCCAGACTATTGAAACTCGGCCCTAGGTAAAGTTTCACTAATATGCAATTTGGTTATGTTTTACCTCAGCAATATCACAGTTTATCATCATTTAAAGAAACTGCTGTGTCTTGAATTCTTTAATATCTCTAAACAGGTACGACTTTTTTGTGATTGTCAAAACTGAATGCTGTGATCACCTGTGTGTGCTTAAGGTTTGGGGTTTGGATTTTTTCCCTACTGCTTGGTATGTGATGGGGAATTATTAATCCATAAGTAAAGCATGTGATTAAGTGAATAAACATATAATGCATGTGTAGGCAATGCCCTCTTGTGCTCTAGGGTGGCTACTGTCCTACAGGACTGTTGGAGTTCATATGCTTTGTCCCACAGCAAGTAAGGTTTCAGCTTCCAAGATATATCGTTACTACGTTCTAGAAGGTTTTAATAAATACAAAGCTTGTTTACATGGTATATATGTTTAGTATATCATGTACAGTCACTGAATTTCTGAAACATAATCATTGTGTTCATGCAGATCATTAGATGTTTCATTTCTATAGTCTTGTTTACTTCTTGGCAACCTAAAGCTAATTTAAAAGCAAGTTATGTTTGTTTGTGAAAAGTTATCTAGCTTTATCAGGATCTGAAGAGAAATTCTAACGGGCACAAAGAAGAGAGTAGACCATTCAATCATTCTTTCACCATTTAAAATAAACAAAATTACACACTGTACTACAGCTTCCAGACTACATAATGAAAAAGTGCAGATACCATCTTCATCGATTAAGTAGAACAAAAAAAGTTCATAGAAAATAGATTGCTCATTTTCACGCTACAAACGAATATGCTGTTTGCAATTTCAACAAATTTAAAGGTGTGTTATTTCAGCAGCATTGTTGTAAATTGTACCGTAGTGCAGTTTCTTTTTCATAAAAATACCTTACAAATGGTCAGTCAAAAGTCATCAGCAAAAGAAAAACCCAGAAAACAATCAATCAAACAAAAAACAGAGGTAATGCTGATGCCAAAACAATTATAATACTGTTGGTACATAGAAAAGTAATCCTTATATTTTATACATTTATACAGAGTATAAAAGGTAACAGCAGATTATGCCACAGTCTCCCTTATCCCAATATCTATTTTCTTTGGAAGGAGTTCTCTTCTTTCATCAACACTTGCTAAGGAGTTTCGACAGTTTTGTCCATCCATGTATAACTTTGCATATACTGGATTGGCATAATTTGTTGGCTGCAGAGAAATTAAGCATACATTAGATCAGTGGGATTAAACCAAAATAAACGTTTATGGAAATGGAAATGGTTTTGTTAAAGCAAGAACAAGTACACATAAAATGTAACTGGACATATTTAATAGATACCTGGACTTCTGCAAACCTGATAATGAGTTAATTATTTAGTTAAAAATTAAATTCATGATGAGACATGCTTTTAAAATAATCAATGACATGACATGCAGCATAGGATGATATTAAAACCATAAAAACAATGACAGAAATTAAAACAAAATCCTTGAAAAATGTCTCTGAAGTTCACTTGTCCACCTTATTACACGGGAAGATTTCAGAATAGATATGAAGAAGTTTATAGAGAAGGTGCACTGTGAGACCATGTGACAAGTTTAACAGTAGAAAACTGCAACCAATGGTTTCCATATATTACCTGTTCTAAGACATCAGCATCCCATCAATAGCTGACCATGTTTTCGAATTCTGTGGCCCAAATATACAACATGATTTGACCAAAAATTCAATACTTAATGTAAATTAAACTTTAATAATAAACCAGCATTAATTGTTAATATATCATAGTAGTTACAGATTGAGAAGTATTTTCTCAACAACTTTGGCAGTCTGGACTGAGTGATTCTTCAGTACAGGACAAGTCCGTTTCTAACTCTGCAAAGCACTTCAGTACATGACAAATCTCCTGAGTCTGACAGCATAGGAGGATGTATAACATGGATGAAAACTGACCCTCCTATTATTCCTGCTAAGGAGAAAGCACTATCCAAGGTTTGTCATGTAAACATCTCCACTAATTCCTTCATACTTTGTGCCTTTATTGTCTCCTGGAAGACCTTTGCTACCCAACTAGATGTTCAGCTTTTTACCTATAATAACTGGAAAGGGTATGGTCAAAATTGTCCTCTTTTTTTTTTTTTTTTTTTTACAACTAACGAAACAGCACAGCTCTGCTTACACAAATACTGAGCGGAACACCAGTTAGCTATGAAATAGGTAAATTAATTCAGTGTACATAAGAAGTGGCTAACCTTTAAATTACCCTAAACAGAAGTGGGTAGATTTTCTTTACTTTCCTGAGTACACCCTGGGTAGCAAGGAATGAAAGCTGTCTAGAATCTTATTTCTTCATTTCCCTGTTGATCAATACAATTTCTGAGCCCAGGATTCAAATATTCCTTAGGCTGCCTAGCTATGGCAGCCACTCAGCTAGTTAGTTAAAAGCTGCCTATGCCATCTATTACAGATGACAAAGTGATTGCCTGGTGTTTCACAATTTCTTGGAATGAAGGCAGAAAAAGTTGAATCACTTTTTTTTTTTTTTTTAAAAGAAAGCAAGCAGCAGCTACTCTTCTATATTAATGGCACATAAATATGCAATTAACTGCTGTAGTAATTTATGAGAGCGAACTCTCAGTTATACCTGTCTGTTCCCATTGAATTAAGAGATCTTCACATTTGTTGTAATGATGATAATCAGAAATTTAGGAAAACAGAAATTTAGTTTTATTTCAATTACCAGGACTTTTTTTTTTCATTGACAATCATTATTAAGGATGATAACCACAACAGAACAGAGACACTTGGCATCTACATAGTGCCTTATGGAGTTATTAAAATTACATATAATAGTAGGCTCTGCCTCATGATACCTCTTTGAGTTGGTACTGATAGCACAATCCAGTACAGTGAGGTACAGAAAGTAACTGGAATGACTTGAATAAGAGAAACAGTTAATGTTAGAGATGGGCATATATTCAAGCTTTCATCATCCACGGTTTTGTGCTCCATCAGAAGTATCATACCCTAATACAAATTGTTAAACTTCCAAATGCAACATATTACAATTATGCAAGAACGAAAATGGCACAAAAGATGAATATATATAGAGGCACATGAAAATGAATGTCATATTGATGTCCCTTCTTAATATTTTAAATGTCAATGTTTGCAAACATCATGTTAAATTGTAGTCAAAATCTGACATTCTAAAAGTAACTATTTTATGATAAAATTTGATTGAAAGCTGAACAATCAAAAAAAGCATTGCAAACATTAAAGGAAATTGTTCATTTTAGTGTGTATCAAACTCCTCTAAAATAAAAGGCCTTTTTTTCATTTATCTGGGAACTTCTTTCAGTTTGATAAACTTCACTAAACACATGTGATTACATATAAATTGCAAATATATCAAGATACATGGCTGTGAATGCTATGCTAAACATATAATGCTATGGAAAAGCACTGCATTGCTTACTGGTTTTGCGTTCCTTTGAAAGACGTATTTGCAATTTTAGATCACGTTACAATGATGGATACAGATGAAGTTTTGTATGCAGAGAGGAAACTTTAATTTCAAATAGAAAATGTATTATTTACTGTCATTCTTCTTTCCATTAAAAGAAGAAAAACAAAACTAAAACCAAACAGAAGATGCCTCTACTCAAAAACAACAGACAAATGTTCTTTAGAAAGGGGCTGTGGTGGAATGAAATGGATTTGAATCATCATTTCTCACCCCTGTTGACAGTGGTCCTTTCAAGTCAGAGTTTAGGTAGATTGATGGAGCTGTGTGGGGAAGCTTGAATGCAGTGGGCCCTCCCCCTATGTATCTGGCCTGTATAAACAGAAAATTTCAGTTTCGGTGCTGATAGAGCATTTTCCACGTGTACGTATCAACACTGTTAAATAAACAGTGCACCAATTAAAAACATTACTTTAGAGTGGTCTACAATTAAAAAAAAAATCTACTTACAGGTAATTCTTCAGCACAAAAAATTCTTGCATTCCATAAGAGAATAAAATACAGTATTTTAAAATCATTTTCCATTAAGGATTAGAGCCAGACTTCACAATAAGCATTGGCTCAGTTACTTCCTCCAGTGAGTAACTCCATTTTCAGCTTACCTCTTGCATTCAGCACACTGGCTATGCGATTCGGCGATGACATTCCTAGAGCTACCAGTAATCCGGTTATTGCTTTGTCAGAAATGCCACAGAATGATGGCTGCCCTTTGGTGTATGTCTGATTATGGAGCTCTAGGAAAGATATCGCAGCATTACTCTGCTCATCCCATGTCACATCGCTCAGGGAGTTCAATCACTGCAGAGTGGTGCTGCAGAAGTGACAGCACCTTTTACAGGAAAATGATAATACTTACGAGCTTTGTGTAAACATTTAATCTATCTACCCAGCCAGGACTCTGAATTCTCTGTGCTTTTGGAAGTTTTCATATATGAAATAAGTTAGTCTCGTATGTACGAATACACTCACACTTCAAAAGGTAGGTAATATATTTCCATTCAGTATTTGCAACTAGACTAAAAAGATAGGTTACGATTTGGCAACTTCAGCAGATGTGTCGATGACAGAAAACTCATTTCATAGTTTAGTTCTAACTCTCTTTTGGTAAAACACAAGCACTAGGAATACTGTCCACGAGCAAGCATCAGACTGCAAAACAGCTGTTAACATACTCATGAAGTTTATTCTAATGAAATCTAACGTGCCTTGACATTCATTGTGTAGCTAAATCTAAGGTCATTATTTTAGTTTTCTATTAATTACATTTAAAGACAAAACCTTTGTGAGACAAAATAGGTAGTGATTTTGCCATTAGAAAAAGAAAAAAATTACCTTTTCTGCATTTACAGTAAAATCTGAGGCTAAAAGACCACCTTCACTGTGATCGTGGCCCACCTCATACATGTTATATGATGGATTGCCGATTTCTACATTGATTCCTCCATTTATAATGGGTTGTCTTCTGATAGTTTTTGTCCTATAGTGCATAAACACAAAAAAAAAAAGCAGCTAGTGACTTTTCAAGTAATTGCTTGGATACATCATCCTAAAATACTACAAATTTTATTTTATTTCTCTTTAATCATTAAGACCAATAGGATGAAAAAGTGTTTCCTGCAGACACAATCAGAAAATCCTTGCATTTTTCCAGCCAAGTGCAATCTGAGTCTATGTGTAGATTTCACATAAGCTGGAAGTAGCTTTTTATTGTTTTTCTCAGTTTGGCTGTAGCGATATGAATTCATACAAAGTGCTCACTCATCTATAACCCCGACTTCCTCCTATTATTTCCAGATTTTCCTCAGTTCCCAAGGAAAGCCTTGCACATTCATTGCAGATTCCCTGCAGTAATGAAGATGGAGCAAATGTGAGTCATGTCCCCTTGCTCATTCATTTCACTTCCATTTGAAATCAGTTGCCCAAAGTCAGTTGTAATCTGAGGACAAGGCAAATGGTTTCATTACAATGCATTAAAAATGTATGAACTTCTCATAGTTCCAGTTGTATTCCCTGCCAGTGCTTATTGGAAAGCTGAAGTTCAACTTGAATTTTTCCAAACTTTAATAAAACGATAGTGTCTTATTTTAACCTTGAATTAGATACCAGTAGAGATAAGTGATTGAGTTGAATTGTTTTAGTTGCTGAATTAATTTATTTTAGGTAAGGAGGTGATTTTAGTCTAAGCAATTGAAATAATCTCAAGAGGGTAATTCTTCCCAATGCAATATGTTCTCTCGAATTACAAAGGAATAATAGGGAGGTCACAGTCAAGATGATAATAGTCGAGCTCTCTTGTTTGGTTGAGAAAGATGCAGTCAGTGTCTGAAATCCAGTACACTAAAGGATCTGTATTTTTCAGAAACGGCATAGAAAAAAAACATTTCCCAAAATAAACACTAATCTGTGGCGTACAAGTGTTGAACATCTATACCTAATTTAATACTTGAGTCTTCTTTGAAGAGATAAAAACCCCTAAAATACATTTTCAAATATAATTTTAAGAAAAAAAAGTTCTTCACTGAGGTTAGTTCTATTTCTCTACTGAAGATCTATTATTTAACAAGTTATTCTCAAGAACTTGTTCCAATTAAACAATTTACAGACCAGCAACTGGTGTTTGGGATTTGGCTAGCACTAAATTTGGTCTTTAGGCACAGCAGCACGTGATGACATCCACGGAGCCTGGCAGGGTCAGCATTACTAACAGTATGGTCAGGAAATGTATTTATCTTGTTGGCTTTTCAAAAAGGATTTAAAAATTAAGACTTACTAGTTAGGACCACAGTTTGCAGGGAGATGCTATGCATGATGCTAGCAATTTAAAAGATTCTTTTAGTCTAGAGAACTGAAATAAGTCCAGTTCCTCCCTATTTGGCCACATCCTTATTAATTGGAATCTTTCCTTGTTAAATCTGCATTGCCACTAACATCACTTTCTCGTTTCTCTGAAGGCAAGAAAGTTAGCAGCTTGCTCAGGTATCTGGACACAGTAGAAACACCCTTACTTCCCCCGCCACCAACACGGCCTTTGAGAAATGGCCAAAGTCAAAATGTCTACTACACTCCCCAAGTTCATTATCAGCTCTAAGGCAGCTAAATTCAAGAGAACAAAAGATTCACTGTTCAGTGCTGGAATCTGGCTTCCTATGCAAGTTACTAAAGAAATACAGCTATGATGACAAGGCTTGGTACTCTACAGTAGATACTTCGAACATTGTCTACATCTTTACTATAACTTACATAAAATTTAAAAGAACTAATCAAAGTAAATAAATTGAACTGTAACTAGAAACTGGAAATTCTGCACAGGCTCTACCTGTATTTATAGTATTTACAGACAGGAACTTATAGGATTTATAGACATTAAAGTATTTATAGACATGAACAATATTAATTACGTGGTGCCAAGGAAATACATTAATTCTGTTTACTAAGTTCACTAAGTTTCTGGATAAAATTTTTAACACTTATACAGCCTTGGCAGGATTGAGCAAACCGGATAAGAAAAGAACTACATTTTCTTATCTAGTCTATGTGGAATATAAGTATAAATAATAGACATAATTGTTCCAGCAAGAACCAAAACGTAACTAACTCACTGCATCCAGGAACAAGTTTTGGGTTGTTAGTTGTGTTTTTTTTTTTTTAATTGCTCAGCATATATAAAGTGAACTTTTTATATCAAAAAGATGCATATACTTTAAAGATTTATATTGACATATGAAGTAAAAATGTAGAATTACGTACCTTCGTTTCCTTTTGCAAAGAAATAGTCCAATTACCAGAGTAGTGATCAAAGTCACCAGTAAAACAAGAGGAACAATGATTGCAATGCTTCCTAAAAGAGGAAAAGTATATATCATTGAATGCTCACAGCTACATCTAATAATTTCTTCACAGCTGTAAAACAGTTAAAATTAATTTTAAAAGAATAATTTCCCTCACCAACAAATGTAATTTCATATGATGAGCTTCACTGATTTGAGGTTCTAGTGTTGATCAATTAAAAAAAAATCACTACAGATAATGGTGTACACACAAGTACTTTTATCAACAAATCAGCGGCTTCCTCTTTCTGGATACCAATATACTTTGTACTAATTCCCTGCTCACATTTGCAGCGATATCGTAGGAAGGTGTGTGGAACTGCTGAACAATTTGGACTGGAGTGGCATGGCCACTGACTTTAACTGCCACCATCATCTTCAGTAGTTTATTTAAGTCACACAACTACTAATTTAAAATATTCAGCAAGCATGGCTCTGACTGAAGAATTCCATTATTAGCATTTATATGTATTTATTACTTTTATTTGGGGGAAAATGAAAAATAGCAAGCAATATCCATTTCTAGATGGTTGGTGCATCCCTGCATTTTACTGCATTGTACTCCAGAGCCAATAATTTTGTTATGTTGATACAGGCAATCAAGGAAACTACAATAATGCTTAATGTAGCAGAAAAACAGTGCACAGATCAGACAGGGAGGGAACAGGGAAGAAGAAAATGGGCTTAACATTATTTGGGTGGATAACTTCACTGAAATGAGACTACCTGCAAAAATAAGGTCAGCAATTGTACCCTTCTAAGAATTTCTCATGTTTAATATAAGTATCTGGCAATAAATACATACATGAAACAAATAATTCTATGTTATAAAAACCTGGCCCTTATAAATTACAGGACTCCAGTATAAAGCTGATGTGGAATAACATGCATTTCCTTTAATATCACAGCCCTTAACTATTGGAAAACAAAAATATTGCTGGTTGTTTCATTGGTTACATTTATTGATTTATTAAAAAAATAAACTGTTGGCAGCTTCTGCTCTACATTAAACACAGTCTAAATACGAATTGACAAAGATGCCTTGAATTCTGCGTGAAGGCTTACTGAAAGCCAAGTCAGGTTGTCAGAGGCCCAAAATGAAGTACTAGTGAATAAAATCTTGAAGCATCCTGAGTTCATTTGAGCTTATGAAGATTTAGCATGTAAAGGAAATTACAACAATGCTATTTTAAGATAATATTTGATAAATAACTGGATGAAGTTCTACTTTGGAGGAAAAAAAAAAAAGGTTCATTTTGACTTGGCAGGTAAACATTTAAGAAAAAACCCTGAAAAACAGCTCACCAGGCATGAGTTGCCACCTGGTGACCATGGTGCAGCCTGGGGTCTAGCAGCAGGCACAAGATGAACACCTATTTCCCAAATTGTAGCAGGTATCCCCTCAACGAGAAACACCGATCTAGGTTCTGGCTGCTTTTTTGCCCATTTCCAGCTTGTAAGGGTTATTTCACTTGTCTGGATCACTAGGAAGATTTCATCTAAGCATCAAGCTGACCCGAATAGTGGGCAATTCATTCTACTGCTCCAGTTGGGTTAAATGTGACCAAGACGTACTTCACGGTACCATCAGCATACTCCATGCACCACAGGGAACCTCGTCCAATTTAAACTGCCAATAGTGTAGCAATACCATCCTTTTATGCTTCCAGACACGTTTAAAAAAATATGACAGGAGCTATTCTTACTTTCAAGATGATTTTCATAGTAGGTAAAATTCAAACCTCTGCAGACAGCCAATGCAAAAGTTATGAACTACTTACAACTCTATTTTTGATGCTTTCAGTAGGACTTAAATGGTCAGAGGTCTCATACTAGTTCTCTGCACAGCAGTGGTATCACCAAGCATTTGCCACTTGATACACTTTCTTTAAGAAAAGTGCAGGCTAGCCTTGAAGCAGTGAGTGTGTAGCATATGGCTTCTATCAGAACCACCTCATGAAACACAATGTCAATCAAAAAGTTGAGATCTAAGTTTGTTTTTTTGTGTTTTGTTTTTTTTTTTTTTTTTTTTAAATACAGGTAACCAGCACATGACACAAATTCCATTCTAAAATATCACCAGGTTAAAGTTTCTAAACTGAGCCAAGTTTGACAAGTGATGGCAGTTATCTGAAGTACTTACTTGTACTGATATTGTCAGACTTGCTGCTTTTGGGAGCTGGCCTCTCACACTGTGTGCCTGACCAGTTGGCTGAACATCTAAAAGGATCCAATTAAGATGGTAAAATTAATAGATGTCAGCTGTTAACACAGTAACCTATTAAAGAGACCACCAGTATCTTCTCAAGAGCTACATGAATGACAACAGTGATTCCACAAAATAAACAAGCTTCATGGAAGGAGTCAGCAGTACTCTGCCATGGCACTTAAAACATTCTGAGTACGTTTTTAGTTTAAAACTACAGCTTTGTATCTTCAATTCCTGTTACTATCACTGCAATCTTCAGTCCAGAGTCCTTTTCTAAATTTCTTGAATAATAAACCAGGCATAACCAATGGTATATTAACATCCTATTAAACCAACCACCACCTACAATGCAATAATGAAGGAACACTTGAGCTGGATCCACGCATAGCCAGTTTAGCCCAGCATGGCTGATTTGCTAAGGCACTTTATTTTTACCATATTGTTTTAGGGTCAGCTTCGATCTAGAGGCTCTAACAGCCACATCCATGCTGCACAAAGCACCTGACTAGACATAACCTACTACACGCATCTTGTAACACGCAGCATCCACACCAACTGGCTCCTTCCAGAGTTCTGCTGTCCCCCGTTGCTCTGGATAACGCAATGGTTACTGTAGAATAGTTCTTACAGACCTGGTTGTAATAATTTACTTGAACAAATAAGACCTACCTTTGACTAATATTTGCAAATTAACTGAAATTCCTCTTTTCTTTGCTTTCAGATTCAAATGTTTCCCTGAAAATTCTACAATTTAATGGCTTTATCTTTTTAAATTTTGAACTATATAACTAGATATGTATTTGTAGAAATATATACGCATGTGTGTGCAAGCAGGTGTGAGAGTTAAAGCATAAAGAGCTGTCCTGAACAGACAGGAGTATCTACTGGCTTCACAGGGCCCCGAATACTGTTTATGTTCAGAATATATGCTTTATGAGCCAGGTGCCTGGATGAGTACACAGTTATTCTGCTATAATTTCCTTGTGTGAATATCAATATGCAAATATTTCCTCGGTTGAGATCCAGAATGCTCTCCATGCATACAAGCAAGCACAAGGAGTGCATGCGTGCAGACTCAGCAAATCCATCAAAAATGGAAACAAATACCTGACTGAAATTCAATTGCTTATTCATCCTGCTGTAAATATGATTAAGTTTACTACAAAACCTCAAACTCTTCTTGTGGAAACGGCAGGAAGCAGCCAGTTTTCATCTGCCTCTGTTGAATATTGTGCAATGAATCATATTTATTCTAAGTATTTTTGAATTATTTATGAATTTCAACGTGGGTTATCTTTAGGAAAATGCAATAGAGCATTACTTTGCAGGTAGTTCTAAGAACTACTGTTATCTGATGCATTTCTAAGGATTTAACAAATAGTAGATTATAGAGGTGGACTTGCTTAACAACTGACATTGTTCTATAATACAAAAAGGTTCGGAAAGGTACAAAATATTCCAGACAGAAATTGCGGAATCCTTAAAGGACAGCCCCAGCCAGCTTTGCTGGTGATAGTTTTGACTCTCTTTTGTCTTTGCAGATCACTGCAGAAGCACGGCTAGTTTCTCTCTTTGCTCCTAAGCCTATTCCAGCACAATCCAACATTCAGACAAATCTCTTTACTGGATTTGATAAATTAAAATTTTTCGGGGATCTAATTCCATTTTTGGTAGGATATGTTATGAAAGTGCTTAACTCAAACTCTATAGAGATAAAGCGCAGATGGTCTTTAAAGACATGTTTATTAATTGATAATAGATTCAAAAATTTTCACACGATAGATAAATTGCATTATAACTTAGTGAGTTCATGTTTATTGAAATAAGTTTGTTTACCTTACTAAGATACTATTCAAGGAACTTGTTTTTTTCAAAAGATCACCATTCAACATATGGCTGCAAAATAACTATCTCCATTCTTGTAGAGAAACACCATAAATCTTTATACTTGGAATGCTCTACTGGGATCCAAACTGTTGGCATATGACAACCACAAAATAGTCTTTTTATTTCTTACTGGAAGTTTTGCATCATTGCTGTTGGGGACTCAGCTCATGTGATTAAAGCTTATTATGAGAGACAATTTTCATTTAATACCACACTATTGAAAGGAAAAGATTTCTTTGAGAGTCAGACATAACCTTCTACTTAAATCCTTATATTGAAGGTTTCAGACACTTCAGCTGTATAAGAAAATCATTACTATAAATCTGTCTTAAAACAGTTTAAAGAATATAAGATAGTGAGACGAGCAAAGGAATCACTATGGAGCATGCAAGTATAAGGTTGTGAGAAAATTGTGTAAAATGTACAATTATGCTCTTCAAAATCTTACAGCAGATATGATATCATAACAGCTGGTGAAGAAAGAAATCGTACAGCTATACATGCAGTAAACAGAGGAACAAATTAAGGTAAGAATATTAGCAGCTTGCTACCTATCTTGGCATTTAAATTGTAAAAGCAATACTGAAACACTTCTGAGGCATTTGATAAAAGTCCCATAAAAACATGAGAGCAAGTTGCCACTTCATTCTCATTTTTCCAAATGTTTGCTGTCTCCAATAAATTTCAATGGGACTGAAGCTGACAGTCACTTCCTTCTATACTCAGAGGTAAAATAATTGCCCTTTTATGGTCCAGCAAGCTAGCAAAGACTTGGCTTGGACAGACAGAATAGAGTAAGAAATAAAGCTCAGGGGAAAGCTGCGTTGTCTGCAAGGGAATTTGACACAGAAAATTAGCCATGAGCAGGAACATGAATAATGATGGGGTTGGGACATGGACAACTTTCATGTAGGAACGTGGGAAAGAGGTCTTAACCAGTTTCAATTGTCTTCAGATACCGTAGGTAGAAATTGTTCTTAATAACATTTTCTGATATTAGGCTATTTAAACTCAGACTGCTCAGTACCTAGCATGGGAAGTGACTTCTGGTTCAATTTGATGCACAGTATTTTGTACCTTTCCAAATTGTTTGGTACCAGGAGCTTTTGTTCTGTAGTATTGCCAATAGCTGTCTGGTCAGAGATACGACATTTGCAGTACGGGTAAATAAAAAGGCGTTAACAAAGCAGAACTACATAAAGCCACTGGTTTCACTGAAGACATTCATATTATCAAGAACTGTGAAGAAAGACAGTGATAAAACCTAATCTAAGCTACACATAAACAAATAGAGATGGAAACAGATGAGAAGCTCGACAGTGAAGGGCGGGTTGGAGTCAGCTGAGTGGTGCAAGGCGCTACAGTGAATATCTTCAAGTGCAACTCTCCAGTTCCCAACAGAATTGGTGAATAGATCAAAGAGAAACTTTATCATAGGGAATGCCACTATAAAAACTGAAAGCAAATGTAACAAACAAAGGTTGTACATGGTCTGCTGCCAAGGTCATCAATAAAAGTATGCTACAGCTCTCTCTGCTACAATTTAGTTCTATGTTTAGAAAGAGATAGCAGTTTGAGAACCACATGCTCTGAGGTACAGAATGCCTATTTGATAGGAATTGTTTATCTCAAGGAAATAGTATTACAGAAGAGAGATGTTTTAAAAACTTTAAACTGAAATTATAAAGCTGTCCCACTTGTAATGAGGAATACTAAGAATTAAGATATTTACATTTCAGAGACTGATCATGCTGTTGTTACAGAATCTATTCATGAGAGAAATGCCTCTCTCCTCTATTTTTTGTATAACCCCTACAGGTCAGTGCACTGAAACACTCAACTCAATTATACAGGCACTTGACCAAAAGGAACCATTTGACTATGAAACGTCCAAAGAAATAGAAGAAGCTATTAAAAAGGCTAATTTGGTGGCAGTGTGCAACTTTTTTCATTTTTGTGTCTCTTTTTTTTCTTTTTTTTTTTTTTTTGTGCCACAGGCATTGCCATAAAAATATAATATAGCAGGCATAATATGCGGTTAAAAGTGCTTTTGTCGACAACTGCTTTCCAACTCAATATACCAGTGTGGATCAAAAAAATGACAGAAAGCAGCATTGAAAGATTAGTCTATAACAGAATCTGTGAAACAGTCATTACAAAATAGAGGTGGAAGGGGAATTGAAAATGTTTCTTACTTATAGATGATATTTCTTCATTATACAAAGTAATTTTCTAACTTTACTTTTCTTTTCACTCATGGCATAGAGAGTAATGTACAGCAAAACATCCTAATGAAAGCATCCAGTCTCACTATTTTAAGAATGCTTACATTAAAATTCCACTGCAATATGTCTTATCATTAATATCAAAACTATTTGTAAGACGAGAGAAGAGAACATCTGGATTATAGTTATTTACTATTTGCATTAAATTGCATTGAAAGATGGAAATCAAAACAACCCCCAAATTCTGTAGGATGACATAGAATAACAAAATCCTTGAACTAAACCAATTCACTAAACTATTCCTTATAATAAATTTAGCAACACTTTCGGAAGCATACTTTCTTAATACAGGGAGCTGATATTATAGAGTTATACCCATAGATAAATCCTCAAGGATAAAAAGAACTTTCATAACAATGAAGGACCCAAAACCTCAGCCCAGCTTTGATCAACAGCACATCTTGTACCATCTCCTATATTGTAGAGTTTACTTATTTTCAAATAATAACTTTTCCATAATTATTTTACACATGATCAGACCACATTTTAGTATTTTTGTCTAATGAGCATTACTTGGTATCTTTATAAGGAAAACAAAGTGAAAGAATTAGATGTAGACGCTAAGGGATAGAAACTCAACAACGTTACTTGAAAATGAAATACAGATTACCTTGCAATCCAATAAATTATGAATAGGAAAAGTGCATAATCCAAAAGCATACAAAACAACAGAAAATTACTTTTTAGGAACCCAAAGAATATTAAATTTAGTAACAAAATAAGTGAAAAAAAACCCCGTGACTTTAAACTTGAATTTAATTTGTGCATGACATTGTGATTGCATCATCATTCACAGCTGCTGCATGCTGTTCACTGCAAAGGAACAAGCCTTCAGATGCAACTCAGCTTCTGTCATCCCAAGGTAAGAATGTCTGACAACACCTGGGAAACAGAAGCTCTGAACTGCAGACACACAGAATTGCACACACTTCTATGCAGAAAGCAACCTAAGAAGGAATAAATTACTATTCTCTTAATTAGCCAGCATAATATAATCTTAATTGTTTCACCTTAAAGTCCTCAGCCACAGTCATGCAGAATTGCCCAAAAGCTCACTAGAGCATTTAAAAGTTCTCTTTAAATTTAGTTGGCTTTAGATAAGGATCAATATGATTTTATCTTCTAACAGTTTTTATTGTAAACTTATAACAGAAACTATCGTTCATTATATTTCCATAATCCCAAGTGTAAGGGGGTTATGATTTGATCACATTTATTTGCAGTTGCTAGCAATACAAACAGACCACATCTATGTGCAGGTGCAAATGATAATAGTAATATAAATAAAAAGATGGAATTATAGCAACCTATATAGTTACAGTGAAGGCATAAAAGAAACAAAGGTGAGAGAAAGCAATATTCCATACTAAAGAAATTGATAGAGCACTGCCTACGTAACAACCAGTGACAATCCTGTGTACTTGACAGTTTTAATTTTTTCCAACTCTCCTCATTGGTATTATACAAGGTATAATTTCTCCCTAACCCTTGGTCCTCTTCCATGAACGTATATGCAGTTAGATAATTAGTGAGAAGGAAACAAGAGAGGCAAATAAAGGTAATTATTAAAACAAAAGACAGACTGATAGAACAGATGGAACTGCCAGTTTGTTACATAAATAGAAAAAAAAGCATTTCTTGATTATTTCCCATCTGAATCTGATCTCCTGTTCATTCTGTTTTCAATGGATTTGTGAAGTTACTGGAGCAATTTGGACATCTCTCATGTGCTTCTGCTGTTACACACATCACACATCCCCCAATCCATTAGTGAGTACTACTAAAGATATCTTTAAAAAACTTAGTATGAGAATGCTAAAAAGACAGTAACAGACTCAGTGGTACATTTTTCAGAAAAGGTCAGTACCTCAAATTTTAACATTCTGATATAAAATTCTCTTGCAATCTTTGTTACTGAGCAAGAAGGACAATAATGGGGGGGAGGGTGTGAGGGAAAGAATGTTCTTTATATTCCCAAAAATAATGCTAAGAATTAATACTCTAGATTGTGTAGGATCTTATATCCAAAGAGAAATCACAGTATATTCTGTATCTTTTAAAACCTGACAGAGCATTCATTGAAAGTGGAGAGCAACTTCACAAAATCTTCCTTTTTTTGGTGGCTTATATGCAGCCACAGTGACGACTTAATTCATTCCTAAACTAGTTAGGTGAAAAGCATAACTTCTATTTCTAATGTGCACCTAATATTTAGTGCATTCAAGTTTAAAAAACCCTTGAGATAGGAAGATAAAATAAAAATGTACCCTAACAGTACAGGTTGGTAAAAGGAGAGTATGTTCTTACAGGCTTATAGATCCTCCGTATAATTATGGCTTTAGGATTGCCCTTTAGAACAGATAAATCCTATTCTCCATTGTCTTTACTGAATGATAATAATGGCTTGATTACATACAAAGTTTGCATTCTCAACTGATCTGACTATGAGAGAGAGAGGAGTTCCTGTTGAATTACAATAAACCCAGCTATTTCCTATTTCTTCTAAAAATCACCCACCCATGAATTAGAGACTGGTTAAGAAAAATGTTAGCCCTTAGGTAAGTGCCTCTCAGAGACCAGAGACAGATGTCATACATAGCATGGTCAGACATGCAGGTTGGAGGGACAAACCATTTTCCCTAACAATGGAGCAGAACTTACAGTGAAAATCTTTGAGACTCCTGTTTGCTGACACAATGACTCCTCTTGGGAAGCATGGGATTAGTTCATTCCTTCCTGAGGTCTTCTACTTGCCAGCATCAGGTTGGTAAAATTATAAACAAGCTCCAGTTAAGAACTAATTTGGTGCCAGAAAAACAAAAGATATTGGGAACAACTGGAGTTTGAACTGAGGCTGGCAAGGAGAACGGAGACATATGGAGTTACACTTCTTCCTCTCTATCACTGTAACTGTCTTCAACTCCATCAAACAACTTCTATTTGTTTCTCTTCCCTTTCATGTAAGCCACCTTGGCTTTGTAAAAACAGAAACAATTTAGAAGATTCTCTTAACAAGTCCTAGACACAGGCAGTGGTGGCCATACCAACCCAACAATCAGTCTGAAGAGACAATAGGAACATCAGTTCTATCTATGCTTATACTCTGAACGTGAAGAAGTGAATTATGTACTTATGACACACAGAGATACAAACTGTTCCAAGCAACACATCCCACACAAATGCTGATCAACAGACCTACTCCATACTCTTTAAAGTTTAAGAAGTGGTAGTTAGAAGACTAATCTACTTTCCAGTGGATTTATCATAGCTCAAGTCATAAAATTTCATTGCTTGAGAACACTGATAAAGGATTGTGATAATATTTTTTCAAAAAAATAGATTATTCACCTTACCTAGTCACTGTCACTGTTACCCACCAGACAAGCTCATCACATCCCCACAGCATTTTATATATTCATAAACCATGCATTTAGACGAGATAAGATTAAAGCTGTTGGAGTTTCATATTTTATCCCAAGTCTAGGTCTTTGGCTCATGATTTCAATTCTGACATTTGCATGACAAATGTCGAGTAAAGCTATGTTTGTCTGACTGGTATTTCATATCTCTGCGTACGTCTGCCTAACAGCATTTTCAAATACTAAGGCTGTTTCCTTCCCTGATGAGGATTAAAATTTTCTCTTTAAGAAATAGACCAAAAATCTTTCAGAGAAATACAGCATACAAATGTATCTACTTCATACATTCTTTAAATCATATATCTCTGTTTAACAGTTTCTACTTTACAGCATTATTTCTATAAAGTTAATGAGACTTATGAATACAGGCTTAACTCCTGAAGTGGTACTTAAATAGCTCTTTTATTCCTTTCCCTGTGCAGGTAAGAAATAGGAAGCCAGTTTTGGACTACAGAACACGTGCAATGCCACTGTTTGCTAAACTTTATGCTATGTGGGACTAATTTGGTAAAATATCTCAAAATATGAACAATAAAAGCCAAGTGACATTTGCAGTATTTTCAATTCACTTCTTAAAAATAAAGCTTTTCATTTCTTCCTCCAATGATACAGATACTCCAAAAGTACGTTTAAATATACTCATCAGTGCAACTATCAAAGGATAAGTGTGTATCATAGAAATGAGCCCCCAGATTAAGTATATATTGTGAAATGTATGTCAATGTGCATGACTTGAACCAATGAACTGTGGCCTGAAATGATGTCACAGAATGTGCAGCATTAAGTGGAAGGTTAAACCTACTTGCATCTCGGTTCATTAAACGCAGTTAAAGTGCAAATTCCCTCATTCTGACAGTAGTAATCACAAGGGTTCACTTTCTGGTCACAGCGCTGACTTTTAAACCCCACAGAGCATCTGCAGAATTTCAGTAAAATAGACCTATATAAATATTCTACCTTTTGCTGAACAGATTTTAAACGCATTATATATATAATGATGGCAAGGCACACACACACATACACAGACACACACCCATAGATAACACAATTAATACTCCGTTTTTCATAGAAAGTCCAATTTGACTATACTGAAAAGTCTGCTCATCGGTGTTGACCAAACACTTTTATAACAATGGGCCTATACTAACTGATGGGTTCAGGAATATAACATTCTTAACGTATTATTCTCAAATGCACTATTCATTTGTATTGACCGATCCAGATTGCCATGGTCTTAAAAATGTTCATGACTGTTTTCTTAGCATTGCTAACAGTGTTGGCATGTGCTGCAGCATTTATGTATTGTAAATCCATACACAAATGTATGAAACTTGTTTTCCTTGAGATGCTATGGTGTTCCATCTGAATTTGAAAAAGAATAAGCCAGTTTTATAAGGAAAAAGAAAGAATGACAAGCTTTCAAAATAGCCATTCTAGGTGTTCAAGCAAATGGATCACCAGATTTAATCATCGTATTTGGACCTTACATATTATAGCTGTGACATTCTTCTTTTGCTGAGATTTACAAGTCTCTCTAGTCCTCAGCTAAAGACATTTCAGGAGATACAAATAACAAGCAAAAAGGGGCGGATCAAAATAATAATGAAAAGAGATATAGGCACTCAAAGTATTTTCAGATTAATCAGGACTACCATGCAGAACTGCATCGCACTGTCTCTAACCCCAAAGCTGCAAACATCTATTGACAACTTTTCAATAGTACAGCAACTACAGTTTTGCCCCTTTGCACATTCAGAAGCGCCTGAGCTCTCACAGGGAGGAACAGTTGTTCTGTCTCTTACACTGCTCAGACTACAAAAGCTAGGCATTTCTCTGTGTAACTTCCTTGAAAGTCTGAATACAACAGGCACTCTCTTTGAAGATCACCTGCCTCATAGACATCACCAAAATGAAGGAGTGGCTGTATCTGTATTTACAAAGTTGTAATGCCAGATCCCTTAGGACAGTAACTTACTTATGCCACCCTGAAAATGAAACACTCGAGTCCCATTTTCTCTTCCAACACCCCATATGTTCCTGGAGGATGCTCTGACCTCCAGGCTGTTCTGAGAAGTGGAAGAGTATTTCACAATTAAGCTTTTCTGCAGTGCAGAAAAGATCGGATCATTTATTAAGCAAAAGTAAAAAAACCTTGAAGTACAACTAGGTAGCTCAGTGTAACTGAGAGCAGGAAAGAAATTAATTTCTTGCTACAATGACTACTTCTATATTTTATATTTAACAGCTGAAAAAGAAGATACACCATAGCTCTCAAGAAAGGACTAGAATGTAGGTTTTCCTACCTCTTAAGACAGTACTTCACCACCTAAAGATTCACATTTCCTTTGGTATTTGATGTCTGGGCTTAAGAAAAACATCCCAAATTATTCTCTCAACAATGGTGCAGGAGGGAGAGAGCAATCTCACCAGAGAACAGCCAAGCTACTGTGGGCAGTGTGAAGGTTAGGGCAGAAACAAGAGGTACATGAGCATATCCTCAGACCCATAAAGGAAACAAACGCTGACATTATTCTTCCTATTCTCTAGCCATCAGGGTCCTTACAGGAGTGCACCACCCCCACCTCTGACCATCTTTATAGGAGAAAAGACTTAATCCACCTTTGAGAAGCAGGGCAGGCAACCATCCTGTACCTCCGGATTCCACTCCAGAACAAATGCCTAAGTGGGCTTTAGATCTGGCCTGAAATTATTATAAGTCTCCAAAGATATATCTTTGTATGCATTCACAATACATATCTTAGTTACACCTTTCAATAGACACACTGCGTAAAGTTAGACAAAGTATCTGGTTACAGTAACAGCTAGAAAAAGTACTGTAAGTTATGATTGCAACAGCACGTTATACATCCTAGAGAGATCAAAAATACAGACACGTGCATAACAATTTTATTATTTGTTGGCACACAGATATTTTAATGATCTACACAACACAGGATACTCACAGACAGACAGGTACATTCGTCTCTGGGTCCAGTTGACATGTACCACCATTGTAACAGTAGCCATCACATAACTGACAGGTAGACGCGATCTTTCCATTAGTGCAACTGTCATGGTTAAAAAATAGCAGTTAGTATTTTATTAAATCTGGTGAATTCCCTTATAATTATCTATATATTAAAATATTGATTTTATGATATGTATAAGGTCTACTGATTGCAAGAATCCTAGGTTTCCACTTTGAAAAGCTAGCACAGGCAGCGAGCTTATTACACAAAATATTTTTAATCTTTCCTTTTATGAAAATAAACTATTACTATACAAAATAATCACTCAGCAATGTAGCAGCACATCTTACTGCATATGCTTTCATTAACACACAAATGCCTCTTATCACTGTCACAGATACTGCAAAATGAATAACTTTCAACAATGTGGTAAAACTCCGCTCTTAACTTTATTAAATATTCCAATTTTTCCAGGTGAAGACCCATCCAGTCTCCTGCTACATTATGCTTCCCCCAGTGAGGAGTGCTCCAAAAGTTGGTTTAAAACGGCAGGAGCCAGTGGGTTTTGTGTGGGCAGGAGCCACAGAAAGGAACTGTTCTGATGTGACCAGTTCAGGGGCTAGCCACTGTGTAAGAGATTTAAAGGATAATGCAATATAATTGCTATTAAATATATAATTTTGAACACAACCAACCCCCTTACACACACTTACTTGCATACTATGTCATTACTGTCCTTGTTTATTATGCAGTGTCCTCCATGACATCTGATACACTTGTCCACTTCACACTTTGGACCTTCAAATCGTACTGGACAGACACATTCTACACTTCCATCATCAGAAATGGTACAAGATTCAGAATTCACACAATAATGGTGGCAAACATCTGCAAGCAACATGAAAGCTAATTACTAAAAGACATTAAGTAGTATCATAGAAAAAATAATACCTTACTTTTCTATGTTTTAAAAGGTACTATAATAAAAACAAAATGATGAATGAGGCTAGTGGCTCACTAGCAACTATAAGAATCAAGAATATCCCATGAAGAGATACATAATATATTAACAATGTAGTCTTAAGAAGTGAAATGGAAGGATAAAGTTAGAAGAGATTTTTCTTTTCCTTCTAGATGTCTAACCATTTATGGCATCATCCCACATAACAAAGACCACTGATGAGAAAAGCAAAGCAACGTTAATGTATTTAATGGGACATTGGCTGAATAAAAATCTTTTGATACATTCACATTAGCATTAACAGCACTATGATAAACCAAAATGGAAACAGTATTTTGAAATAATTAAGTTTTATTTTCATTTACACACATATTAAAATTTCATGAAGTTCTAATAATAATATATAAAGACATAATCCATAAGTTCTACAAAATACATACATGCTTATCTTTATAGACTGAGCTAGACCCCATTATCTAATTTAACTGCTTAAATGTCAACAGGAATGAGATTTCAAGTAGTGAACTCTCTAACTCTTTAGAATAGTCAGTAACTGTCTCTTTTTTTTCATGTCCCTTTAAAAAAACCAAGTTGCCTGACTGAAGAAGCTTCCAGTATGGTACCTTAACATTTAGGTTCATTTTTATTTCTGTGGTAGTCACAACTTTCTTTTGATTAAACAGGTGAGTTTTTTAAGTCTTGTAATTTAAGCTTCTTAATGAGGCCAAATCATTCAAAGTCTCTATTTCTCCCTATTTCTAATACTTTATCCGCTTCTGTGTAGTTAACAGGTTGTGTTGAGTTTTTGGTGGTGTTCCTGATGGACAGATGAAGTAACCGATATATAAGATGTACCAATTCTGAACTATGCATCTGTATTAGCTTAGACTGGTCCATACTAATAAAATATTACCTTTCTGACAAAATTAAAAAATTCAAGTCCTGTACAGCACATTATAGGCTGAGGATGAGTCAGTAGCAGGTAGAAGCAGGGCATTATCAAGCTGTTCATTACAGAACGAAACCTTGGCCAAATGGTACCTTCAGCCTTGAATCTGGAAGCATAAACTCTCAACCTGCTGGTTGACTGGGGGCATGTTGTAAGCAGCAAACTGGAGACTACTAAAATCGATACATTGTACTGAGTGTATTCAAGATGGGTGATTTTTTGAGGGTATCTCTTAAAGCGTGAAACATTTTGCTTATGCTTCTCTGTGCTCAGTTTTTTCCCCTCTCAGAGAAGTAAATACTGACTGCCACGCCACTGGTACTCACCACGCTGGAAGAGTTCTGCTAAAGGAACAAAGCAGTTGCTGTTGGAGGAGTTATTTCTGTTTGATTATTCATGGTATGTCCCACCTGTCTATGCAAGCTGTAAACTCATGTACTTATGGAATCACTACTGAGTAACTGGAGAGGCTTGAAAGGCACCCAATGAAGTAGGTCATTGTTTGCCGTTCCCCAATTCAAGTTACAGAATGGTAATTTGCAGCAGGGGGTTGTTTTTTGAACAAAAATTACCGTAGTTTGAAAGTTAATATTGAGAGACATTTTATGAAAAAAGCATTCCAAGGGGGAACTGTTTCCATGTACATTAGGAGCAAAAAAAACCCCAAACTCTAGGAATAGGAAGTTCATACTCTAAGACAATTATTGGGTTTTAGTACTGATTGTAGGCACAAACACCTTTAATCTTCTGCTATATCTAAAATGCATATGCTACATTTGGACTGAAATTGCACAAAAATAATTCTCCCCCCTCTCCCCAAGAAAAGAATTTCAGTTTCAGGGAAAGCAACAGCTTGTGAGATCGCTCTATCCACTTTGAATGATTGTAACTATGTGAAAACATTTTCTGTTTTTTAGGTTGTTTGGGCCTTAAATGATACAAGAAATGAACTTTAACTAGTCTGTATGTCTTATTTCAGGAATTTATAATAGGGAGTTATATTCAAATACATCAAATACATATGTATATAATAACATGCACAATGTTAGTGGAATTCTATGTAAATTCATTCACTTAAATTTATTTCAGCAGTGCCAGTGCCTTGACACAGAGCACACATTTTGGTTATTAGCCCTTATGTGAACTAATCACAGGAGAAACTCTGCATTGGGTAATTGGAGACAATAAGTATGAGGAAAATAAGGTCTTTGCAATCTGGCACTACTGCAAGTAATGTCTTCTCCCTGCCATAAAACACACTAATAATATTTTCAGCTTGGGAGCATAAGTAAAATACCTATGCACCATCATGTATCATCCTTTCCATATGAACTAGTTTCAATCACATCACAGAAAGACAGAAAAAGATATCTTAGAGGCAACCAATCTTTGCAATAATGCCATATTAATATATTCCAAGATGCATACAAAGTGAATGTAATTAATGAAGCAAAAAATCATAGATGTGAATTTATATACACATTATTAATTGTAAACCTGTAAAATTTTGTAGAAGTGTTATTGGCCATGAAAAAAATATTCTAAAAGATTGTAAGACTCCTTTTTATCCTAAAAGTATTGAGGCTTAAATAAACAAAAGCTTAATTTTATTTTGTATTTTCCAATGTGTTCGAGTCTCTGTATTGTGGTATTTTTCCAACATGTCAGCAGACAATCCAAATCTGATAATAAGCACTGTTTAAAAAGTATCCCTAAATTTACATTTAAATTAATTCTTAAAAAAAAAAGATGTTTGCAGAAGCATTCAACTAGAAACAATTTGTTTGGTTTTGGGTAAACCTCAAGTAAATATTTTTTCTTAATCTGTGTGTCTGTCTGTGCATGATTTATGTACTTTACTGTTTTCAAACACCCAATTGTGTTTGCAGATAGTTATTTGTGGATCTGTGCAGTTTATTTAATACCAAGTGGGAGAGAATCACAGTTACTGCTGGTTTTCCATTCAAAGGTTTCAATTTATTTCA
The DNA here is from genome assembly GCF_013368605.1 of Nyctibius grandis. NCBI lineage: Eukaryota > Metazoa > Chordata > Aves > Nyctibiiformes > Nyctibiidae > Nyctibius > Nyctibius grandis. Next base: position 38,118,738 of record NC_090666.1, read on the forward strand.
TAGTCTCCAAACTGGAAATACACGCAGTTTACTTCAGTACAAATCCTACTTAAGATACACACTAAGATACACACCTTTCACCAAAACTAAATACTTCTTATTTCTTGTAGATAATCCTAAATCAGACCTTTATAGCAGCTAATTTCCCTTCCATTTTGTTTAAATCTATCCGCCTTCAGCAAATTCACTCAAGTATGTACAAAAGAGATCATTGCTTTCACATTCAATGTTCTATTCTATAACAACCACTATGACAGTCCTCTATTTTAGAGTGTCATAGTGAAAGCAAAAGTAGAAAAAAGGAGATTAAAAAAAATAATTCTGATCTCACAAAAATAATCAGTTCTAGGTTAGGGTTGCTAGTGAGTCATCATGTTGAAGAGACATGAAGACGACAAACTAATTTTGAAATGAGTGACCAAAAGAAGAAATTCAAGATTATGTTCAAATGTCTTGAGTCACTGGAAAAGAGATAATGGTGATCCATGCTAAGAGAAGGCATGGAGAGAAAAGAAAGATAAATGGAATAAGAACAGAAGGCCTGCTGGTTGATAATCTTCTTTCCCCTCTCCTCTGTAAAAGAAGTAAAAATCTAGAGAAAGTTCTAAAAAGTGAGAAGAGCCTTTCTAAAGGCATGGAAACCTTTGGAAAACAGTATCTCGATGAGAAGAGACTGACGGGTCAGTGGAAAGGCAAACTATGGAGAACTTCAGATGCAGAGGATAGAACATAAGTTCTGAGAATCAAAGAGTAATACTTAGAAATCTTGATTTTCAACACTAGGAGGGGGCAAAAACCATACTGCAGGTGATTTTAGACTGAGCAATGAATGAATATAGAGGCGTGAAACTCAAAAGTCAATATGCTGCTTACTGGGGTTAGACATAAAAACTAAAGGTAAGGTAGTAGGTGGAGACACAAGTGAAGGTCTGCAAAGATAAAGGATACCAGAGAAATTCTTTAACCAACTATGTTAATTCATCATGTTTAGGTATTCCATCAGCAAAAGCTAACAAATAAGAGAAGCTGAGGTAGAAAATTTAACACAATTATCTCATTTCTATCGACAAAGTCAGCTGTCTTGTACAGCTGCATTGTACATATTCATTCATGAAAACACTAAAATAAATCATTCCTAAAAAACCTTTTTCATCTCCTACACATGTGGACGGATATTGTGGGAATATGTTCAAAGATCACATGAATACATCAGATTTCATTCCCTTAGCAGTATGAATCATTTTGGAGCCCAGTTTACCAACGTGTCATAGAAAAATCACTCGAAACATGTTAAACTTCCATTTCGTAGAACTTTTATTATAAATCCAGATTTAAGAGTTTGTGAAGATTACTTACAGTACTGACATCTGTCTCCTGTATAGTCAGGCAAACAGTTGCAGAAGGGTTGATTCCCAGCAGTGACACTGCAGGTTCCTCCATTCTGGCAAAAATGATTGCAGACGGTCTGATTGCAGTTTGGCCCCGTAAAACCCAGCGCACAGTTGCAGGTAGGCCTCCCTATCCAAAACAAAGAAAACTATTTTATGATAAAAATAAATAAACATTACAATAATAATCAGCACTTTAAAGAGACATACATTTATCATAACAGTAGCAAGTTTTAATGTATGAGCCCAACTACATTTCTCTAGACACCAATAAAACATGCCTTTGCAAACATTGATTGAATTCAAAACTTTTTAAAAAGCAAGTCAGTGCTGTAAGATACACACACCTCAAAAATGCATGTATGCATTTTACACTTGTGCATGTATGGTCATTGACTCTTTATTTGGGAATTATTTTAAAAGACAATCTTAAGTAGGAATTTAAGATAGGGCTAAGCTCTTCAAATATCCTGCCAGGCTAGGTTCCTCCAGTTGTAGAGGATAAATGTTTGTGTAATCAACATCGATGCCTCTTCAGAACACATTGCATTATTCTCAGATCTACCAACCTTTACATATAATCACAGGAATATACAAATGTTTATTAATGGCTAATAGCCAATGACATAATAATTTTTACTAAAACACAAGTATCTGTGCCTGTTTTGTTATCCTATCCCGCTCATATAATAAATACTGTAACATAAAAATTGCTGTCTTGCATCAGACCAAAGATGACAGTAAGGTCAATATACTATGTCTGAAAAGTAGCAAACACCTAGGGATGAACATTTGCACAAAATGAACTCCTAGTCTATAGCTTCTTTTTAAAGGGCTTTTAAACAGTGTTTAAAACCTGATGCATTCTTCTCCTATGACTCTTACCTATTGTAATTTTCCCATTTTTTTCCTTATCTAAATCTCATATCTAAAGGATTTATAGCTTTGTTACAATTCCATGGCTTTATTAAACCTGTTCTCTTTTCCCTGACTTTTTCCTTAAGGCTTATCTTCTTTAAAACAAATTTCTAGATCCCATAAATGTCTTTCCATCTCCTGATTTTGCTTTTATATCTCTTTTGTAATCTTCTCTTCAAGTAAATGACCTGATGTGTCCAGCTAGCCATCTCCCTTCTCACTTCCTAATACTCTATTACCATTCTTATCTCTTACAAAACATTATTTTCCCCCCATCCTCTTTCCCTTTGCTTTCATTCAGCCTTTAGGGTTTTCTTAAACTTAGGGAAAACAGACCGAGTTCAACACTCTTCTTCCTGGCTTCCAAGATGGGTAAGGAAGGAGATGAAGATTAATCAGGACCTGAGGACACTTCTGAAATAAAAGGGCAGACAGGATGGTCTTCATTTCAATCATAAGGAACCCAACCCACTCGCAAGTACAATCAAGAGCTTAACTGGGTCACTGGAGACTAAGGGGTAGCTGACAGGCAAAGGCTCATCCCTTTCAGTAAAGTCACAGAAATCCCATATCTCTGAGTAAAGGACCGTGCATAGGCCAGCACTAGTCAAAGAGCAAACAGGTATCAGTCAGAACAAGAGGAATGCCTCATAAGTAGACTACAGAAAACCAAAACAGGAACACATGTGCGTTACACAAAAGGTAAAAGTTTAAGAATTAAGATGGGAGAATCGAAACGTCTAGTCTTGAATGGGAACATCAATATAATTGCTCATGGCAGATTTGGAGAAGGAAGGCAACTAACTGCTGTAAAATTAATGCACATTTCCTTGATATCTAGTCTTTACCAGTGATGGAATACAGCTACATGTTCAGAAGCGTTAAAGTCAATCAGATTAGTAAATTAACTACATAATGTACTGTATATGTGATGCAGAAGCCCTCTGGACTGGAACTGCAGGCATAAACAGGAAACATAGTCTGTTAGATTTTATTATTGACATCCCAATCAAGATAATGATACGACTGTGGAACCCAAAAGGTACCAGAGAAAGTCAGGGAATACATTAGTGATGAGAAACTCCAGTTATCCCTGCACTTACACTTGAAAAACTTCACGCAACACCACAGGGCAGAAAAAAACTTCTTGCATATAAACAATCCTACTTCATGGAGGAGCAGGTTAGCGAGCACACAAAAGCAGCTATGCTTGACTTGGGCCTGATCCAGTTTAAAACATACAGAAGAGCCAAAATCCTAAGTAGTCAAATGAAATAACATTTAAGGATTACTTTTTCATAATAATTATCTCTCATCTTCATAATGATCTACCAGGAAATCCTTACCACTGCCTGATTTACTGATATATTACAAATTGGTCCCTTCCTTGCTGCTTTTTGTCTCATTCATTGTTTCCTCATTTTAATACGATGTATTGTGTAAGAATCCACGACTTTCACATCTGCCTCCTGATGTCTTTTACCCAGCTGCATCTAAAACTCTGAAATGTGCAACCCTTACCTTTTTTTTCCTTCTCTTTTCAGTTGGCTGTCTCGTTAAAGTAATGTAGATTAAACTAAGTATTCCATAAACCCCACAATTCTAATTTTCTTCTCGTCTGCCTTTACTTTAATACTATGTAGTCATTTAATATGATATTTGTTGGAGAACTTTCCAATGCAAGTGAAGTGCCCTCATTTTTCTACTCTGATTCATGCAGAATGATTTATTTATTCTTTTTCCATCACTCACTTCTTACGTGAAACCCTTCACGTAATTCTTTTCCATATTTTTCTATTTTAAGCTATGTTAATTTGAAGTGTTTTGCAAATCATCCTAAAGGCCATGAGATCATTTAGTTTCTTCCTCTAATGAGTACAGCAGGAACAAACCCACTGACTTAAAAATAGCTCAAACTAGTTTAATATGCATCAGCCTGGTTATTCATATCTGTCCCCTGTGATCTAAACATTAAATCAAAGATGTTGAACTCAGATGTTAGCATAGACTCTTTTTGGTTTTCCCCATGTATACACTTGTATTTAAATTTCTCCCCCTAAGCCAGGGGGTTTCACATAATCCTTTTTCTGAATCAGTGTTTCAATAAAAAAGTTAAAATAAAGTAGTGATAGAACATAGATTAGAGGTCTGAAATCAGTTTCTGTTATTAATATTTCTCTATTTTTTAAAATGGTGGGGTACTGATATTTTCCTAGTTTGTAGAAAAATTATTTCTTTGCTAATGTAGGCTTATAAATATGCCAAACTGCTGACAGTTATATGAAAATTTAATTCAGTATAGCCTGAACCCCATTTTTGTCACTCAATTTAACATGACTTTTAGTAATGTTAATAGTTCATTGCCTATTTATACAGAGCCTGTTTGCATCTAAAAATAATACTAATAATGACATTTTAATCTGCCTTATTCTCATAAATTATTTCTGATACAAAAGGGTTCCAAGAACAGTTTAATAAAATTTCAGTATTAAACAATGACAAACAATGCCATAATGCTTTGTATCATAGAATCAGAATATCGATTTATGTTTGCAGAGGAAATAGTCACATTAACCAAGATGTCACCTATCCTAACTAACAAACATTGCATGGTAATCTCACGTGCAGGAAAGTTCGGTATTTACACTGGTCATGAATTTTCAGGATTAGAGCTGTACAGAGACAGAAGTAAAATTGTCTCTTCATTCCTGACCTTCACCACCACAGAAACATTGACAACACATTAGAGTATAGAAAATATTAATAAGGAAAGTGGTTTATGGAATGTTAAACTGTTTCAAATTCAGCTAACCATCTTACAGTGTATTTTATGCAAAAAATGTGCAAAAATCGTTTTCTGAAAGAAAACACAAAAAATTGCCCTGTTTTGAGCTCTTCCTTCTTCTGTGCAATCCTCAACTGGATTTACTCTATGAGAATACTGTCTTGTTTTCCTCTGCCTATTGCAGATTAGCATCCTAGCCTTCACCTGTCCTCCTCTTTAGCCTCTTCTGTAACATAATAATCCCAAGAAAAATTTCCTGTTTCCATTACCTATGTTGAAAGACATTGTTTGTCAAAGTGACAAGGAGGACAAGGTGGCAGCACATTATCAGCATCTCACATGTAAATGTTCCAACTTGAAAACCACAGTAATAATATCTAGAGAGCAAGAAGCATGTGTTTTTTTTTTTTGACCAGAATTTCTCCATTCTTAGCGATTTGCAATGTGCACGCACTTTGCTATTTACTATCTCTTATCCAACACTTGGATAGACTGTGTTTCTCATTTTATGTATATGCAAGTGGAAACATAATGCATGTAGGTCCTATATTGATAAGAGTATTTTGGATTTAAAATAATTCTAAATAACAATTCTAAAGAAATGAATTGCAGAGAATACATTAAAGGGTGCCTGGTAAGACATATAAAAGAAGTAACAACAAGAGTAATGACAATTGTCTGGGGAAACAATGTACTTGATAGTCACTATTATCTGAAGATTCTCTATGTAGCCTCTCTCTTAAAAAATAAGAATAATAATTTACAGAATTTTTAATCTTAATTCTAGCAGCATTAGAACTTGAAACAAACTTATAAAATTCTCACATATTTTTTCAAATGTTTTGCACAGAATTTAGTAAATTAAAGGAGAATAATTTACGGTGACCCTAAGAAACATGAAATTATTTTTGGCAGTAGCACATGAACAAATACATAAAGTTTTTGGCATGAAGATGAAATGCAGTTTCCCCTTTCTTACATAGAAAAATCATCCATAAGAAGACGAAAGGGATAAAATCCTAAAATGTCCAATTACTAGGTTGTGATTACAGAAGCTGTAGCTACTCCTAATTTGCCAATTTAATTTGCTACGTAATAGTAAATAACATTTCAAATTGCCTCCAAAGATAGCTAATAAATATTTTAGTGCACTGTCTCTGTAATATCTAGGTGATTTCTTTTGGGAATCTACTCATATATCTTGAACTCCGATTTACATTTATTTTGTAATGAACAGAACTCTAAGGAGACCAACTTTGATTCATGCTATTGCCTAAACAACAGAGAAATATAACGTATTTTGTATGACCACACCAGACCAGACAGCCATGACATCTAGCTAACTACCACCCCTCTCCCCTTCCCACAGTCCCTGTCCTGGTGACAAGAAGACGCAGCATGAACCTTTGAGACTACTGGGACTGTTATGACCTTAGCAAAGTAAACATGTTCTTTGCTGACAGTGTTTTCAGTATGCACCATCGTGTCCCAAAATCAACTTGTTTTGCCTATAAAATAGAATATAAAATAATATCTACTTTATATATAATTATTTTTGAGAGTATTTAATCAATTTTCATTTAGTGGAAAGATATCATTTTTTACTCATTTTGATACATACGTCACAGTTCTATGTAGTTGGACATACTCTCCGTACTGTAACTATACTACAGATATGTATTTATCTGATTTTGTGAACTAGTTAGATCTAGTTAATGTGTTCAAGACATTCAGTAAATTATTCTTCCAACATTTTTAATTCGAACTGTAAGGAGAACGGAGTGCATTTTTATGGTAACGTTCAATTTTTTTTTCCAAATTCCCATTAATTTGGCTTACTGGAAAGTGTTCATTATTATACCAAACTTTTAATTACACGTCTCAGATGTGTACTTTTAATTAACTGATGACATTTTCTTTGTTCCATTATTGTAGTTAAATACAACTGTCATAAACTTATAAATTTTAATTAAAGCTGCCTCAATCTCTAGCTATATAATGTTCTCATAGGAATTTGCCAAAAGGCTTAGCAGTAAGTAAACCAACAGTGAATAATCCCCGAATTGCCAGTGGGATTTGTTTAACAAATTAACATTTGTGTGCTGATAATGAGGTTCTACAACTTACCACATCCAGCAAAGATTTAGCACAATCATGTTTTAAAAATGAGTAATACTCTGCAATTTACTTAATTGGTTATCACATTACTATTATATAGTAGGTGGTGAAAGAGAATGGGATTTACACGTTCACTAGAACACACACATTCACTAGAAAAGCATTTGATATGCCGCGTCATTTTATTTATATCAGAACATGATGAAAGGTTTGTTTTCAAGATCTCTCTTCCTTGGTTTTTGAGCCAGAAGCCATCAATAAGGGAATTCCCTGACTCCTAGAGAAGTGTCCCAGCAGCAGGGACCCTGCAGAAGCACATCTCCCTGGGAGACTAAATTTACTGGCGGTCCTAAAGCTTTCCAAAGGGCACACATGAAGAATGACACTAGGTAGATCGACTGCATCAAAGCTGTTTGAGTTGGATAATAAATGAGAATCGATAAGGGCAATCAGAGCTTCTAAGAAAGACAGAGTCAAGCCAGCTGAAATTATCACAGGTCATTTATATTTTGCGGATAGGATTTAGATTGGCACTCGCACACTTTTGGCTTCAGCATCTCTCAGAGGAAAAAGCTTCACCATTGTGAACAAAAATAAATTAAAAAAAAAAAGAGAAAATTGGGAAAATATTTGCAACTTGATTGCATCAGTTTAGCAGGACTGTTGATGAGACAATTGTATAATGGATCAAAAGTATAAATGCTGCTTTTTGAGGAGCTGGTTGTGACCATTTATAGTACGGGAGGTGGTATGCACAGATAGCAATAGCACAGGAGAAGAAATTAAGATCATATTGAGCTGACTTTATTTTAAAACAATAATTTTATACTTTGCAGAAATGTGAGAGAATTCTCTACCAAAAAAAACCCCATAAAAAAGTGTGCAGTGTACCTATTGCTAGTGGACAGGTCAGCCTGGTAGGATGTAATATTATAAATCTAGATATAATATAATGCTTAAGTTTTACAACCATTAAGGAAAAATTGAGCAGTTCCTGATAATAAGGAACCTTTTTATTCCTCTGTGTAGCAACGTGCAAGAATAAAGTAACATGTACACTAATGACACTCACATGAACCTGACAAAGCAGATCAGCTCTGCCTTGAAGGCTGAGACAACGAGAAGGAAGTGGATGAATGCTGCTTTGTTCTGGATTTCACACCATCGGTCCAAACTGGGAACGGTGTGTGCAGCCCCTGCTGCTAAATGTGCACTCACTGACACAATGACATGCTTTGCACAGTGGTATATTTGACTGGAAAGAGGCAATGGTTGTTGCAAAAACACTTGAGGAATTCAGCTTTGTTCACTTAATTACAGTTTGCAATACTTTTGGGGCATCCAGTTTAGCTTCCCTCTGTAAAATACATAATGGCTTAAGTGTATCACGGATTAGATTAAACTAGGATAAGTGGACATCTCACTGACATACTAGTTTGTTTCAGAAACACACAATTTATGGACTGATACAGATAAGAAATACGGTTTGATAAGAAATAGAGATTTCCTCTTAATAGAATATTTACAGGGTCCAGGGGCTAGGCACACAAGGAAGATGAGACGTGGATCAATTTGAAAATTTTATCTGGAATGCCGGATGGAGTCACTTTGATTTAGAAAGACATACGGTCTTTTTTTCCCATGTCTCTAGCACATGAAAGTTATGGCATGGGCTTCAGGGCATCAGTACCCTCATGAATTGGAAATGGCAGATAAATCTGATAAACTTGAAATATGATTATGAAAATTTGATTAAACTAGGAAAGTGGACACAGCACAGCAGAAGAATATTCCTATTAGCAGGTATGCCCAGTAAGGGTCATCAGAACCAGCTCTGTGTTGGTCTCTGCTCATAAAGGCTTGGCACACTTTGGCCATGTGTGATACAGTAAACTTTAGGGGCAGTTAAAGGTTCAGATTCCCCAAAATCAGGCAATTGAACAGTGAGATGTGGACTGTGGTGACATCCATGCTGGCTCTCCTGATGCATTTTTGGTGCAGGCACATCACACTGTTTGAGACCAAGCAGAAACAAGGCTACTGCCTGCATCTCCAGGCCCTCTGTAGCAGCTGGGGCCATGACAACAATTTAGCAGAAGTATATGGTAGAATCTGCTCAACTCTCTTCTTTGCTCACTGGTGACCAAACCTACTACACTGATTATTTCAGCAAGGCCGAGAGATTTCAGAGGCTGGCTTTAGTAGGGAAAAAAAAATTAATAAAAAAATCCAGGCAATAGTAGAGCTGTATGAGCACAGCAAGTGTTAGCTGCCTGGGACAGAAAACACGAGCTGCTGGAGGTGAGGGAGCCCTGTGGCTACTGCCAAAAGAAAAGGATTAAATAAAACCCGGGGGTCTCTGCAGGACTCAGAACTGAGCTGAATTCTAGGAGCTGAGTTATTAATTTTATAAAGTCTTGAAACCCCACAAAAGTATCAATTAAATGCCAGACATGTAAAGATTTGGGAGTAAATATCCTCTCCCCAGACGACAAGGAGGTTCTGCATGTCATTTAAATCACCCAGGACTTACTCTCATTCACTTGCATGTTCTCACTAAACATTGTATTGATCTCGCTACATTGATAAAAATCTCTGCTTATCATTTCTGTCAGTACTTCCATCAGCTGTTAGAAGCAGTTTCAAGTATAATTAATCAACTTCAAGTACAAGTTAATTCTCGTTTTCTAATATTTAGTCATTATTAGTGATGTTAACTATGAACAACATTATTAACCCTCAAATGCTCAGAACTGAAAAAACCTGTTTGGCACACAACAGGTTACTAGATTTGCATTCACTTGGATTTTTGCCACCACATTTCAGTAAATAAGAGGAGGCTCCAAAGAAGCCATCAAGTGAAGCTAAATTACTAAACTATGTAAGCTAAACTTAACTAGTAAGTTCAGCTAAGGAAAACATTGAGATCTAAGCCCCCTCTGTCATAGAGACTAAGATACATAACTCTGCATTATAGGGAACTCTCCCAGGTTGTGCTGAACAGTCACAAACTCCCCTTCTAAAGTCAGGTGCCTGTAGTTTTCTTCCAGAGATCAGGGTGTTGGTCATTTCATCATGTGGGAGAAAATGATTCACACCACCTTCAGCAGCTGATAGGCTTCTAAGAGATGAGACAGCAAACTTCACCAGCTGTTCTACTTTGAATCAAATATTTAAATATTCCTTGGAGCAGAAAACAGAATTCAACTTCTCCTTTTTCACATAATTACTAAATTCTAGACTACTTCTTATCACACTTTCCCTCTCTAGCCCAAACACTAACTGCATTATACAAGCTACAACAGCCTACACGTTAGGGACAAAAGACCAACTGCCAAATACCGGCGTTTTGACAGTTAGGATCATGTCCCTGAAGATAAGAGATGTGATTTCAAATTCCTTCAGGAAAACAAAGCATCTGAATTCTGATCAGCCAGATCTTCCTGAGAGGTGAGTAAAATGCCTACTTCGTGAATTCCAGTATGACAAAGGTAAAAGATTGAGGTCACACAACTCTAATTTAAGGAAATATCTCTGTGTATGCACCTAAAAATCTAGAGGGAGAATCAAGACAGAGAGCAAGATGTGTGGGGTTGTTCCAGGTGTAGTTTGACTGGTCCTTACACTTTACAATTCAATTTCTACACCTTGACATGTGCGTCTTTATACTGAATACTTACTTACATGCTCCCTTTTGTGGGATGCAGCTTAATTCTGCTACAACACCGAGATATGTGAAAAGCACTATTGATTACACAGTACATGTATGGTATATACTGCTATATTGCACAGAGCTTAAGTACGGACAAAGCATTTAAGTTACAAAGAGAAAAACTATCACAAACAAGGAATAAATTCAAACACTTAAATTAAAGCAGGTGTAATAGTAAGGTACAGGCTGCTCAGAAATACTTACCGAGGAGAGAGGCTCCGCAGGTTCCTCCATTCTGGCAGTAGTTGTAGCAATGGTTTGTTTCACACCTTTCACCGGAGTAACTTGGCCAGCAGTGACATCGGGGATCCCCCTTCTCATTTATAATGCACTTCCCTCCATTTTCACAGGTTAATTTACAGGTATCATCTGCAGCAAGAGCGCACACACAGAGTTGTTTCCAACAATCTTATTTCATGCAACTGGCAAAACAGAACCTGTCTGCATCTTAAATAGAGCTACGGATCTCTGTCAACGGGGGGAAAAAAATTCAAAATGGAGATAGTAAATGATCACTTCTGTTTCCACAGTACTAGAAAACAAGACACACTTAGGAGACGCCAAGCCCTCACTGAGAGCTGCAGCGCTGGGGGCCTGCACTAGCCTGTAGAGCAGGGCTGTGAGCTCGTACCGTGCGGAGCTGGGGGCCTGCGCATGGCAGTTATGCTTCATCCAAATGGCGCCCCAGGAAAGCTGACCTCCTTAGAACGTAAGCTAGCAATGACAGTGTGGGTTCTTGCTTGAAACTATAATTCCTCGTCAGTTTAAGAAATGAAAAAATGTATGTTGGTTTCACCTGGGGGATCTCAGAAAACTTCCCAGTCATTTTCTGGTGACCTCAGTCTTTTCCTATTTGATTTTTTGGATCTCTCTTCCACTCTCTCCATTAACTAATACCCTTCTTAACTAAACCCTATCCAAAATATTTAAAAGGAAATAATTCAGCCTTTAAGTCTTCCTCAAAGGTTGATATTTGCATACTAACTTGTTGCTCCTAAACATTATTTTCCGATTTATTCTTATTCTCATCTGCTCAGTCTGTAAAATCACTGAGAAGAGATACTGCCTGTTGCTCTGCCTTCACTGAGTGCTTACAGTAATAGTGCCACTGTCTTAGCGGTGAGGCAAGAGATGACACAAATTCTGATTAGGCCAGATTCAACCTTTCTATAAAGCTGTTTTGCAATTAGAGTTGTGCCTGTCTTGGAAACACTTTGAAAAATAAATCTATCTTCATTTCAGCGAACAAGATATAAAATCATTCAATTACACCAACAAGAAATTAATTATAGACTAGCATGCATACAATGCTCAAACATCCAAATAATTGTAATCCTAAAGAAACAGACAAGCACCGTTCCAGCCCAAAACATGCTTTCAGCAATAAGACCTTTCATTTCTCACATAGCAAAACAAATCCTGTGAAGCCAGACTGCTGCCTAAGTAATCCAGCATTTGAACCTACATGGCTTTTAATAAGAGGGATACCATAAACACTGAGAACTCTTCAGTAATATATCCACCAGCTGCAGATGTTTTGCTGAATTAATCTGTTTTAGTTAAATAACTAATGAAAAAGAGCCAATGTTAACATTTGTCCTATACTTGTTGAGATCTAACATTGACCGACACAGGCACACCAACTCCTTTTTTTTGATGTTTAAAGAAACACACTGCATTGTGAGCGTCGTTTAGGAATGTCTGATATCCTCTAGCTGAACAGTTCTCTCCAGCATGGACTCTGCAAAGTTCAGTAACAGAACTTTGCAGTCTTTTCCTTGCATGCACCCCAGCCCCTCCTCCCTGCCCACGTACACATCTCCTCGGCAGGGTCTGGCTGTCTCCATTCATGGCCAGTGCCGAGATGGTGCAGACATGTAACCTGGGATCAAACCTATTTAAACAAAACTTGTGGGACCTGATCATCTTCCAGGCAATTGTACCTCTCTCAAATTAAGCTGAAACTAGACAACAAATCTAGAAGTTATTGTGGGGGACTGACTGGCACATCATTATTTCAGGTGTTTTACAACAAAAATATGAAATACCATAGGCGCTTAATTTTTTTGTATGCACCCTGGATATCTATATCTGCTCTAACAAAGCTACTTTGTATTTGGGAGTTTGAGGATGCCTCAGTGTTTTATTTATTTAGGTGGTTCATTAAATCCTTTGATGTTCCATGAACCATTCTTCAGTTACTCATTATAGAAGCTGTTTAAATGGATAATGTAGCATATCTTATTGGAAAGAAGGTCTATTTTTGTTTTGCTTATCTTATCTCTTTTACTTATCATTAGTCATGAATTTATAGAGCAGAACTTGGTAAAAACAGAATAAATAATACTGAAGTACAGACAAGTGCTCATTTTTATGAACCCTTCTGATAGAACATTAAAAACATGTTATATTTCTCTTCTAGAGCAATTCTGCAGCATTAAGATATAAAATTTGAAAAAAATATGGAAATTAAGACTATGAATTCAAGAGGAAAATAAAGTATCAAAAGGCATATTTAGAACTATAAAACATGAACTACAAACTTGAAAGTTACCCTAACCACACCAAGAAATACACGCTTTCATATTTTCAGGAAAATATACTGAGCCAAAAAAATGCCCACAGTAACAATTTTCTAATCCAACTGGCTTTCAGAGATTGGGACACTCATGTCTTACAGTTTTAAAATGCAATATACGTTATTACTTTATGCAATCGTCAATTGAGAAAGTTCCTGAAAAAACATAAACATGTGTAATATTTTGTATCACCATAGGATTATTAAAAATCACTACTGATTTTGTTCTCTATAAAACATTTTAAATTCAAGAGTTTCAACACAGATCTAATATGATACAGAGAAAAGTTACTACAACAATTTTGGACTTAAAATAAGCTAAGAAATAGGATTGAAAGATGTATGGATAAGCCAGTTTTAAAATACTATGTTAGACTTCAACAATACAGGGGTTTTAATGCTGCTGCTTTGTCTTCTCAAGGTAAATACAAGAATCAAATTCCTCTTGCTGATTCACATCAACTGAGTACAAAAGGGGACCAGATGCCTTTGTGTAGGAGAAAGGAACAGAACGGTCCCACAGGAGAAGACAAGAAGAAGAATAATACAGGAGAGAAACACAGAAGAATTGTTATAAAAAGCTGAATACTCCTCATTTGAATTACTGAATAAAGACCTCTGAAAGAAGAGCTGGGAACAGCTCTAGGAAGTACCCACTATTGGAACAAAGTTTAACATAAAAAAAAAAAAAAAAAAATCAGAAGAGTTTCTATCTGGAGTCATTTCAATACTGGTCTGAGCTTCCTGGAACTCGGACTCAAAGGCCTCTCAGCTGCTCTTTTCACTTCAGAAGTGACAGAAGTAAATAATTTCACTTGTTATACTACTCCTAGTCTAGCTACTGGATCTCTCTAACATGAAAGAAAGGAAAGGGTTAGAGGTCATGTAATTTTACATATTCTCTCCTAGCCTGTTTATTTAGTCTTCTGCTGCCTTGATTTGCCTATTTCAAACTGAATATATCTTTAATAAAGCATGAAATAACTTTGATTTGCAGTTTTTCTTATGTTTTTCTTCCTGATATGACTGTTTGACACAAACATTAATGGATTTATGGCTTATTTGCTCCATCTTTGACTCTTCCCTTTAACTGAAAGTAAAAGGAAAATCTGACACAAGAAATACTGATAAAGCAGCAAAACAAACCTTTGTGAACTCTGCTGGTATTTTTTTCCTTCACTTGTTCAACTTTTTGATATTCCATCCCTCTCCCCCAACCACACACACGTATCTTTTATTGGCATTTCTGTAACAACTCTTTCTTGAGAAAAATGCATCTTATTTTTTGCTATTTTTTTTCCCTTTGAAATATCCACTTATTTCCAGATTAGGCAGTTAAATGGAGAGATGACGCTATGGAGCACAGGGTTAACGAACTGCTTTCTTTGGGACAGGAACTGTTTTCCTCCCCACAGTGGAAAATACTCATATCTCCTGGGGCAGAAAGGTATTCGTTCTTGACTGTACTTCAAACAAGGGTGTAGCTCACCCTTTACTGAGCTGAATGCACCTATTAAAGACACAGTGCAGAGTTCTAATCTTATGGTAAGGTTGTATAAATCTTCCTGCCCCTCCAGATGAGGGTCTTACTATCTGCTGGTTTTCCATTTGCTGAAATTTATCAGAACAAGTTGTAATTCCCAAATTTTGTCTGAATGCTGTAAGACAGACCCTTCTCTTTGCTCTCCCTTCACATTTTTTTTCCTTTTAAAAATATATTTGCTTTAAAATTTTAAATGGAAGAGAAGGGCTAAGAAAAGGATGCACAGTGAGAAAAAACTAACCGACACCTGCTGTAATGTAATCCATTTTCTTCCGTTCTGGGAAATACTAGTCCAAATGGTAACCCTTTTGTAAATACAGGGGATACTACTGTAAACAACAGATTTTTCTCAAATCAGAAGTAGCTTTCTGTATTTGATCCCAGTTCTATTTGATAGCTAAAAAGACTGAAAGCAGGACAAATCAAGAAGATAGCCTGGATTGAACTGCCATAGCTTTTGCTAGTACAACTCCCTGAGGAAGACTTTCTAGGTGAAAAAGAAGGTATATAGGGATTAACTTCTACATCACCAGCCAGTGTACTTGGTCTGCCTGCAATCTATCTGTGCAGTGGGCAAGTCCCCACAGAAATGTGCTGAAGGAAACACCATGATAAATTAAATGTTTCATCTCTGTTCAGAAGTAAAGTCAGATCTGAGTCTTCGTCATTTTTCTCAGGCTTTTCATCCAGCCAAGAGAGCACAAATATTCCCTTTTTAAAATGAAAGTGATAAACGCGCAGCTCCAGAATACCGAACTCTTGGAAGTGTTCATTACTCTTCCTCATTCAGCTGTGGCACACACTATCTTCCTCCAGTGCAAGTCTCTGTATTTTCATCTTCTTGGTACGTTTTTAGCTTCATTGAGCTACAGTTAGATACAATAAACCTAATGGATGCAAATCCAGTGGTCTCTTTTAGGAAAAAGAAGTGATACTTTACCCATTTGAAAATGAAAGGGTAGCTTCTAAACAGAAAAAGTCAGGCCTGCTATAGTCAATAAATAAACCTCAAAAGAACTGTGCTCTGTCAATCATAACCATCTAGGGAGAAATGAGAAGGAAACTTATTGAAGAACACACAGGAACTCACTTTCATTTTGTTATAAAGACATTCTAAATGATATAACACATATGTTGTAATAACTCCAGCTTGAAAAAGCCAAATCAAACACAAAAGCTGTTTCTCATCAGTTGCATGAGATGCTGGTGAAACAGCTGTCTGAAGCAATCTGGATTCAGTCTCACAGAAAGCCACTGAGGATTCAACATTTAGAATTCCTCACATAGGACTGATGAAGAAAAAGCAACTCAATGGATCAAGCGAGTAGTAATATTATGCAGAATTTCAAGACTTACCTCAATTTTCTTTCGTTAAAAAAAAACTCCCAACAATCCAATGAACCAGAATCTGAGTCAGTTTTTGGGATATACTCACAAAAACAGAGCAAGACTGAGATTGCCTCCCAGTCACCAATCTTAGAGTAGACTGTCTAATAAGAAATTGTACAAAGCGTGTGAGGCATCTTTGCAGTAGTCATGTAAAAAACCACCAGAATGAAGAATGGCACACTAATGTTGAAAATAATCATTATTTGTTGGAAGGCATGGTTCACAAGGATAGACATATCCATTGTTAAAACAAAATCTTCAAACACAGACTCTCCTGGGGGCACTATTCAAGATGGGAACTGGAGGTGGCTGCCCCATTTTGACTGTCAAGTCACGGAAATCTACTGCTAGCTTCCTTACTACATTTTAAAAGACCCAAAACACTTAAAGACACTAAAATGTATTATGAATGTTCAATATGCTACCGTTTACTATTGTAACTTGAATTATATATTATTCAAAAAGTACAGTTTAGTCACATTGATATCCACAATTACTACTAATTTGTGAAACTAAAAGATTTCTTACATGACTTGAAATAGTTACTGTGCAAGTACAAAACAACCAGTACACTTCAATTCTATTGCTACATGAATGAAAGATACTTAAAAAGTTAAGTTTTCAGATCTGTAAATTAGTGGTAGTGTATTTTTGAACACACAAAACATAATGTACATAAATCATTGTAACCTATCTACTATACTATCAAACCAGTAACAAAATCAAATGAATACATCAGTTAAAAAGTGTTTCACAGATACTCATGTCTCAAATTAAAATTTTCTGGATTTCATTCTTTTAGGGACAAACCAGAAGACCACCGAAATCAACAGGAATCATAGAATTGTTTTGGTTGGAAAGGACCTTTAAGATCAAGTCCAACCGTTAACCCAGCACTGCCAAGTCCACCACCATGTCCCTAAGCACCACATCTACTCATCTTTTAAATACCTCCAGGTATGGTGACTCCACCACTTCCCTGGACAGCCTGTTCCACTGCTTGATAACCCTTTTGGTGAAGATTTTTTTCCTAATATCCAATCTCAGCCTCCCCTGGCACAACTTGAGGCCATTTCCTCTTGTCCTATCACTTGTTACTTGGGAGAAGAGACCAACACCCACCTCGCTACAACCTCCTTTCAGGTTCCATGCTGTATAACTTCCTAAAGAACCTGGTTTAGAACTTGACTTCCAATAAGAAAAGACATTTACCGATAATCTACATAATGTCTTTTATTTGAAGGCTATTTAGCAACCTATTGACAGCAAGTGGGTTGTCAGCCAGCCTTTAATTATAAATCTGTATTAATCCAAGATGCTGATCTTGAGGTCAACTCTGATTTTTCCCGGAATCTTTGCTGACCCTTGGAAGCCTAAGCGGAGTGTCAGCATGAGACAAACATTTAACATCCACTTCATACTTTTCTAAAGAAGTCAAAATAGTGCAAAACCATACATTTGTTAGTATGCTATGATACTGAACTTGTTTCAATTCATAATTTATAATCTGTGAGGCTACGAAACCTGCAATCTACTACTATAAAAATAACACAAGAAAAAATGTACAAAAGAGCCTATGCTAGACATCACTTGAAATATAATTGTAATCAGAAAACTAAAGAAACACTTGTTCAGCAGCCCTTTAAAAAGGCATAACTGATATTGCAGTTGTGGAAGATACCTAAAATTATCAATATATTAAAAATGCTTCTCTAGGCATTTTCTTTCTATCCATAAAAATTTACAACCAGCAGTGAAATAATTTAAAAGCCTCTTCAGATCTTTCTCTAATAAAAACATAGCTTCCTGAAAACTCTACCGTGGCACAATCCTTTGCCCCACTAGTAAAACTGTAGCATTACTGAAATTATGGGTTCAAATTACTACCACTCACCAGTGAAAAACAGTATTCTTGTATTTGTCCTTTCTTCAACACCTAAGTAGTAACTATGGGTCATTGGAAATAATTTTTAGGTAGTACTGTATCAGCAGAAAATCTTGTAATTTTATTGCTGCATTTCTGGCTCCTGCTGACAAATCAGAAGTAGCCAGGCAGACAAGTATCCGTCTCAGACGAACAAAGAGCTGATACTTGGAGGGGCAGGGAGGGTGGATGCTCTCTGAAGACAAAGGGTGTTTAGACCGATTTGTTTCAAGAGTTACAAACCTTGCAGAGTACACTAGCCTTTTCTATTACATCTAGTTCAGTGACATCACTTCTCCCCTAACAGTGGAAATTGATGTAAAACAGCTGTAAACTGTTTTATAGTTGTATAACTACTATATAAATACACACTGATAGGTACTCAGCCAAGGGGGTACAGTAATAAAGCTTTCATTTACTTTTGCAAGAGCATTTTTTTTGCAGTCCATATAGAAGTTGGTATTGCAAATGCATTGCATACAATGTGCTCCTACATAAGCAAAAAACATGAACAGGTTTGTTACCTAGGACAAGTTTTCTAATATTGTTTTACTCTCTAAATTATTCTTAAATTTCTTGATACAGAAAGAGAAATGCTGCTAGACAGGATAGCTTTATTAATACCTCATCATAAAACACTAAACATAGTTGTATTAATTCAATATTTAAAGACTAGGCAGTATAAATAGGTGAGATTTTCTTCACAGAATGACGATGTTTCAGGTAAATTAATTTAATTGCTAAATTGAACATTTCAAGTACCGAGGATCTCACCAAAATATGTATCGCTTACACTTCTGAGCCTGGAATTAAACATCAGAAGAACTTCCTAATACATTCTGACTTCTCATACACATAAGAAATCCTATTCTATGATTTCCGGAACCTTTTAAAATTCAAACTGGCTAAGAATTCATTCCAGCTGTCTGACCACCTTAGGTTTGGCCTCAATTACAGTGGGAAGAGTTTTAGAGTACTTACTAATCTTCTTCTATGGAAAAGAAGATTATTTTTTTTCCCCCTAAAATACAGCAAGAACTTAGTAGCTCTTTTACCATGATGTCTGGTTTCCTGTGTCTTGATATTAGTTATTATTAGATGTTACTGAAAGATATAATTCTAGATAAAAATATTTCAGTTGTTTTTTTCTTTTTTTTTCCCTGTTATTTCAAAGTCATTATTATTTGCTGTGCTGCTCTTACTGCCTTTTGCTTACTGCTGCAGTCTAAGTAGAGGTGTTTCCTGATGGTCTTTAAGGTTATTTTTTTCTCCTGACTGGCTAATGTTTAATTTGGAATCCAAAACACTTCAGAGCTTTTCAGACTTCTTTTGGTCAATATATATACACATTCATATTTAAATATCATCTTGTATCAGTTCAGCTGAAAGCTCATTTTTCATTTTCATGAATATAAAGCTTTTTTGAATCAGGAATTTTGCTGCTTCATATTTAGTTTCCATTTCAGATAAGTAAATGTATATTGAACAACATCACAAAACTCTTGACTTACAGTCTAGCCTTTTGCAATAACAAAAACTGACCACTGGTTTATTTACTGTTTCCCACGCAGTTTTCAATACCTACCTAAGAGGCTCTGATCAATGCATGTTCCATTCACCAATGATTTTCCTTCTGGACAAGCACATGTTGCACCAGAAGGGTTGAGTAAACAAATGAATTCACATGTCAGGTCCAAGCATGGATTAGGCACTGTTTAAGAAGAGACAATATTAAAAAAATTTTATTTTTTTTTTTTTTTAGAATTACATTGTGTTATAGAGCTAGGAAAAAATAAATAATCAGATATAAAAATTCTGATACACTTCCAGTTTCCAGAATATCAACAGCCTGAAGTAAGTGAACACACTTACGCAAATGGCAGTGCAAGACTCACACCAGGACAGAATTTATTCCAGTAACAAAAAACATATCGGTAAAAAGCTCATACGGCTGCAGCTAGAGGTATTTGTATTCAGCTCTGTTCTAATTTTTTTATACCTCATTTACAGTGCTGGTACACAAGGTAAAGCATTTGTCCAATGTCCTTTGAAACGAGAGAAAATGCATCAAAAATCTAAATTAAAATTATATGAAGAATATGACTAAATCTATTTTCAGTTTGTACAATCAGGATCTGTTTTATATTTGTACAACTTGGTTACACTTCCCCCCGCCCCAAGGTGAATTTGCTCAATATTGAGTTTAAAGTAATTATGCTTACTCACAGTCCATTTGTTTGTAGCGGTGAAAAATCAAGGCACTTTTTGCTTTATCAACATCCACACTTAGATATTCTACAAGGCTCCTGCCAAATTTGTGTACTCTAAATGCACCATTTTTAGGACCTGCTCCATATATGTAGTCCTCAAAAATGTCAATTCTATGTGGATGCAGTAATCCTTAAATAAAAATGAATAATAAATACAAATATATATTCATATTCAAATAATAAACAACTTGGGTTTAATAATAATTTCAATCGCATTATTGCAATTCCCACCTGAAGATATCATTACTCAGACAGCTTGTTTTGTACCCACAAAGACTGCCTTTTAAAAAGCATCTTCTTAACAGGAACTTTCCCCTACTACAACCAACTAAAATCTCTAGCTTTGTATTAGCTTTCCACACAATTCAGCCTCAGAAACTGGTTGAAAATTGAAAGATAGGGAAATGTCACAGTAACAACCAGCTAATTAGAACATACTTAGCTGCAACACTTCAACTAGAAGTGTGTGACAAGAAAGAAACAGGTTATTTTGCTATACATAAAACAAACTATTCTGACAAAATGTTTCTTCAGCTCCTTCTCAACATGTTAGCAATGTTTTCATACTACACTTATTTTAATTCACAATTACAGTAAATTATTACAAAATAAAATACTAAGTCTCTACCAATTCCTCATTTTTAAGAGCTCCGAGTGCAGATTAGATCCCATAGTTGGGTTTCCTGTGCACAGCTCTCTGTAGAATTTCACACGTTTACTCATGCAACAAGGCAACAGCTTCTGACTAAAACTTCTTTGTCAGATGCAAAGCCAGAAAGAAACAGAACCTATCATTCCTTGTGATCTCTTGTTCCTACTACTATCTCCTTTTACTGTAAAAACGGTTTTCTATTTCACTTGTATTTATTCCGTTTCTTTCTATCGTTTTTCCACTCTATCAATAATTGCTACTCAGTGTTTTACTTCAATACAAATATTTATAAATTTGAATTCATTCTTTTATGCTTGTTTAATTAAATGGGTCAAAGTTTTTAGTCTCAGTGCAAAGCAATTTCTAAACTCCCCCGATTTTCTTTCGGTCCTATTTTTCTAATTTTTCCATAGTTACTAAAAATGTCAACAGGAGAGAAAAGGTGACATTCCATTACTGATCTTGTATTTCAGCATTAAATACTACATATGGAATTTAAGAAGTCTGCATTCCACTTTCCCCTTTATAAACCCCAAATTTGCTGGGTTTGGCACAGTGTAGTATAGCCCTTCTGTGCTATAAAATATTTTGAAAGCCATCACTTTATATGCCGCCTTTTAGTGTGTAGCAATGTTGTGCCTTTTCTTCCCTTGAAGAATAACCTCACATTTATTCTTAAAATACAAGTGACTATTGAGACACATTAAGACACAATCTAGGATACTCTATCAGCCTTCGTACCGGCCACAAGCACTAAGCATAAGCACTGAGGATGTATTTTTTGATAGATTACAGCCTAGCTACCATGAAATACTATAACCAAAGGTGCAAGCAAAGTTATGAGGAGGAGTTACTGTCTTCCAAAATCTTTTGTCAGGTACCTGCATGGTATGGTTCAGTGTTACAGGAGGCTGTAGTCAGGTCCCTACACTCAAAGTAATCCTTCTTGAGATGACTACTTTCATCTATATCGATCCGAGTTGCGAAATAAAATGCTGTTAAACCAGAATAAGATTATTTAAATTTGGTCCTGTTCAATTTGGATTATGGGAGGTATTTCCTAGTATCTTCCAGAACTCCCTGGTGAATTCCAGATCATTGGCTGAAACACTCAGCAGCACTAGACATAGCATCATCCTGATGAGCTCCACTACCAATTGCCCACTAAGCAATCCCCCCAAAAAAGTCTGCTTTCAAATTTTTAACTTTTTAAAACATTTCATCTCTTTTCGACTCAAATTTCATAAACTGTTACATATATTATCAAATTGTTAAAAAGTCGATATACAATTCTATAAAAAAAAGTCTGTTTGACCAGAATCTCTTTTCTTGTGAAAGGAACTTCCCTCATTCACATTCTGTTAGCAGAATTCTGTTATCACTTACTGACCTGAAAGCTAAATCCATTATTTTTCCCAGAACTGATTCAGATCGACTGTTCTATAAACTATACAATTCCTGTGCTATGCAGAGAGCTCTAATTTCTAACTAATCAAGGTCCTCCTGTTGCTATGCAAGTCCAAGTGACGCCAAGCATAAATATTAATCACAATGTTATTTGATAATACCTAAGCTAATAATTAGGTAACAATCAGAGATTTGCACATATCACTGAATCTTTCTTCCCCTAAAGTAACTTTATCAGATTATCTAAAAGCTAAAATTATCTGAAATTATCTTAAATATCTATTTGTTTAGATAATATCTTAAGTATTATCTAACAAACGCAATGAATATTTCTTAATCACAGAATCAATCAGGTTGGAAGAGACCTCTGGGATCATCGAGTCCAGCCATTGCCCTGACACCACCATGCCAACTAGACCATGGCACTAAGTGCCATGTCCAGTCTTTTCTTAAACACATCCAGAGATGGTGACTCCACCACCTCCCTGGGCAGCCCATTACAATGGCTAATGACCCTTGCTGAGAAGAAATGCTTCCTAATGTCCAACCTGAACCTCCCCTGGTGAAGCTTGAGGCTGTGTCCTCTTGCCCTATCACTAGTTGCTGGGAGAAGAGGCCGACTCCCACATTTTTGCTTACATAGTTTCTCTGAATAGTGAAACTTCAGCCAAACAAAATAAAATAGAAATCATGTTACAGAAAAGCTCTCCATACCTTGTTTAGTGCTCACAGACACAACTGAATTGGAACCATCAAAAAGAACGCTGCCAATAACAGATAATTCAAAATCAGCCCAGAATAAACGCTGACTGAACTGATCAACTACGAGACCTACAAAGAAAATAAAGTTCAGATAGGTATAAAAAACATGGAAAAAAATAGTATTTTTATGTAGTTTACATTTTTATATCATTCCTATTCTTGTGAACATAAAATATGGTGACACTGAAAAAACATGACTGGAAAGGAGAATAAAATATAACACCTTCTGCTTAAACCTTCCCCTTGAGGCAACCGTGTTTTTTTACTTTCTTTAACTTATTCTTCCAAGGTCAGCACCTTTTCAAACCCATTATCCTCAGCAAGTAGAGTTATATACCAGGTGGGAATTAAATCTAGAATCTAATCCTGTAATTTGCTCTACCAACAAAAAATCTGTTATGTCAATAGATTTCTAAGCAGTAGCACCAGTGTGACCACGTGTTAAAAACAAGGCATTCAGATTTCATAGAGCCTTCCTAACCTATCCTGTTTCCTCAAGAATATAATTGTGTTCTTTTTTTATCACCAATACTTCACAGGTTGTAATGATTAGAGAATTAAAAATCAGATTATTTTAATTCAATTAGTGTAACAAGTCTTAAACAGCATTATTGACAGATGTATATATTTGCATATATATGAAAAGAAAGCACAAGAGTGAGTGACTGAGAGCGCAAATGAGAATAAACCAGATAACATTGTGACTACCCAGCCTCTAGGCAATAACTAGATAGTTAAATCAAGATGTCCATGTTTCACAGAGGATGATTAAATGATTACTATGCCATTTTAGGTCACGTCAAAAGTTTCAGCGTGAAAAAATATGTGAATCATAAAATAATTTAATTCTGAGCTTTTGAAGTTGTGGTGTATTTTTACTACAAATGGGGAAAAGTATTTTTCTTCCTATTTATGTAAGTAGGTAAGTCAGAAAAAATACATCAAAAGAAATTACACATAACAGCAAAAATTCTGCTCTTAAGGTCATAAATTAATCAACTACAGATAGATGAGATGAAGTGGAGGAAGTTTGATGCACAGACCAGTGTAATAGGTTTACATTTGCAACTCCGTTAAAAAAAACTACTTTAAAAGAAACGCTGGAATTCATGCATAGAGCTAAAGAGAATCATTTCTGGTAAAAGACAATCACAAGGTTTCAAATCTGTGTGATGCATGGTACCTGTAAGGGGGAATATTTTAGAAGCAGTCCCCAGTCTCCAGCTGTAAATTATTCTTTGTATTTTAATAAGAATATTTAAATATCAAATAATAAATAAATAAATAACATTTCCGATGTATCTTTCACAGTATCAGAGATAACAATATAAAAAAGTACTTATTTTTGTTTTATACATACAGCACTCCTATAAAAGTCATTTTTATGCAAATTCTGTGAAGTCAAGCCCAAATGCTCAAACTCTCACTCTCTCTTACTTGAAGTAGGAAAGGCATATTATTCAGTAATAAATTTAAGAGCAGTGGAACACAGATGTTCAGTAAAATCTTAAACTTCATCTAAACAAGAGTACTAAAGTCTCATTTGGGAGGAAATATTAAAGCCTTGGACTCTTTCTTTGCATTCCCTCTAGAAAGACATGGATCTGTGTGAAATATCTGACAAAAAATTACAAGACTCCATAAATGTCTACTTTCTACCATGAAGTGAAGGAAGAAAAGCACAGAAGGATGCCACAAAAGCGTCTTCAGGCAGTATGTACAGGAAAATGCAATACTGTGGCAAGGCATTTGTGAAATTCCCTCTTTGCAAAGTGTACTCATTTTTGGTAACTCTGCTATTTTCCTTAATTTTCATTTTATTCATCCTTGCAAGGAGACAGAGTTCTGGTTAAATGCTTATATGAAAATTTTTTATTAAAAAATATATCAAGGAAAATTTTATGAAGAAAAGCTTTTGCAGTTCGGCTTCTGGTCAGGGAAGAAGTAAATACATTTTCAGATAAGTTTGATACCATTACTACCTACAAAATTCAATAATTTCACTAATCCAATACTGATGGCAAAAAAAAAAAAAAGGGGTTTAAATGCCCTTTAATGACCAAGGAAGTGGCGACTGGCTCCGTAGGACATAACCTTGGCAATCAACCAGATCGACAATTAGAGACAAAAAAGCCCAATTCCAGCAATTAGAACTAAACCGTATGATTTGTATATCTGATATGTTCACAATGTTTTATACAAGTTCAGCAAAGAATATGTAACAACTCTGATAAACATAAAATTCTGTCGTCTTTCAGCCTGAATAATCAGAAGCTTCTTACTGAATTTCCTATTGACTATGTATTTTTTGTTATTATTACTATTGTGCCTCTTACCTAAGGAGCATACGCTTCCTCTCTTGAAAGCTTTCCTTATCACAAAGGTAATTTCTTAAGTTGCTATATTTCAATCTAATCATGTCAATAGAGTGTTTTCTTTAAGGGGTGAGTGTAATTTGCATATGCAACACCATAAGCCCACCTCAACATGGCACTTCACAGTCTGTTATAATATTATTACTTGTTGCTGCAACAGTGGCAGCTTCCGAGACACTTAGATATTCAGACAGCATCCTCTTGAAAGAAGCCTATGTTTTAATAGACATGCACACCAAAGTTGGACAACCCCTAATTTGCAATGCAATAATAACAAATTATCATTGTAAGCCTGGAGAAACATCAACTATTGCATGAGAAAATGGGTCATGAACAAATCATTTGTGGTTTCAAGACAGGATGCTGCTATTTAAGAGACACACATTTCATTCTGGATTTATCATTTCCTTTGTCATAAAAATTACTTTTATCCTGCCAATGGAGTCTTAATGGTAATTCACAAGGTCTCAACATGTACTTGTCAAGCTTCAAAATTGTTCTGTAAAATACTGAGATAATTAAGTTGTTGCTTCTTTAAATACTTAAACCTTGTTTTATACTATTTTGCAGTATATTCAGGAAAGTTCCTAGAATAGGCTGTGAGATTTCATATGCACCCTTAAAAAATGTGTCTCATCACTAACTGGTGTTCTCTTAATTGATTTTGCTTGTTCAGTGTTATTGAACAAATCATATTTTAACTGATTATATATACTCCTTTGGTACTGCTTTGTAAAATCATTGTGTTAAGCTTTGTTACAAAAGTCATATTAAGATGTATCATTCAAAAACAGAACGCATAATTTTGATTAGTAACTGCATATAAATAACCAGAATACATATTTTTTAAAGTATATAATTTTTTTGCAAACTGAGAAACTGGAATTCAGCCAGTCTGAATTTACAGTGACTTAGCAAGTGCCATGTAATTACGAAAACCAGATAAGCTGTATACCTGTAGGCCTTTGTAAATTCTTTTGGACCAATATCCTTCTCAGAGTACCATCCATAGATGATTCTTCTATGTGAGAGCGATCCCCAATAACTGTCCAGTACATCATCCTAAAATATTAAACATTAAAAATAAGCTGGATGCCTATACAGAACCTCAAAACACTTCACTGAGATTAAATTACTGTGAACTTTCCAACCTACCTGAAAGATGAGAGAGAACAGAACCTGATTTATGTACAGGTAAATTGAGCAGGAAAGTTCAATAAATGACAGCTTAGACATTTGTAGAAATCATTTTATTTCTCTTACTTTACTTCACATTTTCGTTTGAATTACCACAACAGAGTAATGTTGAAACATACATACCCCCTTTTGGGATTTACAGCAATTGCATATGGTTCTCCTGCCATGCTTGTAAGGAGTCTTGTACAGTTAGGTCCGTTCAATTGACCTACATTGATGGAGTATCTCAGACTAGTCCAGTGAGTTGTGTAGTAGCTGAACCAATGCATTCTGGAATGATCAGTCCAATAAATATTTCCAGCAACCCAGTCAACAGCAATGCCCCTAGGTCTTTTGAATTCTGGACACTGAAAGGAACAGATGTTAAAAGTCAGATTTACGGAAATGATCTTTCACAGCAGCTGCATAGTCACAGATTTATGTAACTTTTTCCAGTTAAGTAACTTTTACCTTTAATATGGTGAAATATTTAAAAACACTGCATTGGAAAGACATAAATTCCACCTGTAGGTGATAAGCTCTAAGTGATCTGCTGACAGTTCTATTCAATGTAGAAGAACAAGTCAATGGTTCAAAACTGTTTTGTCAAATCTAAGGCTACCTACATTAAGAAAAGGGCATGAACTACTTGAACTATCGATACTGAAGCAAATAGATGTTACATACTGTAATTCAAAAGGAAAGGAAAAGGAAGAATTAAGATTATACAGCTATGATACTCCACGCAGAACTGTGATACTATATTCCCTCCCAAAGCCCTCAGTGAAAATGGTGCTTGAGACCATCTGGAGGTATGGCTGCCCAGCAGACTGCCAGGAATAAATAAAACCACTGCATCTAGAAAACTGCATAAAATTACCTCTGTATTCTGACCAGTACTAGTAGGCAATTGTAAGGAAATTTTAAAAATGTTCTCCTCCCTTCCTGTTAACTGTTCCTGTGTTCCAACACTGATTAAAACTAGAGTTAGTGCAATATTAAGGTTCACATGTAAAAGAGGCTTGCCTGATTATAACTTTAAAAACAAACTGTAGTCTCTCTATCACGATTCCACAGTTAACATTAAGGCCTAGATCTTAAAGAATAGTCCTAAGGGTAGAGGTTCATATTGCAAATAATAGATATATATGAACAAGTTTCTCCAAAGTTTACTAGAATTCCTGAAAAAAAAATCCATAAAATAGGACTACCCAACTATTTCTAACGTGGATGCAGCATATCATAAAAATTTCAAGACCCACATGAGATAAATATATATGCAATTGTTTGCCTGTTTACCTACAACGACATCAAGTTCAGTTATTAACAAAAAATGTCTATTCCTTGACAAATGCAGTAACAGAATGCTGCTAAACTATGTAACTAAGAATCAGGAAAGAAAATCCTAAAATAACTTGTTTTCCTCAGGTGTCAGAGTTCCCTAATACCACAAGACATTTGTAGACTATTTTCATCTTAAAATAAAGGTCATTTCATTCTCTAGGTGAAATAATAGGACTGCAAGGGTGAATTTAGATGGTTCATTGTTCATAAACCTTTAATTCCACAAAAATGTCATAGAACGCATGTTCTAAAGATATACACAGCCCGGCCTTCCTATTTAGATAAGTATTAAAGCAACAAAATCAATCACTGCATTTACAAAACAGTATTTCTTTAAAAATAGGGTCATAGTAACTTTTTAAAGTTAAACAAAATAACGTATCATAATTCTTTGTTATAAAATGATGATACTGGCAGCATATGCTTCCAATAATACTACCATAAACTGTTTTTTTTTCCACGAAATGTAGTGTTTGCATACAACAATCTGTGGGGTTTTTTTGTTATGTTATCCAAGCAACATTCACATAAAACACAAGATACCTAAAAATGTGGGTATTTGCTGATGAACACCATCGTATTTTTAATCCAAACTCCTTTTTGGAGTTTGACTGATAGTCACCTGTGTCAAGAAGCCTCTCATACCTGGAGATCTCCAGTTGCTGCTTTGGAGACTGCTAGGTTAATGGCACTGGCCTACAAGACTGGAACCAAATATTCTTTTAGAAGGAGAGCAGCTATCATGGTGGACTTGGCAGTGCTAGGTTAATGGTTGGACTTGATGATCTTAAAGACCCTTTCCAACCAAGACAACTCTATGCTTCTATGATCAAGGACAGCACAGTCCCTTGCCTTTCTTCGGACTGTTCAAGAACCGCTGTTTACAGTAAGGCTGCTTTTTTTTGGAACCTGGTAAGCACATGATGCGAGTTACCATGCAGAGTGAGGGATAGTTCCCAAAAATCTCATAGTAGAAGCAGATGAGACAATGGGATGTCCTAAAAAGATTCCAGAACAAGGCTGGGTTGCTTACTACCACTGACCCTTTCTCATTCTTCTCAGCTATACAGAAGTGAAATTCCAGTAATGCTGGGGCACATATTAAAGACCAAATGAACAAAGAGATAATCAGAAGAAATGAAAAGCAGCCATCTGGTGTAAGAGATTAAAAAAAAAAGAGAATAAAAAACACTAGCTGATGCTACGGCCGTGTAATTCTCAGTTGTATTCATTAAGTTTCAGCCCAGCTACATCATATTTCTGATGTCTTATGCATCTTCTCATACTGTCTAGGAAAATTACTTACTGTAAATGAGCTTTTACCTAACAGCTTGTTTGGATTATGTTAATTTTGAAGAATGACTTTGCATACAGAATAAGGATGAAAATACAGGAACAAAATCACATTAGTATTTTATACAGTTATTTTAGCCCACTTTGATGCTAAATATAAAGTACTACAACTTATTAGAAAAATCAGGGTTTGAAGCCTAATCGCCTTTCATAGTACGGTAGTGTCTGCACAACAACAGACCATGTCAGCCTGACGACTTTTGATCAGAACTGCTGCCTATCATAAAACCTATTTTAAAGGTAAAGAATTTAAAACAAACAAACAAAAAAATCAAATTATCACCTTGCACTGCTTAGCATTTTAATACAGGAAGACTAAATTACAAATCTAATTTATATCATAGGGACATGTGAAGCAATATTTTCCCTATTTACTTTACAGATGTTTTTGGTATGGCATTGCTGTGGAATAAAGTAAACCAATGATTTATTATTATTAAAATATCTTCACTAAAAATAATACATTATCTAATGATATATGATAGAACAGTAAAAATAAATAAGAAACAATAACACTAGAAAACTTTTAGACTTTTACTCGCTGAAACTGAAAATTTTCCTCAACAGATGAGCAGCCCAACAGGTGCAAGGGTTCACCAAGCCACCATTTGCATTACATAAGTCGGATAATTCAAAAATCCCAACCAGATGATTCCAGAAAGAGAAGGTCTCCTAAGGACATAAACTTCATCCATACAGCGCTATAGCTTTAAGGTAAAACCATAAATTAATGCTACTACCTTTAAGAACAGTAAAAACATTTTTATGATAAGCGCTACTAAAAAAGAAGCTGAAAACCTGTTGGGAGCATATTGTTTATATCAGTGAAGAGCAGAAACGACCAGTGCAGATGTTCCTTAGATATTCCCTGGGCCTGAATACCTGCTATCATCAGCAAGCACTCATACAGGAGCTCTCCTGTAAAAATGGTATCATGGTGTGTACCTACACATCCCAAAGTATGGATCTGAGCAGGAAATGTTTAAAGATAATATCTCTTTGTCCTTGGAAAACATCTTTTCCATAATTAACACAGCATGAGGCAAAAAATACCCAGGTTAGTTAGATTAACAGAATAAAACAGAGGAGTGATAGAAAACTTTTCTAAAGGTAACCTGGAAAATGTTTGTAAGCCAAACCTTACATTTTATGGATTTCAAACTAGTGTCTGGAACATTAGTGAAATACTAAATTGCCTACCTAATTCATATAGTGTGCATTAACAGAATATATTTAAGCTATGATCTATTTTATCTGAGGCTGGTAGAAACTGTAAGTTTGGTCATCTCTTATAAGGCATGGTTTTCAAATATGAAACCACATTTTTAGTAAATTAGAGATAATTGGGTTCTCATATTTTGCAAAAAAGTGTATTTAGAGAAAACAGCCTGGAAATTGTTCCCATTCACAGTGATGTACTGAATTTCACTGGGCCCTGGGGCAAACATTGGGAGTATATATGTGGATATATCACAAGAGTGGTTAAGGGTCCTTGTTAAGCTCTCAGAACAGTGGGGCTGGAGCAAGCTCATAACAGACTGACTGGATACATTACAAAACCTATGTTTTTCTTCTTACTATATGGTACAATTATTTTAATGTTTAGCTTTGTGTCCTCTTCCATGAAAAACAACACTTGAGTTTAAGTGGCAAGTCACTCTGTGATGAATATTCATCCCAGATAACTCATACATCTATCTCAAAGGATTACGCCAGTAAACAGCTGCACCAGTTATCACCAATTCACTTATAACACCTTAACTCAATTGGAATGCAATCCTCTTCTGCATCTGTCAATAAACTCTGAAGAGTTGATATTTACTATTTCCTTTAATGCTTCAATTTGCACCAAACTTAAACCCCTTTTCACAGAAAAATACAAGAGATACTTAAAGCTATTCCCGGA
This sequence comes from Nyctibius grandis, assembly GCF_013368605.1. Lineage (NCBI taxonomy): Eukaryota > Metazoa > Chordata > Aves > Nyctibiiformes > Nyctibiidae > Nyctibius > Nyctibius grandis. The sequence goes on from NC_090666.1 coordinate 38,150,338, forward strand.
AGAAAGCTCTTGATATGCTATAATTCCATGGATCAATTTCAGTTGAAATAGATTTTTGCATTAATGTAATTACCTGAAAATGCAGGTGACTTTGTTCAAGTTTACTGTCCTGATTTACATATCAAAGTCTAGACAGACAACTTATAATACAACTTCTCCATTAAAAAAACTTGGGTTAAAGTTAAGGTTCTCAAGCTTTTCAAAACCAATTTTAAGTGACAATATTAAAGCAACACCATAAAAACAATTAACCTACTGATCAGTTATATATAAGGCAATAATATTTAAGTATTAATGAGAATGCTGGGAAAATATTCTGAGCAGACTAGCACAATGAGAAGTAAATGCTTCACAAATATAAATGAAACGTTTCCAAGATATATTCACAGTCTGTGCATTTTCCACCGACAGATTTGTAAAAAAAGCTTTGGTTTGGATAAAGCATCTTCAAGAACACCTACCTGCACTGAAGTTTTAGGGGAAAATAGTGTATAAAGAAAAACACAATTTTTTCAATAGTCTTGAATTAAGAGGAAGTGACTAGAAAGCACTCTTGCATAATGGTGAAACAGAGATACAAAAAGCAAAAAGTACTTCAGTACTTCAGAAAAATAATAGCAATTTTAAAAACATTTTATCTTTATTAGTTTAAACAGGGACACAATATCAAATCAGCTATGAGAATTTCAACCCCTGGACTATGAACAAGTCTCAAGGAAGCTCATGTTCAGGTTTACGGACTTGTAAAAAAGAGTAGCTCCATTAGAGAGGTTGTGGGTCAGTGGACTACACTTGTCCTTGCAGAAGGCATCTACATATTAGCCCAAAAGAAATAAAATAAATAACAACAAAAAACTCCTACACTTCAATTTCACAAGATTTTACAAGTTTGTTAATTTCTAATAACGAACTTGATACGGAGATGTGTCTATCAGGTTTTCCTAGACACAGGTATCTGCCACATTTTAATGAGAAAAATGGCACAGCAGACTTACTCCATCCATGTATCTTCAATACATACTTAGGTTCTCAAAGTATCCTTCCCCAAAGCTCAGATGACATACTTGACCTACTAGAAATGCTAGGAATAATTTTCTACTTCAGATTTACTTTACATATTCTTTCAATCAACAAAATCTAGACCCTCTCCTGCTGGGCGGATGGAAGTGGTGGTTTTTAACCACTCTTCCCATACATACGCCATGACAGACACCAGGTATCTTCACCGTCCATTGGTGTCTACATCCCCAGGGTTTTTGCCCTGCTGGCATCAAAGGTCAGGAATGCAATTTGTTTGTAAAGGAAATATCCTTGGATGAAGTCATTTAGAAGTGGTTTCAGATGTGTAAAATTTGAATGACAGATGAAACACTAGTCTACTGTTGCTACTGCTGTTTATTCTACTGGGTATATAAAAGCATTCATGTGATGCAAGCTCATCCCTGTAACCTCTCCTAAGTTTAAGGAAACAGCTACACAGGTGTTATTTCTAACCTGATTTATTACTGGCCAAGACAAAACTAAAAACCCTCCTCTGCCATCACATTTAATAACAAGTTAAAAGAAAAATCTAAATTTACAGCATTATAGTAACACCGATTTAAAGATCACATTATCATCTTCTGTTCAGCACTAACATTTCTTTGAGAATTTTGTAGAAATAATTAGGCAATCTGCATTTACTTTATTTTCAAGTAAAGACCACTTGAAATTACCCAACATCATAAAAATTCACATTTCTATTGTAAAGTGCAAAATTACATTTATGCTTATTCAAAGGAAGATACTATACAGTTCAACATATAAAGGAATAAATACTTATTGTTCTGATTTTTAAATGCTTGTCATAGCTTTGTCAATATTATTCTTTATATGGTCACTATAGAAACCAAGCTTGTCTTTGGCTTATCTACACTTTCTGTTTTCGGAGGATTTGAAATTCATGCCTTTCTTTAAACCATGTGTTGCTTATATACGTCTATCACATCTTCTCTTTTCTCTCAAAATAAAAAATCTTGATACTATACAATCTTTCCAAGTCTCTAACATACTGGTTATTTCTCTGTAGAAAAACATTCTCCGTAGAAAACATTTTTAAATACTATAGTTGTGTTCTCTTAGAGACTCAACCAAGTCTGTCAGTCTTGAATGGAAAGGTATTAGCAGACATATATACTGTTTGAATAAAATCAGACAGACATTTTAATTTACTAAATCAGCACATGTTATTACAATCAGAACAGAAAAGTAAATAAAAATAAATTCGTATCATGTAATCTTTGATTTTGATCACTTACTATCAAGCCACTGTTACTTTGCCTTCTCTCTCTGTCATGAAGTTTTCTGTAGAAAATCCCTCCTGGATTAAACTGAGTACTCCAAACAATCATGTCCCCTTGAAAATATGCATCCATCCCAGTTATCCTTGAATTATGTTCAATATGTGATATTTGCTGATGAGCATCACTGTAGTTGAATGGATATGCAAAACCCAGGATGTCAGTGTCATTAGCAACATAGAGAACTTGATCTTCAGAGCCTAGGGATTATTATAATGAAACAAAAATAAGGTAAATGTCAACTAATGCAAACTCAGTGGTTTTCACTCAAGTAGCTTTTTGGTGTTTATCTGATAGAATTTCTCATGTTAAAATTGTTTTCTGATTGTTGAAGACTGCAAAAACACTCACACCCTGGGCAATAAATGCAACTCTTCATACTCTGAGAGCAATATATATTATTTCAATGCTCTCCAAGCACACACTGTGACACCTAAGACTGCATTTTAAGGAGTAATATAAGAATTCAAACACTTCAAGCAGTATAAAAAAATAAGGGATATTATGCATTAAGCCCATATGAATCGCTACATATTTTTATATGCACGTCGTGACTTGAGGGTCCTAAGTTTATGTATTAAAGGAACACAAACTTGCCAAATAGCCTTATTTTAAATGGCTTAATTGGAAATCAGAAGTGGAATGATCCTACCTTTAGTGAAGGCAGTGAAGCTTTGAAATTGACTGCAACATGAGCAAACTGGACCAAAGCTGCTACAGAACATGTGCAGTTGTGCCTTATATCTTCTCATTTCAGATAGTTAACATTTATAGATACCCGTGAATGGGTTGTATTTATGGATACCTAGTTATCATCTTGATTCAGATGATGCAAAATATGTTTTTCATAAGAAAATGCTCTTTGGTATCTGTTCATTAAGTTTTGAGAAAGTTTCAAATTTGCTGGATACATTAGAATGCACTTGCAACTTTAGATTTCCAATCTGTATCACATTTATTCATAGAGAATCAACTTTATTATAATGTCTGTCCTATACATTTCCTCCTTATGAGTATGAAATACCAAAAATCATTTGTCCCCTCACTCTTGCTAAACACCAGGAGAAAGAGGAGTTCCATTCAAGCAAGTATCAATGAGGGAAAGAGGGAACCCATTAACTGTGTTACAATGGAAATGAAGCTCGCAAAAAAATCAGATGTAGGCTAGAGATTCCTGGATTTTTAAATTATAAGCCCTCAGAATTGTGCCTGTGTTTCTATAACAGGCCACTATCCACAGTAACCTTGTTTGTTCCCATGTGATAATCTGACTGCTTCTTCAACAACAGGTAATGACGCTAGAACCTCACAGAGTCCACAATACGTATAGAGGAAATTAGTAATGACTCATTAATATGATCCTCCCAGGTTTGCTTCAAGAAAATGTGAACAAAGCATGTAAGAAACCTGACTATGACCATCTAGCTACCCAGCATGGGTGTACCTACATTACCGACTGGTGTGGTGGGAAGCAGGAAGAACTGGAATTAACGTGATACAATCTGTTACAGCTCTAGGACGTATGTCCACAATGTGTGCTTACTGGCCATGAGGTTCAGATCGGGTACTGCTTGTAGTTGTGCACCAGGTACGCACAGAGATGTGTACCTTCAACACTGGTTCTGCACTGAAGACTCCAAGTGTAGGTATAAGTCAAGTTCACACCAAAATCTCACTAAATCGCAGGTGAGATGCTAGGATCATACTTTCAGTTATTCAGATATAGATCCATAAAGATTACGTTAACTTTACTCACGCAGATCGATTATTGCTTTTTTTAATTCTAAAATGATTTAAAAGTTACATAATACCCAGACTTAACTATTACCTCAATTTTGTGCGATACCTCTGCCTTACGAAAGACGGAAATAACATATATGTATGCTTATTTCTTTACCTTCACTGGACTTAGGCAAGTGATTTATATCAGTATATTCGTAGGTAACTCTACTTAGAAAAACTCCACTTTATATAAGATTTCTCAACAAGACAAAGCAAAACATGTTAACTCCAAATACTACTTAATTTATGCCTAAAGTTCCGAAACATGCTTCTATGAAATAGTTGATTCTTCTCTCAAGCTTCTAAAGCTTCATCAGAATGCTTACATGCTTGCTAATATATAATCTCTGTTTTTCTTATTTGTGTGTATATTTTTGTAAATAGGGAAAGCTGGAGTTGGAAATCAACTTTCATATTAAGTATGTTCATTTACATGGAAGTAATAAGTATTTACTACTTACTGAAATTAAAGGTAAATATGAGTGGTTTTGAGAATTATTTCAGTGCACTATTCAAGAAATTTTGATCTAAAAATAAATTGTATATGCAACACATTAGTGTTACTAACCATGTGCATAACAAATTATTTAGTACTGTCAATCTATTCTGATTTTTATAGCCTTACCTTTTGCTATGCAACTGTTATTCCTCTCCTTATAATTTTTCTCGCATGCACATTTGTATGACCCCTTAATATTATTGCAGTGTTGGGAGCAGGCACCAAATACCATACACTCATTGATATCTATGGGGAAAAGAATTGTAACTTATATACCTATAGTTTAACACACAATTATTTAACATGTTCAGAACATCATGGAGCAAAGCAAGTGCACAAAAGGAACTCGTAAGCATTGGTATATCTGTGATCTTGCAAGAGCAAAAGGAAGCCTTCTGCAATTATCACTAATGTTATTTCTGCTGCAATCAACATATCTCAGAAAGATATTTTATGTTATTTATCCATCCTTCTGGTATCAACCTATTAGCATTAGAGCTTGAAATCAACTTTGAGAATGAAAATGTCTGTTACAGTTATCTCCAACATACCTATCTCTGTTACAGTCCAAACTACATGATCCACCTCATACTGCAAAACCTCCTGTGTAACCTTTTTCTTCAGAGCCAAACAATTAAGTTTTTTGTATCTATTCGCAAGTTATCTATTCGCCTTTGATTGCTTCAGTGGGGCTATCTCCACTTTTTCTGTAAGTTACTGCTCACCAGTCAGAAAATGGATTCACAACCCATTCTTTGGGAGGGTAAATTTATCTTTCTTATCAACTCTTTCATTATAACAACCATGTCTTCTTTTCTGACCAGTCTAGCATCATATATATTGACTACATTTTCTAAGGTATTTTACTTTCTATCTGTTTATTTTCATTTCCATTTTCACTTTTATGCATTTTCATTATTTTAAGCATCTCAAAATATTCTCACATACCAACTGAAATACCAAGCCCCATTTCTCATTTAAATAATCTACTAGACCTTAAATCACCCATTTACCCCTTAAATTGTAAAATCTTTTAACAGCCTGACCTGAACCTTTTGACATTCACAATCGATGTCAATCTTTGATAACCTCTCCAGGTAAAATACATGAATCTACATCCTGTAAATCCTTTCCATTTATTTATTTATTTATTTTATTTCTTAAACCCATAGCTCTGAAATAATTTTTATTCAGTGGAAAAAAGCATGTGATATGTATCTTCTTCTCCAGCACAGAAAATTGACTATGCAGTTGACTTTTAATACTTTACAGCAAGGCATGATGGAAAAGATCTGTACCTTCACATTGTCTATTCCTCTTGTTTCTCTGAAATCCAGGTTTACACTGACACAGTAGGGATGTTTTTGTTTGATTACAGTATGCATCATCTCCACAAGGATTCACATTATCTTCACATGTATATTCAGCGACACCTAAACATAAATAAAATGCCTAAAAAAAACCCTGATAGATTTGTTTAAACTTAAAAATGAGATCTATAGTAAGAACAACAAATAACATCACAAATTATCTTTCTCTTAAACAGCATCAAGGTAGATTTTAAACAAATATATGACATTACTGTATTTACCTACATATGCATATACATTGACACTATTTGAGATACTTCATTTCGTATCAATAATTTAATAGTAAAATTTATTTTGCTGCAGATAAGAAATAAAGTGCAATCAACATGTAGCTAAACTAATTAAAAACTCAAGAACTACACTACTACAACCTGAATTGCTATAAAATTTGTTTTCCTTTTGTGGTATGTCAAATATAATTAACTCTTTTTTAAATAAAAAAAATAACTAAATTTAATTAACTTCTGTGTTGTGCAATAGGTTTTGCATGGATGAAAGTCTCAGTTAATTATTTCTTTTCTGCTACAATCATGAAAACATATCTTGTCAGCCAAACTCACTTATTTTGCAGTCTTGCTCATCTGAACCATCTCCACAGTCATCAAACCAATCGCACTGTAGCTCCATTGGAATGCATTTCTTATCATTACAAGAAAACTCATCTTTTTTACACGGTCTTGCTTTATACGTGATTTTATCTATATAATTACAAATTAATAAGAGAAAAATAAATCAGTACTCAAGATTCTTAGATTATTTTAGACACATGCAAATGGGAATGACCATGAAGCATTAAGCAACTGGAAATTATTCAAGCTGAATGTCTTTCAATTTCAAATTCTGATCTACTAACCTCCAGCTAAGCTTTACTGAAGGACAAGCAGATCTCTGTAACAAAGTTTGCCTTCAAGTTGTTTTCTTTGATCTGAATGCCTTGAAAGGTAATACCACCTACCACAGTGATCTTCATCCGAGTTATCACCACAGTCATCAACCTCATTGCAAATCTGCTCAGGTCGCAGACAAACCCTGTTGTTTCTACATCTGTACGGCCTTGTTGGAGGGCACGGAAACTTTACTGTATATTAAAAAAAGAATCAGCTATTACCCAGCTAGTATTCTTGAATCATCTTTAATGTCTCCTTATCAAAGCAATAAGCAGGCATGGGAACAGAGTTGTACTTGACATATGTACTTGATTTTAACTTCTGGGACCTAATAGAAAACACTTGAACAATGTTTACAGTGTTTTTCATTTAGAGAATGAAATTATGTTATGTGATAAGGGTAATTACACTTCTTTTTGAGAATCAGTAAACATGACAGAAATAAAACAAAGGAAGTAGGAAATTTAAGAATAATCAATATTTCAATGTGGAAGTAACTTTTTCCCATCCGTGTGTTTCCTACAAAAAGATTAATTTCTCACAAGTATACTATCTGAAATTACATGAATAGCATTAACACCAGAAAACTACATCCCACATTTCATGCCAATCTTTTAAAAGTCAAATGAAGTAAACTTAGCCTATGTCCTTATACATTTATGTATGTCACATGTCATTTCTTGCTTTACTACATGAAAAGCACTGAAAAATTTAATGTCATACCACACATTTCAGCAACTTCATCAGAATTATCTCCACAGTCATCCTCGCCATCACAAACCCAAAAATGTAGTTTGCAGAGGGAATTGTTGCACAAAAATTCATCAGCTCTACATATATTTCCCCCTGGGAGGATGAAAAGAAGACAGAAAAAAACCCCAGGAAAACAGAAAGACAAAAGAAAGAATGTCAATTCTTGATAAAACCAGTACAGCCTCTTATCACACACTATCTCAGAGAATGACACACATAGCATAACTAAATGAACAAATCCCAAATGAAACAGTTGGAAAGGCAGAGAGCAATACTCATTTAAAAATCTCTTCCTTGACCATATACTTCTTTCACTTTCTTTTCATGACTGTTAGCTAGGAATCACCTATTTGGCCTGACTAGAAAGGGCAGTTACCAAAGGAGGACACTGGCAACCCACCAGTTAGGTATGCTTTCCTTGCATTTAGCCAGGAGATGCTTAAACTGTCTTTCTGGCTGTAACTTCCTTTGGTGATGCTGCCTTTCAGAAAAGACCTAGCTGGGTACATCAGTAATTTGTGTTGTCAGAGAACAGTACAAAGCAGAAGACAGAAATACAGTCAAGCTTGTGAAAGGCCACTTCGGTCCAGGTTTGTTTCACATGAACATCTGATCCTCCACCTACTCCTACTCCCACTCTCTGAGCCACACTGTGTTCAGAAGAGACAAAGTGATTGCAGTCCTTTAGCCACGAGGTAGCACCTTTTTCTTCTCCTGAGGAGTAATAGGCTTGGCCAGGCTTTTAATGTCCCCATCGACTATAAACTCTGTTATTAGGGAAGATGTAGCCATGTAGGCACAGAGTAGATAAGACTATGTGACCTCTAACAGTCTCCTCCTTTTTGTAACTTCTGAAATTCCTCATTAGGTTAATTACTGAACAAAGATGCAGCAAGAATAAATTCTTCCATGTAACTTCAGTATTGACTGAACTCCGAATCATCTAACAAAATGGAACAGAGGGTGAGAGAAAATGTTTTAAGCTGGAGTGCTCAAGCTTTAAAAAATGGTTCAAGTTCGATTCAGTTTTAATATGTGCATCAGTAAGAAGGCATTTTGTTCCAAAATTACAACTAAATTTTACCACTACCAATTAACGAAGTTATGAAAACTTCTTGAAATTAATTTTCTACATAACACATTTTTATGGTAGTTATGGTAGTACTGTATTAGTTTCCTGAGAGAAGCAGAGTGTAAAAGAAATAAAGCTGTGTACCTGCAGAGAAGGAAACAATGAAATTTTATATGATAACACCAAAACTCTCACTGTGGCTTACCTCAATGCATTACAGCCATCCTAATAGTTAGATCAGGCTCCAGTGGCTTTTTACTCATTCACTCAGTGCCCTATTCACACCCCATTAAAATCAACAGAAGGCTTTCTTTCGCTATAAAGAGTTCAGAATGGTTTAGTTTTTTTTCCAGAAAATTAATTTGCATGAAATACCCACCCTGTAAGAGAATGCTGGAAATTCTCACACTATGTTACCAAATATATTCTCTCCCATTGCAAATATAACTTATGATCATTCAGAGAAATATTCTTTATTATCATCCAAGGAAAAATATATAAAATTCAAGTATTCTTCATGATGAAAGACATGAATATAAATAATTGTGTGTGTAATCACAATGAAACCATCATTCTAGTTGTACAAGAAGATCGTAAGAGCTATGTTTATAAATATGCACAGTGGGCTACAAATAAATATTATGGAGATTGTTTTCGAATGCTGTAGAATAAAACCCCATTTGTGTTTGCTGTATTTCCAAAGAGGAAAAAATTAGTTATCATTGAGATAAACTGGCATTTGTTTCATGTGATTGCTCAGTCTGTCATAATTCCTTTATAGAATAGACTTCTATAACAGAAATCATAATTGTGAAATAAATATAAAGTATTATAGCAATAACCAACTAGGCAAAAGGCTTCTTATTGCATTATAAGCAATCTGCAGTTCACAGAAGTTCCATTATGCTATCCAAAGAATAATGTGGGCTTCAGATAAAAGAAGTGTGTTACTACTTACTTACACTTCATTGGTTTTTAAAGAGATACAGTCCAGATATTTTAAAAACAATTTTAAAATGGACTAGAATTTTTTTAAAACTTTGTTGATCTCAGTCTTCTCAAAACAACTGATCTTCAACACTTCCAAATATGTTGGTTTTCTCTTTGCATCTAAACGTCTCTGGAACATTCTTCCTGTTTTCTTCATTTTCTGGTCTCTCTTTCAAACTTAATTATCCCATACAAGTCCTTTTTTTTTTTCCCTAGCATTAAGTGTTGGTTAACAGACTTATGACAAAATAAGCAAAGGGTACTTTACTCTGCAATTGCTTGCTTCATCTCTGATCATTATTACTTCTTATTGTAATGCATTATGCTTTTGAAGTTACACACATATCATGTGATAGTAGATGACTAACACACAGAACTACCCACTTTAAAGAAATGAAAGAAGAAAAATCTGGAAAAAACAAGAAGCTGATAAAACGCTGAGTAAAATTTGCTTTTAAAAAAATTCTTTAATTTGAGTGAGAAGTTCTGTGTTTGTCACAATTATTGAATTACTAGAATTACTAAGAATTTTGTGCAGTTACACTGCTACTGCCTGGTAGATGAATCAAGGTTCAGTTAAGAAAATAAATCAGAAATAAAGACTTGCATGGTCTTACCCTTAGAAGGAATACTATAGGGAACTTGTTTAATAATGTTTAATTGAATACATCTATGTGTGTGTATGTATATATAGGTATGTATGTAAATATATATGAACGCTCAATTGAAAAGACATATTAGAACAAGATTTGTGAATTTGCAGCAACTATGAGAATTAGACCAACAGATGTATTTCGCAGAAACATATTTTGAAGCTTAATCATAAGCATGAAAGTCTGAGCGTATTGTTTAGCTTCATGTGAATAAACTTATGTGCATAGTTCTGCTCTCTAAGGAGAGTGAGAATTCGAAATGTGGTTTTATGGGTTCTGGTTAGTTGCAACATTTCATCTCCACGGAAATAAATAGAAAACTGGGGTCTTAAGATTACTTATTTAGCAATTTTTCATTATATTGCATGGCTTTGTAATTTATTGTTGCCTATAAAACTGTAAATTAACTGGACTTATTACCGATTTCTCTGATGAGACAGAATATGCTTCCAGTAATAACACGACCTTTTGGTCCTTGGGGATGGAAACGCAAAGAAGGAACAATGAGCTGTGTTATAAACAATGTAAGTTTTGCTTCATCCTGCAAACTGCTTGTAAAGCTGCTATACTGTAAGGTCACAGAGCTTTCATTTCATCACTCGGCATGGTCAGGGTACCACTAACTTACGACGTGTGTTAATACAAAACCCAATAAATTAAGCCTTCCAAAGAAAAGTGTCTCTTGCCTTGGTCACAGTTTTCTTCGTCACTGCCATCCACACAGTCATGGATCCCATCACAAAGCCATCTGACAGGGATACAGTAGGCCTTGTTTTTGCATCGAAACTGATCTTCTTTACATTCGGTTACACAATCCATCTGTGTGAATACAGATAGGCACTAAGTATTACTGAATTACAACAACAACACACTTAAAGACAAACCTAACTGAATTCACCAACACTGTTTTTCATTGCCCTAAGTATTTAATACAACACAGTTGCCCCTGACAACAGAATGTGCAATTAAACAGTTACTGAAGTCCAATTGAAATTGTAACCACAAGTTATATACGTTCTGATATTACTTTTTTATGTTGTTTAGTATTGGCAATGGAAAAAATGACTAGACTGACATTTCTGAAGTCAACTGCCCTAAGAGAACCAACCCTGAATATGAGGACAGTTAGTACAAACTGGCTTACATCCACATTGATCAGGACTAGAAATCTCCAGAGTGGATTGTCTTCACCTGCACCATGTAGCATCTGGCTCAGGGATCCTTCAGGCTCTAACTGGCACCTTTATGGCTCTGAGAAGTAACAACTATTTTTGGTCTTTTTTCTTGATGTTGTTCACGAAGGGGGTAATTTTTAAAAAACAGACCAACAGTGCAACATGTAGGAAGAACATGGCATGAAGGGCCACAGAGGGTGAGGTGCCTGCTAGGATTGTATTAGGTGAATCTACAGGACAGAGGGAACCAAACGTGACGCAAACTTGTCCACACTGACAGCACGGAGCAGTCCCTGAAGCAAACTCCCCCAGAACCAAGCTCAGCTTTTGACTCAGGGGAAACAAATCTGTCTACTCCAAAAGGTGGCCACAAAACAAACAAACATAATGCAATGTAACTACCAGCGAACCAAAATCATGGGGCTAAGTCACCTGACAGTGTTCAATGGATGCAAAAAAACCCCCATTTGCCCTTTTAATTATTCTCAGTTCCAAAACTGTTAACAAATTTAATGTCAGACAGTAGGAAAAAAAAAACAACAATGGACATTTGTCAGCTACCTCATCAGATCCATCAGCGCAGTCATACTCTCCATTACATTTCAAAGATGCTGAAATACAGCCTCCACTTGCACACACGTACTCACTTGAAGAGCAGGTTGGAGATGCTGGTTACAAACACATATTTTAGCATTAAGAAAAGGCAATTTATAAATAAGTTGCTTTATAATTTAATGTTTTCATCTGGTTAACACAGTGAGCAAACATGCATTTGTAGCTGACCAGGGCTTTTCCAAATTTTCAGAAACAACAACAAAATATTTGTCAAAACTTACTTGGTGCATCCTAAATAAAATGTATAATGCTAGTGAATGGATATTTGTGTTATCACTGAGAAATTTCTTTTTGTGTTTTCCTTGTGCTTGGTAACAATGGTTACTATACATATATTCATAGAAAGAGTTTTAAAAAAATTGCTTTCTTTAAAATGGGCTTAGGGTTTAGCTAAAGTTATGCAAGTGCTTATAATTAAATAAACTAAATTTATAAGAAACCATGGTTTTAGAAAGTATATGTTATTACAATTAAAATAAATGCATATTAATCAGTTTTATTTAAAATACAGATGGATATTTTTGTCACATTGGAAATCAGGGGAGTTTTGTCATAGGCTTCTATCAGTTGCACCCATCTAGACAAAGCTTACAAAAAATTTAGCAAAACTCCTGCAAAAACAAACAACTACATTTTCCATGACACTACTAAGGAAATAAAATAATAACAACAAAAATAATTTGCCAGAGAAAACCTTTGCATAAGGACTAGTAAAAATTGAATGAACACCACAAAGCAAGAAATCCCCAGAGACACTTTAGTAACATGCCAAGAATTACTGCTCTTTTCAGAGCAGAATTCTGTAAGATGAATATACATTATCAAATTATATTTCAATATAATTAAATACCAATCCCCCAAACAAGCTTCATAGTGCATGGCTGTACATCAGTGGGTTTTTCAAAACATGAGCAGGAAGACACAATGATACACATTCAAACGATAAAGTATTTTGGATTTCTTTGCACCCCTCCATACTCCTAGTACACAAGGAATCTTGATTTGTTATTTATTTTCTCCTTGTTTCATTCTGTTTTTTCCTTGCTCCATTCAGTTTTATTTCTCAGCATTATTTAAAACAATACCTGGTTCACAACTTTTCTCATCCTCCCCAAGTTTGCAGTCTTCATGACCATCACACTTCCATTTCACTGATATGCACTGACCATTGGAACACTGGAACTGATCTCTTGAACAGCCTGTTTCACAATACCTCTGGTACAATAAAAACAATGTATATACGAGATCAAGAGTTTAATATAAATATGGGTAAATATACAGCTAATCAAAGAAGTTACAGCCTATACTCCTCCATGCTATGAAATACAGTAATGCCTTGTGAAATAAAATATATTCACAGGTACGATTCATGAAGGGTGGCTCACACCCTCTAAGAAGGTGGGAAGCATTGGCAGGAAAGGAGAAGGGACAAAAGGGACAGGAAAGAACAGAAAAACAGCAAAGCATTATCCAGTGAGCTTCTGCTACACAACAAACAGTCTACATTGTTGTTGCAAAAAAACCCCACAAATCAAACCACTGCTGTGTGTAGAAACAGCAGTTCCCCAACCAGGACATAAAATATATCCAGGATGAGGAGAGGTCCAGATCATTGCTGGCCCAAAAAGATGTAGACTGCTGTTAAACATGTCTTGATTTTATTTGCATGTTCTCTTTTTAGGCTTAGTTTTAATTTAATAAATACACTTGCATACATGGATTAATGTGTAGAATTCTCATTGCTGCTTTTTAAGATATTCACATGAGGGAATCTATTCTCCAACAATAAAAAACTACTAATTTTCTAAAGAAATATTTTTCCTGGAAAAAGCCTACCTCATCTGAGCCATCTGCACAGTCATAGTCTCCATCACACCAGAATCTTGCTGAAACACAGTCTCCATTTGCACAAAGAAAGTCTTTCAAAGTGCATGTCTGAGGCTCTGAATAAAGAAAAGTAACAACCCTAGGTTTATTAGCATCTCCATAAAATATTTTATACATAAAACCCCATAATCAATCAATGAATGATTATAACAAAGTCAAAACCACTAACTCACAAACTATAGGGATTTTTTTTCTGTAGGATTTTGTTTCATAACATTTTATAACTAAATTTCATTTACACATAGTACAACAGTAAGGAAAATACTTTCATTTCAGTTCTACCAAATTTCATTGGAAAATTATGTGATGCTGACTACATAAATATTATTTATTTTAATGCATATATGTTAGTACAAGTGTTGTGAGGTATGTACCACAGACTAGAAATTCATTTTGCACCTGTTAATACCCAACTTGATTAGAACTAAGCAGATATTTGATTTTCAAACATGCAATAGTACACCATTTACCACATACCTTTTAACACACCTGTGTGTCAACAGTCAGCTTCCCCTGTGCTAAGCATTCAGGGGAACAGTACTGAGATGGTAAATGGAATGCCTAAGAGGTAAGGTTGAGAGTTTCAAGTCAAGTAATTCAGTTTTCCAGAAATTAAGTATGAGAGGAAGAATAACAATAACTCAGTGACTTAAATACTTATAAATTTGTTAGACAGATTTAACAGAATGAGAATACAGTGAGCTGCAAAAGTCAACGGACAGTATACCTTCATAAAAAGGCACTACTATCAATAGGATAGAAAACACAGAAACGAAAAAAAAATAAAGATAAGAATGGAATTTTCAAGTAATTTTAGGGAAAGTAGAAGGGAGATGTTAGACAGAAAGAATCTAAGGAGCTTACAGATGGATAGGAGACCATAAAGATTGGAAGCTAAGTGGGGTATTTTGTGATAAATGGGTATGTTGTTCTACTCCCTGGGAAGAAATAAAACACAGGGAGGTCTGAAGTCATTACAAAAGGTGGATGCAATAAAGGGGAAGAGCAGACACAAAATTAACTCGAGGTACAGGCAAAGCAAACAGAAGAAGCGGGCCGCAGGGAGTGATGGAGTAATCCCAAGAAGGTGAGTTTAGCTGTTCCAGCTTATTTACTTCACTGCCTGCACAGCTCTGTTTTTCGATACTGCTGCCACAAAAACACTGGAAGGAGGACCAATGTGGATGATTCCCCCAGCAGACTGCTACTATGTGCCTTACTCCTGGAAATAAGGACCATTAAAAAAGACATTGGAAAAAAAGAAGCTAATGCCTGGACTTCGAGCCATTAGTTGAAATAATGGTAGAGAAGCAGTGGTGATTGAGCAGAATTTAAGTGAGTCTCTACATGCAATTTAGACTTTGCCAGACTGAAAAAGCAAACAAGGACTATTTGTGAGTTTATTGCCATCACAGTGAACATTTAATTATGTAAATAACGTAAAATCAAGAATAAGAATTAATTGGTAAGATCTTCTCAACAAAGAGATGGGAAAAAGTTCAGGCAAATGGCAAGTGACAGTGACTAAATCAATGGAGAACAGGTAAAAAAGAAAGGAGAGACAGAGTGGACAGTAGCAATGGACACTAATGGACTGGGTAATGGTGAAGGGGCCTTTAGCTGGTTGTGGAAGGTGGAAGCACAAATGATTTTGAAAAATGTACCATAGTGATCAAGGAAGGCAAACACGAAATTAGAGGCTTCCAATTAAGAAGAATCTTGTAAATATCAGCATGAGAATATAAAAGACGTGAGTTACGCAGATCTAAGGTAAAGCTGAACTTTTTTTTCTGGATTTATAAAAATAAACAATTTTTTCAAGAAACGAATAGTTTTAATGAATCTTTCAGCTTTTTTTTTTTTTCTTCACTTCATAAAAAAAGCCAGAATGACCCTGTTTGAAAGTTTTTAAGAGAAATTTCATTTTTCAGGTAGGCACAACTTTTCACTTCGAAGTTGCAAGAAAGTCGTAATAAAAGCAGATCTACAGCAATTGCATCTGTTCTCCAGCAATGCTACATTTAAGCAAATCGAAGGTTAGCATTTATATGGATCCTTAGATTATAGACATATTATTTCTCATTTTTTTCAAAGTAAAAGCTCATTGCATAAACGTTAGTAAATCACTGACATCTGATTCTTTTTGTTGTCAACAGGCCAGGAAGAGGAAGTTCAAGATATGATAAATTATATAAAGCAAATATTTTGTGGAAAAAGCAATTCACATGCAAATAAACATTTCATATATTTCTATATTGATTTGCAAAATATAAGAAAATATATTTTCTATACTGCTAATGAATTATTTATAAACACAGATTTGATCCTGGAAAAATATACACAATGAGCTAACTTCTCAGTTCTCTGTTTGCAAGAAATATTTCTTCTGCTGCTGGAATACATCTCTGTGATTTACATATGAACACAGCAGAGTACTTTCCCATCAGTGCTCAGACTGTTAGTGAAAGGAATAAGTGCTAACGGACTTCTGCATAATCAGTGAAGGACAGCATCTTTCAGCTTCTGCTTTATAAAAACACCGAAACTCCTTCCCAAGAAAAGCATTTTTGAATTATTAGAAAGAATTTTATTTGAAACACAGCACATTAGATGATCTACTTCTTTCACATTTCAAAGTCTGAAAATAATCTGTAGAGCCAACAGACATTTGTCATCAACTTAAATGGTAACAAGAAAAGGATCTCATGAGAAACATTCAAAATGATTTAATATTTGGGGTTCAATTTTGCATTTAATAGGCATAGATATTGCACTAAGTCATGAATTGAAAGGATTCTTTTGGAGACTGAGGTACTGATATACAACTCTGAGGGAAAAAACACACTTTTTGCCTTAAAATAGGATATGAAGTCCACACTTATAGTGTACTTTTTACCTGTATTTGTATAGGATAAGTATGTTTGCTCCTTGTGAGAATCCTATGTCTTGTAACAGCTGTCACAAAGCAAACTTTTAAAGAAACTAATTTGTATGATAGGAAAGATGGAACTTGTACATAGAAAAACAAGTAACAGCGGTACGAACACAGGGCAGAAGAACCTCAACCAAAATGAGTTAGAAGTGTACACTGACCTCTTGATTCTTCCTGGCATTTGGCAGTAGATCACAAAGATTTAGAGGAATTAGAGGACACACTTAGGCCACACTTTCTTGTGATGAAGTAGTATTCATCAGATCTACTACTAGATAGTTTTGTTGGAGTTGAAACCTTCCAACAAACGAAGTCAGAGCATCCAGTACAATGTATCCACATAACATCAGCAAAACAGTATTATGATGTTGTGGGTTAACCCCAGAGGGCAGCTAAGCCACACACAGCCACTCAGAGGGGTAAAAGTGCAAAAACTTGTCGACTGAGATAAAGACATTTTAATAGGTAAAACAAAAGCTGCAAAATAATAATTCATTCACTACTTCCAACCAACAGGCTGGTGTTTAGCTGCTTCCAGGAAAGCAGGGCTTCATCACGTCTAACAGTTCTGGGGAGTCAAATGCCATAAGTCTGAACATCTCCCCTTCCCCTCCTCCTTTCCCCCAGCTTTTTATTGCTGAGCAAGACGCCATATGGTACGTGATATCCCTTGGGTCAGTTGGGGTCAGCTGTCCTGCCTGTGTCCCCTCCCAACTTCTTGTGCACCCACAGCTGACTCGCTGGTGGGGTGGGGTGAGAAGCAGAGAAGGCCTTGGCTCTGTGTAAGCACTGCTCAGCAACAACTAAAACATCAGTGTGTCACCAAACTGTTTTGATCACAAATCCAAAACACAGCAGCATAGGAGCTACTATGGAGAAAATTAAATCTATCCCAGCCAAAACCAGTACACGTGACAAAATGGAAGAGAAGGAAAAAAACAAACACACCCTTCCTTATAGTTCTCAATTACAATACTGCAAAAACCAGTAATATGGACCATCCTGCAGAATGAATGGCTGTAAAGACAAGATCATTAAAGTGGTCATAGGTGGGTTTTTTTCATATATTTAATGTGGCACTAAATGCAGATTTTCTATACTTTTAGCATTGTATTTCACCAAAATGAAGATGACACTCATTCTTCGTCAATCTAGGCATAAGACTGGTAGGTGTACATAAAAGAAGAAACCTTTGGTACACATCATTTTATGATACTAAAGTGGCATATTTGCCTTTGGCTAGCATTGACACCTAGCTGCTTTTAGAAAACTGACAGTAGCCATTGTCTGACTTGCACCAAGTCAGCTGAGCCTTAAGCAATGTAAAGAACGTGAATTTACAGCACTGTGCACTCAAAATTTACTCAAGATGACACTATGGGACATTCCAGCTTAGTTTGTTTCAATATTCTTGTTTAAAACGTTTTCACTTAAACATTAAATAATTGCTAGACCTCATTGCATTTGGGATACAAATTTCCCCCAGAATAAAATTAACTAATTTGTTTTCTTGACAACTTGTAGAAGCAACAAAACAGCTTTGAGAAGATTCTCTAGCAACAGTAATATTTTTACACTGATTGAATTCATGTCTTTCTACAGCATTATTGCATTTGCTTTGCTTCAATGTTTACAGTGTATTATATTTTCTCTAATTACATTCAATAAAACTTTACTGTTGCCTGCTTTTCAGCAGGAATAAGATAGTCATTACTAAGGAATTGTCCTTTTTGAAGTTTCCTGAAAGAGAAATACTATTTTTGCTCTAATTTGTCTTTAAAAATCCAAATAAACTCTGAAAGCAATTTTCCCTTCCAAAAAAATATTCACTCAGAAGAGTTAAAAATGTGTTCTGCTTTGCTTAGTGCTAACTCAGTATGGACATATAACCTTCCTAATAACTCCTACTTATTTGGGAGGGTCCAAATGTAGTTAAAGAACAATAGATTGTAAGACAAATGCAGTTAAATAAGAGAGTCATATTGGGCACAACTATTTGTGTTAGGCCACTAAGAATTTTTCACACCCATATGTGATATTTCTTTAATATGCATTCTGTTTCACTTTGGATAACTTCACCAGGGTGGTGTGTGTGCATGAGAAAAAACTATATACAGAAATGTAAATACTTGAGCAGAATTTCTATAATTCAATGAATTTATTCTGCATTCTTGAGAAACAACTAATTTTCTGATATAGTTGTCTGACAAGTCCTTTGTGTATTCATGTATGCCGTGAACAACTTATTGTAATGTGCAATGTAATATATTTTGTCAAATGCTTTTGAAGTTCTAATTTCCTTTATAGTTGTTTCATTACACTTTATTCTATAAGTGGCTTGACAGCCTATAAAGAATTTTATACATCTATTTCAAACAACTGAACACTATTATGTATTTTCCCTATGCTTCCAAGATTTTGAATTTTAAAACTATATCAGCCTACTGTATTTAATTTAAACAGCAGAATATGGGACTCAACAGTTAGAACTGAAGTATGCATTTAACAAGCAAGAGAAAATGAAAAAAAGCTAACACAAACTACAGTTCACCAGTCTGGCCTTTAGTGTGATGCACTGGCCATGTCTGGGTACTCACTAATTCTATCCATTACCATTAACCACAGATTTCTTTATCTGCAAGTCTAGAGAACAGCCAAGAACTGAATATATAACTTAATTATTGATGTGAACGCAAAGATGGGAAGTTTAATAAATATTAAAAAAATGGATAGATGATTGCTCCCTCATTATTTGAACTTTTTTTTAATCATTTTGTGCTATGAAAATCTAAACTTTAAGGAAGAAAATCGTTAATACTAAGTGATAAATAAGTCCCACTTCTCATATGGCAAATTTCAAATAAGATGCTTGACGCCTATTTTGCAAACAGCAATAATGTTTTGTGGAAGTTGTTTTTTTTTAATTTTCAAATTTTCAAAAGATTATCTAGTCATGTACGTTACCACTGCTATAGCAAAACCCTGTCTCTTTCTTTGATTTTTACATAAGAATAAAAGAACATAAAATAATTTCTTGGTATTTATAATACAAAAAAAAATAGAAAAAACCCACTGGCACTAATAATCAATTCCTAAGTAAAATCTCCCACAAAGTTAAGAAAGCTTTTGTGTGTCAATCCCCTCCCCAAGGTACAATAAATGGCTCCGAGTGATTATGGAGCCACATGACACTTTCCCCTTTAGATGAAGCACTTGCATATAAAAACCACGGCACTGCTGCTTTCAGTAACTCACAATATTTTCCAATGTAGATAGTGATTAAAAGGCAGACAAATCCACTTTAACCTTTAAATCAGAATGAGCGGGTTTTCCGACATCCTGTACCTACGGACACTATGTCTCGAACTGGAGAAAGGGGCAGACAGCACTTACTCAGCATGGAAATGCCTAATTTATTAAGCTTTTTGGTTATTACCTTTAAGATACTAAATATATCCTCATGACATACAATCAGGAATATTCATTCAAGATTATCTACACAAAAAGATCCTATTTTTTTTGATTTCTAAGTATAAAAGAAAAAAAGGATAGAAATTGTCACCTGAAGAGAAGGCACTTCAGAACTATTTGTGGAATTTACCTCTTGAAATATTTTATAAAGAAAATGATTATGAGATAAAAGCATTAAGAATTTGTCATTTTTTCCTGAGAACCAGATCTAAATTAACTCACTGAAAGTGGCATTACAGAGATTTATTAGGCATTTTAGGTTCCTCATAGGTAGGAGAGGACTAGGCTAACTGAGCTACTTCGAATAACAACATCTACTTCTTAATGGGATGAAGTATTATGGAAATGGACTTCTCACAATATAAAACAAGTCAAATCATCTCAGGAGTATAATAAATATAATGAGCAGATAGTGTTTGATCAAACTTTATCATTAACAAAAGTTTATCACTTCACTGAGTAGTTTTTATGATTCTTATCTAGAGATAAGAAATATGATATGTAACTTATTGACAAAGGTAAACTAATTGTAATATTTATTTTGCATTCATCAGATTATTGAAAAGTCAGGTCAGGCATTTTTGCATAGCTGACACAGAATTACAGCTCTTTATAATAATGAATAAAATTGGAGAATTTCAGCAAGGGTCATTTTCAGTTCTGGTTGACTGACTTTCAACAGATGAGATGGCATTGTATAAAAACATACATGTGCAGTTTATAAGAATTGAAAAGTTTCCTCTTACATGTTGCTAAACTGACTCCACTCCTTATAACATGTACTTTGGTAAAAGTTACTTACTGCAGTTTTCTTCATCAGAATTATCACCACAATCATTTTGGCTGTCACATCTCCAATGGTCTGGAATACAGTTGTTGTTTTTGCACTGGAATTCATGAGGCCCACAAGTTTTTTTATCTGTAATTAAGATGAATATCATTTAGATCATTGCAGACAAAGAATCAAAACAAGAAAGACTGCTACTAAATAGTGAAATGACAATATTGCTAGATACATTTAAGAAGGAGCAACCATAATACTTGAAATGTTACTTTCGGAAAGAATTTATTTCTCATACCACATTCTTTAAGATTCTGTTTATTCATTTATACCAAAAGGGGTATGCTCATAAATTTGATGACAAAATTAAAATATGGACATATACACTGTCATTTAAAGTAAAAAAAAAAAAACGAAATTCAGAAGCGATCACAAATCAGTTTGAAGAGTGGGTATTATTGCACTGAATCTCAAAAACTGCATTGACTTTTCCTTGAATTTCTCTGTAAGATTGCTTTACAAAAAGATCAGATCACAGTAAGCCACAAGGCTATTTATTTGAAAATGTACAAAACGTATATTTCTCAAAAGTTATGTTTGTATATAATAATTTAGGACTAATCATACCTGATAGAAAACTTTGCATTTTGATTTACGTTTTCACCTTCGGATGTCTGTGATTGGGAGTCTACTTATACAAAGTAAAACATTATAAAGCAGATAGTGCTCAACTGAGACTAATTTTCTTCCTGCAATTAAGTTTTCAATGAACTTTCTTGTTTATAGAGTAGCATTGTAGGCAAAGCCTCTCGGAGATGCATGAACATCCTGAACTCCTACAGCAGGAAGGAGCTGCCTCTGTGTTTTATTTATATTTATTTCTTGAG
This sequence comes from Nyctibius grandis, assembly GCF_013368605.1. NCBI lineage: Eukaryota > Metazoa > Chordata > Aves > Nyctibiiformes > Nyctibiidae > Nyctibius > Nyctibius grandis. Next base: position 38,172,431 of record NC_090666.1, read on the forward strand.
TAATTCTTTCAGGTTCTAAGGACTGAGATGAAACGAAGCAAATTAAAAAGTTATCAGTGACATTTTCTTTGGAAAAAAAAAGTTTGCTTTGTAAATGCCTCAATGACATATTTAAAATTACATGTCACTGTTATGATATTTCAATAGAAATTTTTTAAATTTCCATTTAGGCTATTTCAGAAGCATGTCAGTTCAGACTTCATATTGCTATCATGACAACTCGCTGAGTTCTAATAACTGACAGAATGAAGGAGGACTGAAACACTAGCTTAAATTAACCTGCTTTCTCTGCCTGTGAAATGGAAAGGACCACAAATTAGAAGTATTAGATTTGATGCTACAGCCCAAACTGCTGCTTTTTGTGCTTTGTTTTACGCGTGGTTCTGGAACTAGAGTGATAAAACAAAACTACATTTGAATATCAAGAAGGTGGAGGTAAACGGTGTTGCAGCTCAGTTGTGTAAACTCAAAGATTTGGTAATTACAACAGTTCTTCTTGCATTTGTTCCTTATTCTCTGTCAATATCGTACGTAGTTTTCTCCCAAAATACTTTTTCTTACTATGTTTCTCAAGATGACAGTCTATGATATTTCAATCATGACATTTCAAATACTTGCATTAGCAAGCACTTAAAAAACATTTAATATTGGAAAACACAAAAATATCCCTCCCCCCCAAAATAAGGCACTCTTGTATTTTGTTTCTGTAGCTTTGCAAAAGATCAAGTTTCAAACCAGAAATCCATCCTATATTTATTAAAGCACTTTTAGTAAAGTCTACAATCTCCCATTAACATACCTGCCCAAAAAATGAGTCCTAAAGACTAATGACAGGCTATATTCTATTTATCCTTCCACATCCAATACAAATACCAAGATCTAATCAGCAATACACAGAAGCCACACTACTTGTGAAGAAAAGTGGGATTTTTTTTTTCAAATTTATCCATATGTAGTCTAACCTTATGATTACCACTTTAATATTCATCTTTCTCTTCTTACTCTATTTTTACCAAACAAATAAATAGTTTCTTTATACAAAATATTTTGCACGTTTGTAAGGCTCTCCTTCACTTCAGGATTCTGAAAGCTTTCTTCTTCTTTTGGGTTGACTGATCTCTCAGAGCAGCTTACACCGTACAATGTCTTACAAACCAGATTTGCTTGTCTTGTATTTCATTCTTCACGTTAATGAGAGCTGAGGAAAACTAGGATACTAAAAATAAGGTATAACAAAGAGGGAAATTTGGGAAAGTTGTGTAACAAATACCTGATTTTTGAGAAAGACTGATCTACTTGACTCAAAGGAAATAGTGCAAGACCTTATCGTGGAACCCTGAAAAGTCCACATGGGCCTACATACATTTTGTCATTGCTGTATTCAACACTAAATTGTTTTCCATTTTTCTTAAAATGAGACCACCTTAAAATGTGGAAGTTCAGAAAGGAATAGTACAAAGAAGTACTGATAACTCAATTTTCATATTTCTCTCTTCAAATTGTTATTAAGAGATTCATTGGTCTACTCTAACAGCCAATAGGCCCTTTTCAGATATTTGTGTGACTGGCTGAAGTAGCCGCTGGCCAGTTGGGGTTCGTCTTTTGTGCACAGCGAACTAGGATTTTGTTTTAGAAGTAATTCTAAATGATCATGAAGAAAATAGGATGAAGGCTTAAATGGAAAACAAAACAAAGCCCAAAATATTACACATGCACCCTAAAAGCATTTTGATTCAAATATCAATCCCTATGAAGTAAACCTCTATTTTGCCACTAATTGCACTGCATTGCTGTTTGGGGATTTTAATTTCATATATGTGCATGTTTGTGGGCGCATGCCTGAGAGGAATAAAATCCAAAATGAAAAGAAATTCGCTTTTGATTGAGGATCTAGAGCTTGGCAGGCCATCACTGATGCTGGATACAGGAAATTATTAGCCTGTTGAAGGAAGTTTAAATTTATATAATGCATCCTTCAAATGCTTCAAGGAACATATTCTTCATCATCAGAAAAAAAACCACTTTGACTCTAAGCTAAAAATAAAACTAATATTAAAAAGAGTACGGAAGCAGAAAGCAGTCAGACTACTGTTGACACATTATGCTAATTGTCCTGGTTTGGCCTAAACCAGGCCAATTTTCCTTTCAGTGATTTTTACTTTCAGCTAAGTCTCTTCTAAGTAACTGCACTTTCTGAAACTAACTGCATGTTTTGCAGACAGTCTCTGCTTCCAGGACTGATAACGCTCGAAGTTTGTAGTTATCGCTGAGGCACCGGTAGGGATGTTATGCAGAAAGGTTCTTGCTGTACTGATTCTTAGAGAAACCAAGGTCACTGCTAAACTCCTCACTGCTTATGAGTGAAGAGCCGAAGGGGGAGTCACACCTGCAGGGAGGAGCGGACAGGGCAGGTGACCCAAAACTGACCAACAAAGGTATTCCATCCCATACACGGTATAAAGCGGGGGGATCACGAGGGTCTCGCTCTCTTTCTGCTATGGCCAGTGTCCAAAGAGGACTCTGTCCTTTTTCCTGCTGCCCCCAATCCCGATCCGTGCATCCCTGAATCCAGCTCTCAACTGTCGCTGGGCCCTGCCTGAGCCTTCCCGGAGCCTGCCCTGCAGTGCCGGTGGGGACGTGGCCGACATCGGGGGAGCTCGATTTTGGTTTTGTATATATTTGATTATTTCTATTATTATTATTATTATACTCTTTTTCATTATTATAGTTTATTAAAACTGTTTTAACTTTCCAGCCCTGAAGTCTCTCTCCCTTTTCACTTTCCCTTTCCTTTCGGGGGGGGGAGGGTTAACAGAGAGCATCTGCCACAGGTTTAATAGCAGTCCCAGCTTTAAACTGACACTAATAAAGACCTGAAATACGTATAACCTTTAAAGCAGATTATAATCACTTTCCAAGACCGCACACAGCTTTCTTCAGATTCTAACTGAAACAGGGCCTTTTGTGATATAAAGTATTAAAGTTGTGAGCAAGGATTACCATAATCTAATGGCTTCTTTTAATTGCCTGGACAGAAAGCATGAATTAACTCTAACTACTGTTCTTTGAAAAACACCACACACTCATCAATAAGCATACATTTCCTAATTCTACTTCAGTTGTCTGAGCCCGAAAGTAACCACAGAAGACTAAATACATTCAGACTACTTCTAACAAATTTACTCAATATAATATCGCCAATAACACACAGTAGGAAATGTTGACTAAGCAAAATATATGACTATGGAGCACTTAAGCAAAAAAGAGATTATCCTTTATACAAGTTTTGCATTGTAAGCATTTTAGAAATGAACTATAAATGATAACAAGTTAGTATTAGCACCAACATATGCAGATCTTTATTACACTTGGCTTGCAGCTTTATAATCTAATTCTATCAAATTTTGTTCATAAAAATAACCATCTTTAAATTTAAAAAAACCCAAACCAATGCAGAAGACCAAACTGTGTTCTAACTACCGCTATAATAAGGTCATTTAAACGTATTTCAAATGCTGAAATGATGGAAAACTTTAAAATGGGATTGAACTCATCCTGTTCTTGTCAAGGCTTAGTTGTTCTATGAGTGTACATAACTGCGAGTGGCTCAGAGATTGCGAATACAGGTGAATTGTGCTGTCTCCTCCAACACAAAACCTAAGAGCATTATATGCAGCTAACAGATTTAAAAAAAAAATAGAGGTGGCTTTTCAGGGAAGTGTGTAACTAAGCTGTGGAACTCCTTGTTACAGCTGTTGTGAAAGCTTTACAAAGGTTAAAGAAGACTGAAATCCATCGAGGGTTATGGCATACAGAGACATATTTGACTCAAAATCTCTCCGTTTCAAACTGTTAGAGGCTGGAAGAGTACCCCAGGGAAGTTTCACTACAGGCCTGCTTTGCTCACATATTCTTCCCTAGATACTAGCTTTCAGAGTCACTGCCAGAAACAGACTAAAAGATGAGTCTTCATATATGAACCAGGATAATCAGTTGTATATACTGTGCCTGAAAAACCCTATTTAATTTGGGATTGCATGCATTGCACCTCTATACTACTTAATTGTTTGAGTAATTTGGACTTTATTCTTTCTATTGTCTAAAATGATGAATCACAGTGAAGTACCTATTATAAATCCAGTTTTTCCGGTTCAGTATTAGGGTTTTATTTTTTCCTCTTTGCTTTTAAACTTTGTGTCTTGAGGATATTATAAGATGAATTATTTTAAGACCCTTTGTGCTGTATCAGTTGGGCTTGCATGGGTCACAAAATATGAATCCACAGTTTGGAAGCTTGGAATGCTGTCCAAATTGGAAGGAAATGGCATGTTGGAGACCAAGGTGATGGGGGACAAACACCTATGAAGTGAATCAGAAGGTGAGCTGTGTAGGAGTAGTTCCAGAATCACTCAGAACAGGATATAGAGTCTCTATAGCATAGGTTCATTTCCTTTTATAAGCTTTGCATTCACTGTTTCTTCAAGCTAAATGCTTTTTGGACTGTAACTTCTCTCCACTTGACATAACTAATGAGTTTCCCCTTCTTGACAATTCAAACGATGGTCTTGCATTTTCAGTGTTGAGGAAGAGTTCAATTTCCTAGACACATTTATCAGTTCCAACATTTTCATAGATGTGCTTGTGTCAATTGCTTGAAACGTATCCATGGAAATTTGGGTGTGTTTCAGTGCTTTGTTCTTGATTACAGACTGTAATTTTGTTATTCTGTTGTCCCAGCAGTATCACAAACTTCTCCAGACTCCTGTGTTTCATCAAAACATTTATTGATGTGAGGATGAATAATGGTCAGCTTTGAACTTTTTGTACAATTATTTGTCCTGTTCTCTTCTATCTCAGAACATTTTTTCATCTTTTCCTTTATAAGACTTGTCTTGAAACTTGTCACAAGTTTTTCTGCACTTGGTGAGTGCAGCTCTTGAACTGACATCCATGTCCAATGATTTTCCAACAATACTGATCCACTTATTTTGACTTTGATTATCTGTAATACATTTCCCAGGTGGAATACTGTATTTATTATTTTCTTTCATTTACAACAGAAGAGCTGACTCAGTACTTTCCACCAATGCAAGCAACGACTGAGAACAACTGCTACTGCTATACAGTATGGGTTTTTTTCCAAGTGATGATGAACAGCAGGTATATACAACACAATATGACATATAGACCAATCTGAAAACTGCTTAGATATTTTCAACTTCCTATGAGTACTGTCTTTATAAAATAATTTTAACTGTTTCTGCAGAAATATAATCAATTCTTCCGTTCTGTCAATGAGAAACATGCTAAAAACTGTAGAGTTATAGCTGTGATCCAACAACGAATCTTCAAAAAAGCAATGAAAGAAATTCTTGGATTCAAAGCTAGTACTTCTGTTCTAAAAAAAAAATCTGCCTCAGTAGGGAAGAACACTGTGGTTCCGGATATTGTGTAAAATCTAATGGAAATTCAGGCTCGGTTTGGTAATGGTGTGATCTTCTCTGTAGAGCATCTGCCTCCTCAAACTATCAGATTTAAGTACAGAAGTTTCATAAATATCAGGGGTTCTTGGAGAAGTCTATGGGGATGCAAAGTTTGTGGAGTGGTGTATTAGGGCACATAACTCCCTGGAGCTCACAAAGAGAAGCAAAAGTTGGTCACGTCAAGTTGGAATCTGCTCTGGACCCTTCTGCACAGCCGGTCTTAACTAACACGAATTATTACATTTTTCACTATTTATTAACTACAGCAGCAACAAAGTGTGCAGAATAAATTGACAGAAACTGGATAATACTATGAGAAAAATCAAGAATGCCACTATATTCCAAACGAGATACTCATTTACAGCTTCTGCCAATAAAGTAGTAGTATAATACGAAATTTATAGACTACTTATATAAAGATTACCATTCAACAAGAACTGTATGAGCCAGATACAGCTATCATATCAGCTAGGTATTATCATACATTGAAAGAGGGCATATTAAGTGGGATGACTATTTCCTTCTGCTGCTTTTTTAGAAAACGTCAAGCTACAGTAACATATTCAAAACCTCTGGCATACTCACCACAGTTAGCTTCATCTGATCCGTCAGCACAATCTGGGTCTTCGTCACATACCCACAGTTTAGAAATGCAGTGTTTTGTTGTTTTACACTGGAAATGGTCTGGAGAACAACTGTTCTCAGCTTTAAATAAAAGGATTCTAAATTAAAACTAGAAATTTCTGCTAATATTCAAAATATTTGTTTTAAAGAAAACAAAGGATTCAAAATTCAGAAATTTGATATCTCTAGCATCACTTACATAACATCTGTAAGAAAACAGCATTCAGGTTTATATTGTTTATAATTTTGTCTTCTTTTTACATATTATTTTATATATAACAAGATCAAATGAATCTAATAAAGTGTCTATTGTGATATTCTTTTAATAACAAATAGACTTAACATTGATACAATCAAACCACTTAAGTAAAAAGCAGTCAATTTTTTTTTCTACCTTCCTAAACCAGCAGTTATCAATTCTGAAAGTCAGTTAGTTTGAAGGACTAGGCAGCTCTTAATGCTTTGATTGAAAAGGTAATCAAAATTATGTACAATTTTGCTGAAATTCTGTGCTCTCTGTTAAAAGAGACCATGGGTAAATGGTGAGAAAAGTTTGAAAATTATTTCACTTTATCAGTGTAGCAGAACAATTTTTTGAATGAATCCTACAGCAAGTTAAAGGTACAAATATGCAACTAGCCTTCATCCTACTCTTTCAGGATGCTTTAAGTTAAATCTTAACTGCTTTAACTTTAGAATAGCCACTTGACAACAAAGATGATCCTCAGTGCCCTCACATGATTCTACATCGACTCCCTCACAAGCATATATGCCAGCTCTTACTATGTCTTAAACTCTTATAAGTGAGAGTATAGAGGTAAGATGAACAGAGGACTTGTATCTGGACTGGACTGTGAGCAAGCTATTTGTGATCGGATGCATGAGGATTTCTTTAGAGATAAGAGTACGTATGAGAACTTCCAAATTGTTCTAAACTGAATGGAGCATAAGTGGAAAACAGTCTGATCTATTCTCTGATAATGTTTTCCCACATGAATGTTTCTCCCACTTTTACCTAGGGATCTCCATACGGTTTTTAACTAACTTTCCTACCCCTCTTGAAAAGCAATTTGCTCCTTGATATGATCACTCTCGTTTCTTGGGGTTCTGCAAGATGAAAAACTTTAAGTTTGTAAATGTTGGTGTATTATTTCTTTCGGTGTCATGTTTCCATATATAAATTTACAATGCAGGAATTAAAAAGCACTTAGACTTGGCTATGCTGCTGACTACACTTACAAAAAGTAATACTGATTCTCAGCTAGGACACCTCACCAGGGGATTTCAAAGTGCTTTAGAAGGAAGACCAGCATGATTTTCTCCATTTTACATATGGAAAGCCCCAAGGACGAAATGTGACTTGTTTCAAGGTCACTTGAAACATAAAACCAAACAGCGGTAGAGCTGGAAAAAAAGGTTTGTATCTTATGAATCCTGGTCCAGTGAAATTAGAATGAAATAGATAATCTTATCTGTTATCTGTCTTGTGACTTTGTAGTAGACCTATTAAAACCTCCCCTTTTTGAAATCTTCCCAAAGGCAACTGAAGAGTTTTCAGAAGCCACAAGTGAGGTTTTATTAAAATATAAACTAGCACACTTAACTTTCTCAAGAGAGAAGCTAATAAAGTCTAGGTAATATAGAACAGCAATAAAAAAATGTATGTAATTAATCTCCCCCACTCCCCACTGTGTCTTTGCAGGTGGGTTGATGGCTGAGTTTGAGACAACTCAAAAGCTTGCTTTATGTCACAGCAGACTGACCTACCCCCACGAATCCCTAGGAAGTTTTCAACTCCATCACTGCTGATCCTGACTCTGTCCCTCCCAGAGGCCCTGAGCGCTGCTATACTGCAGACTCCGCTGCTCTGATTTCATTTCATTTGTGTCAGCTACACCTCAAGGTTTTGGGAACCTTTCACAGACCGTGTGCAGTTCTTTATAATGAAAAAAGCAATCTCCTTTATCTTCCACAGGAGTTTACCTGACCCCACTTAATTGTTTTTTAAAGAAACGCAACATGCAAACCAACATATGATACTGTCTGTCAGAGGCTACAGATCTGCTGAGCTGTTTGGAAGGCGGCCATTAAACATGACCATCAACAAAGCCTTTGTATCCTCAGCAACTCTTCCCTGGGAGAAGGTCACGTTCTGTGCAGAAATGCAGCATATGCAAACTTTGAGAAAGCTAATTCAGAAAACAGGAATAAGCACCTTAGATCAGCAGTAGATCTGAATAATGAACTAAGTGAAGGACAGAGATGTATTTCAAGACAGAACCATCATTTTAGTTACAAAATGATCAAAGACACGATCTATTCAATACTTTTCCATTCTAAATCTGAAAATATTTTCTCTACTTATAGCTAAGAAATATGGAGTCAAAATGAAGTTATGAAAAGTAAGATGTATTAAAAGCTGAGTAAATGAAAATCAACTAACATAGACAAATTAATGAAGAACTTTGCAGAGGAGAGGGAATAGAAAAGGTAGAAAACTCCATGAAAGAAAAATGATGTAGAAGGAGCTATGTATCTACATCTCTTCCAATAAAAGATGCAGGATAATATCTTTTTCCACTGAAATGCATTGCTGCAAGGCATGGCAGATGAAAGCCTCAAGAAGATGAGCCATTTGTGAGGTGGTTAAGAGTAAAATGGATGTTTCAGCCTAAGTCAGAAACCTAATTAAATGCTTGAAATTAATTGCTTACGCATCCCTCTTCTTTGCAATGACTTTAAAAATTGAAGTTAATAAATGTCATTTTAGTTTGTTCTCTTGTACAGCAAAATTCTCTAAACGTAACTTACGACAGTCTCTTTCATCTTCTTCATCACCACAGTCATCCTGTCCATTGCATCTCAGATTTATTGGAATACACTTCTGATTCTTTGTGCACTTGAACTGACCTGACAGACACACATGTGTGTCTGTAAGTTAAAGGAATAAAAATAACAAGTTAAAAAGATTAAAAGTTAAAGATTAAAAGATTTAAAAATATAAGTTAGTTTCTTGACAAAATTTAAAGCATGGCATTTAAATCAGTTTAGCATGTTTCGGAAGTCTACAATATATATAACCACCTACCACAGTTCAGTTCATCAGAATTATCCCCACAATCATTCTCTCCATCACAGATAAAGGCTGGAAGAGCACAAAGGCCAGTTCCGCACTGAAAACGTCCTGGCTGACATCTGAATTCAGCTGAGAAAAAAGAAAACTGCTTATCGATACTATCAGAGGAATGGTTAAAGTATCGATAGTGGTGTTCTTCCTCTATGGACTAATCAAAAAAACTTATAAACCTTTGTATTTGCCTATATAATCTCAATCTGAGTAGATGCAAATGTACACGTACTGCTGCAAAATTAATTTCAAAGTCTGAGATTTTAAATTTGCCTAACTGTAGTTACACCTTACTAATGATACAGAGTGCAACCCCCTACAGGTTGATGTTTACTATTAGCTCAGCAGAGACTGGCAGTATAGGATCTAACCACCTGAGTTCAAGTCCGCATTTAAGAAACTCACTAACCCACTCCAATTCTATTCCCCATGAAAGGTCTAACATTGTTCCTTCTCACAGCCACTGCCACTTGAGTGAATGAGCAATTATGCACCTCTATAGTAATATTTTATATAAACATAGCGCAGCTTAAATGTAATCCTATGTAGAATGATTACATATGTTAAAGCTTGCTTCAAAGGCCTCTGCAGCAGAAAAAGAGAACTAATTATAGAATTGTAAAAATATGGGTAAGAGCTTTCAATAAAAAAAAAAAAAAAAAATCAAATGAACTGTTACTTAACTGGAAGTTTGTAGAACACATAGTAGAGTATTTTGTATGTATAAGCTTGAAGGAAGAAGGCAAGAATCTTTTGATTTATGTAGATTAAAACAATAGTATTAAAGCAGTCAGTGACTGCCACTGAAAAATAGCATCATCAACAGATTTATGAAGCCAGGACACTAGAAAGGTACTTTTCTAAGTAAGTAAACTTGCAGTCAGCTGCCATCACAGCGACAATCCTTTGGGATGCTGAAAACATCATCGTAACTGCCTTCAACTTGTCTACAATTCAACAGGGGAATACTACAGTAACCTACTATTTGGACTATGGGAGGCCGCTGAGAAACATGCTGTATCTACACCACCTTCAGGACAGTGTTTCAAAGTTACACAGGATGCATGAGAAGTGTTTGTTGCATAGAATTGTTCGTACTGGAGGGGTGAGATTTAGCTCTCCAAACTTTCCTTTGACAATGTTTATACAACTATAAAATAAAAACATGTGAAAAATACACAGAATCTTAGTAGGAATCACATGGAGAACACTCTTGTTGTTCAGGAAATTGCACTAAATAATGTGTAGCTAAACTTGTATAATTGCGATAAAACACAAGCAAATGAGATTAGTTTCTGCATTTCTACTATACACAAGAATAAACTAAATAATCTGGCAGATTTTTTTATTTATACATTAAAAATCAGCAACCTTAGAAATTAGGACTAAAAGAAAAAGCTTTAGCAAAAAAAAGTAACTGGGATCAAGTAAAGGTTTAAAACATGAAAAACATGTTCTCATGATTTTCCAAACACCTTAAAAGACAATTAGTAGACATGAGTTAATGAAAATCTTTTACAGGCTGACAAACAAGAGCTTGCATCCTTTGTAAATCTGAAAAGAGATCAAGCAGAAGAAAACAGTGCTGCAAACAAAAGCTTTTAGAAACCCCCTCATCCTAACACCTATAAAACATTACATTTGATTTGGACTCTACTGGCAGTAGAGTTCCAAATGCAGAATGCACTTACGGCATTCCTCAGGCTCGTCAGAGCCATCTCCACAGTCATCGACAGTGTCACATTTCCACCAAAACGGAATACATTTGTCAGTTTTGCACCGGAACTGTAAAAGGAAAGAAAGAAGGAAGAAAAACTTTGATATGTATATTTATTGATTGATTTTTAAATAGAAATAGTACAGTTTATGAAAAATTAGATTCACTGCTTAAGTCATTGTTCCAGTAATCAACTCTGGCTGTTAATTTTATAAAACTTATTTTTTAAATATTCTTTTTCTGGAGATGTTTTGCACTGAGGCTTCCACTGATACAAATCATTGTCGTTTCAACGACATTGCTACAATGACTTATAGTGCCCCTGATCTGAACCACTCATTGCATTTTGCTGCATTCTATGATTTGATCCTTTAAGATCTTATTCAAAACAACCACTTCAATTCTTCAGCAGTCTTTGTAGGCTGTTGAAGCAGTTTTAATATCATTTTCCCCAGATAAACCCAAACACCCACAGTTACGGAAAAGGGCCTTAACGTGCAGTGTTGTACTTGTATACAGTATTGCTTATATTGTCTGAATTAAATGAGAAAACCAGAAGTGAGGCCTTCCAGCCTTTCAAAAGGATAAAATATTTGTACAAAAAAGAAAAATCCTTTGTAAGACCTTGGTAGTGCCTTTACTCTGAGCTCAGGCAACACTGTGCCTTTGTGCTGACTGAGAGAGGAATGCAAACAAACAGAGTAGAAATTACTTGATGTTAGGGCTAAACCTAAACCTAAAATCGGAGTTCATCATGTGGCTAATGCTAGGGAGAAAAATCTGGATAGATTGTCAGGAACTTTTACGAAATGTTGTGTTTCCTACCTGGTGTCTGTATGAGCACAGAAAGGAGGAAACTGACAGGTTTAGAAGTGCAAGACATTATTTTCTGTGACTAGGCATAATTTTTTCATTTCTTCACATTTTTAAAACCACTGATTATTCAATAAAGCTGTATTTCAAAGGTATATTAAATTTGGTGCATTAGCTCTTTTCTGCCAAGAAAATTTAAGGTTTCACAGCCATTTAGGTAGTAGGACCCATAGTTGGAGCCACATCATTCTTGTACCCCATTGAGGGACACAGGGCATAACAGGTTGGGTTTGCAAGGCAGCTATTCTAAACTGTCAAACTGTTCCACGAAGGTATGCATCTCAGAGCAGCTCAGCAGAAAGCCTCCAAGTGTAGGAGACAAACACTCAGACAATTCTCATTCTTAGTATTTTCTATTTGCTAACTTAGCCTTCCTGCTGCTTAATTGTTCAAGGTGTCAACCATGCTCTGCTCACCACAAGGGACTTCAGGCTGTTAAACTGACATTATGAATTTAACTCCAGGAAATGGGTACTAACTCTTAGACGCTGTTATGCTCTGCATGAAAATGTTTACTTTCCCTGCTAAATTGGGGAGGTAGACTCTACAAAACTGGGGGTCAAACTCATATGGGTGTGCCTGGAAAGGCCTCGAACGACCTGAGTTTTAGTGTTCTAGAGTCTGATGCATTTTGTACTAAACAATTTCTCACATCAGATTAGCCATCAAAAGACAGCTGAAAGCCTACAGACGTGTAAAACCAGCCCATCAGCCACCTCAAATACTTTTATTCAGAAATGGTTACCAGTGGATGTGTTGTCAAGAGCATCATAGGCTCAGCTACGATTTTACAGCGTAATCTGAAAAGCTTAAGTAGCAAAGTATATATTTGCCACTGATGCCATCTGATGCCGTCAGACTGACGAATTATCAAACAGTAAATAGATTTCAAAATGGGAAGAAAATGACTAATAACCATTGCCAACTTGTAACTGTCTGTTTGAAGCAGCTTCTTCTGTTTAACTCTGCTTTCCCTCCTATGGAATCCAAAACTGATAAAATATTGCTACTGGAGGATCCAAGATGTGATGCTATCCTTCGATTCAGGCTACCAATGAATTATTTAGAAAGGAACAGAGCCATTTAACAAACTGTTAGCATATAAGTTCACTGTGGAATAAGCTTCCGGTGCCATTTAAAGAAAATTTAAAGAAAGAGAAAAGAAAAAAGTGCTGTTTTTTTTTTTTTTAACCAAACAAATCTGAGAAGCTAGATATAGGGGAAAAATAGGTAAGAAATTCCTCATTTTACAAGTGTTTTTACACTTTCTTTTTGTTCATCACTTAATGGGAAGTAACAAGCAAACAATCTAAACAGAAAAGATACGATGAATGAAGTAAAATCACACCAAACACTACCTTAAGGGAACGGAGGAAGACAGTGGGAAGGTTTCTTAAACAACACTATTACTTGAATGAAACTGTATATCATTAAGATGACCACTGTTCCCTAAAAATTAAGAATGAAACCTTTTCCTTAACGAGTACAGACAAAATGCATCATGATGTAGAATGTTCCAAGGGGTCATTAGCATAAATACAATAAAATTGGACTGCTAGAAAGATTTTAAAGTCCATATGTACTATTACTATCACCCAAATAACTGTCTGAGTAGAACAGTCCAAAGATTTTGACAAAAGTGGCTCTCTTATAAGAAAACAGCATGTTCTACTTAATCTACCTTATATTTCATGAAAAAAAATTACCAACTATTTATTTCAGGTACTAGGGAATCCACCTCCCATAAAGAATTCAATGTTTTAACTGATGCAACTGTTAATTGCATATTCTACCACTTCCATTTCAGCTACTGGACTGTTTTTAATGTAACCCTATCTACCTAACTGGGTTGAGCTCATTTTCTTGTATTAATATAAAGTTCATTCACGCATGAATACCCTGAAATAATTGTTAAATACACTTTGTATTATTATGTTTCCTATTTTATATAAATGTTTTTTCAAAGCAATATTTATGGGTTTAGTAGCTGTATTTGTTCTAGTGACTGGCAGAAACATCCACATTTGAAAGGGAACAAGATCTGCATTCTCTGGGAAAAAAAAGCATTTGCAAGTCTATTTTCAACTAATAGCCTTGAAGATGAAATGCTTTAAACGCACCCCTGAGTTACCTAGTCTTCAGCTCCTTTGACTGATGCTTCCACATTTCATGGGCACCAGCATTCATTACTTACAAGCAGGTGGAAACACAGTAAAATATAATCCCCACGCACCCTCCCCTCCATACATACGCACTCACCTGACTGGCAGTGCAGTTCGATAAGCACGTCTTGTTATCCGCAGCAAGGTAAAAGTTAGTGGGACAGGCACAACTATACATCTTGTCAGGGGCTAGAAGGCACAAATGACTGCAACCACCATTATTTACTATACACAGATGTTTAGACACTGTGGACAGAATAGGAAAAGAATATCAGAGCCTATTGTTTCAGTATACGTCAGGGCATCTGCTTTATAGAGGAAGAAAAATGCATTGCACATACTATTTTTACAATGGAACACCTCAAATGAAAAACCCATAAGAGGCAAACTTTTCCTTTTGCCTTTAAGCTATTATTCTCTTTTGTATGCAAAAATTAATTGTTACTATGGATGTAGATTCAATACTGAGAGAATGAGAGGAAGAAAAAAGCACTAGTTTTTTTTTTTATAATGAGAAAAAATTAGCTTATCTAGGTCAAGTGCCAAATTGTATCCAGTTACGATTCAAACACAGGGACATCAGGAGATCAGACGCAATCATGACGCCTACATTTTCTGACATTCCCTCAGTCCAACAAGTTTCTAAATAACAGTATTCTTCTGTATTGTTAACAGCCTCTTACTTTTCAAATAATAAAGTTACATGTTTTCATAACACGCTGTTCCCGTCTTGGTAACTGGTAACTTGTACTGTAATGCAACTTAACAGTTCTCTACTTCCAGTCGGTATTCGAGTTAACTTTTAAGCACCCAAATTGGTATCTTGCCAGTGAACAAGATATATCATATTTATTTACTACCAGATATACTTACAACATAAATCACAGATTTATGTTTAAAAATGCTAATTTGAAAAACTTCCACACTTTGAAACAGAACAGAAACCAAAATAAATCACTGCAGATAAATGAGCTTCCGTTAACTCAGCAACTGGCTACTAAGTGAAACACATCAATGTGCTGTACAGAAAACATAGACATAATAATTACCATCAGGTTGCCTGTACGAGTGATACACCTGGATGTCTGTTATGGTATGCCATGAGTTAATCAGGGATAGTCTGTCTGATCCAGAGGTTTTGTGGGCACGGCTGAGCGATTTGGTTTTCCCATCTGTCCAGTAGATGTAGTCTTCGAACAATGTTAGTGCAATGACCCCTGGAATATCTTGATTAGGTACTGTAAGGAAGAGATGCTAAGATTAATGTTCACTCTTAGAAGTCTGCAAGTTAAAATATTCTATACTGCATGAGTTGACAGATACAACTGCTATATAATGTCTTCAGAATAATTGTCATGACAATATGTCAAGCCTAGAGGGTTCTTTATTACCAGTTACGATAAAGATGGATGGGGTACGAGCTCTGCTTGCTTAGAATCGGCCCAATCAGTGTTAAGGAAACGAAGGAATTTCAGTTAACAAAAATCACCTCCAGATTCTAAACCAATGATATGTTAAGTTTGAAAGAAGTATATAACATAAATATAACCTAACCTACTCTTTACAGAAGGCCAACATTAATTTGCTGTCTTATGGGAATAAAAGTTATTAGAAAACACCCAAGATGTAAGGTATACATCTCCAGATACGCTGTGTTTAACACCCTTTAAGGCAATTAATAGTATTTTATTTTGGCAAAATATATTGACAAGAGAGATGGGAAAAAAAAGTTTTCATTAAAATAAACAAGGGCTTATTGCATATTCCTAGCATAACCAACCACACAATTTAAAAAAAATACATGAAGTGATGATAATACCCCATTGCTACAATATCACAAGATTATGAATCAACATCACTTAAAAAAGGATGGAAGGACAAAAGGGAGAAAAAGCTTTGGAACACCCTTTATTCTGCTGTACACTCTTTAATCTTGAACTATTTGTTCTTGGTAAACATAAACTGAACTCCATTTGTTTTTTGGGGTTTTTTGGGGTTTTTTTTGTGTGTTTTTTTGTTTTGTTTTGTTTTTTTTTAATGTATATAGCTGTAATCATAAATATCACAGGAGAATACCTGACCACAATGGTCAATTTGTAAATTATAATCTTTTATTGCTGAATCCCTCTAACTATGTATACAGCTGAACAGGCAGATCTGACATTTGACAATGAGTCTGACATTTTTAACCAGTATATCCTTAACATCTTTACCTTGTTTTCTTAGATGAAAATAGCTTCATCTTTCTACCTGGATCAAGCTTAAATAGAGTTGGAAATCTCAAATTCCAGCTGGAATTTTTAATAGTGTAGGGTATGTTGTCTTCTGGTCAAGGAAACCTCGCTGCTTATTTTCCCTTCTTTTATGTTTACATATACCATAGCCATCATACTGACATAACAGTATGATATTCTTTTAAAAAGCTTCATAACATTTCTGAGAAATTAGTCAAAGTGCAAAGATATCTTCATTTTAGCACTTATTATGTAGGCAACTTTGGCATGGTTCCTTACATAACATAGTACCCCCAAGAAAAGCTCTTATAATTTCCCTTATTTATAGAATCCCATCGTGAACAGGGGGTCTACAAACTAGAAGCGAATCACTCCCCACAGCGATTGTCGCTATCCTGTTCCTCTGAGTGAGGAAGGAAAGAATTCAAGTACCATTACTTTCAGTTTTCCGACAAAGCAACAAAGCAAGTACAACAAAGCAAGAATATAAGTACAGGTATTTCCATTATACTGATTCTCTTTATTCTTTCCTCTTTTTTCCTAATTTTCTCACCAATGGATTTATCACAATAAATTGCAAAAAAAACTTCCTAGATTCGGGAAAACAGCCAAAGGCTAGAGCAGGGTTTGTCTGTCCACTGGAAGACCTATATGTATTATCACCTAATTAGATCAACTACTTGCATGTTAAGGAATAGTTCTATCATACCTGAATATTATTTTTCTTTGCTTTCACTTTTAGCATATAGCAAAGAATGAAACATCAGAACTGTTGACAAGTAATAGGTTATAAAATCTACAGTTCACGTCAACTATGAATGAGCAAAAAAAATTAACACAAAACTGTGAGGGAATTTTTACATCTTTTTTTTCTGATAGAACAGTAAAATAGTCTCTTATGCTCTTTATTCTTTGCCTTTGAGGACATCAGTGTTTCAAGTTTTCCAAAATTTCAGGTGCTGACAGCTACTGATTTATCATAAATGTATGTAGTAGAAGAAACAGCCACTTTCTTTCTTCAGTCTTTCCTTTAACTTCAAGAGAACCTTAGCTGCATTACTGATCTAGCTCTTCATAAATGACATACATTAGTTATATGTTGCAATTCTAATTACTAACTTCACAGCGTATGTTATGGTGTTAATCACAGTTTTAAACAAGGAAAGCAAGACTAATTGCTCTCCCTTCTTTGGCAAGCACTGTGAAAATGGACTACTTTCTGCAAATTCAAAGTAAAGTCAGGTTAGTCATAACTGATAAGTAGCTCCGCTTCCCCTGCATCACCTATTTGAAAACATTTAATCCAGATGTCTACTTGACAATCCATTACTAAGAAAGTTAAAAAAAAAAATAACATTACACCAACATAAGGGTCAGATCGCCACAAGCAAATTCATGAAGAATTTAAATAGTCATACGTTAACAGCCAGCCATGAGAACTGCACTCACTTGGTATTACTTTCCAGAATTACCTATGTATTCAATAGATTTTTTTTTTTTCAGTTTAAGGTTTCTCATAACAATGTCACCCTATAGCCTCTATGAAAGCTTCAAAAACTGGGTTGAAGTAAACTGAAGCCAAACCCATATCACAAAAATCTCAGCAAGAGTAACTAATAAAACACCCCACTTGCAGACCAGTAATCCACTGGACACGGTTCTAGCAGTCCATAAGTATTTTACTAGACCAGTAATTACAACACATGCTTTTTTTCCCCCCTCATTGTTAAGAGCATCAAATCATTAAATAATCCCCTGTAACTCATGCATATTACTTTTCTCTCAGATGAAGAAATCTCAACAACTAGAACTGAAGTGTAGTTCCATCAGAAAAGGGACAACTGCCCAACCACCACAGGACTCAGACTCCATCATCTTGGACGGGCACACTGGACAGCTGCCACAGCGTAAGGGAAGAGGTGAGAAGTGCCTTTAGCCCCTTGCAGGAATCCTTACCTGAACAGCACTACTCAGCTGATCGAAACAGTTATTTCAGTCACTCAATTTCTTACAGCTTACGATATAGAACATCTCAGAACATACTACTTTAATTTTCAAGACCCTGCTCTTTTTTTTTTTTTTTTTTTCCTTGTGTGTGTGTGTAATAAAATGCATTATGGGGGCATATTCAACAACTTAACAATTATAAGGGACAAAAAACACGGAATGCAAAATCACTACCCTAAGTAATTTCTGAGGAAAAACCACAACTGAAATTTGCTTTATGATTCCCTTTCCTACAACAGCCTCCTCCTACCAGAGATGGGCGAGTCCCTTCCAATCCCTCCTTTTCTAACCAGCCTCCTACTGCCACCTCTAGTTCTCTACTGGGGTTTTACTTTATATGTAAATCATGAATTCTCTTACACTGAATGCTAATCCCAAACGGTACTTGACCATACAACAGGAAGATGAGAAATGCGATAAGAAAGAGAGGGCAGAAAAGAGAAAGAATGCACAGGCCTATCAGAAAGCTGCAGAACGAAGGAAGAAGAAATATAGGGGGGTAATAAAAGGGAAAAAAAGGAGAGGCTTCCAACAGATCAGTAGCAGTGGAAAATAAATATTATTCGATCCTTGAACACAAATAAAAATGGTAATAGGTAACATACTAAAGGGAGATAAAGTGCTGCATGAATTTAAGGGAAGAAGAGCCACGTATCTTCATAAGAGGGAACACAATTACGCAGACATGTGAGAAGCATGCAGAGACTTAAAATGTACGTCTCTTCCTCTCCCCCCTGCATTTTGATCCAAGAATATAAATTCATATGCTGTAAGTCATATCTGTGATAAAAATGCCTATTTTTCTCTTGTGTGAACTCTGTTTCCATTATATTTTCTGACTACCTCTACTTCAGCATAAACAATGTTCATTTGATTTCAGGGTGGAAAATCATGCCACCTAGGACTTCTTAAGTACACAATATGCTTACTGAAGAAGCCAAACAGAAGAAGTGAAGTCCAGTTTCACTCAGCTCTTACTGAAACACAAATATTTCCAAAAGTAAAAGCAAATACTCTAAAATGAACAACAAGAAAAAGAGGTCTCATTGTCAGCTGGTAAAATCCAGGTGCCAAGAAAAAGCGTCCTTAAAAAGGACAAATGCTGACTTCTAACCAATAAACACTACAAAAATATCTGTACTCTATCATGTCCACCAAGGTTAGATTTTCTTCAGCGTTTGGCTCTTGTTCAAGCTGAAGCTGGCTGATCACTTCACTTCTGAGCTAGAACGAGATCTGTCCCTTCCCCTTCAAAGAGAAGGGACTACAACCTTGCCATGCCCTTGTGCAAAGTGTAGACATTCCCAAAGAAGGGAATGGGTGAATGATTCGTGTCATGCTCCTCCCAAAAATGCATTCACCCAGCTAGGGTTCCAGTGCTGGTAAGTAACTGCTAAAGGTAATTAATTGTTAAGCAATGTTTTAAATGACCTTCTTCCCCCATTGTGGCATTAGAGCAGCTTCTGTTTAAGAATTTTGGCACCCAAAGACAGAAAACTTACACTGGTGATCAAATCTTAAAAAACAGGCTACATTATTTTGCATTCCACTCTCTGAAACTCTTGATTTCCTGAACGTCAATAACATAAAAATAAAACGCCTATTGACATCTTGACCCAAACAGAACCAGTGATAAAAAAACTGCATCAAGGAAGAACAACACCTAAGAAAACAGCCATTACAAAATAAGAAAATAGCCATTAGCTACAAAATCAAATAAACTTGGAAAGTGCTGATCCTCTCTCGTGCTGAAACTACTGCCCCATACTGCCCTCTCTTCCATTTGAAGTCCCTTATATCCATTTCTGTCTCATTTTACATTCAACTTGTAACCTCTTTGAGAAACAGTCAATATTTTTTTTATTTCTGTATAGTACTTACTCCTGGTACTTGCTCCTTGTGATAAAGGATTTGAAGTGCTTAGACAATGACATTAATAATGAATAATGACAATAAGATTATGTCTATTAAGCTTGTGAAAGAGTATGTAATTTTGATAGATGTAATTAAATTTAAGTATGTTACATTAAAACACTAATTTTTCTAAAAGATGAGACATTTTATAATCACTGTTACTTTTACTAAATTAACACTTTGTTTAAAAAACCAAACCTGTCAAACTCAATGAACAGAAGAAAACATTTTTCATATAATATACACATTAATTCCAGTAACTGAAGCCATGTTTCAGAGAAAAAAAAATACATATGAATACACTTTTAGGATGATAATTACTGACATTATTAATAAGAATATGGGCATGGCATACATATTTCTTTCTGCAAATGTAATATGTACATCACACATCTATACTGGGTTAAGTATGGAAGATACAGGTCCTAGCATTAAGTGGTAAGGTATTTTGTCAGTCAAAAAATGTAAGTGAAATAGTGAAAACTGATAATATCTCAGTATAATAAACTCACATAAAAATTGTTATATGTCGCAAAACTGCTATCACAAAAGAAGCAGAACATTTGGACTTAAAATTGAATCTAAACATCTTAAGGCACAAATGTATCCGTGGTACTAAAGCTGACTATTATATATGACTTGTAATGATACCATGAGAAGAGTTGAATAAATTTTCAAAAATCTGCCTATAAAATCAGTTGATCAAATCTAGGACTGTAATATTTGATTGTCCCACTTCAAAATGTTTTATTGCCTTTTTAATTTCACTGTGAGCAGTTGTTTATGTCAGTAACCCCGCAGTAGTACAGAACAGCACATTGCCACAGCAGTGATTAAGTTATTCTCAAACATATACAAGTCACTACTTGAGTAGAATTACTCATAGTGCGCTAATGGGTTTCAAAGATTCTTTAATTCATTTTCAAATCTACAGAGACCATTTGCATGCCTAGCAGCCCCTACACCTTAGACCCGTGTCTTGCCACCGGTTTCAATATTCATCCCCACTCTGCCCCCAAAGCTATTCCTTCCTTCATCTTTGCCTCTCCATGCTCCTGCCCGGATTATCTCCTTCCATCATCCAATTCTGAGTACATAATCTGCTAGGCCTCTTGGGTTTATCTCATTTATCTGCTACTGCAACTGTAGGAGCTGTTCAACACTGCAACTTTCTTCATCAAAAACAGGAGGCTGCCTCTTGCCTCCCATTTTTGATTGCTTTGATATGAACAGGGGGAGACACTGTGACACAAGAAAAACTGTATTTTATGTTCTCTGTTCTGGTTGCTTTGTGACAAGAACTGCATGGAAAGTAATGCCCATCCCTTAAAATTTGTGATGGACCATGTCCAGCTAATATGGAAACGTCATAGATTTTACCAGTGAATGTCTGCCCAGTTTTTTTATGATCATGTAGAAAAAATATTCTCAGAAGTTTATATTCTAATCAAATTTGGACATATTATCACAGCAACAGTGGTGGATACAGAAACCAACCTGTTGGCAATCTTCATAAACTGGGCTCCATAAACTGGAGACTGTGGAACCTTAGAGTAATGTAACTGTCTGAATTGCCTTTAATATAGGTGAATCTGTGTATTTTTCCTGAATATTATCCTTTAAAAGAGATAGAATACAATAAAATAAAAATATTTAGGAAGACATAAGAATTGGAGAATTTTATCTGAACAATTATGAAAACTGAATCTAGAATGCAATAGTGGAGGAGAAGCAATTATCAGTTTGTTCTATCAGATGTGGCTATAATGAGTAATTCTATAGACTCCTCAGAAGTTGGGAAAAAATTGTTGCAATATCAGAACTACTGTTTATTTCTCATCTGCTATGAGAAACCCTCTTTTTAGACTTCTCTAACTTCTGAGCTATGAAAACTGCAGTACAAATCTGGAAGAAACTGGTTTCTGTAATCTCAGATTACTTTTACATTAGGACAATTTCATAAATAACTGGATTTACTCTTTTATAAAACTCTGGCAGCAGAGTTCAGAATTAGACATAAATACTCACTTTCTACCTACAAAGCCCTTTCAATTAGCAATTTTTTAAAATTACAGGTACTAAAAATTAAAAAAGGTTATAATCTACAAACCCTCTTATACTTGATACTTTAAAGCCTGCATATATGTACACCAGTTTGTAAACACTTAGGCAGAAGCCAATTCTGAAGAAAAGGTACTCTCAAATTGAGATGCTATAGGAAAGTTTTTCTCTGTTAACTACATTACAGCTACAGAAGTCCTTTATGAAGACGCAGTTCATTTAAGGTTCAACACTTTTTCATTGCTTAATTTTCATGTCCCTGTAAGATGAAGTAACAAAGTGCTCAATTTTTGGTTTTACAATATAGAACATCAGAGAACTTGACACAGTTAAAGACTAATCTCAGCTCAGAGAAGCTTCCGTGCTTCCTAAAGTGGACTATCAGATTCCTCTTTTATAGTTTCATTATACTGAAATTCACATCTTCAAAGAGTGAAATGGGAAAATGGTAGGTACTTCTGGGTTTTAAGAGCTCTGAAGGATAGGAAAACCTGCATGAGGCAATCAGATACCTAGGGAACTGCGGAGCTTGCATCTCCTCTGGGCAGTGGGAACCAAAAGCAGCTGTTAAGTCTGACAAATTCTTAAATGTTTTCTTTTAAAGCTCACAGAAGTAAACCAGCTTAGTACTTAGCCAGATTAGTGCTTCAATGCTTGCTTAATCATTTACGGTGCATAACATTTGTGAATGCTGCAGTGATAAATTGGCTAAGCTCTAAAGACAGTTTACGTAATCAAGCGTTAAACTTCAAATAGATAAGAAAGGTCATTGCTGCCCCTAGCGCCAAGAAGAGCTCCCAAGGACTGTAAGATTTCTGGCCTAGTTAGCATGTTTTCAAAGTTCTTACTAGGACTCTCTTGACAATTCTAAAAGCCTATTTCTCTACTGAAATGAGGAGGAATTTTACAAGAGAAAAGCAGCAGATGTTCTCTTTTCCAGGAAAAACTTTAAGATTTGTAAGAAAAAAAACCCCAAACTGTTGCAACAAGTGTTAACACTAAGATCTAAATTTCCAAAATACATGTAAATTCCCACTGCATGGAATAAACACTCCTTGGTTTAACATACAGTATGTCAAGAATTAGCCACAGATTGTTCTGTTTGTCCTCAAGAAGTATCTAGCACACAGCACAGAACACCACAGACTATCTCATACAATAATATCTCTTTCTTATATAAAAGATCCACCCATTCTGACAAGGTACTTATTTGCTGGGTCTTGTGAAATCTCTGTAGCATTTTCTGATACATTTTGTAACAGGTAGTTTAAGATCCAAAAAACATTCTCAGAAAAAACTCACAGCAAGCTAGCCTTATCCTCAAAGGTCACAGAAACAGGTGAAAAAACACTTGGCTTACAATAACTAGCACTTCAGATTGCATCACTCACATGATCCCCATTTAGACTTTTTTCTCTGCTCCAGGAGTATCTATTTTACAGTCCTCCTATCTGTGCCTTTATCCTTCTCCATTTGAAAAGAACTCAACTATCCCTTAGTTAACTTTGACAATATAAAGGGTCTCAAAATGACAAAGGAAAATGGACCATGAAATCCATGTGAACAATAAGTCTTCAAGAAACACAGTTATCACAAGATATGAAACCGATCTTTCTCATTTCAGTGCTTGCCAACATGGATCACAGTTTCTCATATCAGAAAGCTAGATGGGATCACAGTTTTACCTCCTCTAAACTCCAAACACTGAACTTCTCCGAGTTTCCCTTACTAAGACAATTAATTTGCAATGGTTAAATTTTATCTTCCATAAATATTTCCAGTCTTGTGCTAAAACATGAAGTCATGCAAAATTTATTTGCTAACTTGTTCCAGGAGAAGGGGGGAGGCAGGGAAAAGATTCTGATTAAAGACAAATTGATCATTATGTAGGAGACTTGCAAAATTCCCAGAGCACCCTTTGGGGCACCTACAGGCATGTTTGATCCGTTTCAGTCATCAAGAATTCTATCACTTCTTTGTTAAATCCACAGAAACTTTTCTACAACTTGATTTTGGTTTGATAATCGCATTTTGAGTGAAGCTCCTGACAACAGAAATTGACAAACAGCATTAGCTAAGCAGAAAATCTTCCTCCCACATAATTTAAATGCCTCAGGATCTTTCTCCTAAAGCAAAACTTTCTTATTGCTTGAATGCTTTATATATAATATGTACTTTTAAAAGTCGTATGATACCAGGTTTATACACCATCACTGTCACTTAAGGAGCTTGCCTCTGATATTTAACTGGTACCAAAAAATCAGGCCCGGAAGCCTCCAGAATGTCCAGTAATACTTAACACTTTCACTGTGATACCCAGAGAGTCAGACATGCTCCTTAAGCAGTCATGAACGTATTCAGCTGTCTAAAACTAGCAGTGGTCGTGTTCTGTGGAACAAGAGAGAGAATTTGTTTTATGAAACACTGCTCTTCACTGGTAGCAGCTATAGCTTCCTTCTTCTCTAGGTTCATATATCCTCAGGGGAAGACATTAACCCCGTGAACATAAAACCAGTTGAAGCTGATTTAACCCACTCAGGCCAGAGAAATTCACAGGCTGGACACCAAGGCAATGGACACCAAAGACAACATGACTAGAGTTTTGTAGGTATCTTCTGAAATCCAGTGATAGGAGGACATTTTCTGAGAAAGAAAAATTCTGAAACATTCAGGTTGAAAGAGAAAATCGAGAAAGGTTTGACCACTGCAGTCAGGTTAGGGCCAAGAGAGACACATTGGCCATTATTTACTTTTTTCCTTTGAAAGATCCAGAAAGAAGAGTAAGAGGATAATTGTATGAGAACAAAACAGCAGGACAGCACAGGGAATAACATCAAGAGGAGCATGGAGCTTTGCTTCATCTGTCAGAAAAATAGACTGTCAGCAGGAATCCAGCCGGCACTCGGGGGTATGTCTGGGCAAGTACAGCTTAGGTGAGCGGGTTATGAGTGTCCTGGGCTCTGTACAAAAACCATAGAGGCTAATGCTGAGATTAATGGGAATGTTTACAGCTCTCATAGCTACTGCTGCAGTCTCTCCAATCTACCATCTCAAATAACTGCCACTGAATTGTTCATTATCTATTTATAACTTATTATTCACAAATATAAGGGCTAGAAAACATTTTTTTTTGCTTCTTTTATTTCACAGTGAAGTTTCAGTCTGAAAATGAAGTAGTTATTTCATGAACTCCGGTTTGGAGAAAACCTGGAGGCACCCAGTATGAGATAAAAGCCTAAAAAAGCCCAAACGCGTGAAGTTTTACCAGGATAGCAGCACTTCTGAGGTTTGGGTAAAGCTTGTGGAAAGGAGCTCAAGTAATACTCTTTCAAAAAAAAAACCAACCAACACACCGATACTGAGTATTTCATATATTCAAATTGAAGTGAAAGATCTTTAATTATGCCATTTGGAATATGAGAACTATTCATCATAGTGTAGAACTTTTTTTTTTTTTAACACTTTATAGATAAAAGATACTAGCTTTTTAATTATCTGCCAGGTGAGAAGCAGAACACAGGAATAAAGATTACTTCATTACATAAGTATTTCAAAAGTTATTATTTCATCCATCTACCAGGAAAGCCTCAAATTACATTTGCAATACTCGTCTCTTTATTGACTCATGCTGAGCAGACTAACGGGCATTTCCAGCCCAGGCTGGAGAAAAGGCTGCTTTTAGCCACATTCTGACACATGGCACGCAGGACATCACCTCTTCCACTTTTAACAGCCAAGTTACACTGGCTCTGTAACTTGGTCAAGAGCATGTGTGGCGAATATACACTAGACTACTGAACTGAAAGGGCAGCCCCTGATGGCTGAGTCTGTTCCTAGACTTTGTTTTCATTTGATATTTTTTCCGTGGACACGTATTACCACATGTCTAAAAATTATTCACATTCATAACAGAGGATTATGAAAAGCAACTTTTAAAATATTAAAAGAAAAAATATATCAATAAAGGTTGTGAAAATGTTTTAAACTACAGTTTTTACATAATTATAACATGCAAAGCACATTCACTTTAAAAATTATCAAAAAAACCCACAAACTAAAAAAAAAAAAAAAAAGCTGTTGACCAACCTTTATGTCTGTGAGATCCATCCATGTCCGAAAACTCAATATGATTTTCATCAGCCCAATACAGTCTATGGTTGACATAATCTATCGTAAGAGCCATAGGTCTAGATATTTGTGTTTCTATAACAACTGTTTGACTGGAGCCATCCATACCAACACGGCCGATGTGAGGATACTCACAGCAATCAATCCAGTATAAGTATCTACAAAACAAAATACAACAGCTGCTTCATTTAGAGATGCAAAAATAGTAACAATAAAGAACTGATTTATTTATTTGATCTCAAGAATAAATCAGTAATCATTCTATAACATTTCCATTTTTCAGATCTTTTTGGATCTTTCTAGACTTGTCTGTAAATGACTGTGCTAAACGTAAAGGGTTTGAATAGCAGAGTCCTTATGTCAGATGTGATTTCATCAAAGTCATTATGGATTATTAAAAAGTGCATTTAAATTGCTTAGTCTTGATACCTTAGAATTTGAAGTACCACCCAGACTGGACTTTGCGAATCTCATATTCTGCAAAAATGGCATCACTACTAAACAAATATTGTATTAGTTACTTTTTTTTTTTTTTTTTTTTTTTTACACAATACAAAACCTTGTTTTTTTGTGTATAGTAATATGATGCAAATTGTATTACTCCAAGAAGTATTAGTTCCAAAACATTAGAACAGTTTCTCACATAAAGGGCTTAAAAATGGGTAAAGTGCTGAGAAAGACTGCTGGAAAGCTGAGTCGCAATTTTCTCCTCAATATGCTATTTATCCACAATACAGAGCATGTTTGGAAAAAAAAAACACAACTAACCAAAAAGGAAAGTCCTATTATTTGGTACCTGGATGCATGTTGCTACTGTTGTACATCATTACTTAGAACCTCAGGACAGATCTTTCCAGCTGGGAAGCTGATATGCCTCTACTCTACAGGTTTTGGACAGGCTCTCAAAAACCCAGATGCAGCTCATATTCTTAACAGCCACCTAGAATAGTATTTGTGTGCAGGAGAAAATCGTGGCCTTAAGAGCAGCTATAGGTATCCCACAAAACACAGGTGCAGTATGTTGGCACTGAGCTGCTCCAAATAAGCAGCAGAGAAAGGGAACTTTCTCCACCGACTCCAGCAGAAAAGTTTTTCTTTGGAAACACATCATTAGTGTTGTATGGCATCAGCAATATAGTTGATTTGGCAGTTCTTATTTGTGAGAAAAAAACTAAGATACAATTAATACTGTTTCGAACAGTAACTCTGAATTTGAAATGCAAACACATTTTTTATTTCCAGCAGCTTTCCATATTGAAATAAACAAACAAATAAATATATTTATTAAAAAAAAAAAAAAGAGCTTGGCCTCGGAAAGCTAAGTCTGTACACATACTGTGCACTGAGCAGGAGCACAATAAGTTTATTATGCCTGTGTACATCTAAACCTTCCTTGGAAGACTGGGACTTTCTGTACAAACTTTGTGGAGTTGATTTTTGCATACACAGGGAACATATCCTGGATGTCCAGCCAACCAGAGAGAGATACTGTGTATTGGTATCTTGAATACATTCAAGAAATGTCTACATCCTCCCTGCCAAATTTTACAGGGAAGAAAAGGTACAAGAGAATTCATTGATAATTCTAAGAACAGGTAGAAAATGGCTTTTCTCTTAAAAATAGCAAAGTAGATAGGTTACATTTCTCAGCTAGGAAATACACTGTTTTTCTTTGTTTTGGTAGAGTTCAGACCAACTCAACAATTTTCTCCTGTCACTAACACTTGAGATGATTACTTGAGCCTTAGGATTTAGAGATGGAAAAGAATATTTAATTTGCCATGGTACTGTAAGATCGTTGTAAGACACTACAATAGCTTCATTCATCCAATTTACACAGATGTATCCTAATGTTCCACAAAACAGAATATTTTTCTTAAAGATTATACGCAGCATAAATATTTATTTAAGAGAATATAATCCACCAGGTTTTAATGACTTTCAATTAAATCTATACTGTTGTTTTAGTGGATAGTGTTAATATAGATGATGGTTTACTGGTGAATTGAGAGGCCTCTGTTTATGACGCATTAACTGCATATTGAGCCATATAGACCAATGGCCATATAAAGCAATGGCTGTGGCATTACACATATCACATAAAAAGGAAATATCTCAATGTTTTTATGCATTTTCTGTTTCAAGAATATAAAATTTTCTTCTATCACTTGAATTAGAAGCTGGCATGAAATGGTTAGATGGTTTATTTGTGTCTGTCTAATGCTGATTTGGTTTTGAGCAAATAGAAGTGGCTAGAACATATCTGTTTAAAAGAAAACCAATAGAAAAACAAACAGAAAAAAGTAAAAAGGCGTTGTATTCTCTTGGGGTTGGACCAGATGACCTTCAGTGGTCCATTCCAACCTTAACTATTCTGTGATTCTGTGAAAATCAAATATTAAATAAATTTGTTAATGGAAAGTTTATTTATTTTTTAATTGATTTTTAAAATTCAGAGTATTAGGTTAATTTTCTCACGAACACCAATTTTATGGGAAAAATTATCATCTTTTAAAATTATAATATAATTGTGAAAAAAGAAGTCCATGATTCCTATAGCTCCCACACCAGTCAAGAAATCAAAAATGGCAGTGGTGCTCAAAACTGCACTCAGAATACCAGCACAGATTTCTATTAATAAATTATAAGCCATGTAATAATTAATAAAATTAGCAATTAAAGATACCATTTGACAAATTACTTAAACTAACTAGGCAGTTCTCACTTATCACTGTTGTTGCAATAGATTTTTCAAGCATATTGATAATTTCAAACTCCTGAAAACTGAAGTTAGAAACTAAGTCTCCTAAAATAAGGCCCTTAAATGAATGTATCCTAATAATTAATCAGTCCAGCTATTAGACTTGTGTGAAAATAAAAACTTTAATTTTATAGAGTAAAAAAGGCAAAAGCTATCTTCAAATTATGTGGGATTAAACATTTTAACTCTTCGATTAACATGCAAAAACTATCAGGAAAAAAGTCTTCAAATATATGCTAACTGAATGG
This sequence comes from Nyctibius grandis, assembly GCF_013368605.1. NCBI lineage: Eukaryota > Metazoa > Chordata > Aves > Nyctibiiformes > Nyctibiidae > Nyctibius > Nyctibius grandis. The sequence continues at coordinate 38,201,770 of NC_090666.1, forward strand.
CTCAAATTATTTTGAAAATTAGTAAACACAGAAGAGAGGGCTAAAAAGAGTTCACTTCTGTGAATAAATGAAACAAAACGTAAGAACTGTCTTCCATGTAATATGAACTTCTTGTTATTTAGTAACACACTTCTTAAAAAAAGATGGGATATTTTATGAAACATCTGCTTTCCTCTTAGTAAAAGAAAATCTTTACAGAGTGGTAAATATAACAAAATGTGGTTTAGTACCTGCATTAATCTTTCTATTATACAATTTGATACATAACGATGCTATAGCAAGCATTGGTAATGCATTTTAGACTACAGATATCCAGTGTAGCTGAAAGTCAGATAATAAGAAACTAACTAGTGCTTCCTATCTTCTGTTTTCATATAAAATATTTCAATAGAAAATTAGAATTACTAATGAATTACTGCAAAATGGTTGCTTCATACCCAGCTTGAGGATCTAAGCACAGATCTCTAGGAAACTTCACCCTTTTGCTCACAAGGACAGTAGGGTATAAGCCACTGAGTTTAGACACCTCAATAATTCTCTTTTCAGTATCAGACCAGTAGAGATTCTTCCCAATCCAATCAACAGCCAATGCATTGGGAACAGCTGTATTGTGGACTACCTAGAAAAGCAAAAAAATACATAAATTATTCATCTAAATACTGGGAAAAGGAACAACAACTCAAGAATTAATACCAGAACATTAAGAGGTTGGATATACGATACAGTGACATACAACATGTGAAAAATAGGTATTATTCCCTGTTAAACAATGACACTTCTAAAGTAATGACACTTCTTAAGTAACTAAGACAATGTGACACTTTCCTTATAGTAAGGAAGAATGAATACCATGATGTAGTAAATATCAAATGTCCAACTTCCCTACATTATGCACTAACTTTTAAGAATTAAGTATCTTTCATTTTTCATCTTAAGTTTCTAATTTTCCTTTTGTCTTAATTAAAAAAAAAAAATACTTTTTTCCCTTTACTATTCTGTATATTTTTCACAGAACAGAGTCGAGATGAGGCTTCTCTCCTCGTGGCAACCCCTCAAACATGTCTGCTTATTAGCTGACCAGTCTCTCACCAGAGAGACTGGCATATATTCCATTTTAATATCACAGTGGCGCCATATGTCATCATGACAGATAGACCAAGAGGGCACTCAACTCAGGCAAACAGAAAAAGATTACCTAGTTGGAAAGTAAACACTGTGCTAATAGTAAACACTATTTCCAACATTCTCGTGGCAGAAGAAAGAGGCACTTTCTAAGAATTACTTAAATTTCAAAAAGGACTACATTATTAAGGAATAAACTAAGAGAGAGAGAAGCAATTTAGTGACCTACTGGAAAGCCTACGCTCTACTGACAGGGGTGTGTTATTCTCAAGGTTTTTGACTACTTGAGTAATTCTGAGACTTGAACAAATGCCTTTAGATATACATGATTACATTATCTCATCACGATTGTATGACTCAATCTTGCTTGGCCGAGAGTACTTCATGTTAAGTGTTGACTGACATTTGAATATTCCCAATCATTAGAGTCCAGCTTCTTCTAGAATTAAAAATTCTATTCCTGATAAGGTCTGTTCTGACCTATTCTAGTCCTGATTAGGTCTGTGCAACTAGAACTTAAGGAAAAAAATCAGAGAGCAATATTTAAAAATATTTGAGATTTCTTAAGTGCTAATAATGGGTTTATTACTGTAGTGTACATTCTAATTTATCATCATCTTCACCACTAAAAGCATGTGAAATAGAGGATAAACTTTACACAAACCTGATTATGTATAACTAAATGTGTTATTTTTAATTTTATTTACCATTTGAAGATACTGAAAAACCTTTAAGATAAGGAGGGACACTGCGAGATACTTTAAACCAATTTTATAGTTATGAATACGTAGAAGTACCCTTTCGGGTTATTACATTACTTATCACCTTATAAAATCTTTTTAAAATTAAATCCAGGCAGGCACTGACTTTTTAATATGAATAAAATACTGTATTTTCTAATACCTTAGCACGACCAGCTTCACTGTTCTATAAATGTGTAATTGCAGCAACTGCTGCACTGTAACATGGGACATTTCACGTAGAAACGGGTAGCTCTGCAAACTTGGATAGTGGCTTAGCTACATTATCTAGAAGCACCAACTGAAGTAATTAGTCTCTCTTTTGTGATGATTTTTCCTTTGGAAGGTCACTTTAAGCTTATTCTCATCACTGAGATCACCAATGTGACAATTAATGTACACGATCCAGCTTACTACAGCATTTTCCAACAACAGATTTCATTTGAATCTATGATACTATACATAAAGCACTGTGTTAATGTTTGAACAAATTTATATGAAAAAGTTGTTGCTTTAATTGCTTAAATATCTCCTCCATGATCAGATGCAGGAGAAAAATGAGATGCCATCAGGTTTCCCAGACCAAGAAAACTAGAGCTGGTATGCTGAAAAGATGCTATCTTTTAAAAGGGAAATCCTAGGTAAGATATCAAACAGTATCATTTACACTAACAGTATATTTATTTATAGCAAATAGTAAAACAAGAAACATGAAGGAAATATGAAATTCATACTTCAAGGGAAAAAGTTGTCAACCATAAAAACTCTTTCATGATAAAAAAAATTAAACAGGTTTACTGGGAAACTAATTATTTTTAGCATCAATTACTAAATATGTGCTATAGTAACCTATTAAAATCTAAGTCAAAGAGACCTAAAGCTATCATTTGGCACTGGATAAAAGCGTACTGACAGAACACCAGACAGCTACAATATGTAATTCTTGATAAATTTTTCCACACATTTTTAGCTTACAGAGGCCAAACCTGGGCCAAGTTTTTCAGTGGAAAAAAAAATTCTTATGAAAATTAAATGCACGTATTTTCACAATTTTTGATTTGAATTTGGCATCCTGAGTAAAATCTCCATCAAGATGATACTCGTTCTGTAAATTGCAAAATATTAATGAAGGAAAAAAGAAATACCCTCCAAGCCCCCAACCTAATTTTCTTCTAATGTTTGTTCAAATTTGTGAAACCTTTCCTTAAAAAAATGGAATTATTATTACATCATTAGAAAGCAACAGGAGTTTTTTGTACTCTCCCATCTGGCAATTACAACTTTTTGACAGACAAAACTTCTTTGTTCTTCTTGAAATAGTTAAGATTAGAAAGAAAAAGTCTGGGGTCATCCCCAGTCCTGAAAACATTCCCTAAAATAACAAAATACAGATTCATGCAGAATGGACAAGAAGCTGAATAGGATGCTTTGTAAAATGTTTAAAGGCAATAAATATGATTCAATGATTTCATGGATTTTGAACCCCACACTTGCCTGTCTCCTATTTTTTGCAGGAAGAATCTTTGCAGGGACTCACTAGAACTTTTGACTGCATGCTGGATTTTAGTTTTATCCCAATGCAATCAAGAGTGCCAGAACTCATGCTCATCCACATTTTTAAGTTCTAAGAAGAGTTATTTCTGTGTGAAGGATGGAAACAAGGTTCACTAATGCCAGTAAGTTCCAAACCTTAACCCTTAAAAAGACTAAAGTCTGTGTGCTCTGAGGATGTATCAGTCTGTGCACTAACCTGTAAATGAGAAATAGAAATCTTTTCTCCCTGCATAGTATACTGGTGTGCAATGCGGGAACAAAATTCACAGGATATGTTACTGCTTATTTGTTCTTTGTTTAAGAAGGTCAGACATAAGACAACAGGCAAAGAAGAATTCATAGACTCATAGAATGGTTTGGGTTGGAAGGGACCTTAAAGAACATCTAGTTCCAACCCCCCTGCCACAGGCAGGGACACCTTCCACTAGACCAGGTTGCTCCAAGCCCCATCCAGCCTGGCCTTAAACACTGCCGGGGGGGGGCATCCACAGCTTCTCTGGGCAACCTGGGCCAGTGTCTCACCACCTGCACAGGAAAGAGTTTCTTCCTAATACCTAATCTAAATCCACCCTCTTTCAGTTTAAAACCATTCCCCCTCATCCTGTCACTCCATGCCCTTGCAAAAGGCCCCTCTCCCGCTTTCCTGTAGGCCCCCTTCAGGTACTGGAAGGCTGCTATAAGGTCTCCCCGGAGCCTTCTCTTCTCCAGTCTGAACAGCCCCAACTCTCTCAGCCTGTGTCCATAGCAGAGGTGCTCCAGCCCTCTGATCATCTTTGTGGTCCTCCTCTGGACTCTCTCCAACAGCTCCATGTCCTTCTTATGTTGGGGCCCCAGAGCTGAACGCAGGACTCCAGGGGGGTCCTTCTGGGCTGCAAGCACACACTGACAGCTCATGTTGAGCTTCTCATCAACCATCACCCCCAAGTCCTTCTCCTCAGGGCTGTTCTCAATCCATTCTCCGCCCAGCCTGTATCTGTGCTTGGGATTGCCCCTACCCACATGCAGGACCTTGCACTTGGCCTTGTTGAACTTCATATGGTTCGCACAGGCCCAGCTCTCAAGCCTGTCCTTACCTCTTATCACAAATTCTAGAAAAATGTTCACGTAAGTCAATAAATGTGCTTAATAGTGGATTTGTGAACTTATTCCACTACAGAGGCAAAACAGACAGGCTGTGCAGAAATGGGAGAGCAGTTTTATCCTGGATTATTCACAACACAGACACTGAGTTATTTTCATTATCAGTGTAGTGGAGATGAGACAAAAACAAACTGAAGACCATGGAAAACTGTATATGAAGAATACATCAGTGTATTTACACAGCTTACACCTAATTATACCTCTTTTTTCTTTGTCGTCCTGTAAACCACATGGAACTGCCAATTCAGTCAACTGTCAATTAAGTCATAAGGAATTTAGCTCAAAAATACAGTCCTCTTAGCCCCTCTCCCTACTTAAATAAGATAAAAATGCAATTAAATTTCACTAGGACTTGCTAGCTCATGCTGTGCTTGTATGCATATACCAAAACCTCACAATCAGGGTTAAAAGCACGAAGGAGCATTTCCCAAAATACTCAAAAAATGTAATTCTAGTAGCGTCATTATTAATCCCTACTTACCTTGATGTCACTTCCATTTAAACACATTCTGTTTATGCGACTGCCATTTGGTCTGCTGGAATCAATCCAATAGATGAACTCTTCTCTATAGTCGAAGTCTATTGCAATCACATTGTTCAGTCCCTAAAAACAGGAAAAAAAAGTCCACTTATTCAAATGTTTGAATACCAACTGTTTGCTAGCATTCACAATGCAAAATACATTGCATGTAATATTCAAAATGCTTTATTTTATTGACTGCATATTTTTGAAGTACCTCTCATTTTTCCATAAATTACTTGTAAATAATCAGAATAAGATAAAAACTGTAACAGAAATAAATATGGCAACAAAGAACTATCTCACTTCAAAAATGGAGATGACGTATGAAACTACAGGAAGCTTCTGTGTTTTTCACTGTTATTATTAAAATGAACTTTAACAGTAAATACTTTAGCTTTTGCTCAATTTGTCTGTTAATTACTACCTTTGGCAGTACTTTGGCAAACTAGAAGACATTCATTTTATAACAATGCTCAGAAATAGCGTAAAATTTATTATCGTACATAATGAAAACATTTCATTGTTAATATAGATTACTCAAGAATTCAAAACTGTCATGTCCAAAAAAGCATGAATTTTAATTCCTAAGTAAGGTTTTCAATTCTTAGATGCTACATTATAGGTACTGTGTACATATACATATGTGTAGACACACACACATAGATGTAGTATATACATAAAGTGTGGAAGTCAGAGATCCAGCAGGCATCTGGAAGTCTCCTATGCCTCCAATTATTAAGCCAATACATTGTAAGAAAGGGTGATGTCATATTTGAGGTACTTCTATACGTCGGAAAGAGCAATGCTATAATAATGGCTTTTCATCCCAAATGGCAGTAAGAAAGAGAGGTATTGCATTCAGATCATGGCTCTTATTTCCTTATCTGAGACTAGGAAAGCTTTGCCCCATAACCTGCTTAAAACTCCGATGTGTAGTGGAATCACAATTATTCTTAATATACAAAGATGTTATCAATCAAAGATAGAGCGGCAGTGGTAAAAAGAACAGAAGTAGTTTGCACTCCTTTTAAAACCACAAGATCAGTTAATCAATTCTGTTATCGGCCCAATGACATTCTACTCTCAGGTAGATCAGCAACCTCCCTTGTTAACGTAATTCACGGGTGTAGAGGGGACGTGCTGGACTAGCCAACTCTAAAACAAGCAACTAACAACGACGATATTTTATTGTAGAGAAAGTGATACACGGCTTATCTGCCAAGTACAACAGTGTAATACTGTAAATCTGTCTTTTGATCAAAATGTAGAGGAAAAGAGTGATTAAGCCGCATAAACCTTCATTAAAGCCTTAAACAATATAGTGTTGGAGGACTGCTCTCATTTTCAAAAGTCACATATCCATGCACACAGTGTTGTAAAAAACCAGCTGCAGTTCTGTCAGTCATAACTGTGCTGCAAAACGCTTTTCCTGTCTCTTTTTCTACTATTAGTATAAATGCATCTACAGATAAACCCCCACCCCAAATTCTTAACAAAAGAGACAACAGGTGAATGAACACAAAAGACTATCACAAATTTCACAGAATCACAGAATCAATCAGGTTGGAAGAGACCTCTGGGATCATTGAGTCCAACCATTGCCCTGACACCACCATGTCAACTAGACCATGGCACTAAATGGCCACTAAAATAAGAAATTTGTAACATTCTAGAAATCAAGGTCAGTAACTTGTGAAAAATTAGCCTTTTATCTACACATTCTACACCACTGTAAAAGTTTCTTAAGTATCCAGACTAATAAAGAGAACTGACTGCCTGCAAGTCTTTGGTTTCAAGTGTTTTATTTTGGGTAAGCTTAGTTCCAATACTTATCAGAACATCAGCTGCAGGTAAAATTATTTCTGTACGTCTTCAACAGAGTTCTTTATCCAAACAACATCTCCTCCTCGTGATCTACATGCCACTTTTAGGTCCTCCTAGCCTAATTCTTTGTCATATCTCATGTAATCTGATTTTAGAAGGAATAGGGATGGCATCAGCTGCATTAGCCTCTCATCTTAAGCCTGTGTTTTTGTTTCTGTAACATACAGCACATGGTATCCTAGGTCATGATTTGTGTGCCCTTGGTGCCCCCATTAAAAAAGTGCAGGTAAAAAACAAATAATGAGTAGCAAGATTCTATCTACTCTGTCTATGGAAACCCTAAGGATTTTGACTATCAGGAGTGAAGGAAATGGAAGGCAAAGAACATACACAAATCACAATTCAAGCAGTTGTATTGTTTATGTATATTTGGGGGAAAAAAAAAAAAAGGAGAGAAAAAAGCTGGCACGTAGCAACTCAGAGAAGACTGAATGAGCTCCTACTTTCAGCTCCTACTTTCAGCTGTATATAAACTCTGAGTTTATATGAACAAGTGTTAGAATGGCAAAGCACAGATCAAATACACAGAGAAGGGTGGTTCTGCTCCTTTGCCAGAGCAGCTCTGGTATTTGCCTTCATCTGGTAGATGTCTAAGAAAACACCAATCCATCATAACATTACAAGGACAAAAAGATGTCCTTATGAGGAAGACAGCCCACCTGTTCTGCTGGTATACCTCCCTCTTTTGTTTCAAATCTAGATGCTTTTAAAAACGCTATATTTTAGGATCAAAGGCCAGTAGGTTCAATAGCAGAGGTATTTCTCAGACTAGTGAATTAATGTGATATGGAAAACACAGATTCTCTTCAATGGCTGGAGCTATACGGTCTCTAATGGACTGAAGTGGAGTCCATTAAATTCAAGACTGATGAAGCTCTGAGCCAATCTGTCAGCCATAAAGAAAATTTACTGTTGCTCCCCTCTTTTCACAGGCTTCTATTAAGAGATATACCAGCAAAAGAGGAGAGAGGCAGTGAGATGTAAATGAGAGGTAGTCAAAAGGATTTCAGAAGAACAAGCAGACTTTTAACATAACGCTTGCTATGCTTAAATAAAGTCAATGTTTAATGCAAGATGGTTAATTTTGTAATTACTGCTGCGAAGACCTGAACACCTCTCTTGTGACATTAAGATGCACAGCTTACTGATAAAGTCATAAAAACCCTAATGCTACTGACTGGAATAACTGATTTTTCTAGTCTTTCTACAATTGATTAATTAGTACTCAAGGAAACAGACATTTTTCTTAAAACATATTTTGGAACTCTAAACTATGGTATGTAACTACACTTAGGTGAAGCATAGAAGCAGAGCAGCAACTGCTAAAATGACAGCTCTGTACTTACTGGATGACTTTGTTTTTGTAGTTTTCAAATAAGTTTTTTTTTCCCATTATAATAATTTAGAGTAATTATGTAAAAAGTTAAGATTTAGCCAAAGATATACATTAACGTATTATAATACCGTAAATCTTGGAATTGTGTGTCTAAATCAAAAAAATAGATTTGAATTATTACAGTAAGTAGCCCAAATAATACATGACCAAATAGTTTGGGTTTTTTTTTTTTTTGAAAACTGAAATATACAAATTGAGCAAAACATACTGTGATGGAAGAGGATCACAAATAACGTAATTTTTTTAGTACATCAGAATGACTGACGAAACAACTGCCTGAGCTTTAATCATGTCAAACTCAGATAAATTAGTCAATTTGAAATATTATAAAAACTGTGGCGGTACTGCAGTTGTTCTATGGTGCATACAATGCCAATTGTAGGATAATGTTTCTGTCAGTTGCACACTTTAGAAAAGAATAAAAGTATTGAGTTAAACTTAGAGCATGGTACTATGATTATACCTGTTTCAACAAAGTGTAGTTGGATCCATCAGTGCTAATTTTTCTTATTTCATGATGATCAGCCAGAATTAAGAAAGGTTCCTCATCTAAACCCCGGGAGAAAGAATATATTAGACTAGCTTTTACGTTAATTTATGGAAATCAGGAATACAATGCTGAAATACAGATGGTTTGAAAAATAAATGTTACATGCTCTGATCAATGTTATGGATGAAAGAAATATTTAAAACATTCAAATGTTCCAAGAAAGATCAATGATGCAGTATAAAAATGAACAAAGCAATCAATTAGTATATCTTTCAATGTAATTTAATTTTTTTCCTTTGTAATATGGGAACCATACTGTATTTTATGCTAATTTAATGTCAGAGATTAAATTTGAAATATATTTCATACCATTTGTTTTAATTTCAACATTCACTTTCAAATTACCACTAAGACTATTATTGTTACGGTGGCAAACCAAGAACATTTTGACAATTGCTTTTTGAGATTTCAATACTCTGAAAATTATAGACATAAAGAAACAGCTATTTGGACAAACCTTGTTTCTCTAGTTCTGAACTGAAGCCAGATTTTGCTTTTTTATCCCTGGTTTTCTAGTTTATCAGAAAATATTCCTTCAGATACTCATTCACGCCATCACTTACTTTGAAACATCTCTGACACTGACAAACATAACAGTAAAAGAAATATATATTTTTTAAAAAGCTGTCTTAGTTTTAGCTCTATTAACAGACACTTCAGCTAAAATAAAAAAAAATACTACTAATAATTAAAAATGTATTTAAGACTTGTATTTACTGCTCATACATTCTTGAGTGTAATGTGTTGTCCAACCTACTCTGCTCTTGTACTTAATACATTGTACCACCTTGCTTGCGTTTTATGTTCAACTCTTAAGACATTCTCCAGTTCTTAAATGATCCGAGGCATCATCCTCAGGACTGACTGTTAGTGGTTTGTGGAGAACGGCTGTAATGCTCTGCTCTGCTGTAAAGAGTTCAAGGCAATTCACGCAAGAAATCTGCCTTAGGCCACACATTCACATGTTGGCTCCTCTTCGCAGCACAACCATTCTTGCCACAGCACAACAGCTTTGTTGTGATCAGTTCTGCAGTTTGAGATATTACAACTCCAATGAACTGTACTATGGTGCGTTCCAGCTCCCCTTCTCATTTGAGTGATCTATGGCTTCTATGTGTATGATTGGCTTGCAAGGCGTGAGACAGGAGCAAAGCAAAAAACAGATCCTGTATTTCAGCCCTCTCCTGTGTTTCCTCTGATCACTCAGGGAAGCACCTGACACAGGACAATGAGGCAGAGGTTCCAGTCTTGTTGTTTAGAAAGAAAATAGAAGTTTTTTTGATATTTCAAAACAAAACACAAACAACTCTGTGCAAGACTGGAATAAGAAGGAGTCTGCTCAAGCTGAAGATTGCCTGATCTATGAAGGAAATCCAGCAGAATGCAGTAATGGGTTTTTTTGGTTTTCCTGTTGACATTTTGCTCTTCCTTTCACTGATCTAGTGAATCACACTCACTGAAGCAAATAAAAATAACATCAGTAGCATAGACAGAGGGGTGGGAAATAACCAATGTTCTTTTATATCTTGAACTTCACTGTATATTAGACTGGAGGATTTCATATGCTATAGGAATAATGGATTTTGCAATTTCTATTATTTTTTCCTCTTCCCCCTTTTCATACCAGGAAGTTTGAAGTACATTCTAATATTCTAAAGTTGATGAAATAGAACAGCAAAGGTCTTTTAAACACTTATCATAAACATACTACTAACACGTGACTCAGAAGCAGAATTAAGTGATGTATTTTAACTTCCCTGATAATTTTTCTAATAAAGTTACTAATTCAACTTTCATAACCCCCTGTAACTATTCACTACAAATGATTTGAGCACAATACATACTAAAAATAGAAATTATTATTACATTCAGACATTGAATCACATTCCTATCATTTACTGAAGAAGTAGTGTGCTTCAAAGTAACTCTGTTTATCTTGCATAAGAGATTAACAGAGACCTTGGGGCAAAGGTATTTCACAAATTATTTTGGATACAGCTGTGGATTAAAAAAAAAAAGTTATACCTGAAAGGGATTTGCAGCCATTTAGGTTATCAGGCTGTATTTCATACCCATCTGCACACAAGCATTTGTAGGTTCCATATGTATTGATGCATTGCTGGCTACAGGGAAATCCAGATGAACATTCATCAATATCTGTACATGTTTTGCCATCATCCTTCAGCTGGAATCCAGGCCAGCATTTGCACTGGGAAAGAAAAACAAATACATTCATATCTGTTTGTTATCTTATGTACTTTCTTCTGAATATGTTAGCATCATAAACTTTTTCATGTAGTCTCAGTTTTTCAAGTAACATCTTAATTACATAGCTATTTATACTGTTTACAGGCAGACATATCTACATGTCTTTTCAGCTATTGCTGGTGGGATCCTAAGTACAGCTCCCTCCCAAATAACCCTGCAGAATGAGTAATTATTCTTTCTTCGTTAACTGACGAAAAAGTAAAACATCTTTTAAAAAATATGGAGAGGATTCTTCCGTGAAAATAAAGATGAACAGACCTTTTGGACTTCTTTATTTTCAAGTACACATAATGCTCTTCAGTAAAGATATACAGTTTTTAATATTTTTTCTTGAAGCACTGGTAACATCCAGCATTCTGTGTAACAGATACAGTACTGTGAATGAGAACTCTCAAAGCTGATTTTTATTGGGGTCTGATGATCACCATGGCAAGCTTATCACATGCAATGTAAGTGATGCAAAATACAACAGGGTAGAGGGGTTTTGAAATAAGGGCATAGTTTTATCAATAGAAAACTCTGTGTCATGTTCCCTCCTGTATTCTCTATTATTCTCTGCAGAGACCCATGATATGCTTTCTCCACAACGACACTACTTCAAGGCGGCTTTTGCTGTACCCAACCTAGTCTCCAGCTCTCTAGTCTCTGGCCTCCTGAGTAGGTCACAGTTTCAGAGGTTTGAACACCTTTAGAGCTAAGCCATGGACAGATTTTATTTAGTCCTCAGTGGCTCAATATTCTATTAAAAAGATGGAACATTTAGAGGTGCAGTTAGGGATACTTCAGAGTTAAAACCCTGATAAAAATCTCTCCTCTATTCTCAGCTTCTACTTACCAGTTAGTGCAGTCAGGGGCTAGGGTTTACATAAAAGCCAAGAGGTATTCCTCTCTACATCTCAAGGCCAAAGAGCAGAGTCAGGTGATTCAGAAAACACCACCATATGCAGACAACTAATGGTTTTATTCTGCAACTAAGGCAATTATACGTTGTTTAAATATTTCTGTAACTATCTTTGACTTAGAAAAAATTTTGGAGAAAACTTATTCCTGCTATTCACTCCTATGTGTTTCCCTTTTTCATGACTGATTTTCAGTGGTCTGTATACATCAGTATGACCTGATGTATTTAAAGCATTGTATGTTCTTTTCCATAGGTTAAAAGTATGTATTGTAGCAGTATTTTTACACAATTGGCAATTGTCTGCTTACTAGAAATAAAAATTTGAATGTTACTATGGCAGGTCAGCTACTTCATTATAAGGAAGTACAACACACTGGAGTTTTATTATAATCACACAGTAGTTATGAAACAGTTAAGAATTAAGACTTTGCATTATATTACACCACATTTTGTAATTGTTCACCTTGTATCCAACAGGAAGATCCTGACAATCTTGAGAACAGCCGCTAACTTTCTTACTGAGGCATTCATTAACGTGGCAGCTTTTCTCATCAGATCCATCACTACAATCTTCTTTGTTATCACACACATCACTTTGAGGAATACACTTGCCATTTTTGCACATAAAAAAAGAGCTGTTACATGACTGCTCTGGAAAACAAAAAAAGAGAACACAACTTTGTGTAGTCTCTTAGTATTTCGAATTAATTTTCTCAGGGACCAGCTGCAATGTGTTCATATGAGATGAAACAACTGTGTAAAAATTAAATATTCATTTCTTATTGATAGCATTATAATACCTCTTTACTTTTCAGTGTCTTTAAAGGTTATTCGTCTCCTGGAAAATGTGTGAATACTTCAACTTATTAATCCATCCTACACATTTGTTTTCATATAATTGAGAATACTCTACATTATCTCTGCACAAAATACATTTCTATAGTTTACAAAACTTAAAAAGCATGGCTTCTCTCTCCTGTGGATGCTGAGGTGTTAGTAACATGACCGACTGAATTCCAATGCATTTCTTATCTGAGGGAACGTATTTATGTTTTTATCCCTGTTTGGCAAAACTTGAATACATCAGCCCAGATACATTCAGGTTCTTCAAATCAGAATCAGAACACTTATAAAGTAGGTATATGTTACCTTACCTCAAAGCAAATGACTGATTTCCATCAAAATTGGTATAATGGGCTGGGCCACTGTACAATAAAGTCATAAGATCTAGACAGAAGAATTGGTCTTTCAAAAAGCCACAGAATAGGGTATGATATACACACCAGGATTCATTTTCCACTCAAAAACCAGCCAGACCTCAGGAAACTTATGCCAGTAGAAAGTATCAATAAAACGAATCACATTTGGTCAGTCATTTGCTAATAAAATTAGTCCGGTTTTTAATATAGGAAGAACAACCTAACATCCCCTTTTGTATGATCTGCTTCTGTGTGATGAGTATATTAAATATAGTAAATATTTTCAGGGCAAGCTATGAACTTTGATAATAATTATGTTAATATCATCTTATTTTAGTACTAAGAGAATGTACGCATTAATGAACTAGCAGCCTTCTTATGCCATAGGAACTGATGGCTTGAACTTTGTGAGCTGAGGTTTTGCATGCTGAGGACTGACAACAGGAACATCACTGTGAAAGCACTGGATATTTTAGCAACAAGGTTGCCTATCTACAATCCTAAACCATTGCTTTCTAAAAAGAAAGGTCAAATGTGTTACTCAAAAAATTAAATATGAACCTGAACTTTTGCATTTTATGTTTATAGGTGCTTCATCAGAATGGTCTGGGCAGTCAAAATCACCGTCACATTGCCACTGGGAATTTAACAGGCATCTTCCATCAGCACAAGTGAATTCTCCAGGATGACAGTGACGATACCCTAGAAATACAGTGATCAATTACTTCATAATTTGCTTCATACTTTTGACATAAAATTTTACAAGACAATGTAAGTAAAAGCATCTTTTGTTCCATAAAAGGCTACAAAGCATTATATGCTTATACACAAGTGTCTACAAAGAAAGAACTCAAATATCTCTTATGCAGCACAGTATAGTCACAAAACAATTCCCACATGTGTAAAATGCTCTCAATCATAAATACATTTTCTTTTAGGTGTAATTTAACTTTTTGCTAATATTAGGAAATAGCTTTCTAACAGACATTTTAGAAATTACTATACCTAGCAAATATTTTTGTAATATGCTTTCTACTATATGTTTTCCCTTTAAAAACTTCAGAACACTAATAATTTTAATCATTCTAAACATGCATTTTCTTAGATGGCCACAAAATCAATATATATAAAATGTATACATTTTAAAAGTTGAAGTGGATTTCTAACAGAAAATACTATATAATGAAGTAAAGAAACCACAGACAGGCATTTGCTTCTTCGAACAGCTGGAGTGTTCAATCTGGAGTTCAAAACCAACAAAGCAGTAGAAAAATTTAGAAAAGTCAGCACAAATTTAGTTTTTTCTATTCAATTTTGAAACATGAAAGTTGAAAAATTCCCAGAGGGAAAAGATGTTTACTGGTAAGATTCGTTACACTAAACCAACTACTACAAAACTTATGGTTCTGTTTGGGAAAGAAAAGCATAACCTTTCCTGTATTCTACAACTATAAATTCTGCCTCATATACTCTGCAGTCCTTTCAAAGAACCTTGAAAGCAAGCCTTGATTTAATTTAAAACTCAAGAAAAAAAAATAAATATGGTTATAAAGGAAGAATTATGTAGCAATATTCATTCTGATTACAAAGAATGATTTTGCAATTTTTTTTAGAAAAATTATACTGAATTGTTTAACATTCTTTCCTCTTGGAAAAAAAAAAAAATGCAGATTTTAACCTCCAAAATTTTGAGTCTTCCAAGAAATAAATCCAAATTATAATAACTACTGAAGCTTTAACGACTGAGGCTGTGAACATCTGAAATGAGCACTCATAACTTTGTACTCAGTAGAAGAAGAAAGTTAATATTTGTTCTTTTCTTCTAATTACTGTATTTCCTTCTATGTAGGCACAGCTTTTTTCTGATAGCAGATGGAGACATAACATTTGACAGTCTGGGATGAGATATCCCTTTCCATCAAGAGCTTTAAACCTCTTGCATATCTTTAGTTGTCATTTAAAAATGTGTTAATGTACTATTTTCAAAATGCAATATGTTATCACATCAATTAGAATCAGAGACTCAGAATCGTTTTGGTTGGAAAGGACCTTTAAGATCATTGAGTCCAACTGTTAACCCAGCACTGCCAAGTCCACCACTAAACCATGTCCCTCAGCACCACATCTACTCATCTTTTAAATACCTCCACGGATAGTGACTCTACCACTTCCCTGGGCAGCCTGTTCCAATACTTGGAAATGCAAACAAGAAAATATACCTTTCAATGATACAGATGGGAAAAAAAAAAAACCCACTAGATTTTTTAAATGGATTCCCTTAATTCAGGTTTTAGGAATGTATTTCAAACCAAATTTCATCCCATTCAGTAGACCGGCTGCTAAAGAGTATTTTTTTTTTTTTTTTGGGGAGGGGATATCAAGAAGCAAAGGTCTAGCTCTAGAACGTAATAGAACTATGATCAGGCTACCTAGTTTGCAGCCAAATCAGAAATCACATCTTTAAAATCTTGGTGAATTTGGTGGTTTGTTTTTACATCCTGACAACATCTCAAAAGTCTGTTTTGGAATTTGATTCCTACTCTTTACAAGTAGTTCCCTTTCTCATAAAAGAATGTAACCTTTTCCTACAATTACACTATAACAAGTTTACCATACAAGTCAGGCACTAAGGTGTGTATTTGATTACCAGCTGAGACAAAATTGCATTGGAGCAGGGCAACATGTAACAAACGTTGCTGTAGATTTCAGTTTACTCAGTAGAAATTGAATAGAGCCAGTGCCTGAAGGCAGGTCCATACTACAATTAGGTCAAGGGTTTGTACATCCTCTGTTTCTGTTGCTGTTTCCTCCTTATTGTCTCTTTCCAAAAGTCTGTCAAACCATCACTGTTTATTTGTCAGTATTTTAAGGGACCATGCATGTATATGATGCTATAGAAAACAAATGAAATACACCAGCAAGAAATTATAAGCATGTAGAAAAAAAAAATGCACCTATTTCCGAAGTTTGTGACTGTTTAGTTCTAAATAGGTATTTAGGAAATTAAGACTGCTTCCACGTAAAATCTGATCAGAAAGGTTCTCTTACTCCCCCCACCATTCAACTTGATCATATGACAGAATCAACTAGGTTGGGAGAGATCTCTGGGATCGAGTCCAACCTTTGACCTAACACCACTGTGTCAACTAGACCATGGCACTAAGTGCCACATCCAGTCTTCTCTTAAACACCTCCAGGGATAGTGACTCCGCTGCCTCCCTGGGTAGCCCATGCCAATGCCTAATAACCCTTTCTGTGAAGAAATTTTTCCCAGTGTCTAACCTGAACTTTCCCTGGCACAGCTTGAGGCTATGTCCTCTAGTCCTGTTGCTAGCTGCCTGGGAGAAGAGGCTGACCCCCATCCCGCTACACCCTCCTTTCAGGTAGTTGTAGACTGCAATAAGGTCTCCCCTGAGCCTTCTTTTCTCCAGGCTAAACAGTCCCAGTTTCCTCATCCGCTCCTCATAGCACATACCCTCTAGACTCTTCACCAGCTTTGTTGCCCTCCTCTGGACTCGCTCCAGCACCTCAATGTCTTTCTTGAAGTGAGGGGCCCAAAACTGGACACAGTACTCGAAGTGTGGCCTCGAGTGCTAAATAGAAGCGCTAAACAGAAGAACCAACTCATGAGTTACTTTCTATAAAGGGTTCTGGCACGCATAAACTATTGCTAATGGAGGAAATAATTTACAGTTTCATTATTGTGTGGGTCCGCTCTCACAGCCTCCTGTTGGCAAGATGGCCTGGATCACCACAGCTGTTAGGATAGCAATGTGAGTGTAACAGCGTGTGCTTTGAACCTGGCAGGATGGGCACACCCAGGGGAGCTGCCTATCTGACCTCGCGGAGAGCTACAGCCCTCTGTGGATTAGGGCATATGTGCTAGTAACCCCGGGTCCTGGGCTGGAGCAGAAGGTGCATATACTCTAATCTGTGTGTGCCTCTGTGTTCAGAATTTTATGGGCCTAGTTATAAATGGTGTTTAAAAATGCATAAGATATATCAACATTTTGCAGGTGTGATTCACCCACTGCGTTGCTGCTATTGATATTGAATGTATAGCTCACTGATTTCCAATTAGTTATCTGTCATTAATAAATCAATAACCTGCTTTGATCCTGATTTGGTTCAAACTACATGAACTAAGCAGTTTTTCCCTACAACAGCTTATTGTCACAAACCACTCCTTTCCAAACACCATGTAGTTCACGTAAGCGAAAAGCAAATGGAGTTTGCTAGCAAAGGCAGGTTTGTTCCCTTCTTTCTTCAAGGATCTAGAAGTCTATGCTGGCAAGTGGTGTGGCGCAGTAAGGGAGGGGCAGTGGAATGAAACAGCTGCTAAGGAGAACCCAATATCCACGCTAGCTGCATTTCGGGATTTTAGCTCATGTTAGCTCTCTCCTGCTGTTGTGGACTTCATGTTCACTGCTGGTTGAAGTATATCAGCTGGCTCAGCTTTACAGGCATTTGTGGCTCTTCTCCTTTCAGTTCACTTGCTCTGACACTGCTCCATGTGAGCCAAAACACAGTATGCGGGAGTGAGTGGGGGATTCACTTCAAAGGTGCTCTCCTGATCTGACCTATTTAATGTCAGTGCGGCAGGAATGGCTGCTGGCTCTTAGGTACCAGCCTACCTCTGGTGAGCATAGAGAGGGAAAGGACAATTTGGTGACTGCTCAGCTCATCACAGGAGCAGATTTCTTCCATGTCGTATACTGTTTAAGTGATGTTGATGAAATCTGTTCTTTATATGACCAGCAAACAAATCAGTTCTTATTTGCTACATTATATTATTGTCCTAAAATGTTCCATTACATGTTTGACTCGGATTTTACATGAAAAATTTTACTAAATGCAAACACCAAACATGTTTTTTCTTACAATCTTTGGATGTCTCATTACATCATTTATGCATATACACTCTTCAGGTGGTGTGTACAATAGAGATGCCTAAAATACATAGCTAGCTATCTTCTGCTGTGGTTCTCATCTCTTGAGTGCATTTCAGAGAGTAAATAAGCAATACAGATTTTAACTGCACAAAACCAGGCATGAAAATCAATAATTTGTCTTTTTGGACAGAATATTTGCTCTATATTTTCCATAATTATTATTTATATAGATGAATGTTCCTGAGTATGGCCTAGATATACTGTACAGACATTCACATAAGAAACCCTAAACTCATATGAATGGTGAAAATTAAATGTTCACATATGGCTTTAGTTGGTATCATTTAACTACAGCGATAATCATGATAGAGATGTTTGATTATTTGATAGAAAAAAATATGTATAGAGACAAAGACAACAAAGATACATTAAAAAGATATATATAATGAACACGAAATTATAGACTGTAATTTTAAAATTCTGTTAAATGCTATTAGCAAACAACTGTAAGTCATAACTATAGCAAATAATTTGTCACTGTAGCTCCAGCTCCCAGTTAATACCAAGTTGTATTCATAATTTACAAGTTAACATGAAAAATTTTAAAAGCAAAGAGCTTTCTTTTTCAATAGTGACTCAAAGTAACAGACCTTGCAGAAGGCCTTACGGTTAACAGCCAGAAATTTTTCTATTTACTCTACTTTTGTTATACTTGCCACATTCCAGAGATTCATCTGATCCATCTCCACAGTCATCATCATGGTCACATACAAACTGTTTGGGAATGCAGACTTTGTTATGGCACATGAAAGCATTCTCGTCACAAGTGTTATTAGGAGCTACGGAAAATACAGTACATAAAAATAAATGACATTGAGAACAGTAAAATATGCAGCCATTTTCTTGCAGAAAGATGAAATGAGAAGTAGTTAGTCTGAGTGGATTCAATAGAAATAACCGTAACTTCTGAGTCATACAAAAAGCACCCCACAATTCAATAGCAGAAGCAGCTACTCATCACCACAAAGATAGATAAATAAGTAAGCAAAGCTAAAAACTCATGTAATCCAACACAGAAAGGCTTCAGAAATTCATGCTGTCTACAAGTAACCTAAGGTCTGCCTCTGAGGAAAAGAACATTTGGGAAGTAGAGATGTCCTGCCTATGTTACTTTGCTCCTGAACAAAAGCAGCTCTTTAAAATCCATAAATACTCAAAATATATCTCAGCCTAGAAATGGTAAGTGATAGAATATGCATTCAGTGGACAGAACATATTTGAATATTTTTAACCTATACCATTTTTATATACATTAATAAAACAAAATCCCTAATGAAACTACTACTGAACTCCTGACACTTAATAGAAACGTATCTCAGAAGACTGGAAGTAATATTTTATAGGGCAAGAGATGTCAAGATCTGAACAATTAGCCAGAATAAATCGGAGCCAGAACTGTGTCTCCCTTTTTGACGCACAGCCTTCCCGATGTGCAGCAGCATTTTTTTCAGGAAGAGAAATAAAACTGCATTATCAACAATGTGCTAATTTTCAGTCGTAAACATGCTGTATAATATCTATGACATGACATACATACTGATCTTCAGCTGGTGTGCCTCAGTATATATTAACAAAACCTGAAGATGTTAGGCCGGTTAAAACATTGAAGGATCTTGGTATGTATGCTCATGTGGTCCATCAATCTTTACTAACAATCTTGACAGTATTGTCCTGGTTTGGCCTAAACCAGGCCAATTTTCCTTTCAGTGATTTTTACTTTCAGCTAAGTCTCTTCTAAGTAACTGCACTTTCTGAAACTAACTGCATGTTTTGCAGACAGTCTCTTCTTCTAGGGCTGATAACGCTCAAAGTTTGTAGTTATCACTGAGGCACTGGTAGGGATGTTATACAGAAAGGCTCTTGCTGTACTTAGTCTTAGAGAAACCAAGGTCACTGCTAAATTCCTCACTGCTTACGAGTGAAATGCCGAAGGGGGGTCACACCTGCAGGGAGGAGCAGACAGGGCAGGTGACCCAAAATTGACCAACGAAGGTATTCCATCGCATACACGTCATTCTCAGTAGAAAGCAGGGGGATCACGAGGGTTTCGGCCCCCTCTGCTGTTTTTGGGGGCCTCTGCCTGCTTGGGCTGCTTCTGCTGCTTCGGTCTGCTTCTGCAGCTTGAGCTTTTGGCCAGTGTCCAAGGAGGACTCTGCCCATTTTCCTGCTGCCCCCGATCCCGATCTGTGCATTCCTGAATCCAGCTCTTGACCGTCGCTGGGCCCAGCCTGGGCCTTCCCGGAGCCTGCCCTGCAGTGCCGGTGGTGACGTGGCCGACATCGGGGGAGCTCGATCTTGGTTTTGTATATATTTGTATATATTTGATTATTCCAATATCATTATTATACTCTTGTTCTTTATTATAGTTTATTAAAACTGTTTTAACTTTCCAACCTGTAAGTCTCTCTCCGTTTTCCCTTTCCCTTTCCTTTCAGGGGGGAGGGTTAACAGAGAGCGTCTGCCACAGGTTTAATAGCCGTCCCAGCTTTAAACCGTGACAGTATAAGGGTACGATAGTGCAGACACAAACAGCATCTGGATATTGTAAAGGTAGAACTACCAAGAAAAGAAATACTATATGTTTTTAACATGCACACATACCACAGCCTGCTGTAGACAGTTCATCACTTCCGTCAGGACAGTCTCTTTCACCATCACAAAGCCAGTGCTGGGGAACACAGGCATGGGAGCCTAAGCAGCTGAATGTATCTGCTGCGCAGGTCACTGAACCTGAAAAAACATTACATGTGAGTCTTGAACATGTTCTAATTTTTTTTTTTTTAAGGTAATGGGTAATGACTAAGGTTTTTTTATTTTTAAAATAAAACTGAAGGAAGATTTTGTTCTGCACAGTTTGATAAACATACTGGCTAATGTTGTATTTTACAGTAAAATTTTGACAATCTGCTATTTCTTCCATTCTTTTCCTTTATTCAGTTTCTTAATTTTCTGCAAGGAAATTTAATTTACCATACTTCATAAAAACTGTCCAGCAGAATAACTTTTCAAACCAATTTTGGTCTTTATGTTAGACTGCATGTCTGGACTGACCAAATAAAGGAACTAATCTTGTAAACCACATAATCCTCACATCGCTATACTCTATGCCAGGAGGAGAAAGGGATTCAAAACTTCCATGAGTCAGCCCCATGTAGAAGAGAACGTGTACCAAGTGCAATAGCAGTGAGAGTAAGAAAATGCCTGACAGTTCTAACACAAGTAACTCAACATATTGTTTATTTGACTAATTTTTATTTTTTTTTTAACAGGCCTTTCTCCAGATAAGAATATTATATCCTAGGACTAATTTTAAGGTGCTTGGAAGTACACTTTTGTGCAATCCATCGCTTAATGTATTCTCTCAGATAAGTTAAACATACTTCACTAAAAAGGAGACTGTATTTTCTACTAATCTTAATTAGAAATTAATAGTAAAACAAATTCAAAAATTTGATTTTTTTTGTACTATTTATGCAAGAGACAACTTTTGTTTACTTATACTCATTTGCCATTTTTTGACCCTTCTGAATTTAAACTTCATGTTAAAAAAATATTGATTTTCTAAGACTGAAAAATCTGAAGTCATCCTGATCTCTCTTTTCTTCTTGCAATTCATATCTGCCTCCTGTTCCTAAGGAGAAATACAGCCGTAACTCCCCGCTCTTCGTAACTGGTGTGGATTTTTCCCTCTTCAAGGCAGAGCCTACAATTTTATGGGTGGGCTTTCTTCTACACTGTATTGCCAGTGATATCAAAAGAAGTAATTCTGAACGAGCTTAAAAGAAAAAGGTATGTTGTAGTGACACTTTGCAATTTGCTGGCCTTTGTTTTCCCCTCCTTTTTTCTATTTTCTGCTCGAAGTTTCCTATTAAGCTTCAGGTCTTGATATTTCTTAGGGTATCACATTGTTCTATGGCAGTCCCAGATCACACAGAATCACAGAATCAATCAAGTTAGAAGAGACCTCTGGAATCATCAAGTCCCACCATTGCCCTGACACTACCATGTCAACTAGACCATGGCACTAAGTGCCATGTCCAGTCTTTTCTTAAACCCCTCCAGAGATGGTGACTCCACCACCTCCCTGGGCAGCCCATTCCAATGTCTAATGACCCTTTCTGAGAAGAAATTCTTCCTAATGTCCAACCTGAACCTCCCCTGGCAAAGCCTCAGGCTATGTCCTCTTGTTCTATCGCTAGTTGCCTGGGAGAAGAGGCTGACTCCCACTCCGCTACAACTTCCCTTCAGGTAGTTGTACACTGCAATAAGGACACCTCTGAGCCTCCTCTTCTCCAGGCTAAACAACCCCAGCTCCCTCTCAGCTGTTCCTCGTAGGTCAGACCCTCCAGACCCTTCACCAGCTTGGTTGCCCTCCTCTGGACTCACTCCAACACCTCAAGATGAGGTGCTTGTCTTATTTCACACCTTCTCCTTTTCGTAGGGGAGAGAGGCAGAGAGAAATCTTCCCTTTCAAACAGACATTGCCCTCAACTCCCCAGTCCTTAGCATGACCTGAATACCATGAAAAAATGTATTGTAGATGGATGTCAGTTTGAAGTTAATGCACTAATTCATTCATATTTTGCCATATTAGAATAGTATAATTTCCACCTTCGTCCTTTTCATTTGTTGGCATTTCTACATGTGTTTGAGTAAGAAACTACTTTAAAAAAAACACAACTCTGAGCACAAGCTTAAGAAATTTCTTCTCTGTCTACTTAACACTTCCAGTAAAGCTATCAACAATATTTTTACTATGGAATCACACATGAAATATGGAAGAAAATTATCTTTGTTGAATGGATTTTAAGAGGATTTTTGAAAAGAAATATTTAAGAGATAAAAGATAAAATTTTAAAAAGAAAATATTAAAGTACAGCATAGAGAAGGATGGAACCAATGTATAAAATATCATGAAATTGTGACAGTATGACTTGACACAAAGTGATTTTCTTTTGGAAAGAATTTACTAACACATTTCCAGTCAACTGAGCCCCAGAATGAAGGTAAAATTTTCAATTCCTGATGCAATTTGAAGGGTTTGGGAATTTGAGAGGAATATTATGTAATAATGCTTATAACTATATAAAAAAAAAATTAAAGGGAATAGGAGAAAGAGCTGGGAAAAAGAAAAACAACGTCAAAGTCTTCAGGCACCTATCACTGAAATGTAAAACTCAAACAGCGATACAGGGGTTTTACTTCAAGGATGGGAATGGGAGAAAAGTTTTGTTCTCCCTTTGCCCATCCTAGTGGGCCATTCATATCTTCACTGATAGACTACACACAAACCATACAGTGCCCACGAAAAGGTGTCTAACCGCTGGTTGGAGTGGACTGGGGGAGGATATCCTCTAATACCCTATCCTTAAAGCACACGCTCTTTGGAGATGCTGTACTTGTTCCCTTTCCACCACCTTCCTGGATCACTTGGGTCTCTTTCAGCGTGTATGATCTGACAGAATACAGAACTAAAATTATGCTACTTACCACAAATAGCATCACTCTCATCGAAACCATCTCCACAGTCATCCTCTCCATCACAAGTCCATTGCTTAGAGATGCATTTGTGTGCAGAGCAAGCAAATTGATTCCATGAACAAGACGAATCTAGGAATGACACCAGCCACTGCATTTGTTACGTTCACAACAGCACTGTGTTCCCTATATTTTCTAGCATAGTTTAGGAATCTCCACACTGCTCCTTTCTGTCCTCCCAATCTTAGTGTATTAAAACACAGTATAATCCTAGTCTTGGTGTTCAGGATGTTATCAGTTTGTCTAAGCATTTTGCATTCACCAATACATTCATATATATATAAATAAATAAATAGTAAAACATTCAAAATGCTTACATTCTAATATTTTTAAACATTTTGCTAGTGGGATGAGGACAAACACTTTAAAGACATAAATCTGGTTTGTGTATTTCACATGGATTTTATAACTATAGTGAACTGCTTTATTTTGGTAGTAGGGCAGAAATGGCACTGACCAAACACAGCCTTCCTCTTCATATTGCAGTATTTAATTATATCTTTAAAAGATTTCATGTTCTTTTCTCTCACAACAAAACTTGCTGTGTATTTGCATTCTGTTGTCCCATTTACACTTTTGTATACATAGAAAATAATGGCATGCTTCTGCATTTCA
Source organism: Nyctibius grandis (assembly GCF_013368605.1). Taxonomy (NCBI): domain Eukaryota; kingdom Metazoa; phylum Chordata; class Aves; order Nyctibiiformes; family Nyctibiidae; genus Nyctibius; species Nyctibius grandis. The sequence goes on from NC_090666.1 coordinate 38,226,152, forward strand.
AAATCAGTTTGCACAACTGTTCTAATTAAGTGTTACTATTATGACCTTTCCTGAAAACTTCAAATCATCCGCTTTTCCTGGACTTTTCTTTAAGAATAAAATTTATTTCTTTTTAACTGATGATAACAAATTTCAATATTAACAGTAAAAAGAATTTTAAGTAATACAATCTGAATTTAAAAGTAGAGTGTTGTAACACTCAAAATGGGTAAGAGTAGGGAAAAAAGAATGTACTAAACCCCCTTGCCTCTCTCCCACAAAAACTGGCTAAGTGCTTTTACAACATTGCGTATAAGTATGTATGTGTAATAAAACCTGGAAACGTAAACACTGAGTTACATTTGATGAATGTGGTCAACACAAAACCTTCTGATTTTCATAGTGCACAGCAGTTCCTGAATTAGAAGTTATAAGATGTATATATACAATGTAAACTGCAAACCAAACATGGAAGTATGTTAATGGAAACCGTGTCATGAAGAGAGTAACATATAACTTCCAGTCATAAGTGGTAAAGCAAAAAAAAAAAAAGGAATATACAAATTTCAGGTTTTATTTAAATGGGGAATAGGAAAACTTGATACTGCTTTTGCTGTTCTGCCACAATTTAATTATAGAAATAATCCATTCAGGTAATCCAGACAAATTTAAGTTAAAAGACCAGCTGTCACTATGAGCAAATGAGCTTCTACTGCTCCACAGTTAGGTAGTGTTTAAGAATCTTAAAAGATGTGAGACAGAATGGACCCTTAACCTGGTTCACAGTTTATGCTGTCTTTTATTCACATCACTTTTGTGTTACTTTAAATAATTATACCTGCACGTCCTCTGATGCAAAGAAATGTCTATTTTTATGCCATAAAGGTCTATTTTGGTTACTTCCTGTTGGAGTCACACGATATTGGTAAGAACTGATTATATCTATAAAACTGTCCTAATGAGAAATTATGAAGAATTAGTGAAATTGTTATATATTAAAGTAATAGAAAAGTCTGCATAGAAATATAACTTTAGAAGCAAAAAAATTTTCATAGGGCTTTCATTCTGGCATGAGATACGGTTTAAGATATTGGCAGCATGAGGCATTAGAGAGTTGAATCTGAAAATGTAGTATTAGACCTTTTTATATAGCCCTAGATTCAAGCTCTGAGATATAAATGCACACTTTCTGTTTTCAATGTGCATTAGTGATTACGGAAATACAAATAAGATCAAATGCTCACCACAGTGCAATTCATCTACTCCATCCTCACAGTCTTTCTGCCCATCACAAAGCCAGGTGGTCAGAATACATCTTCCACTAGGACAACCAAAATAATTTTCTTCACATGTGGGTTTGTTTTGAACTGTGATAAAATAAAGAATGTAATGTAAAATGGTCTCTACTAGCATGATTAGGAGCCTAATATATTTCTGCCAAATTTCTGAACACTAATGGACAAAGTGTTTATGTCTAAAAATGAAAAAAAAATACTATTTATATTATTTAATTGTGTTCATACAAATTAGAAAATAGTGACAGCTAAGTAGTTTAGGGAACTGAAATACCTCATTTATTTAGAGCAGAATCAGAGCACAGCTTCAAACTAAATTAAAAGGACTTATCGAGGAAAGTAGTTCAGTTTACAGTTTTTGAGCTCAGGTAGATCAGCATTGCTTGTTACACCAGCTGAAGAAATTGCCCTTCTGATCTCTCTGCCAACATCTACAAGATAACCTAATTGTGGTGGTATTTTTGTCACATTCACTGGATAAACTATAAATCTGCTGCACGCACTAACTGGAGTTATACCACTGAGAGATTTAGACTTTGCCATAACTGAAAAAGTTGTTCTTCCTTGCCTTTTTTCTTTGTAGAGCATGAAAGTCATTTAAGATTTTACTTTTATGAATACTTAGAAAACAGACATGAGGAAAGAAAACATAGCATGTATTTAATTTCATGACATAAGCACAAATACTAGTCTAATGAGTGGCACAGGTTATTTTCAAAATCTCAAGTAAGGTCTTAGCCTGGGAGAACCCAGGCGATACACACTAGTTCCAAGCACTGGAGATCACTGAAGCTCTCTGCCTGCCAAGGTTTCTATTACTCCTTTAATGTCTTGGAGCTATCGACACTGGTTTTGTCCCCCCCACCCCTTAAAAAGAAAGTTAAAGTTATCATATTTATGACTTCTACAGCTGTTTGAGTAGGAAAAAAAAAAATAAAGTGGGATGTCTATGATGACTTTGTAGATATTAAAGATTATCTAAGTATAGCCACCTCTAAATGAATATTTTGCCTTAATTTTCTGTAAGAACAATGACACTGAACAAAGACTGTTAATGGGAATTATCATATTCATAATAGAAACAACACTCAAAAACTTAATGTTCCAAAGCTGGTCAGTTTTGAATGAAATGGCAAAGGAAATCACTTGTAGGTTGAGTTAATGGTGTTGCTTCCAAGTAAAGGGAGGAATGATCCAGGCAATTAGTCACACATTAAAAGGATGGAACTTTTTGGCACACATTTGAAAGACAGAACAAAGTAATACGAATAAATGGACTATAGAATAAAATGCAACATTAGTTTACTTATGCAACATTAGTTTACTGAAGCTATAGCACACTGCCCTCAAAATCTTCTTTGGTATGGGAAAAAAACCCTACAGACAAAGGAAATACAGCAAATCTAAGCTATTTTGAGCTCAATAAAACATTATATATAGTGAATTCTAAAGAATTATTAAATAATCTGGAGAATATGGAGATTAGAATGAAAACTATAATTTAATATCCGTATGGCTTATAGAGAGGATGAAAGTTCTTAATGTCAGGTTGATTGACATTAGTACTGAATTTCTAGGTGCCTTCAGGATCCTGGTTTTATTTTCATCAATAAAGTTGGCACAAAATATATAACAATTCCAAGAGAAGCTTTTGGTGACACAATGGGCTCATCACACATAAAAGCAGAATATTAAATGGGAATAATCAGATGATGTTAATTACTAGTCTAGCAAAAATTGGATGGTAATTAACAACATAATATTAAAAGTTTTATTTTTACTAATTAACAACATTTATTAATTAGTAAATATTTATTTTTACTAAACAATAATTCTTAGAAGAAAGGGAGAGGTACTGGTCACAGGAAGACAATTACAATCTAGCACAAGTCAATTATGAAAACAAACATACACAATAATTTAAAATGTATTTTCATTGATACAAGGCAAAAGCAAGACTTCATCTGACACACTGGATACTGTTCTGGTATATTCAAGAGAGCTGCAGGTTGAGATGACTGACACAGACAGATATCCATGCCTTGAAAGCAGGAATTATAAAATGCCTTGGCTTATTTGCCATTGCAAGTAAAGAGTAAGGATATGATTACTGAAGGACTACAAGGTCCTTCTCAGCATAAGAACAGGTATAAACTGGAATACATGTAGACTAGAAAGTAAAAGAATGAATGAGTTTCTGGAAGATGACAGTTAACAGGAATTCTACGAGCAAAAAATACTACTAATTTTTAATTTTACATATTTTTGTATAAAAGCTCAATGTGCAGGAGAGGAGATACATGCTTGACATCCCGAGTTTCTTTACTAGTGCTCTGTCTTCAGTTTGATAAGAATTTCCTAGGACGGGCCTAGTCCTACAAACATCTATCAATAAACCTGTGTTCATTAAAGTATTCTCATTCTAAATAGTTTGTCATTTAATTATAGGTATGTTTACATATTGTACTTAGTATTCTCAAACTTAAATGAGGGGTTCTGAATAATAAAGGAGCAAACACATAAATGCCATTCTTCATTAGGTAAGAATTTAGTACTGTGAATAATTAATTGGTTAACATTAAATATGGTATTAAATGTCTTTATTGATTGGGGTTAAAAGATCATATAATCCCTAAAAAATTCCACAACTCCAAACAAATAAATATTTATTCACAATACAGGTAGGTATTTATAGTCATTCATCGTTAAGAATTTGATTTTGTACAACACTTCAGAATTTAGGGTAACCCAAATAACCTATGAAATAATAGAAAGCAGATGTTAAAACTGTGATTGTGAGGTAAAATGAGCATTTCTCAAGACTGCAGAAGAGACTTGCACAAAAACACTATACTCCTGCATGAGGGATCTTTCCCTCCATTGCTTCTAGATAGGCTCAGAGGGCAAAACTATTTTAACATTAAAAACTTTGTTAACTTCTGAAGCTCATTAACACTTACTCTGGTCACCCTGACAAAAACTGCATCATAAAGTCTCATGAAAGCAGAGGCTATCCTTCAAATTTATATACGCATATATCTTAAAATTTTATGTTTTTAACGTGTCAGTATTCTGCCTTCTCATGAAAAACTGTCAGATGAGACGTTGAAAAAAAAGAAGACTTTAAAATGTCAAGCAAGTTTGCTTCTTGTTCCTTCCATGTAGGATGTTTACCTCAGTTCTTGTTGTTATTGGTTCTTTGCCCATCTCTATTTTAATAACTTTTTCATACGATTCATTTTCCAAGACACGAAGTTTACGATTTTTTTTTTTTTCCTACATGTCATAGGGTGTCATGTCTTTCCCATAGGAGAGCAGAAAAAGACAGGGAAAACCTAGAAAACTGACATAATCTCCAGCTGTAAATACCTCCTCTTTTCCTCAAAGCCTACAATCTCAGCCCTGGGACTGGACTCAAGTGTACCATGATCTCTTTGTACTGGCTGAAGACCAGAACAATCACAAAAGCAATAACACTGGATTCTACCCTGGCAGCCTACTCCAAATACCTCAACAAAATAAAAGAGAAAGTTAAAAAAGTAAACAAGGAAAGAAATATCATCCACTAAACTGGTAGCTAATAAAAGTTCCCAAGTGATTGTGCTGAAGCTTGATGAGCTTGACATTTTAATGACTGATGTTTTACTTAAATAAAAATGATTAATGACAGACCTAACCTTGAGGAAATAGAAAGCCAGACTTTACAGCTTTCTTCAGAGAAATACATTAGTAATTTGTAATAATTTGCACATTTGCAAATAAAGATTGGTGAAAAAACTGCATTTGGCATTATATTAATCTCTGTATTAATAAAACAGTACAGACTGAATAAACATTTTGAAATACAATTAGAAAAAAGAACCAGAAATATGAGAATATATTTTAAAAAAAAAGTAATTTTTTTTTTTTTTTCTTTTCACAGTTACCTGGGCATTTTAGTTCATCTGTATAATCTCCACAGTCATTAGATCCATCACATATCCATTCTGGCAGTATACAGAGTGAAGTCGAATTACAGTTAATAAATCCTGAAGATTTTATTCCAAGTTTATAGAAGTAAGCACAGTTTGTATTATCTGGAAAGAGACAGTAAATTACTATATCACACCCAATACAGACTGAGAGCCTTATAGTTTGGTTTCCAGGTTTAGCTTGAGTTTGCACAGACCATGCAGCTGCTGGTATCCAACTAGTAACGACTATGAATTAACTGCTATATAACAAGGAATAATCACGGAACAAATGCTACGATGAAGCACAGACAAACACAAACTTACTACAGTTCTTTTCATCTGAAGCATCTGCGCAATCAATGATTTGGTTGCACTGTGCCGATTTTCCAATGCAAATCCCATCTGCACAACGGAATTCTGTAGAAGCACACGTTGAATCTATAACATATGGTTAGAAAAGATGTAAATTTGTGTACTAAACAGACTCTTCAGATGCATATTATGTGTACCGTGTTTAAACTTTCTACCTTTTAGGATGAGGCATTCAGAACACAATGTACCTTCCCTAGCTAAAAATTCAGTAGAAATAATAAGGTCTAAAACTTGAAATCATAAGTTTAATTTTTAAATTTATTTTTTTGAGCCTAAAAGTCTTTCTCTAGACAATTCAACTCAATTTGAGATAATCACCATGTGAGGAAGGAAGAAGCACTCTCAGGACCATCTATGAATCTCTCAGATTTCTTCTGTGTAACACTGGGTTGGGGTTTTTGCCTGTATGCTTTCCTCACTACTCATATTCAGATAAGTGGTTAAGAACCACACAGTGCTTTCAAAAAAAATGCTAGCTACTACAGCTACATAGGTTTTAGTTATATATTGTGGAATAATTTCCACTCCAATCTTTGTGAATCGTAACTAAGGATTTGTGTTGTCTGCTAGCTAGTGTTTATTTGTTGGCTGACGCACAGACATAAATATTCATGTTTTAAGATATAAAAAGGAAAACAATTCTGATATAAAAAGGAGAACAATTCTGGTAAGTTTAGCAAAGGGCAGACATTGCCATGCCTCTGAAGAAAAAGAAATAGCACACTAGCTAATTCAAAGAAGAAACAGTGCAGCAGATGCAGAGAAGAAATCGCTCATATTTCAACCTTTCTGTCTGCAGTAAAGATACTCCCTCATTTATTACTTCATAGAAGAAGCAGCAACTGTATTTTCTGAGTTTTCCACATCCAAAATCACTCTCCTTCTAGAGGACTGCAAGTGTAAACCAAAATTGGATTTCATATCAATCCCAAAACATGCTCTCTCAAACATACCACTGTGCACCTGCTTGTTTTTGAATTCTAACAAAACAAATCCCAGCACCTGTAATTCCAATAGTTACATGCATTTTCTAGCTACTTCTATTTACATAATAAGTATTTACAGAGCAACATTCTGAAATCTTATTGGAAGTAACTGTCATTTACCTTTACAGTCAAATTCATCAGAGTTGTCACCACAGTCATTTGTACCATCACATACTTTGTTACTTGAAATACAGCGACGATTAGAACATGGCTTGAAACCCTTCCGACAGCCTCTGTTTTCTAGAAAGTTAAGTACAAGGACATAATTTCATTTAGACGCTTCATATATAATAAAAATAGCCTGACATTAAAACCAGACAAACATTCCAGAAAAACATTTTAAATGAAAATGCATTTGAAGCTACAGGAAGAACTTCAGAAATTGTTCATTTATTGTCCAGCAGAAGAACATGGACTGACAAACAGATAAAGAATAAACGAAAGCATGGCGAGAGAGAATGAAAGAATGACAAAAATGAAAAAGGAAAACCTAATTCCCAATTTTCATTATCTTGTGCTATAAAACTCCATGTGCTTTAAATGCATTTGTTTAGACACACTTTTGTCAGGCATGTGACTATGTTTGCACATAGCACCAGTAATTCTATCATATTGAACGAAACATACCAGATTTGCCTTAAATGAAATTAGGAATAAATGGAGATTAAAATAACCAAAAACATTAGCAGAAAAGTTCCTGGATTTCTGAATACCAACACTGAAAGTGTTCTGCTCAAGCAGGTACACTATCTGAAGAAAGTAAGAGTTTTACATATGTTGCTATATTTGAAAATTCGTGAATTATTTGCTAAAGCCCTAACCACTGTAGAAGTCATGCCACAATAATAAATAAATAGTGTTTATTGGATTAGGTAATCAATGAGTCCAGCTTCTGTACTTTATCAGATTCAGAAAACAACATACTGTATATGATCCAGTGCACGACAGAACCACAGTTCTTCCTACTTTTTCCAATGTGTAGCAGAAAGTTCAGTATGGTTGATTTAAATCAAGCAAAACGTACACTATCACACTACAAATTAACATAATGTCCTCCAGAAAATTATGTAGCAAATCCATGGAAAGGCAAATTGTTGGATCTTGCATTTACATTTTTTCAGTGTTGTAGAATGAAGTATAAAATAGTTTTAGCAGCTCAGCAAACCTCAAACTTATACTGACATATAAGACTTCTCTGGAATGACAAGAAAGAGTATTTTGAAATTCCTCACCAGCTACAACTTTCTTATATATTCCCAGATGACTTTCTATTCCTTCAACCTACTCTTCTCTCCTAACAAAGTAAAAGAAACTATATGAAATCCTAATTTCTCTTCAATGAACTGTGAATGAAATAAATGACTAAAATTAATCGTAGAGACAGAGAGAGGTTTAATCCATATAAAAATATAGCTGACAGGTTTTTTTGGTGGTGGTGTCATTTTTGTTTTTTGTTTGGTTTGGTTTGGGTTTTTTGTTGTGTTCTTTTTTTTTTAATTGCTTCTTATGTCTAAGCAAGATGCATACATAAATGCAAATATGTTAACAAACACTTAGTAAGTAAACCTAAGGAGGAATTCACAGACATAAGTCATTTACTTTTCAGTGACTTGAAGCTGTCACTTGTAATTCAAGAGCCTTTTCCCCGTGGTAACTAGAAGTGTTTTGCATATTCCAGATTCTTATTTCCTTGTCTGATGTGTTTGCCTTTTTTCCCCAGATCCAAACAAACCAACCTCGTTAGTCATCTACATGTAGATGATCTGATAGAACGTTGCTATTAGTTTTACATGACACAATCAAAGCAATCATCACACAGAAGTCTGAAAGCTAACAGGGCACAAATTGAAGATGAAAGAAAAAAAAAATTACATAGTATCAGCTGCTATACTCGGATGGTTGGTGGGTGTTAATTTCTTTAAGGAAAAAATAAAAGGAGCAAGCTATTCCATTTCTTTTTTTCCTGTATCAACCTTGGAGCTGGACTCGATGATCCTTACGGGTCCCTTCCAACTTGCGATATTCTGTGATTCTGTTCAAATGGCAGTGGTGAACCCCAGGAATTAAAGCAGACATTTTCATAAAGGTACAGAAGTGGCAGGTATAAACATAACAGATGGGTTTGAAACGACATGAAATATGGGAACCATTTCATCATACAGGAACCAGAAGTGATACCAAGGCTGTGATATGAATATACAGAACAAGATAAAGGCCAAGAGTTACAGGCACACAGCTAACAAGCAGTTAATTTTGGTTTTCCTTATTTTTGTTTTAGAAACAGAAGCATAACATTTGAGATGCTTTTTTAAAACATAAGTCAGCTAATACATAAAGTTTGCGAGGCAAATATGTTCAGGTAGAAGTAATTTATCTATATAATGTCAGGGGTTTTTTTAATGTGCGAGTTGGCATTTTCTTCTTGTGCATCTTGGCGAGCAGTTGGTATGAATAAGTAGAAGAGTCACTGAGGAACAAATGTAAGTGTGTACGACCAAAATAAGAACATGTAGGTGAAATGTCTGGAAATACTTACCACAGTAGAAAAGTTTCTCATCAGACTTGTCCTTACAATGAGCAATGCCATCACAAGTTAGCTGATAATCAATGCATTCACCATTTCCACATTCAAACTCGGAATAAATGTTGCAAGTAGAATTTTTAGCTAAAAATAAAACATATTAGCACGTAATTTTTAATAGATTTACACTTGGTGAAAATGAGAAAAATGTTGGTTGCATTTAAAATATCTCCTACACAGATTTTGAGAACTTAAATACAAAAAAACCCCACCATGGCACCAGAACTTAAAAGCTTCTATAGAGTGGTGGCTTCCAAGACTGCTATACTTGGAACGTGTTGATAGCTACTATATGACTATACTGATTATATGCATAATTAGTGTATGCATCTAGTTTCATTTAATAGCAATATTTTAGGAAACTAAGCAAGAGGCAAAGCTATGAACCCAAAATAAACTTGGCAAAATAAATCTTAGGATTAAAATCTTAGATACAATAACAAAGCAAGTAGCTTGGTATGGTATAAAGCTATTTACAGGCTCTTCACAAAGCCATGTAGTTGAGCTGCCACGCACAAGAATCTGATTCTAAAGGACTGGGGTCCAGCCCTAAGGATGCCTTAACCCACTTAAAATCACACCAATACTTAAGGTGCAATTCTACCCTTTCTCTCATCAGTCTTCTGTACTCACTAGTTCTCTTTAACTGGCTCTAGTAATCTTGCAGTGTCAAGTTGAATGACCTCTGCTCACTGATGCCACCAAAACTAGGTCTAAACCCAAAAAAATCCTGGTACTCAGCCAAGCAAGTTAGTTAAGTCATCATTCAGCTACACAACTGTTATTGCTGATGAAAGGCATATGGTGGGAGGGAGCCTAAGACTGTCCCTTAGCAGCAGCACACTTCTTGTTCTTCTTCAGCTGATCATTAAACAGTATTCTTTCCTGTTATGAAAACATGGATATGCAAATACAATGACTCAGATATACCAGGAATGCCTAATATCGTTCTAGCATGAAAAATATCCCTGGCATGACCCAAATAAGATCTATTAGCAAAGGAGTAGGTTTGCAAAATAACCAGTACAGGTATCTCAATGAAGGACTACATCTCTTCATATCTCACACAGACAACTCTGCATACACAGACCAGCATTTTAAAAGTGACTCTGTATCACTAGAAGAGAAGCCACTTGTTAGGCTGTTCGGGAGCAACAGACTGCCACGGAAGAGTCTGAAGCAGATAAACTGCCTAGCAGGATAAACTTTCTAGCAGGATGGCAATTCTTGCCTAATCATATACAAAACTAGGATTTTTCTGAATGTTACAATGTCTCTCTCTACTGTTACGATCAAAAAAATTTTGATTTAGAGAAAGCAGGTCAGTCAAAGCTATGACACTGAAGCAGTAGAACAGGCATACTTGGCAGATAGTGGAGAACATGATTTAAGAGTTGGAATTTCTACCCCACAGAGGCAAAGGTCCAATAAACCACTGGAATTCGGAAGGGGTCTCTAACTGTGCCAAAAGAGCTACAAAACAGTGACATTAACAAAGACATAAGGAACCGCACGCTCCCCCCCTCCAGCTTTCCCTCCATCCAAATCCAGTCAGCTACACTTGTTGAGGGCAGAAGCACAAAGTAATATTCCACATTATGAATGTGGGTCATCACTGGGGAAACAGCCCAAAGCTTTTCAGTTAATTCACTCCTGCCAAGGCACAGCATTACCAAAGTGACAGAAATTTTCTCCAAATCATTAGGAAAGCTGGAAGAGTGCGGAGTATGTATATATCACATCCCTCCAAATTACCAGCACATACTTCCATGATCCTAAACATCAATTCTGCACAGGGACAGTGATCTAAAGAAGATGCAATGGATAAGCATATATTCTGAACCACTTCTGAACTATGAAAAAATATTTATCTCATATTTTATCATGCGCTGAGACATACTGGTTCAGAGGAAGTATGCGAAGATGTGAGGAGAACTTAGAACAGTGTAATATAGAACATTCTCCAACAAAATCAGTCTGCCAACTTAAAGAGATAGACTCAATTACTAAGACACCAATTCTACATGATTAAACACAAGAGCTGGTTAATAAGTTACAACTATTTCATATATCTAAGGATATGAAATGAAAATATTTGTACTCAACAGAAACAAATTGGAAATGCAAAATGTTCAGTAGAACACAACTACCCAAACTGGAATTTAAGGAGAGTATAAGTATTAAAGCTTTTTAACCCCCCCTAAAGCCTTATAAGACATAAAACAGTTGAAAGCCTGGTATGTGCTGAATTGCCAGATCAATTTTTACAGTACATAGAAGCACTAAAATTAACAGTTTGGGCCAACTGTCTTTGCTTATGATAGCCAGCTGCACCACAGCATAGAAAAGCATTGTGTCAGCTAGTATTACTTACTCACACATCTGTTATCATCTATCAGTATTCTGTCCCCTCGACATGAACAGTTCACTCGTCCGTCAGGAGTCAGAAGGCATAAATCATGGCAACCTCCATTCATTTGTGCACAAGGAGATAACTCACCTGAAAAACAAATGATAAAAGATAAACTCTGTTTTATTAAATTTCCTTCAATGGCCAACGTCTTCGAGAGAGCAAAGATCACCATATCTCAGATTCATGAGCAATTGATGCAAGTTTTATCAGTCAGATGAAAATGTCAGCAGGCCTCAGATGCTGGCATACTAAAGATAAACAAATGGAGTTACCTTGAATATAATAATTTTAGAAACTCAACATTCAAAACCGCATTTCACAGAAAATGATTTAACTTCTATCAAATGAGCACAACGCCCATAGCAGAAAATGCTACTTCAATAATATTTATTTACTTGAGGAAGAGGTTATACCCCATCTTTTGTTAACAGTTCCTACAACAAAAAGGATTTATGAAACACCATGAAATGTTTTAACTTGGTTAAAACTAAAATTCTTGAAATGAATGATACTGGAATTAACAAAATAGTGTATCTTGCTTTGTAACTTACAACTGTTAGTATCATTGGCAACTGCAATAATGCCCATGGGCTGATGCGGGATATCAGAACGAAGGACTTTGGTATCTCCTCCTGTATATTTACTGGAACGCAGAATAGCTCTCCTCACTCCGTCTGACCAGAAGATATAATCATCATATACAGCCAGGCTGAGAAAGGTACCTGGTCCAGATTTGACAATTACCTAAAATATGTAAATACAGAAGAGAAACATGTGAAGGAATGTTGTCACTGAATAAGAAGTTTTGAAATTGCAAACTGTGGCTCACATCACTTTATAGTTTTAGACAAAACACTTAATTCTTCTAAACTTACAGCACCTGCAAAAATGAGATAACAGCACTTAAAAGGCATTAAAAAGGCATTAAAAGGATCCTACAAGGGTTAACTTATTTATCGATACATCTGAGTTTCAGAAATCCAGGTGTCTATTCCTTAAGTAAAAAAATCACAGTTTATCTAAATGTGCTTCTAAAAATACCTACTCAGCACACTACCTGCTTAATAGCCTAAACAGAACAGAGGAAAAGAGGTCCTGTAGCATGGCTGAAAGTCTAAAAACTCTATCTTTATGACTCAGTCACCATACTAATTATCACTTTAAAACCTAGAAAGAAAATATAAATTACAGTTCACTATATAGTAGAGTTTGAATGAAAACAGCAAAAATGCATTTAATTTAGTCCCAGTCTAAATCACAGCTCCTCTAAAATATTTTCATATATATTCTTTCTTTCCATGTATCAGAATTAAAAATTTAACATACAGTTTCTGTTCTGACGAGTACAACACATTTTTAATCAGTTTTCTAGTTGAAAATTTAATTTTGGCTGAACAGCAGAATTATTGGAAGTGGGTCATTATTTCTTCATTACAATTTTTGAGAAATAACAGAAACAAACAATATTCTGAACATACTTATTGCATTGTCTTCCATGTTTCTCTGGGAAAATTAGTAACTCACGTGTATGTATAAAGTAAGAACAGTTCATTTGACCCAGGCTGACAAAACCCCCCTGTATCTATGTATCTAGCTGTTACTTAACATAGGAAAATTGGGATAAAACCAGAAAAAGAGTATCTTTCTTTTTACAGCCCAACAGAAAACACACTTTTTTTTTATATTCATCAATGCTCAACCTATATTTCTACTTAGGTATCATGGTTTTCCATCTGCTTTATGTCCTTTATCTTCCTTCCCAAAGGACCTTTTAATACATGGAAATCAAGTTGAAATATAGAGGATACTTATCTGCATATACACAGCACATCTGACGAATCTGAGCTATTCATGCTGTCTGCACACACGCACGTTGGCTGCACTGTGCATGCAGAGCCAGCTGGTCAACTGTTTAGCCTACTTACAAGTGGATGCTGTGTACCATTTTTTTTTAAAGATGGAAGGAAAAAGAAGTAGTAATGGTCAATCTCGTATAACAACAATAAAAAAAATAAAATTTTAAAAAAAAAAAAATCTTTCTCATCATGTAAAGAATTCACCTAACATAGAGGACATCCAAATTCAATTGCCTGGAAAAAAAACCCAACCAACCAACCAACCAATTTTTCCACTACACCTATGCCTTGGAGATTAAGAAGGTGCCCTAACTCTGCAGTATTCAATACCAAGTAACGCTGCAGCGGCAGTTTGTCCACACCTCTGCCCGTTGCCTGCCCAGGGCCAAGCAGTGAACAGCCTCCAGAACAGTGGTTTGTAAAATGAGTTTGGGAATGTCCTTGGACTGACTCTGTGCCAAACTACTCCCAAGAACTATCTGGAAAGAGCACCAGCTAGCACAGATGAAGTTGAGACACGTGAACATTTCAACAATTTGCTAACATAAATAATTGTATTCTAGTGCACAGGAGCATTCCTGGCCATATTTAAATTCACTTATACAGATACAGTATCAAATTACTTAATAATCTGATAATTATAACAAATTCTGCACCACTATGCACATTATATATTTCTGCATATTTGTAAGAACGCTTAACCAGCAACCAGTGATAAATGTCCCAGGAGGACAAATTTTCTCTAACCAACATTTTTTCAAAATTAGAAGTATTAAAAGATAGATGGGAATGTATTAATGACAAAAAGAGCTCTTCTGCAATTGTGCACATTTACTGTAAGACACTTTTCATAATACACTCTTAAAAGCCTGTGCTATTCATATTCAGACACATTTCAGAAAAAAAAAAAATCAATCATATATGTTTCTGAAAGATCTGTTCGAAATCTGGCCTAACAGATTTTGCAAGCCCATATTTGTTCTCCACGATAATGTGAAACTGTCCCAATTTGACGATATTATTGTCACAACCAATGCCAAGGAAAGCATTACTCTGTTCAGCATTCTGTGTGCTGTAGCACTGTCATAATTTTTCTCAAACTGTAACAAAGGAATGTAAATTCATTACAGAACTGATCATCATTGTTCAACCCTGGGAGATCTGAGATCCAAAGAAAAGGTCACAAAAGGTAACAGACAGGAATATTTGTTAACTAATGCTCGCAGCATTTCATTCACCGGGGTCTCCTCTATTATGTCCCAGCACTATCCAAGAACACTGGTTTTATTTTAGCATCCAAAAGAAGGAGTTCCTATTTCTGCCACCTTTCGGTCAACTTTTCAGCCCTTTCAACATTCTAGTTTATACAATAATGCTGAAAATGATTGACAGTTTGTTTTTTTTTAATTTTGATACCACTCCTGGATGATCAGAATTAACTGAAAAAGAAAGTTGTCTTTAAAACTCTGTTCATCCTTTGGTTACCTGCCAAATCACGTTTAAGTCCCAAGGATTCAGTGTCAACCAAATCTGCTGTGTATCAAAAACCTGTTGTAAGTCATCTATGTTTCCAAATCTTGTACTCTGTACAGCTTGCATGTTCATTTTCCCAGCAGTGCCTGCAGCTCTGGACAGAGATACCTGCAGATTCACCAGCAGGATCATGTAACAAAAATTCAGGTTCTTACACTGTGACCCTACTGAAATCCTCCTTGGGTGTCCCAATCTGGCTGGCCCAGGAGGGGTAGGAAGCACAAAAGGGTCTGCCCCCCAGTTCCTGCTTCCTTTTTTCTTGCCGATTGCTTGTCTCTAACAAAAATAATGATGGAAGCCAATACAAGCACTTTGCAGATTTATTCCTCTGAGTTATTGATAGTAATCTGATAAGCTTTGGATCAAGACGTAAGACAACTGCTGCTGTCTTTCAGGAAATGCAGGTACCCAAATACATAACACAGAGAAGAGTCAATGCAGAATCAGTGATCACCATTCAACCATAAGAAAAACCATGTTTTCAAACTGTAAAAAACCCAAGATAATCAACTTACAGCAAGTTTTATATGAACTGGTGGCTGGGTAGCCACAAATGACCCAAAGCAGTGCTCTCACGATAATACAGGCAAAACCCTCTTTACATATCCCATCTAGAAGCACATTACCAACACAAGCATACTGCCCAGTTAATCTGCAATTGCAGTACGTGCTCTCTCTTGTTCAATTAAGGTTGCATAAACTGTGCTGAAATGGAAGAGCTGTTGTCTATGCTGACTCAGTAAAAAAGGACACAGTTCCACAAGAAACTGAGCATCTATGTTACAGAGAGTACTACACATGGAATAACTTTTTAACATATGCAGACAATATACAGGTAGAGAGAACTAGAAGGTGCAATGTCAACCATCAAATTTAGCCCAGAATGATATAGATCGCAATGTCACAGAAATTTAATTCACAAAGGCCACGTTCATGCACGCCCACAAACTACTGCCGTGCTGTAAAAATACTTAAGATCTTTTCTACAAAGGACAGAAATTTCCAAAAAGCATCCTGTGCACAGAAAAAAGTAAGAATAATTATGGTCATCAGCAATGTTTTCAGTCACAGAAGAGAGAAATGTGGTACTGAATTAACGTGCACACAATGAAAAAAAAAGCAACGCATTGCCATTCTGCATTACAAAGATCTGAGCTGAACAGACTTTTTTTTTTTTCTTACACTAACAAGTTTTTAAACAGGGTTTTTAAGATCCTGTTTCCACAGAATTGTCCAAGTGAGATGTAACAAAATCAGAAGTGCTTCCTCTTCAAGAATTTTTGTTTCTCTGTGCTAGAAAGGAACAAGTTTAAGGCACTGAAAACCAAACTGCAATGCTAAATTTGCAGTGTTCCAGCTGCTACTCAGATTTGCAGTTCAGTCGAATGATATATTAAGCAACTGTTTATAACAGGCCTGTACTTTTCAGCGCCATTCAAATGGAAAGTATACTTCTCTGTCAATTCTGGCTATATTAACCAGGTTCTTTGCAACTACATGTGTATGAACTACACAATATTTAGTTTAAACATCATGAATGACAGTGACAAACTTCATCTAATGTTACATTTATGTCCATCTCCTAGAATTTCATGGGATCCTGAGATATTATAAATAAGCTTATTCTCCATAGCCTTAGAGATTATTTTTACCTTTTCATTAATTCCTTCTTTCAGTTAATTTCTAATAGGCTACCAACACTGGACATCAAGATACTTCAGCCAACAGTCCCAAGCTAACAGTGTTGGATCTGTGTCAACCAGCTACCCAGCTCACATGGATTACAGGATTTTATTGCCATTGGTTAGGGAAAGACTTTTGTTAGCTTTGACTTTAGCATTACTTTACAGAACTACTTACAAGAAAGTAACTCAATGTAAATGGAGTGAACTCCCTAGAAAAAAACAACTAATTAAGCAGGGGAGATATTTCACTCTTTATAGTGATTCTGGACTTTTTCAGATAAATGTTAATGGGAAACATGGACAGGCTGAAAAATAAAGATCCGTTTTTGATCAAATTTGCAAGAGAAAAGAATCAAGAACAGAACATTCCCAGTACAACTAATACAGTTACACTGCTGAACAGAGAAAATTAAAAAATCCACCACAACTTCACTTCTAGTACCATTAATTTCCAAGATTATACACACCACTCTAGCTACTTTTCAAAGACAGAAAGAAGGAATTGATTAAAAAGCCCAGAACCTAACAATAAATTATCGTAAGAAGGAATGTGAGAGGCAAAACACGATGAACTTAAATGTCTAGGTGGTAAACCGTGCACGTTGTGATAAGTATCAATATTTACTAGCATTTCTTATTTCTTTATTATTATTGCTTCTAGTGCTGTTTAACAAAATCACAAGGAAGCAGTAGAAACTGATGAAATAATTTCTCTATGGAGGGTAGGCTCTATTTTATTTTATTTCTAGACAAGTCTCCAAGCTTATTAAAATATCTGCCTTCTAGTTGACATTATTTTCCTTTGGGTTAGTTTTCACATCTGATAATTTATTAGTATATAGAGAATACAACCATGTGATTCTTCAACTCAGAAACACATTCAGGACCTGCATCTTTTTGTAACTGCTCATGTTCAATCTTTGTAAAAATCTTTTCTAAGCGTTTTTAGTACATTCTGATTTTAATGGGGTTAGATATTCTACATTTCTAATTGTTAATATTTTGCATGATTTATCTCTCTGGATACCTTGGCCCATGTCACTTCTATCCTGCCTTAGTGAGTTCTTCGGCTACCTCTCAAGGTAATGTTGATGTAATCATGAATACCTTCCAAGAATTGACCAAAATTACCCTGCTGTCCTCAATTATACTTTTACTACAAATAAATATAATGAAATGTCTGAAAAGTCCTTTTAGATGTCAATCATAAAGTCAAGTTTTTCATAAATGCACAGCCAAACCTTTAAGTTTAACTTCTGCATTCAGTAGTTTGAAGAACAGATCTGATAAAATGTTACTGAAGATAATGAAAGTTGAACATCACCTTCAGAGCTTGTTTAGTTGCTTAAATATAGAATTCCAACAGAAAAAAAACATACATTCCAGAAATTGAAAGTTATAATTTCTGGACAGTTGCAATTACATGAAGGTTATAATTACTGGAGACACCTCTAAAACCATATTGATTTTAACAGTCACACCTGTAGGTCCACAAAACTGTGAAACCAAAACCTTCCAACCTGGATGTTAGAAAGTAGCCAGACTTCTGTTTATAGGAAATTAACTGTATTTCTAGATTGTTGATAAGTAAAATGTTGCTGAATACTGAACACTGAAGAAAATGAAAAAATCAAAATAGCTCTCGATTTATTGGAAAAAGAAGTCCAAAACACAAAATCAGCTTTATTTGTTGTTGTCTCAGTCTCTATGTTGATGAACAAAATGTTATAATTAAAGCACTAAGCAGCTAAAAACAGCTGTGGCCACAATAGTAAAACAAATTAAGGGCAGGAGCAAAAAATGATAGAAAAACAGGGAGGGATTGTGAAAGAAACAATTGCCACTTTTGTTTTTTAAACAGGAAGATCTGACAGAGCAGAACGAGAAATGTTAAAAAAAAAAACCCCTACATATCTTCTAAGTAATAAAAAGGAACAAAAGTAACAAAAAAATTCTTCCAAGAGTATTCCAGCAACCAAATACTAGTATTAAAATACCAGCTTAACACAAAAATCAATAAACTCTTATAACCCACTTAAAAGAGTTAATTCAATAGTGCCAAATTATTTTCTACCCATTCATCGTACTAGATTATTGTGGTGAGTAGAATGCAGAAAGCAGCTGCTACCTGGAAGAAAATTCATTACATCACCATTAGCATTTCAAGTTCTACTATACAATTTCTACCTCTGTTAACCTAACTGAAACTAGAAAGCAATGAAGCAGAGACAGGGAGGAAAAGGGTAACCTGCTTAAACTATTTTTGAGGGGTTGCTGATGGCAGGACCTTGGCTGAAGCACCCTGAAGAATCTCAGCTTGCCAGAACGTTGGAATGATTATTACTTTTATTATCCTTAAGTTACAGAAACCAGAGAACTCAACAAACTGGACTGCATGTGAATGAAGGAAAACGACTGCCCTGGAAATATTATTTCACCAGATCAATAATACAGTTTCATGGTTGGATTCTGGCATTCTTATATCAGTAAGAGTATATCTACATGGCAATGTACAACCCTGCTGAAGCAGAGTTGTATCCTTGAACTAGTTACATCCTTTTGTATTTTAAGTAGGAGCTCCAAGATCATTGCATACAACCCAGTTAAAACTTTTGATTGCCTATATTTAGTAACATAAAGAGAAAAATAAACAATTCTGCAAATACTACTGAGCTGTTACATGGCTCAATATAGATCCCTTACATGTACATCTGGAACACCATGTGCTGCTCTGTTACATTATCTGACAAAAGATGCAGCAGTAACTGAAGGACATACAGATCTAAATGATACGAATCATCTCTGAAAGTAGGACTGAAATTTAAATAAAAAGTAAGTACAGATTTTGTACAACATTTAGAATCATAATTAACGGATAAAAACAAGCAATAATATGAAAAGAAAGAAAGATAGTAATTCCATTTTCATCTCCCAAATGACAAAACAAAACAAAAACCCCAAAGAAAACCACCAAACTGCCTTCTGTATGTTATTTTCAGATACACAGGAGGATTCACTGAGCAAAA
Source organism: Nyctibius grandis (assembly GCF_013368605.1). Lineage (NCBI taxonomy): Eukaryota > Metazoa > Chordata > Aves > Nyctibiiformes > Nyctibiidae > Nyctibius > Nyctibius grandis. The sequence goes on from NC_090666.1 coordinate 38,245,831, forward strand.
AAACCAGAAAGTCAATCAATTTCCACAGCAAAGATATAGACAGAAATTGTATACTTCAGAATCCATATAGCTTTGGTTTGTCCAGTTTCTAATACAGTTACTGCATCTGAAAACATTAGTAATTTGCAGTTAATTTATATAAATGAAAACAAAAGGAGAAGGGAAATGACGTAAACCTATACTCAGTCATGCTGATTTTACTTCTGTTCTGCTGTTACAAACTTGTCTCTCTTATTTTGCTCTGATATGGAAATTTTATCTAAACAAAGCACGTGGAACTTCTCCTGGATAAGATTCCAGAAAAAACATGTAATTCTCACTGAAGATGCAAAAAGATTTCAAAGCTTTTATACAGTATATGAAGGATTTTTTTTTTTTTTTTACATTAATAGACATGAAAGTGAGCTGATGTACCAAACATTATCTTGTAGAGTTGGGAATTGAAAATAAAAGTCAGAACATGCCCTTCATTTATTTTATCATGCAGTTCAGGAGGTACAAAAACCTCAAAAGGAAGACTTCATGAAATATGAGAAATGTAGAGATAAACATGCAATGAAATCGTAAGCACAGATCAACTGCCTTCAGCATATTCCAAGCAAAAGATCTACTTGAGCTGCAACTAATAGAGCACTCAAGGACCAAAATGTATTATGATAAAAGAGTAACGGAGTGTGGTTCAATATATCTGAAAATGGATAGTTAAAAAAGAAGAGTAGAGTAACACTCAAGCATTACACAAAAGAAATCCTATTGCATTCAGAAAAGTTTGGCACTGGAAGGAAAATTAGAATCGCCCTATGTAAAGCAGAACATTTCTCTGCCTCTTCTACTGAAGTTACTTCTACTTTTTTTTCAAGCTCATATAGATCATTTAGGACAGCGATGCTTCAGGCTCAATACCAATGCAAACAGTTTTTGTGGTAAGGGTCTGAATCTCCAGGTCATTCAGAAACTGGAAAGTGTTGAGTAAGCACAGCATTATTTGTAGTTTACAAGCGTTTTCAGTTTTAAATCTAATATACAACTAATATTAGGAGAAACTTAGGCAACTAATGATCTTTCTGTAACATTTTCATTTTAAAGATGCTAACAAATGCAAACAAGCAGATTTACAATGAATATGTTTGGGATTTTTGTTTTACTTACATATCTTTGTGATCCATCATATTCACACCTCTCGATTTTTCCCAAGCTCCCATCTGAAAAGTAAAGTTTCTCCGCCCTATGATCGATGGTAAGTCCATTTGGTGTCAGAATATCTGTACTAATGATAACCTGTGCATTTTTGCCTGAGAGGGTAGATCTCATGATGCCTGGGAGCTGCTCATTCCAGTTAGTCCAAAACATTAAGCTGTATTAAAATCAAAATAACAAACAAAACCATAAGATACATTTTATAATTTAATTCTCTATGAAATGAGCAACAGAAAAAACATATGCCTTCATAGACAATTATGAATGGCATCTATAAGTAATTGTGATAATCAATGGTGAATAAGAAAATTGGATAGCCAACATCCTATAAATTATAGCAGTTTCCTAGTTCATTAATTTGTATATGAGTACAGATATTTTTTTCTCTTCACAGGTCTGTTCAACTCTGATCGTGTCTCTATACCAATATACCATTACAGATAGATACAAGCTGTTTAACAATATAAACTTAATTCTGCTAACATGTATATTAGTAATTTCTAACAGTGAAATTAATCTGCAGCTTTTCCCATATTAGAACTGTGATGCAGGCCAAAGGACTCGTATGCAGAAGGATAATAATGAGGGATCAAGTGACCTTAATATGCTCTGCAGGAGGCACCATCGGCCCCTTGCTACTGTTAAACAATGGTGGACAAAATGAGCTGTGGATGTAATTTACACACTGATCAGAACCTGCCCATTCTCTCATTGCAATCTTCATCAGTATTTAGACGGTTTATTTATGATACCTAGATAAATCCTATTTTAGAATACAGCATAAACTCTTAATTTGCATAAATTGTACGTGAAGTCACACATGGAAATAACATCCTTGACTACCTAATGCAACATCGTACGCTCAGCTATCACAAATTAAAAATAGAACACAATAAGGCAGAAATGTAGCCTAGCCTTCCCAAAGGGGAGAAAATTACGAGAGGCAGAAAAAGCAGGTTGCCTTTCTTCCAGAATTAACAGAAAAGATCAAAGTAACTCAAGTTTTAAGACACTTATTAGCAAAAGGCTGAAGTAGAACTATAAACCCTCCTATTATTTTAAATAGGAAATAGAGTTTTCTTGAGAGTGGCAGAAAGGGAACTAAATTAGACTTGTTTCCAGGACGTTGTCCACAAGCACCTTAAATGTACATCTCTTGTTATATAATTTTATACAACACTGATCTTTGTGATAAATACATGGACCTATCAATTTGCCACACAAGAAACTCAGATTCCTTTTCGTAAAGACTTAAATTAATTCTGCTTTTATCAAGCAATAAGAGTAACATATCTGACAAAAGAAATCAGTGAAATGATCGCTCTTGAGAATTTGCGTTTAGCTCACTTTTCTTGAAACCAGCTTGAATTTTTTAATATTCTATGAAAATGTAATGACTATTTGATCTGATACATAAAAACATATAAAATGTTGTATCTTAGTTCTGCAATTGCTTTAAAAAAAATTAATTCTAACATTATCTCTAAAATGAAGAAATCTACTTAACCTTCATATAGTTCAGCAGTACTAGTTGACCATGAAATAAAAAAGTGCTGCTGTGGCCTTGACATCAGACAAAAACTAAAATCCAGTAAGAAAGATATAATACATACTTTTGACATTCGTCTAGAGCTAACACGTGGGGATGATCGTCTTCAGACATTGTTATTACTGCTTCCCGGTTGAAAGCTCCTCGACGTTTCTGGTCAACAGTGTGTCTCATGATTGAGGATGTGGTCGAACTGGTCCAATAGAGAGTGTCCCAAGCTCTATGATAAGCAAGTCCCTCCACTGATCCAACATCTGGAAGAGATGGTTACAGACAGAGCAAATAAAACTCCTTCTAACAAGATGTTTGTTTTTCTTTTTCCTTGAAGTTGATCCTGCAGAATTACAGAGTAATTCAGCATGTTGACTCTGTCAATGCTTTGGTTGCTTCACCTGTTTATGCTTTTATTGGAATCAATGGCTTATTGTTTTTTCATAAATTTAAATAAAAAAATATAGAGAGCAAGATCACTATTAATATCCCTGTACTATATTTGTCAACTCTAACACTCATTAAATTAATATTTTTACTACAGTGTGTTCAGATAATACACTAGAAATAATAAGCATTTATTCAAGACAGCAATAATTTAGTCACAACTTCAAACATCACATAAGCCAAGTCTTGGGCATGTTTTCACTAATTACTTGTATTATTTAAGCATTATCTTTCGATGTATTTTGTAACACAGATACACATTACATTAATAGGAATCAAAGTGTCCTCTTGTTATTAGCTGCATAGGCTTTTTTTAAACACCTGAAAAACACTGAAAAAAGACCAACTCTGAAGGTCTCAGCATCAACACAGCATTTTAATAAGTCACAATACTACACTTCCTTTCTACATAAAAAACTGTGAGCTAGAAACAAAAGCAAATATTAATAATCAGCTAAAGCATATATTTAACGCCCCGAAAAGATAAATTGTATCTGATTCCAATATATGAGAGTGACAGACTGTGAGAAATAGGAATAATTATTTCCTAACATTATTTTTGAATTACTACAGAAATGTACGTTGATTACTTCACTTATTATTTTGTTAGAAACAAATAATTTTAGACCAGAAGGTTCATGCAGCTTATTAATGAACTACAGAAGGCAAAACCCTAGAAATATAATACGGATTATATTACGCTGGTTATTACAATTTACATTTGGCTTGCTGGAAGATGTAATTTTTAGCATACAATTCATATACACAGAACAGAAAGTCCCAAAATATGTTTGATCACACTGGAAGCGCTAACACTAAATCAAAACTATGAGGCAAATAGATCAAAACTATGAGACAAATAATTATTTATCAGTTTCTTTTATATTTTTCTTTCTAAAGCATTTGGAGATCTTCTGACTACATTTTCATGACATATCTGTAGAGAAGTCTCAGTGACTTGTCTTGAAGAAAGAACAGAAAAAATAAATTAGATGACACTACTTAAAGGGAGGCGAATATATGTAATATGGGTTTTCTGACTTATGAAGGAGAATTTATGAAAAAAGATACATTCAGCACACTTGCAAGTAACTCAAAAAAGTGACTGAGTTTAACTTTTAAAATGGCATTGAAGGCAACTTGAAATTTCAAAAAATTCTTCTGACCATTGCAAAGATGACCCCTTAGACAAGAATTCTGGTTTTCAAAAAGATGAATGGGTTACAACTATCATTTCTTTAGTGCAATATTTATTAATTTATTTTGAATTTTAAGCATCAAAATCATATTGAGATATAAAAAAGGTTTTATTTTTTGTTTCAGAAATCACCAACTGAAATCAAAGATAAGCAGTTTTCTCAAACATCATGACAGAGCTGTGCAAACACCTACTGAAGTATTTTAAAACCAGTTAGAACACGTCTGTATGGAGGCTTATCATCACCTATGGTTTCTGCAGCTTCTGGGTGTATCTGTGTCTACTATGAACTGAGAAAGTCAGTTGCTTCATTCTTGGGTCTTGCACCTCTGAGCACCCACATCACATGAATGTTACTTTACACCAGGGCAACCTTCTGGAATGAAACAATAAATTCCTTCTGAGATGTAACCCAGCTATTCTGCCGGCAAAAATTTGCTACTCTTTCTGAAAAAAAAACAAACAAAAAAAACCCCTCTTTGATGAGTATAAACAAGACCACATCAGGTTTTGTTCCTTTTGCCTACAGAGAGCTCTCAATAACTCAAATCTTTACACCGCAAACACACCTTAACTTTCTCACACCATGCTTCAGGACATGCAAAAAATATCCTTGATCATAACATCAAAATATTACCCTGAGGATTGCCATACAGCCAGCATACAATTTTAGGCAGCATGAGCCAGAAGAAATCCTAAAAGAATTATAATTTCTCAGAGCCAGAGAAACACAAAACAAGATTCAAAGGAGATTTGGATTGCCCAAACTATCCTAGAGGCACCAGGCCAAAGACTGCACACATGAACCACTCCGCTCCCTGGTCCGGGCCCAGGGATCACTCCCAGGGGCAGAAATCTGTACAGTTCAGATACGGGCTCTGATATACTTGGTCACTTCTCGCAAATCTTCCACTAACTGTGAAATTAAAAGAAAACTTTGAAAGTGTGATAAATATTAAAATAAAAAGCCAGGAATACAATTCTAACTTAATCTACTATTTTCCATTAAAATTATATGCTGAATCCCAAATTACCACTACTTACAATTCTCTAAACTAAACCCAATACTCTGAGATACAATTTAGACAATGCTCTTAGATATATGGTTTAACTCTTAGGTTTCCCTATGTGGAGTCAGGAGTTGGTCTCGATGATCCTCACGGGTCCCTTCCAACTCACAATATACTGTGATTCTATTAAAAAATGACAGAAGATATATTGACATTTTCTGACCAATTCTGCACTTTTTTTTTGTAACGATCAAACCCACTATTTTTACCTTTCATAGCTGTGAATGTTGAGTGTTTCCTCATCTTTATTATGGAAGTTTTTAGAAAAATGAAATCAAGTCTTTGTCTTGTGGTTAAAGACACAGCCCTTAGGAGGTGAGGATTTAACTATGATTTGCTGCAAATCATGCTCTTCGTTTGAAAATGACTATCATAAAAAAAATTCATTTCCCTCATGTAACCTCTTGAATTTCTATCAACTTAAGCTTTGTTTCTTGTCTGTATCTGTCAAGAAATTTGAAAGCAAACTGTTTATACAACATAGCCTAAAACTCTTCTGTAGTAGACAAAAGATAATGATGTTGTTCCTGCCACAGCTGGATGTGACGAACTAGAACAAAACTAGAATGATGAAAGTGCTCTTCAAATACAAGATGTGTAGGTTTACTTGTAATTTCTATACTTAAGAGAACTCAATTTTTTTACAGGAATCAGAAAGTATAGTTTCACATTCTTAAACTGGACCAACACATCATACTGCAACTCCACATCAAGGTGTGTAAATGGTGGCAGAAGGTATAATTCAACATCACTATTTATAACATGGTAATTTCTAAATTTTTAGAAAACAGAGCCATGGAAAGTTATGCCGTATATGGAGATAAGCAAACATTTAGCATACAGATGAAAAATGCATCTTCCTCTTGTTTTAAAATATCCAAAATGTGCAGTTTTGAAAAACCTTGCCATATATACATGTTCTGAGTGGAGCAGAACTAAAACAAACAATTAATAAAACATTTTATTTAAAAGAGAACAGCAGCAACAACTTTAAAAGAAAATAAAGAAGTTACAGTAAAGAAAAAAAAAACAACATGAAATCTCTATCTTAATGGTAATTTCAAAGATTAAGACTGACTGAAAAAAAAAATTCTGAAAATAACCCAGCAACAGAATCAGGCTGTGAAAGCTGCCTGAAATCAAATATCTAATATCCAATTAAGGAAATGCTTTATCACAAATAAAACTTCAGGAACTGCTTGATGTATATATGTTTTTTAAAGGAGAGGGCTCCTTATTAGATGATCACATCTTTGAGCAAAATAAATCTGAAACTATCAAAAGGTTCAGGTGACAAGCCTGTGGATGATAATGGTTTCATGAACACCACAAACACAAAAATTCAGAGTAAAAAAATATGCTTTTCTATAGAAAAAAAAAAATCAGAGGAATTCAATTGCCTTGATGTAAGACAAGAAAAAAACACTAATTAAATGTAAAACTGTCTGCTGCAAACATATGTCAAGTGCATTTGCTTAGCTCCACCGAAAGTATAAATTCTGAAGCATTTACGCCAAGCACTCTCTTTTATTAGTCAATAGACTTTTAGTTTTATCATGTTCCTTACTTATGGAATTGAGAACTCCACCAATACAGAAGACAATCATTTAATACTTCCAGAAATCTGTAAATAAGGTGGTTTTAAAGTCAATGGCATAAGACCTAGAGGTGCTAAAGTGATCCAAGAGTTTGATAAATTCTTACAACAGAAAATACAACTAACTTTGTTCTTATTAGTACGTAGTATGAGCTGGATGAAGTACCATCAGCATACTACTCAGGCAAATTTTCAGTATAATAAGCTATCGTGCCGATACAGTATTTTTTGTTAGTTTATATTGTTTTAGGTTAAAATAAACTTTTTGTTTTAGAGGTTAGTCAAGAATCCCAAAATTCATATAAATCCTTTCATCAATGATAAAGCAGGTGCCAACTGAGGACAGAAATGGACCTAGAAATGGTCCTCTAGCCACTTTTAGGTGGTCCCTTAAAAGCAAAACCTTCTAGCAACTTCATCTTGCCAAAGACAAGACACTGGAAAAGATTCCAAAGCAACTGCATTCTAGTGATGTACCATTATCAGCTTCCGTTGATATTATTTTATGTTTACTTATTTCACAATTCCTTAAGGAATATTCTAGAGCACTTTTTTTAAAAAAGTTAATTTATCATTAGATATTCAGATACTTTAAAATACATCAGAAATATGTACTCGTCCTATCTGCTGCTACATTTTGCGGATTCAGCCCCAAAATCTACTGACAGGATGAAAATTAGCAATTTGTTTACTCTCAGTTTCATATTTTCACAGCATCATATAATGTTCTGAATTAGTAAAGCATAAAGAAACTGGAAATGAAAAGAAACACATTCGTTTCACTGACATATTGAATTAAAACACTGATGGCATTAGATGCCTACAGCACTGATTAAATTTATTCTAGCCATGAAGCAACAGTTTATGATTTTCACATGAATAGCATACTTAAATGAAAGGAACATTAATACAATATGATATTAATATACAAATACTCACATTATTCACCTGCCACTGACATTCTGAATTAAATCAGTAATGGGGTGTATAACTGATTAAATATCTACACAAGAGAATGCAACAGCTTATGATTTACAAAGGCAATGGTAGAGTGATCACATTATTACGTTGCCAAATGCTATCTATCACTCTTACTGAACTTAACGAAGATGGATTGCATCCCACAGATGAGATGCAGCCCATAAATATTGTCATGCTGATCTTCATCTGACTTTCCCAGGGAACAGACAAGCAACAAATCAATAACTGAAGAAGTCAGAATATTCATTATTGTGAACACACAATAAAAATACTGAAGGATATAAAGTTTAAATTATCCAATAGTTGTTGCCACTGACTTCTGGTAATAAATACATTATTTCTCAGTTTCCTAGATTTTCATCTCCTACCTTCTACTTTTAAAATTCTCCAGAAAGTTTACAGTCTAAACTTTCCCAGTTGCATCTGTTCAACTACCTTTCTCCTTTAATTTCGTATTCTTACCAACTCCTTTTCTTTAGCAAGGTTGTAAAGCAAGAACAACTGTCAACATCATAATTTTTTTAATACTGAAAAGCCATCAAAGTAATAAAATTGAGCATAAACAGCACTTTGATATCAGAACTTTGGAGAAGGCTTTAATGTTCAGCACTTAACATTAAACACCTGCTTGATCTTTATTCATTCTCTGACTTGGCTTTCACAGTTTTCAGGATACAGCCTGTCAATTGTTATACCAGCCTGGTCAGAAGATGGTACTGCTTTCTGTCAGTCTGCATAAGAGTATGGTGAAAGATAGCGGGTGGTCACCATTTGATCTAAGGTGAAAAGAATGCCTCATAAGCAAGAAAAGGGTTTATAGTTCACATATCTGACTGCACAATTAGAACTTTAATTATTTACCCTTCTACTTTGCTCTTCAAGTAGCCATAAAGCACGAAGTCTTTCTGCTAAACAAAAATTCTAAGACAATAGTAAGTTGTAATAAAAAAAGGCAAGATGAGTTCCATTTGTCTCAAAAATTAGAGGGTGATTTAAATTCTTAACTGCTTCTTTCAGTCACGGGTAAAGCAAGGTCATCATATATTCTATTATAAGACATCTTTAATATTAAATACGGCATAAACAACTCTGAACTGTAATAACCAATTATTTAATTATCCTATTTAGCCTAAGAATATTATTTTATTTTACGGCACATGTAAAGTTGGCTAAAATTATACCATAAATCAGCAAACATCTGTATCATTTTTCTGTATCTCTAAAATATAAAACCAAGCTATACGCTATTACACATTAAAGATTATTAAATGTAATAAAATAGTATAAACAAAGGCTTTGGGTTCTTAAAGGCAAGGACTAGCCTAAGTTCAATACACGATAAAAATCTCCATGGATGTAACCTTACTATTCCTTCAAACTTACTGCAGTAGCCAGTATTGGAAAGAATGAACATTTGTTGGGAATAATCTAAAGAAAAACAAAATAATTTTAGAAACCAAAAGAAAATAACCCTTTTTTTTTTTGTAGAAAGTATAATACTCAAATCTCACATCTACCAAAACATTTGCTGTCTTCCTAATGACAACAGAAACTCAGTCCATGTGCATAAAAATGAAAATACATATACTGGATGACTGCTCAAGAGACACCAACACATTCAGCAAAAAGAAACTAGCAGGTAAATATCTTTCTGGATTTATAACATTGCTTCAGTCTATGTCAATGAAGATATATAAAATATCGTATGTAATTACTGTATCTGTGAAATAAGTACAGTGTGAAAGCCAGGAAGATGCCTAAATAGTAGGATATTTATAGTCCGTGAGTGAACTTACGAAAGTCTGTAACAAAATACCTGATGAAACTATTCAGAGTAGGAAACATCAAAATTTAGCATGAAAAAGACTATGAACCTAACCTACATTTTGTTCATTTGTTTATAATTTCATTATGGAGACTAACAGAAATATTTTATTGACTCTTACAAACATTTTCAGTTATTCAGGCAGAGCTCTGAAACTTCACAGGAAAAAACAGACAATTAATAGCAGCATTTCAAATTTCAGATGATTTTAATTTTTAATTTTTTTTTTGTTCCCTATCAGCACTGGTGGTTTTTCTACATTTTGCTTTACAGTTTAGCTTATTTCTGGATCAAACAGATGAGCTCAGAAACACACAATGACAGAACAGAAACACCACCACTAACTTTTTGGTCATTTTTACCTGAATATACACGGAACAAGTAATCAACTCTTTAAAATGAGGAAAAAATTGACTCTGAAAACAGTAAGCATGTTTCAGAACTATGCTTACTTATGCATAAATGCTGGGTTTCTTTTTGGCTCCCAATTAACAGCATTTAAAAACCACACTAGTCAAGCCACGGTAGATAGTATCACCATAATTTGCTGTGATAATCAGCTTTTAAAAAATCAGGTCTGGTTTATGTTAGCAAATACAACAATCACGTATTTAATTCTATGTCTAGATTCTTGTGGACCATAACATTTCTTCAAAGAATGATCTAGCTCTTTTATCATGAGGGAAAAAAAAAACCCAACAACTTTTTATGAGGAAATTCATATCTACCCTCCAATTACTTTTTTTTTTTCCCCAGCAATGGATATGGCCCTTCCATAGCTGTTCCCTCAGTTCACTGAAGAAAACCAAATCAACATAAATGCAACCTATTTTGTTCTCTACTATCCTAGATATAACTAACTGCTTGATTAGGCTTTGGGAATGTCGTAGGGTCAGCAGGGAATAATGTAACAAAGGAATAATGACACATCATGTACTTAAGGAAATACTCAACAAGTTAGAAAAAAAATAATGTTTAACTGTAAACTGTAGCTGTCCCAGTATAGTTCAATATATTACTAGTTAACAAGTCTTATAATATCATAACTTCAAAATAGTTAAAGTATCCATGTAAAAGAAGCTTTAAAAGCAGAAAGACTTTTAGAATGGAAAGTTAACATTAGAGATGGAAGAGTTTTATCAAGCTTTAAAAAATTCTCAACAATTGTCATGGAAGAATTGGTTTTCTCAATTACAAGAGCTCACATTATCTTTTTATGCATTACAATATGTAGCAACAATATTAAACTATTTATTTTTAACAGATTAAAAATTTCTTTCCTGAAGAAGAAAGCTCCAAAGCCAAAGGGACCTCATACAACGTACCAAATTTAGTGCTCTGTAAGAGAAATGGGAACATAAATGCCTTTTTGACAGTTAAATTGGGCCCATTTAGTTACAAAGAATAGTAGCACACATTGGAACACATTTAAAAAATTCAGACTGTAAAAAGCCTTACAATACATCACAGGATCTGACACTTTATGGTAGCAGTGAAAAGATTTTTGCCTTCTATAGACACTAGCGCCTAAAGTTCAAAACAGCAGAAGCATTTTTTCACCTAACACTTCCTTTTGTGCTGCGAAAGATGTTACACTGGCAAAACGTCTCAGTGCTCCTGTTTACACTGTTAGGAAAAAACCCAGCTCATTGAGAGTATCTCATCTGAACGCTTTTTCTTCTTTCTTATTTGCTTTCTTTTGCTTTTCCTCCCCCTTTTTTCCTCCCCTCTTCTTTAGGTTCTAACTTCCGTAGTGGTGGTCTTTCTAGTGTTGTACCACTACATTAAACCTCCTTGACCACTGCACTGTTTTTCTACAGATACACTGAGGCAAGCTTTCCTTAATGAATATATTATCTCAGACATCTACCTGTGATAAAAAAGGAGACCACACTATTAGCTTAGAAGCAGAGACTGTCATTTAAAAAAGAAGTCTTCCTTCCATAAACATAAGCTTTGAAATAACTTAGGACAACCAAAAACAGTCTCCAGAAATACTATGAGGCAGCTTCTCGTTTCCCACTGCAAATTAATCATCAACTTAGCATGTCGTCCACTGTCTAAAGCTAATTCTAATTTGTGATTTTACTGGAAGATAGCTCACATGGATGGTTTATCAGAGAGATGGTTTAAGATGGTATTCTCTCCATTCTCAGTCGATGGAAATTATACACTTTTTCAGAGCTGCTAATCCACAGTGTCATGTTCACCAACGAAGGAAGAAGGACAACAGACACTTCTCTGGCACTCTGCTTCTAGGCAGGCAGAGAACGAAGGATGCCGAAGAGGAGAAGTTTAGCAGATGGTTTGCGAATTAGGGCTTAATCTTGGATATTACAGAAGAAAAAAACATATGTTTATCCCATCCAATATAATGTATTTTGGGCTTAATGTGTCAATCCACGGTGGTAATCATTTTATGTGCAACAGGAAACAAAAAGTTCAGCATACTGATCTTCCTGATTTTAATTTAATTAAGGCTCCCATTAGTTGTTTGCTCCATCAAAACGACAAAGAATCTTGTGAATAATATACTATCTTTCACTGGCTTTCTCTGTGCCAAACTGAGACCTCTAATTCCACATTGAAGAGATCTCTATTCAGATCATCATGTCATTAAAATTAAAGTCAACTCACTGTTTACTAGTTGACAAAACCAACGGCAGCCAATGGAAGACGTGATACGAGAGGGGATAAGCATACAATATTAAAATCTCATACATCAAAGAGATGCTTGCTTCTGTTGAAACATTTTCATTTTCAGTTGTTTCAATCTACTTTAAAATTACTTGCAGATAGAAGATGGGTCTATTTAGATCTATAAAGATTTAAAGTACTTCATATATGTTTATCAGAGTGCCTTTGAAATAGCTTCCATTTTGAGTAGTACAGAAACTAGTTCAGAAGTTTGAAATAATAGTGTTGTTCTGTCTAGAAGTGATTAACGACAAAGAAAATAAGAGTAAAATTTTCCCCTGGGCTCCCTCTGAGAGAAGAATAGACCCTATTGTTCCAAATGAAACCGATAACCTGTAGCAATTTTGAACAAGTCAGATTTCCAAATACCTCCTCACATAACGCCGTGCCTTTAACTGCTACTGATTTCTGTGCTTCCTTTCTGTATACTGCTCCATTACCTCATTTTAACCTAGGTTTTCAGTAACAAATTCTCCCAGATAGAATGGCAACAGTTAGAAGGTCACCTTCTGGTAGGGCTGAACAGAACCTGTAAAGATTATTCGGAGATGGCCACACCAATATATTGATTTAAACTCAGTGTCACTTTCACGTAAATTTGTTACATTTTCTACCTGGTTTTGTATTTAATGCCGCCTTTCAATTTTCTGTAAAGCCTACAGTCCATCAGGGCCTAAAATAAAATGATAAACAACTTCCAGAGTGTATGTAATGTCTCTGGATCTCTAGAATACCGAGTTCAGATTTGATTTGATAAGGCACTGGTTTTCACACTTAAAAGCTCCAGAAAGTTTACATGAAATGAAAAAATACTCCTTTTTGCAGAGTTAATCCTGCACGATTCCTCAAAGAACAGAGGAAGCGTATATCAGCATAAATTTTCCAAATACAACCCCTGTAACTGTGTTTTTTTTCACAAAGGACTAACATACCATTGACAATGGTACGTCATCAAGGTTCTCATGGTTTCTGAGACAAAAAGGCCTCTGCGTCCATTTCCTGGAACTGTAAGAATACACAGATTTTGCCTTAACAGGTTCATGAAGCTTTTGCAACACAACAGGATACAAAAGTACACATACGTATAGCTAGCTTCGGTTACAGGTTAGAAGCAGAAGCAGTCTAACCTGTGTAAAGCGAACTGCAAGGCTGATCTTCACAATGACAGAGTGGTAAGTTAGAAGGAAATTAGTGGGTGGGACCACACAGTAAGTACCTACTCATTCCTTCACAGTCTGACACTTCTCAAAGTGTGTACTTAAAAAGCAAGAAAGACAATAAATTATAACCTCTTACACCCTTTTTGGAAGGAAAGGCTGAGATCAAAACACACAATATAGATGGTACTCACGTCACATCATATTTAATGTAGGTATTGCTGCATTGATAAGATGATTTTTAAAGTGTCTGCAGACTGGATTAAACTGTACATGATGCTATAGCAATAAAATTATGAGTGCTACTGAATGGTTAGATAATTCATCACCCAAAAGAGTATTTGTGGGAAAGACCCAACCAAGATTACAACAAAGAACAAGGTAAATTTTTAAAAGCTGGCAATCAACAAATATTAACCACATAAAGTTACTTCTAAAAATAAGAAAGAAAAAGTCCCTACTAACCGACCAAAGGAAATAACACTCATTTTGTCAGCAGAGTTCAGATAAGGAAGAATCCACTCCAAAAACCCATGCTGCGCAAAAATTAAAGGTGTTAGGGTACGGCATACTACACATATGCTACGGTGTTTCTTTGTTGTTGTTATTGTTTCTCCCTGCTGAAGACAGGACCCTATCAGGTACTCGGATCTTGGTGAGTTTTGAATCTGCTTTTAGTGAACTGGAACAAGTTAGATAAAGTTGTTTATATGCCGTAAATCTACTTTCCCTGAGCCGAAAATGTGTTAGCTAATGGGTTGTTTATGAGTTGCAAATCTGTTCAGTGAGGTGAAAATTTGTCAGATAATGGGTTGTTTATGAATTCTAAATCAATATTCAGTGAGTCGGAACTATGTTAGATAATAGCTTGCGTATGGGTTGTAAATCTGTTTTCAGTGAACTGGAAACATGTTAGATAATGGGTTGTTTCTGGGTAGTAAATCTGTTCTCAGTGAGCTAAAAACATATTAGATAATGGGTTGCTCGTGAGTTGTAAATCTGTTTTTAGTGAACTGGAAACTTGTTTAATACAGGGCTCTTTATATATCTTAACTCTGTTTTTAGTGTGCAGAAAAGTTCACGAATGTGTTAGATTTGAGTGGCATATCTGATTTCAGTGAGGTAGAAATCCATCAGCTAATGGATTCTTCATGAGCAGATCTACATTCCATGAACTAAAACTCCAGGACAACAGTATCTTGTATATCATGTACTCTGTTTTCTCTATTTGAGTCAAATACTGAGTAAAGGTTTGCATGATTTGTAGACCTCACATTAATGAGGTCAAAAGGGGTTGTAGAATTGTTAGAACTATACTAGATATTTCCAATGTGGTTTTGAATATCTTCCTAATAAAGTTAAACTTGCTACAGACCTATACTAATAATTTTGGAGGAAAAAGATAGCAAAATGAATGTCAAAGATTGTTATTTTTTTAACCGTACAATGAAACATTATTACTAAAATCTCTCAGCTGGATTCTATTCATTAATTTCTATGTAACCACATACAGTTAACAG
This sequence comes from Nyctibius grandis, assembly GCF_013368605.1. NCBI lineage: Eukaryota > Metazoa > Chordata > Aves > Nyctibiiformes > Nyctibiidae > Nyctibius > Nyctibius grandis. The sequence goes on from NC_090666.1 coordinate 38,261,060, forward strand.
GGAAAACAGAAAATTTTAGAAGTGTATGTCTTCCAGTGAATGGAATCACTGATGTCAACCAGTCTTAACACTGCTTTTTCCCCTGTAAGTAAAGTCACGTGCAGACTGTGGAAAGGAAGGACTCAACATAAGAAAAGGGGTTTAAAACACATGAAGGAGAACAGTAGACGAAAATATACTGGGATGCGATATCCCTTCTCATTTACAATGAAAAAACAACTGAAAGGATGCATTTCTAGAAAACAAACACCACAGCTCAAAAATACATCTCAAGCATATACAGGATATTTTTTGCAAGGAAACAAAATTTCATCTGGCATTCAATTATTCAGAGTGCTGACTCTGCTAATGAAAAACAAAACCGGGCGTATTAAGATTACAAGTAGAAACACTTCCTTAAAACTATAACTCCCAGCTACGCTTTACGGAATGTCTTTAGCTCTTGTACAACAATCTATTATAAAGTAATTTGGAATATTTTATTGTTCTTTTTAAAAACCAATTTGTATCTGCATTGGTGCTTCACCAGTATTTCTTTCTGTTTTAAATGTAAAAATTTCCAGTGGCTTTTCATGTAATACTTTTCATCTCTTCCCATAACACCAGAGTTAAAATAGTGCTTATATGTCACCACTGCACATCTTTGTAAGCTGTGTCTCTTGTATGGCCAACCTCAACCCTGAATCCCTAGGTTTTAATGCTTTCCCAGGAGTAATGAGAACATCCTGACAACATTGCTTAGTTTCTCTTTACCATATATTAATATAGATATTATAAGCCCTCTAAAATGTGCACACATAAAAACTCAAGGTAAAAAAAAAGGTGCAGAGGTACATAATGATACAAATATCCAATGTCAGTTGTAGAACAATATTTAATCAGTTTGCAGCTGTTTAACTTCTTTCTTTTCTAAAAATATTTCCATTAACATCCTACAGCAAACGGTGATACGTTCCACTTCAAACATACTTCCATTTTTCCTGATCACTTTCTTTGGCCTCGTTAATAAAAAGTTTGACCCAAACCAATAGTTAAAAGTAGCAATGCCACAGACAACATAACATACAACATCAGAAATTCAGATGGGAATTACCCACAACATAAGGAGAAAAAACTAAACAACACTTCAGACATTTTGGAAAACAGTTACCGAAATTAACTGCAGCCTCCAAAAAAACCAGACAACACTCAAAAATGATGAGGATGATGCTGGGACCAGTACTATTCAATATATTCATTAATGACTTGGATGAGGTAATAGAGTGCACTGTCAGCAAGTTCGCTGATGACACCAAACTGGGAGGAGTGGCTGACACAACGGAAGGCTGCGCAGCCATTCAGAGAGACCTGGACAGGCTGGAGAGTTGGGCGGGGAGAAATTTAATGAAATATAACAAGGGCAAGTGTAGAGTCCTGCATCTGGGCAAGAACAACCCCATGTACCAGTACAAGTTGGGGGCAGACCTGTTGGAGAGCAGCGTAGGGGAAAGGGACCTGGGGGTCCTAGTGGACAGCAGGATGACCATGAGCCAGCAATGTGCCCTTGTGGCCAAGAAGGCCAATGGCATCCTGGGGTGTAATAGAAGGGGTGTGGTCAGCAGGTCAAGAGAGGTTCTCCTCCCCCTCTACTCTGCCCTGGTGAGGCCACAGCTGGAATATTGTGTCCAGTTCTGGGCCCCTCAGTTCAAGAAGGACAGGGAACTGCTAGAGAGAGTCCAGCGCAGAGCCACGAAGATAATTAAGGGAGTGGAACATCTCCCTTATGAGGAGAGGCTGAGGGAGCTGGGTCTCTTTAGCTTAGAGGAGAGGAGACTGAGGGGTGACCTCATTAATGTTTATAAATATGTAAAGGGCAAGTGTCAAGAGGATGGAGCCAGGCTCTTCTCAGTGACATCCCTTGACAGGACAAGGGGCAATGGGTGCAAGCTGGAACACAGGAGGTTCCACACAAACATGAGGAAAAACTTCTTTACAGTGAGGGTGACCGAACACTGGAAGAGGCTGCCCAGAGAGATTGTGGAGTCTCCTTCTCTGGAGACATTCAAAACCCGCCTGGACGCGTTCCTGTGTGATATGGTCTAGGCAATCCTGCCCCGGCAGGGGGATTGGACTAGATGATCTTTTGAGGTCCCTTCCAATCCCTAACATTCTGTGATTCTGTGTAAACACAGTAAATCTATGCATCTGATAACTGACTACAGATTAATAAGGTTTATTGTATATGTGAAAACAATTAAATTGGAACAGAAATGAAAGACAGCAGAAGTTTTCAGAATTTAGATTTTCATAGCACAGATTTTTGGATGTTTAGGATTAAGGATGTATTTCTTACACATCCACATTCAGATTTTCCTTGAATTCTAATTTTACCATGACAAACCATGATAGCTTTTTAGGTACACCTTGTATTAAAAGTTATGTTAGACTTCATTGATAAAGATTTCAGTTCCAGATCCCCAGAAGATTTTTCTGAGGCCCTATGTTTTCTGTCTTGTCCTGAAGATTTTGGTGATGATATTGGCATCAATTCCTTGATAGCAGTGTCAGGCTTCAAGTATTCAGAGGCTAAAAAAATGTCAAGTTGCATACAACTCCTCCTACTAATGTGGTGAATGAAGGCATAGTAAGCATGCAAAGCTACTGAGTAAGCCTCTACTAAAAGCAGACAGTTTTGTAGGTTGGAATTTGCCTCTGATTATCACTGAGCACAAGTCACTTTTCTCGGGCTCACTGCAAGAAGGGTGGGTCAGCTGGACACACTGACCAAGGTCCTAATATGTTATGCTGAGGAATGGTTACGTCAGCAGAGGTATCTTACAGTACTTCACCCCCACTAACTAGAAAAATAAACAACCAATAGGTTTGTGGGGTAAGGGAACTTCTTTCATTTCCAGGCATTGTACAATGAGGTTTTGTTTCAACAGTAAAGCTCCTTAAAATCATAATAATACAAATTAAGCACCATCATTACCACTTCTGTTTTCTAGTCATATGCTGCACTCATTGTAAGATTGTTATAAAATAAATTATTTTGAAATTGCAATTCTAAAGATAATGTTTAAATGTATCTTACAGGGATAAATTACAATAATTGTGTTATATACTTAAGCACGGTAACACTTTATTGACATTTTTTACTCTATAAAGTCAAGTGATTATCAACTTTTCACTTAATAAACTTTATTGAAATAAAATATGCATTTTGGGAAATGACTATTTTACTTACTTTCAATTAGCACTTTTCTGCCAGCCCAGTTATCTTTAATAACTTGTATATTTCCAAAGTGTGCATCACTGAAGAATATGCGATTCGTACCTCTTCCTTTCAGACTGTAGTCAAAAGCAAGAGCTATCACATTTTTGAAGTACTCTGGATTTTCATATGGCCTTACTGGTGAATTTAAGTTGGTTTCATCTGAAAGATGTATACTTTTTAATATTGTCCTTCCCGAGTACAACAGGTAACCTTCATGTCTCAGGCAAGTAATTCCATCTTCTGCAAGATAGCCATGTGCACAAGCACATGTTCTCTGTGCACTTCCTCGATAAAGGCAAAGTTGATGACATCCACCATTATTCTTGGCACAAACATTAGTACCTGAACAAAAAAAAAAAATTTTCTATCTTTTATAATATTACACTTAGCTAACTTAAATCAAACCGTAATTTTATGTATTCTAAAAATTCTTCTCTTAAAACTGTTTCTACAATATTCACAAGTAAAACAAAGGTCAAAATAGCAAGGAATCTAACTTTAACCACAACCTAAAGACAATTTTAATGAATACAATTAATGAGGAAATATAATTAATGTCCTTTCCAATTCACAAGAGTGTATATTTTATTAATTGAAAATGATAAAATGGGTTATTCCTCCATAACCAGCTGAAAACTTAGAGAATGTTTCAAGTGCTTTGATTTTTTTTTTTTTTTAAACACCTGTTACTGGCAAAAAAGTCAAATTTAGATACCATCAGAATACAGTACTGTTTTTAGACAATTTCTATCAAAATGACAACATGTATATTGACAGGTACAAAACTGTGTCAATCCAGTTCCCTGTTTGTATTAAAGACATTTCCTAACATTTCGTTCCAATTTCCTTTACAACCTGACTTTAAAAACTTACTCCCTGATAAATTCACACCATTAAGAAAACATTGTCAAATTAGTTAAATTCAATGACTTAAACTACACTTGTTGCAAGCAATATTTAAAATTACAGTAATTGCCAATAATCAGGAGCTATTTTCCTTTGTCTTTTTTGGACTATATATGAATTACTGTTATAGTTAGTTTAGATAATTTAGTTTCTGTTTCCGACAGCACTTTCCATGTAACAACTCAGCTCTTTTAACATTGCCATCTTCCCATTTCTGATAGTCTTCCACATAGCGAAGGAGAATAAAACATTTTAAATAGACTGTTTTCAGTTAGAAAACTGTAATAATTGTTGGGGAATATGTAGTGTCTGAAAGTACTGTTAATTGTATTTTCTAACTGCTACATTTCAAGCTGAAGATACTTTTAAGAAAAAAAATAATGGGGGATGAGAGTTAACTTGCTCTTAAAATTAGAAATGTTGAATTTTGTGTTCCTAGGCAAAATTACATGAGACATATCCCTCTATAGTTAGGTAAAAACATTTGGAGATTTAGCTGTATACATTTTTATATTTGGTTTGTTTTAAAGATTCTTTTAAAGTTTTATTAGGCTAGAAAAGTTAATATCTGTTTGGAAGGATGAAAGGTTGAGAAGAGAAAGGAAAATATATGAAAGAGATCCTCAAGCTTCTACAATCTCTCTTTGAAAACTGCAATGCTTCCACAGTTTACCAGCTGTAGATATCTTTAAAAAAGGCCAATTCTAAACCCAGTGTAGTTAGGGTATATCCTTGCACACACGTGAAATAGCACTGAAAGACAGGAACCTGCTTGCAAATAGCACTGCAGGACTGGTTCACTAGAAAGGGTAAAACAGGTGTTTGAAAAAAAAGCATTAATCACAATCAGCACAGGTCATTGGTGTTTGGGGTTTTTTTGTTTGTTTGTTTGCTTGGGGTTTTGTTTGTTTGTTTTAATAATAGAAGGTCAGGAAGCTAGCTAATTACATTTTTTTTTTAAAACAGTGTTAAATATTTCTAGTTCCATGAACTTAAAAATATATATATAATAGTGTGATATAGAAAAACATTCCAAAAACATTTTTCACCTGTTTTTTCCCTTTTGTCCTCCTGGCTCACTGACAGCCCCTCCCAAAGACAATAACCATTTGTACCCTAGTAAAATTTGAAAAACGTATTAAAAAATCATTCAGTTATGTTTTTCAAACTATCATCAAAAGATTTTTAGCCTCAGTAACCGTTTCACCTACTCCTAATGCGATCAAATCTTTAAAGCTATCAATAAAATAATTACATTTAAAGAAGTGTTATTTAATCCAATTATTCTGTTTTCCTAATTCTATAATATAAAGCCCTTCCAAGCAAGCAGACATTAACTATTTCTAGCCTAGTTAAAAGAATAGATAAATTTTTGCGTGGATTTTCTTTTCATCCACAAAATATGATGACCACAGTACTCTGAAGTTACATGCAGAAATTTTGTAAAATTAATATGCGTATGTTTGCAAAGTAATTTTTTTCAAAACTATTTAAAATTTCCTTTAGAAAAATAAAGAAAATTTTTTTTCTTTGATTGTCAAAGATGTTTTCTTTCAAAATGCAAATTTCTTTTAAAAGTCATACTTAAATGTGGTTATTTAGGAAAGATGTATATACAAGAAACAGGATCTTTGGGTGTGTAATGCTGTGATTAAAGCAACTTTTGAGCGCTACCAACGCCAGAAATATATTTGTATTAAAAAGTTTATCTTGTATTATAGTAACATTTTCTTTTTGTCTCTTTTTGAATACATTTGTAGAAAATTTTGTCTGGATTTCCTGGTAGCAGTTTGTGCTGAGGAAATAGTCATCATTTTTGGTAGACTTCTAACCACCTTTGCTCACTGAAACAAGTTTTTCAAGGTTTCTTCAAAACCAGAAATTTAGAAGGAAAAAGACAGCCAGAAGCAAGATTATTCTTAGTCAGGTAGTGAAGAATAAAATTTAACCATGGATACTATAAATCACCAAGAGTATATGATAACTTTTGTCTCTTGAACTCACAAAAAGAATATATATCCCCCACAAAAAAACCTAGGACTCAAAACCAAGTAATTTCAGATATTTGAGAGACACAGGCTGGGAATTTCTAGAAAAAAAATTTTTGGTTTGCTTTCCAATAGAAATCTGAGACTGCGTGAGATTACCGCTCTCTAAAGCACAGTTCAAGGTCCCTCTCATTCCTAAGACTGTTTTTTGCTTTTTTAAAAAAACAAAACCAAACAAAACCCACCAAACCTGGAATGACAGGAAGTGTTTTGGTTTTAGATTTTCTCCTTAAAACACTCAGAAGAATTTTAGTAGAATTTGTACTATATATTTTCCTTAGTACATTAATTTTAGCTTAAAAAAAAAACTTCAAAAGTAAAAAGAGGAGATAAAATCAGTGATTACTTAACTTTTGGTGTGCTTTAACATACATAAAAAGTAGGTGATATTAAAACAATTAATAGCATCCTTAAGAACAGCCAACCTTTCTCTCGTGCTCTATTAAAGACTTTCACTTCCTTCAGGTTTATTCCAAGGCCAGTCCTCATGGTCACAGCATCCGTGGCCTCATTCTTGTGGCCTCTTCTAATAGAGCCATTTGCATGTGCTCTGCCAAAAAAGTTGAAGATGTCTCATGAACAATCCTCAACTAATTCACACCGAACAAATGACTGGAGGGCAGTGGAGAGTTCTCCTAACAGAAGGTGAAGAAACCTTTTCTCATCTATTACACTGATATGCTTTAGCTTTCAGTATCAGAAATGCCGTTTCTTTGAAAATTGCATAGCTCTCTGCGATCCATTCTGCGACCTTGCTAAGGAATGGCTAATCCTACAAAGGTGAAGCACCTGGCGCTGAAATAACATTTTGAGACTCGAATACTTATGAAAAATAAATTACCTGTCAGACCAGTAGATGTAAGCTCCAAACACCGCGACTGAAAACACATCCACGTTACTCCCTGACAGCACAATCTCCCGATTCCCTCCACTCTCAAGGTCAATTCTTTCTATCTTGTCGGTACGAGCATCACACCAATATAATTTATTTTCCTAAAGATTAATTTTAAAGGAAATATCAACAGTCTTGTCCAAGTATTTAATTAAGAGTTATTAAGATCACATCAAAGCGGAAGACCAGCTGGCTTTAATGAAACATAACAAATACTGTACATTTTCACATATACTGGAAGACAGAGGAACTAACCTCATAGTCGATGGAAATCCCATTAGGCCACACAATCCCCAGGCTCACAAGCACAACCTTCTCAGACCCATCTAAGTGTGCCTTGCCTATGCAAGGAGTCTGTCCCCACTCTGTCCAAAATAAATACCTAAAATGTTACAGAAATTACCTATTAAAATACATTAAAATAAGAGTTGAAAATGTGTAATACTGTATTAGAACACTTTGTTGAGAGATGTTTTTGCAAATGATATATATGAAGTAGTTCTTAAAACTGTAATCAATCAGCCAATACACAATTCTATTCCTTAACTCAGCTTTCGCTTGGGAAAATAAAAGCAAATTAGAAAAAAAATTACTGGAACAGAAGCTCTCGCATCTAATTACTAACAAATATTGTGATAATATGAGAGATCTATGTCTAACTTAGAACTGTCTTAAATATGAAGCAGTGAGGAGCACTGTGGGAAATGGTAGAGCCAAGGGATTTTATTTGGGAAGAAAATATTTTTCCTATTCTTCCTAATGCACGTGGGAAGAATCTGCATGTTACTTATCTAATTTTATATTGCTGTATACTTACTGGCACAGTAACTTCACTATTATAGGGTAAAACGCTAGGTCAAACTTCTGCGTTGACCTCCTACTTCTCAATCTGTTGCTTTAGGTATAGCAAAATGAAGCCAGTGAACCTACGCAGAGCACTGCCTTTACTGGACAGTAACCTATGGAATAGCTTTAAGTAAATGTCTATGAGTCTACAAATACATATGCATGTATATATATTTGTGTTAAAATATAAACACACAAATACATACATACATATTCTGAGCAAGAAACCTTCTTCTGAGATAATGGTTTGATAATTGAGGTCTAGCACATTACTAATCACCTGATGAGAAGCATTTTCATAGCAAATATTTGTAAGAACACACTAAAACATTGTTTAGTAATACGCTGTACACAAAGTGAACAGAAGATACAAAACCATCCCCCACTGCTTTACTCTGTGTGGAATGTATGCATTAGTCTGGTTTTAAAGATTACAAAAGCGTGCTGTGCATTACTAACCAGTTCTAGCCATAAGCCAGAGTCTGGTGATATCACTGTACCAATCTGTTAAATAGCTATGTTTGACTGGGTGACTGCAGATACGTGAAACACAGAGGGATAAAAATGAGACAGGGGAGAACAAATATGGGTCCTACAATTATCCCATCAAATTTAGCTTCTGAAACAATGTCCAGCTTACTTTGGCTCTAATTGTAGGGCTTTCTGGCTATAATAAAAAAGAATTTCTTTAAGTTCTTGACATAACAAACTAATATTAATACTAACTATAATACTTATACTACATTAGGAAATTGAACTGCTACATTAGCTAAATTAAAAACATGTTTTAGAAATGTTAAAATAGACTATATTAACCAGCTGGATATCAGCAGTCACCACTTAAGTTTTATTACAACTTTAACCAGGTTACTAACAGCACCTCTAAACAGACCTCAGCCTGCTTTGGGGCATTTAGTCAGAGGTACTTTCTTAACACAGGACATCAACTAAACATTGATTACAGAAAGGTGGACATTCAATATACTGGAAGGAAATAGTCTGTGCTTTTTCCTTAGGCTATTTACTCTGAGAAAAAGAAAAAACCAAACTTAACCATAATTAGCAGGTTAAATGAATCTAGAAGCCTCCAAAGAAAATCTTGAATAGCTGCCAAAAAGGTAAGGCAAGCTAGTTAATACTCATTTAGAACAGTAATGATTATATTGATATATAAACTTATATAAACTACTAACTAGTATAGAAAAACTTGATCTTGCCATATCTTCCCAAAAGGTCTGTGAAGCACCATCTAAAATACTTGTTTCCTGGATCTTTGTAAGCAGCAATATGCTGCCGACACGTTTGCTGTATATATTGCAATGATAGAAACAACTTTCAAAACTTCTGTGGAAAAAAACTAAATCAGAATTTAAACTCTCCCAAACCCTAAACACAAATGAAATTCCCAAAATGTTTTTAAAGGAGGTATCTTCAAAATCTAAGAATTATTTCAGTATGGCTTAACTCCGTATTTCAGTCACAGTTATGAGCTTGAACAGAAAACTATTGTTTAATTCGGAAAAAAACCTCAGCCAAGTGTACGTTATATGGATAAGTATACCTGATGAGGGGCAAAGACATTCCTTTGTAGGACTACACATTCTTAACTTTTTCCCTAGTAATAATAAATAATGTTACCAACCAGCTGAATGCTGGCTGCTTCATATCTTGGTGTAACTGGCAGATTCAACGAGATCTAATAACTGCTATTTTCTTCTCTATTCTTACAGCTGTCAACTCAAGCTTCAAGTAAAATGAAGAATGTGAAGTCAGAGCAAGGAGAGGGAAGAATACCTTTGAAAGTTTTGCCTCATAAAAGGAAAGAGATATGACAATAACACAGAGGGTAAAAAGGCCTTAATCCTCCCACAGAAACATATACCTGTACTTTAGTAGCAAAACACTGCTATCCTTCTCATGAAGGAACTTTGGAGACATCTCAAGATATCATTTTGTGGCACAGTATTAAAAAGAGAGATATGAAGCTTACCTGCCTTCACAGGAGATACACTCCTGTTTCACAGGAGACACAGACATGTAAAACAATTACTAATCTGTGCTCCTCTCATCCTATGTTTTCTTAAGCATTCCAAACACATCCAAAAACCAACTATAAAACTCAACAAGATGAAAACACCTAAGGAATGTTTCACAACCGAATCAGTTTCTACCTTTAGCATTTCTCTTCTTTACTGTTTTTTGTTTCAAGGGCAATAATTCAAACTCCTCTGAATTATATCTTAACCACATTTTATTAATATCTGCTTTCTGACGGCATTAGACTATTCTATTTTAAGACCTAAGATGGTTCAGTGGCATCTCTAAATATCCATTAACTTAAAAGCAGGAACTATTTCTTTCCAATGAATCTTGTTAATATTGTTGGCTATTATTTCATCTGCTTATGTGCACACTTATCATTTCGGTAAAATAAATCCATGAACTGTTGAGTCAGAAAGCATCATGTGAAAATACTGTCATTAAAATAAAAAAATCCACACTTTTGTAAAAAAAAGCAACTTTTCTATCAATAGCTGTATTTAATATTATTCTGTCAAGGGTTCTGCATTTCCTCTTCCCTATAGCAATTGTTAAATGCTGGGTCTCAGTTACAATCCATCTTGCCTCTCCAAATTCTGCTGTAGAGTTGATTACACTTTTTTACCATTTCTAGTTGAAAATAATGCCTTTTATTTATATAATTCATATTACTTTAATATCTAAGGATTCTCCAGAGAAACTGCATCTACTGCATTTAGTCCTCATAGACTTCATGGGGGCTTTTCCTTTCCATTGATGTAAGGAAGGGGTGAAAACCTATCTGTGTATGTGTACAGCAAATACATTATATACATGTTGAGGAAAACTACACGTAAATTGACTATGGTTTTGAAGAAGTTTGGTCCACCCTTCTGGTCAGAAGAATTTCATCAGGCTTCTGGGTACTTATTGTCAAAAGTTTTTTAGTTTTTTAAAATTTTTTTCTAACAGGAGAGCAAAGCTATTCTGGTACTTTAAAGACAAAAATACAGTAATTAATTCAGCCAGATCCTGACTAGCATCTGGAGAAGACCCTACTCTGAAGAACAGCAGTAATCCTAAGTTGTTAGCACATACTGCCAAGCAACCAGTGGTGCTCTATGAACACAGCTGTAATGATCTGCGGCAAAAGCTATTACATTGTGCAGAAAATAAAACCAGTCATCGCTTTCACCTTCGTTCTTCAATACATTAAGTTGCTGTGTTCTAGTCTGGAAAATACACAGATTGCTATGTCTAAATTCTCAGAGAAGAAATCATGGCAAAGATCCAAACGGCATTTTGCATCACTGGTGTCAATCTGGCCTCAGTGAGAAGTGTAGTCCCTACTCTGAACAAACATTTGTATGAATACAGATGCCATTTTTGACCACCTTTACTCTCTTACCCATATGCTTCATCTCACATTACTTTCAGCTACCCTGGGCAATATTCTTGGTTGCTGTAGTGGGATGTTACATGACACAGAATTCATAAGTACCAAGGATTATACTGCTCTACGATTTTATCATGACATCGAGGTCATCATTAGCTAATGTGATTTCCTTGGATTTGCTGGAAACTTAAGAGCAGATTTAAGCATGCTTCCAAGCAGTGTCTAAACTTCCGTTGAAATTATTGTCCTAGAAAATGAGAAGTGTTTTGCAAAGAAAGTACAGTATGTCATGTATAGAGAGACCAATGAAAAAACTCAGTGTATGATCAGAATAACACTTCCTTCCACCTGTGCTTAGTTACAGTACAATAGTTTCCAATACAATCCTTTTGGGTTTTCTTAAATGCTTATCTATTAGAATGAAGGCCTCAATTTACTTGTCTAAGACCTTCAGTGCTAGCATGCAAACTAAAAGAAATGCAAGTAGCCATGGTCATGTTACCCTTTTTCTGGGTGTACCGCAATAGATCGTGGCTGGTCCAAACCCTGGGATATAATTACATATCGGAATGAGCCGTTGAGCCTGGCAACTTCAATTAAGTTGAAGCCATGATCCGTCCAATATATGTTACCTAGGAAAAATACCTTAAAGTTACTGGAAAAATAAAAGAATTCTTGAAAAGTTTTTAAATCTTAAGTGCCTAACTTAGGACCAGAAGCAAACTGCTGTCTTTTAACTTATATGTATCTCATATTTGTAATTTCTAGTCCTATTCAGCCTTCTGCTTTGAAGTATAAACTTGTACTCGTGGCTGTCACCATTGAGACTGTCTAAGAAATAGTGTCCAAGATATTTAAATAATTTTCCTGTTGTAGTAAAACTGAAAAACACAGTGGTGGTATCTTCAAAGAAAAATATCTAGACATTTGGAATATTAGAAATTAGAGCTGAAAGCAAACCAAGTTATTTAGTCTTGAGCTGAAGATGCATGAGTGTACTGTCAGAAATCATGACAACTCCTGAAGCAGGTTAAGACCTACCTGCTATCCAGTCCACTGCAATGCCTTCAACTCTTCCCAAACCATTTGTAACAATGTCTTCTTTCCATGTTTGGTCTCGTTTAGATCTGCTAATTTTGTTGAAACCCATATCTGTCCAATAGATTGTATCATTTCCTATAAAATATACAGCAATGATTCTTGGATTAATTCATTTACTTCAGTCCAAGTATCTACATCAGTAACGGTAAAAACTGCCAATTATAAGTTTATTAATATGTCTCAGAGTAAACAAAAGAATGGTATCGACACTATTATCTTTAATTCCTCATTATTTTTCCTTTTTTTAAATTTAAAATAATTGAAATAGAATTCTAGGTTTTCTACTGGTTGTGTAGTACTGCACATCCAACACAATAGGGCCATGACAACTACCCCTGTTAAAAATCACAGTAAACATTTTTTTTTCCTAATGGGATAAATGTTTGAAAAACATACTATTTTGTTTGTTACTCACCATTCCAAAATATTTAGGAGTTTGAGAAATGACAGTGTGAAACTGCTTATACAGTAATCATATAGATTGAATTTTGGCAGTATAAAAAAATTTAACCAGAAAAAGTGTGACATTTGAGAGTGACATACTGATGGAAGAATAAAAAATTGACTCTATCCATAATTCATCTTTTATTTTAAATGTCCTGACAAGCTTTCACTAGGAGTCCTTTTTGGTGTTTTAAGGCATTTCCAGCCGTCTTCCTTGCTGTTCCACTGCAGCTGGCTGTCCATAAGGCAGAAGAGAGGGACCACTATGTAGTCTTGGAGTACAAACCTGTTTTCACTGACCATTGAAACTCATCAGCCAACTCAGAATTTGGAGTGGCCAAAGCACAGACATGCACTCCTCTCTGTCGCCACAAAGTACCCTTAATAGAGATGGGGCAAACAAAGTGATGATGTCCCTCAAGCAGAATTCTCTGTATTTCCATTGACAGAGCTCTGAATTAACAACACAGCCATGCTGCAACCCACATTCTGTTTTCAAAGTCATCAGCTGGGGACCTCCTGAGTGAGCTGTTTTGTCTGGGGAAGACATGGCTCAGGGGCAAACAATATCTGTTCATTCTTTATTTTTTCATACTTTAACAGAGAGTGTGTGTGTATATATATTTATACAATATATATTGCTATACATAAATATAGAAATATTACATTTATAAATATTTATATATCTACCTATATATGTGTGTGTGTATATAGATATATACAAGAAAAGAGAAAAACAAAATTTACACAGATACCAGTCAATTCCAAGACCAAACCAGTTCGGTATGCTCAAGAACCCTAGCCACACCACCTCTCATTTTGGCAAGTTATATTAGGAAGAAATTGCATACAATAAAATGCTGACTTCAAGTATTCTAAACATGGAGTTTGATAATCACACACTGGAGCCATGTATTTTGCTAGTTAGTTCAAACGAGTATGAAAATTACACAGATCTGAATACTAACTGCACATACATTCAACAATAAGATTGTGATTCTATGATTGCCAAATACCCTGCATTGGAATATGAGATATACAGAATTACTACAAAGTCTTATCTGAAAATACAAAGTTAATAAAAAATGTTTTTCTATCTACTATGTTTGCCAACTGGCTAAGACATTCTGTAAGTGAAATTTATGTATTTCATATTCTAGTTTAATTCCTCTCCATATATGGAAGTAGTTTTGGGGCTGGAACTAATCAGGGAAACTCAAGTAATATCTGCTGTGGTGGAGGAAGTTCACAAAGCACATGCAGTTCACTGCTTCTAGAAAGTACCCTTAAAAGTAAATGCTAACAGCTTGAGTACGCACAGATAATAATTACTCAACCATACACTGATATTAAACCTCAGCTAACACATAATTTCCTTAAAATTCTCATATTCTTTTACAGTCCTACGCCTTAATTGCCTACATTTTGTATCCTGAATTAAATCTTTGTTAAACATTGCTGTAAAATGCACTGACTGTGACATTTTGATATAATTGTTCAAAGATGCTCTAAGGCAATTAAAAAATAATCACTTTTTTCTGAAGTACTGATAAAGGTTACTTATTCACAGCAATGCAAAACTTTTCAGTCACTATGTTCTATACATTACATTGGAGAATATTTTTTGATTTTCAGGTAGTTCATCACAGTTCATCATAAAAACCCGCCTATATTCTTGTGCTCTACGGTGTGAAAATATCCACGGAATTAATTTTCATTAAACCAATAAAGATCCCTGTGGCTTTCAAATACAGATAATACCACAACATTTGCTGAGTTTCAGTTTGCACTTGGATACAGATGGTATGATCCAAATGAAAAACCCCTCTCATTTTATGGAGACAGCAATTTCTACCGGTTCCTTTTGGTTAATAATCAAAGTTCTCTATATCTCAATAAAATGAAACATTCTCGGTAGGACTCAGCTGCTGAAGACCCATGCCATGCAGAACAAGGTAACAAGAATTCAGACTAAGCAACTGGCCTTTATTTTGTTGTAGTCTGTTCACTTATAAAAGTGGACAAAGTTTTCACAGATCTGTGTGTCAATGCTGTCTCTGCCAGGTTGCACTATTATATAATAATTGCACAAATCTCTTATTTTCCCAATTACTCTGAAAAATAATAGAGATAGAGACAAAAACTCCCTTCAGCATCTGGTTCGTGAAGTCAGTTCTGGCTTTAGACAGATGGAAAGAAGACCTATACTCAGTTTGGAGTCTTCAGTATCTATTTATCCATTCTACTGCTGCAATATGAAGCGAAGAGAATTACCACCTGGAAATAACAGTTTCCACAAAATGGGAAACAACTTTACGCAGCTTGTACAAGCATTTTGCTAAGTGGTGAGCATTAGTAACCACGGCCTCACATTGACTCCTACAGTCCACAGGCAGCTTACCAGCAAACACTGAAAATTAATTCCATTTAATGCATTAGTATTTTGCCAATAAAATCCCGCAACTCAAAATTCAACTAACAAAGTATGTGTTGAATATTACTCCTTTTGCTAGACCTTGTCAGCTTAGTCTGTAAATGTTTAAAAAACTTATTTGAGCAGAGAGTGAACTTACAAAATCTTGCAAATCTTAAGCTATTTCTGAGATGAACTACTGCAGAACTTAGAGGCTCAGCAATAACACTGTATTCTTCCAAAACTATCAACAATGTTAACTATTACTCCACACTTATGGAGGGGGGTTTTGGCACTAATGAAAATATTCATGTAACTGCTCTGCATTGTACTTTACAAAGGCTGAAATGCTACTACTAATTAAGTAGTTTGTGCCCTCTCAGTCAGCAGGAGTTAAGATAGTGTCTCCTGATGAACAGGATCACTTTCTTGGAGACATAGTTCTACCCATCAATTTGAAGACCAGCATTCTGCAAACAAACACGATGTTCTCGTTTCTTCAATACTTAGATGCCCTTGATGTCTGAAATGCAGTAGTGTTTCTCTACCATGCAGATTCTCCAGATTCAACCAGACCAAGCTTAAGTACAGAGTACCTCCCACCACATGAAACAATGATTTCAACAAACACAAACCAGATACTAACGTAAAAAGTATGGTGAGCTTCCTGGAATAATGTCAAGAGGAAAAAGCAATGGGCATTTGCCTGACATACTGTGAAGTTGTCTTTGGCAGCAGGGAAGAATCAATGCCATTATCTTTCACAGTACAGAAACGAAAGGCTACCAGGATCACACTCAGTTTTATAAATCTCTGTCTTAAGTAACACTGGCAACCCCACTCTCCAACAACCTCTAAAGTCAAAAGGTCAGAACTACTCTTGTGGTTCTTTAATGAAAATTTAGAAGTACCAAGACACAGGGAGATAAAGGCTGCATTTATCTTCTAGCCCTTTCATGTATGCAAAAAAATCTTGCCATCTTTTAAATATGATATGCAACACTACTAGCATATGTTAATGTATTTTACCCACTTTGCATACCTAAACATTACTGCGAGCAGATCAGAATTTGGGGATGTTTCACAATTAAGAATTAAATGCAAGCAATAGTCCCTAAGTGAGAAAAAACCAAGATGAAATCTGAAAGTGTCTCCCCTTCTGAATCGTATTTGATGAACAAAGGTTTTAGGAATGAATTCAGAAAATTCAAGGTAAGGTATCAAAGTGAGAAAAACAATTGCTTTTTAAGCTGAAAAGCAGTTGAAAGCTGTACTGTAATTTTTTTATGACAGAATCCCCTTGCGATTTCACTGCTACAGAAGATTTACATTCATGTTTAGCAACGCATTGTCACTGTCGATCATATTCATGTTCCCTGTGCTGTAACTGATCATCACGGAAGCTGGTGAACCTCACTCAATTTCATCATTTCTCAAATCTCATTTTTCAAAAAAGCTAAAAATTAGTACACCCATCTTATTCTTCCAAAATATTAATTTGATATTGACTAGTGAAGTCCAAAGATCTCTAAAGTAGGAGCTAGCATACAAGTAGATGGATGCTAAAAAAAAAAAAATCCCCAAAACAAAGAAAACACAAGATGCAAAATCCCCAATAAAATCCTAGTATCAGTATTTTAGAACAAAAAGGTCAAATTTCAGATTTCTGTATTACACATCATAATTTTGCAAAGCCTGGAAGATTTGAATTCAAAAATGGTATTTTTTAAGGTAAGTATATTATAATAAAAAATATAATCCCTGGAAAACCTAATTGCATTGTCTTTGTACTCTTGTCAAGAACATGCATAGCTACCACTTCTCTATCATCCTGTATCCAGAAATAGATGAAAACAGCTGTATCATAGTCCTTTCCATCTAAGATATGTGTATAAAGGCACTGGTTCTTAAGTGATTTTTATGTCTTAGTAGACTGTGACTGAACTATACCTACGATGTAATGAAAGCTCTGAACATTAGCGGTCACTGATTTGAAAGCAAAATATACAATTATGAGGGCACTGTAAAATGTTAAGTGAAATTGGAATTTTACTAGGCAAAGTAAAGGTACAAGAGCACCAATGAAGAAAGCAGGCCAAAGGAAGAGAAGACTTTAATGAGTATAACTCCTACCCTGTTAACAACAGATTAGTGATATCTGTGCGATGAAGGAGTCAAACAGAACAAGCAGAAAAAGGTCTGGTTTTAATATGAAGGCATATATTAACATATACTTAAGGAAAAACTTAGGATCTCTCAATGCTGAATTCCCAAGCAGAATTTATTTCAAAAGGAAAAATAATGGAGTATGACAAAATAATTGTATGTTTCAGGAAGCCAAGGTCCATATGTATGTAACAGGTAACTTAAAATTTTATTTCTAAACTGCTAGTTTGTTAACTCAATGAGTAACAAAAACAGCTCATGAGAAAATCGGTTTAGCAGGAAGGCTGGTCAAAGAGCTAATGGGTCAAAAATATGGAGATACACAATGGTTTCAGGTCACTGTCTGGGCACAAATTTCCTATTTCTGTAAACTAACCATAAATTCCTAATGCCTTTGAAGATATTCAGGCACCAGTGGGAGATGTACCCAACTACTTTTCAGGATCTGATCCTTAATTTCTTTCCACCTTCTTGCCTATGTATGCAAAACAAACTTCCTAATTTCATAGGAAATTTGTGAGGCTCTCTAAACTAAAAACTGTTTCCTATTTATACACTGCAGTGAAAAGGTACATAGTGTACTTAAGATAGAAATGCCTGTTATTCATGCTGTTAGAGTATCCACTTCTAAAAGGAAGAAACAGATGTGGAGTTGGCTTGTACACTGCAGTGAAGTGGTCTGGCTTTACTGGACAGAAAGAAAACTATCCCACACTCAGCTGTCAAACCCACCTGCTACGTACAATACATAGGACTAAGAAAATTCAGTGGAAAAAATGTCATGACAGGAACAAGCTTCTTCATATGAAAAAGGAACTAATGAAACCTGCTTTCCTACAGATTTATGACCACTTTCTCTAAAACCACGAGTTTCCTACTCGAGTTCGCAGTGGTGTCTCCACTGAAAAACAGCGGATAGTGTTGCTAGTGCAATCTACACATACACAAAAATCAACTTCCAGTTCCTTCAAATATAGTTGTAATTATTTATAAGGTTTGAAAACTGGGGTTTTATTTGATTTAATAGAATAGAACGCAATATTTACCATACATACAATAAATTATACATAATATTTACCTGCGTGGAAGTCTATGCCCACAGCAAATGAAGTTCCAGATATGGGCATTAAAGCATCCATTTTATCATTTGGATCAAGAGGAATTCCTCTAATTCCTTCATGAACAGAATACATAAGAAATGATTCAATACCTATGGTAAAAATAAAATAGTCAATGAGAAAAAAGTGGAGACTTTCCCAATTAACAATACTTAAGGAATTAACAAGCACCAGACATAGTCTTCCAATACTGCTCCATAATTTTCCAGAAAGACAACTCTTTGGAAAAACATCCATGAATTATTTATGGTGTATTTCTAATGAAATGATAAATGCAGTCTTACAAAGAGAAGGGAATCACTGTCCATTTCAAGCATCACCTTAGAATTAAGTAATTAGCAGTAATGAAAATTAAAACTTAAGAAGAAAATGGTTTTGTATTATGAGAAATTTAAGAATATTTTCAGTGCACATCTGCACTTTCTGTACATATTCAGCAAGAGACTATTTTAAAGAACTTTTAGAAAGCAGGACTCAAGACTGTGAATTGTCTTTTGAGGCACAGGATTCATCTCACCTCGTTTAGTCATGCACACTTCCTTTAGGCAAAGGGAGAAATACATCGTTTTAGTGAATAACACAGCTGACGCATTTTAAATGTCTACTTTTGTGCTAGATTCACCACACTCCAGATGCACCTATTTCTATTAAGTAGGAAGAAATTCTACTGTGTAGGGGTCTTGTTATGTAGTCATTCCTAGTTGAGATGAATCACACCTAATTGTTGACAACCAAAATGAGAACAAATACTTTGTTGCCCTAATGTGTTCACAGATCAGAATACTTTTAAGTTTAAGGGCAATTATGCAGCGTGACGATACATAACTCATTCTTGAAGAACTTTAACTACCATACACAAAAAAGCTCCTTTTTCTCCACATCAATTCTTTGAAAATTTTCTTTGTAAGAGCTGGCTAGTAGAAGACCCTAAAAATGTTGACTAAAAAGTTTTAGATAGATAATTACAAAATTTTCTTCTAAGCAAGAAGAAATCTAGCTAGCAAATGAAAAGGGCAATGCTAAACAAGTACATATGTACAGAATAGTACTTGTCAGATTTTCCCCATGAATATTCAAGACAGAATAAAAATGTTTTTGACTTGTTATCTCTTTTTAATTGAAGGAATATTTAATAATAAAAAACTGTTATGATCTAGAAAGCAGTATATCTAGACATAAAGGAGTAATACATTTCAAATACACAACATCCACAAGTTTTACCTTAACCCACAAGTGAAAGTTATAAGTATCTGAAGAAGTAATTGTAAAAGTAAAAATGACTCTAAGGCATACAACTATAAGACACCTTGACCATAAGGCTGTTTTGTATCACTCAGTCAAAAAGTAAGACTTTGGATGTAAGCTATGCTTTTATTTTTTCCTGCTCAAATAGACAAAATATTTAAATTAAAAAATTTTAAAAAATCGGGCCTTACTTTATATTGAGGGCAATACAGTAAGATGAGATACTGAACCTTTCAGATACTGTAGCCTACAATTTAGCTTCAAGTTAAGGTATATGATCTTGAACAAATACGTACTGCTATTAATGATGGCTCAAATTGGTCTGGTTTTCTGCCTACTTTATAAACCCCCCTAAAAACCATTCCTCACAGTTTCCACAAAAAGCTGTGCAGAACTAAGAAAAAAAACCTAAATTGAAATTCTGTCCTAAACACAATAGACATTTCTCTTTACTGCTTTAATCAAGCATATTAATATGTTTTTTTTTAACTTAAAATTAATAAGGAAAGTTTATTTACTCATTACAGTCTTCCCATAAAACTGAAGTTAGTTAAAATAAATCGTGAAAGCCGTTTTACCTTTGCATGCCATGCGGTTTTTCTGAAGGTTGTAGCCTACTGTACACACACAGGTCCTGGTGGTTTCTGATGTCGGTAAACAAAGCTGGGAGCATCCACCATTGTTTAACTGACAGGAATTGCTACCTATAACATGATGGGAGAAGACAGAAGAGGAAACAAAACTTGAACAGTGCAATCCTGACTAAAAATGAATGTTGGCATCAGTTTATTACCAAAACCAAATTTTTTCAGCTGACTTCTTTGAAAACTTGAGATATGTATAAAATATTTCAGGGTATGATACTATTCATATATTCTTCCATGCTTCACTCTTACAGTATTTTATCTGTGCACTTAGAACAGTGGGGTTTTTCCTTAGAATATTTTTTTAAATAACTCAGTTTTCTGAAGAAGAATCTGCCTATTTTAAAGTAAAAGCATATGATAAAACTGTAAATACAGTTAATAATACAGTTTAATACAGGTTTTTTTTTTAAGTTTCTGAGTAGCAATTCTGAAATCTCACTGACATTAGGCTACGTGTATCTTATTCTAGACCATAAGCAAATCATTGATCGTATTGTATTAATTCATCAAATGTTATATTAACCTTGTACCTTCATGAGCCACCATTTGTCCGATATATTTAATATATGAGCCAATGTGATCTCACAGATACATGCTCCTGGTTCTTAATTAAAACAATACTTACTTTTAAGTAACAGATGAACACTTTTTAATAAGGTTTACAATAAACATTATACACAGTGCAATAAACATCTCAGAAATTTGAAGCTTCATGAAGAAACTTAAGTCTATGAAGACATTCAAGGAATTAGTTGATTACAAGTTACCAAGCCCATATGAATCAGAGAGCTACTTGTCACATTTATTTTTCCATTCCTAATTTTGAAACAGAAAGCATTTCTTAGTTTAAAATCATAGATGTTTTCTAACAATCTAACCATACAAATGGAAAAGAGAGGTGAGGTTTCAATGTCTCAGTTATCCTCAGACAAAGGTTGTATTTGTATACAGAGAAATCTGTAAGTGCTCTCACATCCCATTTGCTCCCATGTCACTCTGATTTAATGAAATGCAAGATGCATATGAAATATGCAAAGCTTCTTTAAAAAAAAAACAAAACACACAAGTGTAAAGCTGAATCCCATCTACAGTGTTTAATTCTTACTTCTAAAACCCTGACATTGCTCTGTCAACATACAGACCAGCAAGGTGACATTTCGCTACACAACTTCAGGGCTCCCATTACGGTTCAAGTTCAGGAGTACAAAAAGACAGAAATGTTCCTTTTCTTGACATTTGTACAATGGAAGACATATATTAATGCCACAGACAGCAGATAGTGCTAACATCTCGGCACTCATGAGGCTATGTGTATGTCTCCATGGTAGGGAGTTCAAGCATTCTAACAAGACAGAAACATCACTGAATGCCTAAATTTTTATTACTGTTCCACCACATTTAAAACTCAGGGCAAGACTGGGAAAGCACCTCTGGTGTTTCCTAGATTAGATAAAATGGCAAGTGTTCCCAGGAGTGCTCAATATGAAACTGAATTAAAGTACTCTGTGCATAGACTACCTGATACCATCAAGTATCAGGCAGCTTAGCTCCATCCTGTGTTCTTTTGGAAGCTTCTCCGCAGAATGAAATTATTTGTTTCGCGTAGATCCCATCCTCACCATCAACAATCTGAAAGCAGCTGGAATCAGAAGCAATCTCTTTCTAAAGAATCTCCCAAACGTTTTCATCTCTGATCTCCAAATTCATAAAACCGTGTGCATGACTCCAAATTACATTTTTTTTGTATTATCTTAGTTCCCACTTTGCCAACTGAGTTTTCGCAGCATTAGTAATATTCCCCCATTTTTCTGCTGTCTCACCTTTGATTTACACTACTGTCAATTCAGATTAATTAAACTGTCTTAAAACAAACAAATAATTAAGAATATTAGTGAATTCTCTCATAATACTTCATTTACTTCAAATTTCAACAATTTGATGAGGTTCACACACTTTTTTTTTTACTAAAAATTTTAAACTTGGATTCTCTAAAAGAACTTCAGACTTCACCACAGTATCAATTTCACAAAACATCTGATAAATTAAAATATATCAGGCAGATATTCTAAATCAATTATCCTATTATATTCAGTAATTTATTCAATAATACATTTTATAGTATTTTATCACTGAATTACACTGAAGTACGTATTATTTTGTTTTAGCCACATTTGGAGAATAACATGGGAAAAGAGACTATGCAGTCTAAAAGTTGGTTAAATATGCTTAAAAATTTAACATACCTTGCTGTGCTGCTTTATCATACACTTTCATATGTACAACACCTGAAGTTTTGTTTCGCAGGACAGTTGGGTTTCTTCCATCTTTTTTGTTACACGTACCGATCTGAGCCAAGTTCTGGTCTGCCCACCAAAGCTTTTTATCTGTAAAATTTTCAATTTTTAAAAATTAAGAGCATCACTATCAAATTATACATGTTTGAAATCTAAGGTGGGAAAAAGCTTTTCAGGTTAATTCTCAGATAAATTTTAAGGAAAATTGCTCAATGAATAAATAACTTTTTTTTTTAATTTTAAAAAGAGAAATTTTGGATTTATAAATTTACTTTTCTCTCTTTAGGTAACAGGTTTTCACACATTTTTAAGTGGAAAAAATGAATTATGCCCAATTTATATCTGAAAGTTACAAAAACTTATACATAGATCATATACTATTACAACACAGAGTTTGTTCTCCAGCTTTGCTATATCCATTCATTATGTATGTAGAGACGACAGGAACTCTGGCTCCAGGTTTTCATTACTTGACTTGAGTGTTAAAATTAGTAAGTACAACAATTACCATAAAAATAATTAAGAATCTTGTTACCATCTTAAAGAAACTATTGAAATTATTAACTTACATTGATAGTAACTTTTTCATCATGACTTACACAAGATTTTAGAATAACAGAAAGAATGAGACACGCTATGCACATACTAGCATAAAACTTCAAACCATCCTCGTCAATCCACACATGCAGAATACTTGAATCATAGTATGAAGGACTTGTCAAAAATACATGACAGAGAATTCTGTCCTGATGCACAATTGCAGTATATGCAACATATATTTCAAGGGTTGGATTTCAGGTGACTTTAGTCATAAAGATTTCACTCAAATTCAAACAGGATTCTAAGCAACAGGAGGATAGGAACCCTAAGTTTGATCATATTGTTGTGGCCATATTGTGGAATGTAAATTTTAATTTAAAAAGAAATTAAGATACAAATGCCAATATTAACGTAAAGATAATCTTCATAACAGTTTAAATAACAGTGTAAGACGACAAGCAATTTAAAAGAAATTTTAAGAAACTGAAAGGTATACATGCAATGTAAACTCGCTACTTCATTTCATTTACTGCACTTCAAGAAAATGTTATTTTTGAAGCCTCATTAACATAATTTAAATATCAACATTAGAAATTGCTTTAGTTTTGTTCAGAAATATACACCACTTATCAGCTTGAGTTTTGTTTTTTTTTTATCATTTTGAGACATTGATTCACTACCTGCTGGAATTAATGAAAGAGCCTCTTCAGCTAAAGAGGTTGTAGTGTTTTATTCATCTAACACAAACTAGTAAGATGTCTCAACGTCAGTGGTTTATACTTTCTTTAAAGTAACAATCTTTAATACTTTTCCTCAAACCAGTATTGGGGTGGTTTTCCTACCAAGTTCTGAATATTTCATGTTTCATGCCATCACCTGATATTGCACAAATGGGGTATATATAAAGTAAGTCACAACAACCACAAAGCAAAAGAAAAAGGCAAAGACCACCTATCAGGAAACACAGCAAGAAGAAATAATGCAAACAGAAGAAAAGAATATTAAGTATACGCTTTTGAAAACCTTCACAGCAGCTGTCATAAAAAATTTGTATTCACTATTGCTAAGACGTGGAAGACAACAGATTAAAATGAGGGGAAATTAGAAGAACACTAGAAATGCCCTTCAGTCTCTTGGCATTTCTTGATACCCCTATACATATAAAAGGCCACAGTTATTAGCTTTACTGCAGCTCTGAAGGATGACATCAAGATCATAGAACTGCTTTCTGCAACAGCTACGTCCCCATCCGTGTTTCAATGAAGACACTGGGGTGATGATAGAAAAGCTCTGTAGTAGGCACTGCTACTGTAACGGCCATACTGTCAGGGACTACAGCCAACTGTCATAAATCAGGGGTGCCCAAGGGCTGCTCACCCTTATATCACATCTGAGACTATCACAACTTGAGAATCAGGGTACTGAAATCAGCCATGACATGCTTACGTGACTTGCCATGTGCCAAGACAGAAAAAACCCCAACCTTTAAATCTGACATACGCAGGCACCAGCATTACACACTCAAGGCGGGATCAATTTGTTTAATGCAAATTAACATATTCTACATAAATACCTTCCATGAGATACATGGTGACAGTTCAGTCTAGGGGAAACTAAAGAATGGATTGAAATTGCACAAGCGTATTTCTGAAAGGCAAGCAAACTTTTGTCAGATACAAAAGAATAATAAATGTAGCAACGATGCTTTCTGTATTAATTATGCTTACTGTCTAATTTTAATAGACTAAACACTTGAGAACTTCAACTTGCTTCCAAAACAAGAACTTAGCTAACTCATAGTGACTGAATGTTCACAGTGAAGAGCTCCTTACCTAACCAATGCCAAGTCCTTCAGCTGTTTCCCTTATAATATAATCTTTTCATTTTTATCGTAATTAATTTCAGCCAGCTTGTTCCCATTATTCATCAATCTCAATGGCTGCTGGAAGCAAAGCAAATCAGTCCTTTCCTGTCTGGGTGAGACTGAAACACAGAGCATACCGAACATACAGAAAACACTTAGCCAACGCTAACTCTTAGTGTCATCCTTCAGACATTGCATAAAAGCATTATTTCAGAGAAGAACTTCCTCATGTTTCTAGCTGTGGACAAACAAATCCAAAGGCAAAGCACTGCCAGCTACTTCTATCGAGTGTAACGGGAACAACAACATCCTGTATTCTACTTTTCAACAGCAGAGGCATAAGATACTTCTGTTAGTTTTTGATAACTATTTAAAATCTTAGGAAAAAATGCACAACCTTTGTCAAAATACAGACTTATTTTTGAAGTGAAACCAAGAACACACATATGCCATCCTTTCTTGATGAACTCAAAAGCTACCCCGTACAAAATCTTGTCTGACTGAGCCCCAGTATACTGCAAAATAGCCGCATGATTGACTGGCTGACTCCCTTCAGTTTGCTGGCAGCCAGATGGCCATGCAGCACAGTGCTGGCCAGCGTATCACTTCATGTGTAGCTCCAGAGTGGCAACAGCCTGCGCTTTGTTTTGACACAGAGAAGATGGGGAATAGAGTGGAGAGAAAAAAGGGAAATTTAAGGAATACGTGAGGAAAATGGGGTATCGTGATATCTAATGGTGGAACTGTGAATGGGGGAAGGCTCTGTAAGTGCTTGCAGCAGGGACATCTGTTGTGTGTAAGAGCAGGAGAGAAACTGGGGTGAGGTCTTAAGATGAAATATGTGGGGTATTGCACTGGCAGTATTATGGAGAGAAGGTTATAGAGAGCAGCTGAAGGTACTGTGTTGTTAAGATTCAGGAGACATGAAAGAAGTCTTCACCAGTTTCACTTTTGCTGCAACAACTGCTAGTTTGAGGCTACTTCCATAGAAAATCCTAAATTAAAATGCCTAGTTATATATGGAAATTCTACTGCCTTTACTCTAGGGAAGAAATCCATTTTCACAAGTGAACAAAATTGCTAGTAATGCTAAAACACATTTTTCATTAAAAACAAATTACAATCAATAACTAAAATCATGAAAAAAATGCAAAGCGGGCTCTACCTCCCACTGCATCAGAATACAATTTTAAACAGCTTTGACATCGAAATCAAACTTCAGTGAACTAATGGCCAAACACTGACACAGAAACCATAGCCAATCTTCTGATTTCAAGTCCTTAACACATTAGTCCTCACTGTCCCTAGAGTACATACAGTTGTATGATGAGATGCCCTCAGTGTTCCAGGCTGATGAGTTCCACAGCCCATAACATATTTCATAGTGTCTGTTTCTCATTTTCCTTGAATGCCAGACACCCTACCCGAGGTCCTTACTCCCCTTCACAAGACTTAAACAGTACAATGACCTCCTTCTAGCTCATTGTGGGTTATCAGATTCTCTTGACTTAGTCAAGTCATTCACCTTAGGGACTGGCTAAGACTCTGTAGCTCACCACTTCAGAACAGAAGTTACGGATTTTTATGTTATGGATTTAAAATTATACTTCTGAGGATCCACAACCTATATTTTTCCTATATTCCTGCACTATAAAGAAATTTAAGCTTTTGTTAGTAAAATTTAATCAAATAAAACTTAGTGCTGGTACTAGCCTTATAGGCTAGTAAAGTATAGTCTCTATAGACTTTACTTTATATACTTTATATAGTTTCTTTACTAGTCTCAGTAAAGAAACAAGGTTTCCCTGGCCCATCTGTTACATTCTCTGAGTTAACAGAATGGTATAAAAATAAGTGCAAGCAACTTCCCTCTGCTCTCAGCCCTTTAGAAAAGTAACTGTGCAAAACAAACTGAACTAGCTAACGTTTTCATACCATATTACCTCAGACCTAGCTTTGACCAACAGTCTCATGGACAACACAATGTAGTTTCTGTGAGAATGTTAAATTTAACCATGAATGGTAAAACAACAGAAAAAGGAAAAGAAACTATAGCAGCAATTTGAATTGAACTTTATCTTCAGTTTGTCACATGTATTTTAAAACTGGCACAACGTAAATGGCAGTATACAGACAGTACTGCTTAGGTTACTAACAAACTACTGCTTTGCAGTGAGTTAATACATTCATGACTACATTTAAAGTATTAATTACTGTGAAATACAATCTTGCAGCGATGTTCTACATGAAGAAAAAAGTACAAACACTTCCTTTTTTTCTCCCAATAGTTATGTATTTTTTAAACATCTTACATGAAATAATTAAATGGGGTAAGTCTGTATAATTACAAGTTTAACACCATCAGCATTTTAATTTCAGACAGAAAAAGTTATTATTGTAGATGAACCAAAAGTAAAACCCTAGATTGAAAAAATTTTTAAACTTCAGGAATGCTGCCTCTCCCACAAATTTCTAGTTCATTTTCTTTTCAGGTAGATGAACTGTTGCCTATGCTGCAGTTTTAATATTTAAATAACTAATTTATAGAGCCATACAGTCGAGTGTTTCATGATGAAAGCTGCACATTTGAAAAATAATTTCCATTGCAGTAACTGTAAAAAGTTACTGCACAAAAGAAAAAAAACTCTGAAAGTATCAAGGGAAAAAAGCACTTACTGAGTAGTCTTCACAGGTATATGATGAGACACCAACTACAGAATTAAAATATTCTGAATATGAAGACATGGAGACATAAATGAAACTCTCCACTGAAACCTCTACAATTTAAAGGAAATTATCATCCTACGCATCCAAAGGTGCTGCCATACAACGTCATGCTCAGCATATAAAGCTGGGGGAAGAAGGACAAAGGGAGGGACGTTCGGAGTGATGGTGTTTGTCTTCCCAAGTAACCGTTACATGTGATAGAGCCCGGCTTTCCTGGAGATGGCTGAACACCTGCCTGCCCATGGGAAGTGGTGAATGAATTCCTTGGTTTGCTTTGCTTGGACACATTGCTTTTGCTTTACCTATTAAAACTGTCTATCTCAACCCATGAGTTTTCTCACTTTTACCCTTCCAATTCTCTCCCCCATCCCACTGGGAAGAGTGAGTGGGTGGCTGTGTGGGGCTTAGTTGCTGGCTGGGGTTAAACCACGACACTGAGCTATTAAATGAGACTATTGCTGCTTTCATATACAGTTAACAGCACCTAGGAAATTTCCATCAACAGTGTCAGACATGTCAGATCATAAAGTTCTTCTTTCCCTCCCTTCACAACACAAGGTACAGAGATAAACTCATTACTAGTCCTTGAAGTACCTGACTGTGAACACAGAGGATGAGTAAGTATCCTATGCCACTTATACCATTAAAAAGGACAAATCACAAGTGAATACTCAAAATAGGCTTCATAATGATTCTTTTATCTTCTTCTTCCATCCTTGTTAACATGACATCTGGATAAACTTTTAATTAAAAATATAACTTAAAAAAATCTTACTGAACTAGTATTTATTCTTGTTTTACATGGAGGCTTTATATAGTGCACTGCAAGTTTTAGAAGGAGATATGGATACAGTATGGGGAGATAAATGAGAAAGACAATCTGAAAATTTAAGTAAGGTGAAGCTCATGCAAATCTTGACATTTCAGGTATCTTAACAAAAAAAACAAAACAAAAACAAACCACAAACCCAAAAGAAAAGCAACTACCACAACCCAAACCAACCGCAAACATAAAAAAAACCCAAAACCAACCCCCAAAACCCACCCACAAATTCTGAAGTACAGACATCTTGAGGTCAAACCTCTTATGACTACCTGCCAAAAAACATGAACTGGTCACAGCTGGCCAGTTATGCCCTAAGACCTAAAGAATAAAGGCTTCAATTGTTCAGAAACTGCTGGGTAGCCAATATACACCACAACCCAGTCTCATACCAAAAAACCCCCAACATGTTACACAGCTATTTTTTACCATAATTCTAAGCAGAATTTTTGACTATTTCTCACTGTATTATTAATATATTCTCTCAGTAGATAATTCATCTGTGATTTCTAGTATTAGGATGAATTAATCTATTTCTATATTCAGTAAAAAATATACTAGTTGATTTTATAAAACCACTTGACTTTAGCATAAACACAAATTGCTTTCACAAACTAGGGAAGAAATAACACCAGTTGAAACCTTAAAATATCAAACTGAATTTAAACGATTTATTTGCTTGATTATGCTAATGCGAGTGTTTTTCTATCACTAATTACAATCTTGTTGCTGAAACTGGGTTATAATATACATTAAAATTGTTGTATTTATCCATTTTTGTTGGGTAATTAGCATTAAGTGCAGCAACATGTTGGGAAACAGCAATTTCAAATGCCAAAAATTGCTATACTAGCATTGTGGACAGTCCTTTGGAGATTTCAAGCAGTACTCTGAATGCAAATTTTGATGGGCCATTAGTTTTCATTAATGGTGGTTTGAGTATTTATGGAAGACAACTATGTACTGTACTTAGAACTGGGCAAATTGCCTAGATATATTTCATATATTAATGCTAATGTAATGAATGGTGTTACAGCAATTAGAAGACTGATGACTTGGAAAATTAAGGTGTATGTATTTGAAGTTTCCTGATCTAAGCAGCCCCTTTCCACTTCGCAATTACATTCAGCAAAGTCACAGCTCCCACCATTTGAGTTACTAGAAATGCATTCCGGTGTTATTTTTGAAACTTTATTTAGGATAAAACAAAAATCAAATAACCAATATATCATTTAACCACATGATGAAAGTAAATGGCAGCATGAATATATTTTGGTAATAGGAACCCACATTTTCTGTCTAAAATGAAATACTGTAATCCTTACTGTCCATTTTGATTGTTTGATAATACACCTTGATGGCTGTATTATATACACTTTGTGTTCAAAAGACATCGTTCTAATGTCTGCACTCCCATTGAAAAGCTATTATATATGTCTGATTTTGTTACATTGCTGATTGAATTTTTTTACATGAATTTCAACAGAAATACCACTTATAGAGAATCATTCACTACATGAAGTTACTCTATTTTATATTAGTAAACAACAACTAGAAAAAGGCTACTACTGAGCATCATAGAAACCTCTGAGGTTTCTAGCACAAGTATTTAAAAAAAAAATCACTAATGCGCAACAAATTATATCCTCATTATACAATCTACATCTTATTCTATTTTGTAGTGAAATGAGCTGACTTCTGTGATTTTGTGCAAAGTGTATTTCTGTGAGGACCTGATACAAAATTGAATCAAATACCTCCACGAAAACTGCTGGCAGAAGCCTCCAATATCTTTTTCTTCTTAGCGATAAACTCACAGTAACTAATCAATGCTTTTCTAGCAATGCTCAGTTTATGATTCAGAGCCATATATCATTCAAGAAACAATACACCACTTTGGAAATACGTCAGATGTTGCTGCAAGGTCCTTTGTAATCCAAAAATCTTGTGGTATAATGACTCTGCTCACCAATCCAGAAATACCTTTAGTTCTCACCACAAAGGTAAATTTCCAACTAGTTTTAGTTACAGTCAAGGAACCATTTTCATTAAGTAACTTGGAAGGCAGGAAATAAGACTTCATGCAGAATACCAAATACATCTATATAATCTGATTACACTCAGACACTGGCTACCAGCAAAACTGCTAAAATCAGATACTGGAAGTGATATATTGAACTCAAACCTTAACGCAAGTATAGGAAGCATTTTCTTAATGTTGAAAAGAGTATTGCTGTACCATATAAGAAAATCAGAGATTCTCTCACATGGGTCATACTGAGTTTCCAAAACAGTGGCTATAATTGTTATGATCTTGTAAATGGTGTCAGTAGTAGGTGTTGAAAATTATGTGGGTGTCTGTTTAGCCCCCACCCAGGGCTAAACAATAACCAGCTGTTCTACCACCCTATCTCCCCTCCCCAACCGAGAAAGGGAATTGAGAAAAGGAGGGAGACTCATGGGTTGAAATTTAAACAGATTTAATAAAATAAGAAAACCAGTAACAATGCTAATAAAAGAGACACAAAATTATACTTAGCTCAGAGTGGTGGCAAGTCCCTCCAGGGACAGCAACTGTTGAAAAGAGAGGAGAGCAAAAATAGCCTCACCCCTCCCCAGCAGCTTTCCCATTTATAGTGACCCTGACGTTAATGCTATAGAACACACCTGTGGGCCAGCCTGGGGCAGCTGCCCTGGCTTTCACTGCTAATGGCCTTGATCACCATCCCCAGCTGGCCACAAACTGAAACAAAATGGAACAGAAAAGAGATTCTATAAATTTTATCCCTGCAAAACTAGGACAACTGACTATCACTCTAATAAACTAACATTCCCTACAAGAAAGCTACATCAAAAAGCGACCCAAAACTCACTGACTTACCTAGCATTATTTATTGAATCAATGAACAGAACCATGGAGTGTCTAACTGCTTCTCATTACTTTTCCCATTTTGAAATTAACAGAATCAAAGATCAAGATAACACAGAGACAATCAGAACAGCACAGAGATTATCAAAGCAAGAAAGAAGTCAGACTTGGGCCAAGCTGCTGTCAGTCATTAGTTTTTTATAGTTCTGAAAAATCCTCTGGAACGTAAACTATAAGATACAGTAAAACCCACAGGAAACCGTCAGAAGATCTGTCGGTTCTGTTTGCACAGGCTTTCTGTGCAAAAGCCTGTCCAGACAAAGAATGGAAGACACCAGCTCTTCGCACAGACTACTGGATTATCCTCAGGTGTCTCTGGGAGCTCATGCTTTCTGACAAGGAGATTCTCATTGCTGGGAGAGATGTTAGGAGATGCTTCACAAACAGCTAAAAAGAATTTCAGAAGCAAGAAGGACTGAGGTGCCAGAACAGATCACTGGTAGAGTAAATTCATAATTATTTTCTGACAATCCTTTCTCCCGCAGTGCACCTACTCTTGGGGGGGGGGGGGGGGGGGGGTGCGGCATGCATGGGAACCAGAGCTATCTCAGATCACATTACCCTGTCCCCCTCAATCCACCAAGGTTCCCTTCACTGCTTCCTTGTTTTAGGCTCTTCAGCCCAATAAAGGTGCTGATGATCAACAACTGACCAATGTACGACCTGGTGAGACTATGTACGAAAGGGGTCTCAAAATACCCAACTCTGTCTCCTCTTTCTGCCCCAGTGGAAACATAACCCAACAATACGACATGATCATATTCTTAAAATAAACAATCAATATAATTCCAAATTTCCAAATGTCCAAAGTACTGCTTTTATCTGGGGAGAAACTAAATGCAAAAGACAGCAGAAGCCTACAGGACTCTGTAGCTCTGTGTGGAACCTAAATGCCACCAAACAGTTAAGAGTTTGGGCACAGATATATCTGTTTTCTTTGCAGTCACTGATGAATTCAAATGGTAAAAAAAGTTAGCTTAGTATATACACAGAGAAGAAACATTCCAGCTCATGCTGTTTTTTATGCGTTTACCGTTTTTTTAGATAAAAGCAGTCAAGAAAATTTATGAAATGGACCAAAAATGATGCAATAAACATTGTACTGCGACCCACCCGCTAAAACTTCCTATTAAACTTGCAGGCAAACAAACCAATAGGGGTACTAAATTTTCCCACGCTATTCATGTTAAATCTTACATTGGAACAAATTATTCATTCTTTTTTAATATATTATTAGTTATGATCACTTATCAATTACAGATCTCTTATCTTGCTTCCTATCACATTGCATTTTCTGTTCTGAACAATTTACGTGCACGAAAGCCTGACTATAAGAAGCTGACATAAAGCCACCAGCACGTCAGGAAAATAGATGGCATTTATGTTGCTACAATATGTTCAGCAATATAAAAACATACAGGAGAAATGAATACAGAAACTTTTCCTGTTTTTCAATCAGCACATACAGTACTGTTTATAAAGCTGTATTTGTTTGCACCTTTCCCCAACAGATTTATATACAGAATCATACTGCAATGTCATATTGAAGTTTATCACAACTATGGCTCCAAAGCAAAGACAAAACCCAAAAGCAAAACAAAGAGGAAAATCGAAACACACTTAAGTTTTGTTTACCAATTTCGAGTAGGAAGAATTGTCATCATCCATAAAAAGAAAGCTTCCCAAACTAGGAATGTTAGAGAGAGAGAGATATATGCTTAAGAGCTACGCAGCAGAAATTTGTGCATCTCCACACCTGCAAAATTCAACTACTTTTGCACAAACAAGCATGAAACATTCTTCTTTAAATGGTAGCGATAAACTCTTTATTCCATATCCCACATGGATCATCACTTTTGTAGCTTCTATGAATTACGGATGAAGACTTGATATCACAGACACCTCAGTGACAGTATGAACAAATACGCTTTACAACATCTCATATTAAAGACTTCCAATAGCTCCCTGAAGCAAAGGTCATCTATTCATTCTATTTCTAGTCACAATCAAACCAATGAAAGACAATTTTTCTATAATAACATTCATGACTCCTTCTGACACAAAACTTGCTGTTGTTTATGAATGCATATATCAAAGCATTCCCTCTTCCCAACAGATTCTGACAGCGTTTAGAGTTCAATCCTGGCCAAATATGTTAATAATAAAACTATTTTATCAGTTACTACCTTAAAATATGACTTAATTTACACCATGTACATAGTCTTTGGAGTTCCTTTAGCATAACTTTCACAGGCACACCAACTATACGTACATTATATAATTAATCAATCAAATAAAATACTTTATAAAAAGACTCTGGCAGTTGATGAGTCAACTATCCCAACAAAAGTCTACTTATAAAGTGAACTTTTTTTGGAACACCCAAGATAAATATGAATAATTTTTAATTGAAGAGAGGTGAGCAATGCATTTGGAAGAAATGTGGAAAGTTCTAACGTTATCTCTAGAATAATACGAAACACTACTTCTGAGTCAGACTGGAATTTCTTAACATGCTGCATCCCAGCGCCACCAGAGGCCAAAGCTGAAGATGCATATGAGAAACTGTCAATTCAAAGCAATATTAGCACAATATTCAGAAATCTCCAACTTAAAGACTTCTTGAATCTTTCAAGAATTTTTCCTTGTGTTACTGTTCTTTTGATTATTTTTTTGATAATTTAGATGTTCTAAACATTTCTAATGTGCAAAGTATAACAAAAAGAACAACTTTTTTTTCCAGCCAATTTAAAACACAGAATATCAGTAGACATGTGAAAATCCAAATCATCAATTTATTCAAATCATAACCCAAAGAAGCCTTCACAAAGTGCAAGCCAACAAACTAGGGCTATTCTGAACTAAGTGAGCAGCAGGAGAAACAAGTCATAGATAATTCTCTGTACTAAAGAGCATAACACACCTCCTTCCAACATGCTTTACAAGCAACTATAGTAAATGTCATCAGTCTGTTACCTTCATCCTGTGTATATGTATATGCAAGACTACATTTAAAAACATGTAATACAGAATGGAAACTGTCCATTCAATAAAATATAAAAATGTTTTTCACAAGTAAAACAGTCTTACTAGTCAATGTACTGTATTATTTACATTAAAAAAACAATAGCTTCTCCAAGCTTTTGATATTTCATTATTAATGAGCTTCCAACCATTTAAAAACTAAGTTATTACCATTTGACTTACCCATAATGGTTAAAGCTGTGGCTTTTGTTAAATCTTCTTTCATTGACTCTATTATTTCAAGATTACCACCATCCAAGTTGCATCTATTTATGGTTCCATTTCCTGAACTGATCCAGTAAAGTTTGTTCTCGCTGTAATCTATCGATAAACCTGTAATTAATGTATACAACTTTAACCATGGCTTGAATAGATAATATACATATAAATATACATGTTTTCGTAATAAAGATGTATTTAAGAAATATATATATACACACATGACTTATCTATCCACTCAAACTTTAAAAAAAAAAAAAACAATCGAGAAAACCAAACTTGGCCATTTATATTGAAAAAATCATGCTTTTTAAAAGATTTCTGTCTTATTTCTCCCAACATGTACAGCAATCAATCAGTGAATGAACTGAGGTCCTAAACAAGGTCATTAACTTCTTGCATGTGCAAACCAGAACCCATCATTTATATTTTAAAATTATGAATACATAAAGACTTAGAAAACAAGCTACTTTTTGTGATTCAGAGCTATAAAAGTCTGTTCTCTCCCTACATACACAGCCCTCTGCTTCGAATGCTGAAACACCCAACCCTAATACTAGTTCTCAATAAATTTATAGTATTAATTTTAATTTTTCTTCACAGTGAACTGACCTCATGATCAGTTCTTTGGAGTTAGGAGCAAGAGAAATGTAGAAATAAAAATACTTGCAAAATAACCTACTAAACAAACAAAGTATATACATTTCTGGAAGTAAGAGCAAAGAACTATATGATAATGTATTTCAGACTTCTATAATCCTTTAAAAATGTTCAAGTAACTGTAGCAGATTTTCCACAGTGAAATACACTTGGCATGGTGACAATACATGCCACAATAATTTGCTTTGGTACCAGACTTTTCCCAGAGCTCATGTTAGGTATCCAGAAGCAACTTCCCCAAAAATACTGTATTTCACTCCATAGGTCAACCTCTGGGTATTGTACAGTACTCTTCTTCCACTGTGTAAACTGCTTCACTGTGGAAAGTCAGATCTATTTTCAAAATCCTGGCAGGAGAAAGCAGTGCCATGTGCTGCAATACTTACAGCTGGCATCATGCCACTACTTCTTTACACACATTTGACATAGTAGGCCAAAAGGTGTTCTGCTTTCTGAGCTTTCAAAACCAGCTTTCCAGTTCCTTTGCAGTTACAGATGTTTTTCCCCTCTCTGCAAGTGCATCACCCAGAAGAAAAGCAACTACCAAGCTCAAGAGAGGGTAAGGATACTGAGTAGTTGCTTCAGGAAAGATTGACCTTGCAGTGTCTCTCTGCACATACGTGTTTTCATGCTTGTACAAATACTGCTCAAAGCAAAAAGACAGAGCCGCAGACCTTGGAGATAAGCAGCACTTGCAGTACTTAGGCCTAGCACAGGATATTTTCCTGGGAGTACGAATGAAACTTGCTATGGGTTACAAAGGCAACATGCAAGTATAAAGGTTTCCTTACTCTGAGACAGCTAGCATTTGCTATTCCCTGTAACTCCTGACTGTTACCAGTCAGCTGCTCACTGATTTCACCTGCAGACCAGGCCTTGGTAGGCTGAGAGTTTTCCAAAATTAAAACACAAAGTCAGAGAAACAATTACACAGATGGTATCCTCCTCCCAAATACGACAGACAAAAATAATCTAGTATTACGAAAGGTATCTTCCAAATTTTATGTATTAGTTAAAACATAGGTGTATTTTTAAAAACAGTGAAATGAAAGATCAAAAATTTTCTCCAGAGAGGTACAGTGTCATTTCTTTTTTTCGCAGTAGTCTTAAAGCAACTTCTTCTAATCCTAGATTCCTCAAGTGCAGTTGGATGGGATCTGGGAAAGACTTGACATACCCTGGGAGTGTGCTGCTTGCTGCTACGTTGCATGTCAGAAACACATCCTGCGTTCAGAATTTCAGTAAATATAGACTAGTTGACACATGAAAATAAAAATAAAAACATGTCTTCTTGACAGCTTCTGCCACACACCCTCTGCTTAGGGCATTTTCAATGAGTTGGGTTCTTGAAAGATGGCCACTGGTACTGAAATGGGTTAGCATTTCAAGAGACTAAATCTTCTCTTCAGGTACCTCTATTACTTTTGTCTTTTGTGGAATTAAGTAGTAATGTTTTCTTTACCTTCTACAGTTTTTCAGGTTTTTTCCATGCCTTTTGGTATTCAGAACGTAATGTAGGTCAGTGTTATCACTTTGGGGAGGGAGTTTGTTTTTTGGTTTTTGTTTTTGTTTTGTTTTTTTTTTTTTTTCCCCTAAATCAACAACTCAAGTTTCAAAAATTTGTTAACCAGTGATTTAAATATAGATGGCAGATCACAGAATCATTTTGGTTGGAAGGGACCTCTTTAGATCACCCCAGATCCTCCACTGTGGCATAACAGACAAAGGAGAAAGAGCATAACTAAAAAAGATACATGAACCATTGCTCTACTCAGAAACTAGAACACATCCTAGAAAAGGACTGAAGTACACTAAAACATTCAGATGATCTATCACAACTTTCAAGTTATTTTTGCCCAACACATGCTTGAAAAATTATTTCTCCAACAAAAAACCTAAAAAGTAGACACTACTGCTGTTTCTAGGTTTTTTTTTAAAAACATTTTTTCAGCCAAAACTACTGGAGGGTTTCAAATACTCAATAAAAATGCGCATTGATAAAATGAATGTTCAGTTGTTTTGGTAAGATTATGATGGAATTCTATTTCAAGTATATTCCACATAGATACTAAAAGACTCTTTCCACCAAAGGCTATTCAAAATCCTAAAATAAAACATATTACAAGTAATCCTGTACTTGTATGCACTTTATTTTTACCTGTGGAAAAGTTCTCTAAAAAGCAGTGGAAGCTTAAGGAAACCATGTGTTCCAAGAACATTAAAGATGGGATTCATTCATACTACCTAAATTAATTAAATGTTGGACATTGCTATTACAGTTTAGATTAATTATACAAACAATATTTAGAATTTTTGGTCACATCTCCCACCTTAATGACTTTAGAAAGATTTTTTTAATTGCTTATGGCTGATTACATTTCAGGTGAAAAAACGGTGCTTAAAATTAGGAAATCCCTAGGTTTATTTCTCTACTAAGTGCACATACATACTTATGAAATAACTTTTTTTAAACAAACAAAATAAATTTAAGATGAAAATTTCAAAAGCCAGTCTCAAGAAGATTTTTGGTTCACATCTGCAACAATTGTTTGCGGACTATGCTATATATTCAAAAGAAAGAACAAATTAGCAAGAGTTATTCAAGTAGAGTCAGCCAAGAAAATGAGACAACAGCTAAAACAGCAAATATGGCTGTACTATAATCATGAGCAAAACGGAAACTCTAAGTTTGTTTAGAAGAAAGGATTGAACTCTATTGAAAAAAAACCCACAAAACCCACACTCAAACAACACCTCCCTGCCAACCTATAATTATGGAGTCCTTTGAATATAGCTGAGTCATCCAGTATGTTTTTAAAGGTTATTTATCCAAGCTATTTCAAAACTTACTAACAATACAATACTCTACAATTTAATAATAGTAATTTCCTTAAAAACAATTCAATGGATGCACGGTTTGTATTTTTAGAGTTTTATAACAAAGAACTGCTTAACTGAAAATAAGTTCAAGACACCAATGATCTGCCTCACAAAGTATAAAAGTCAAGTTAAGCAGAAACTCTGAATTCCTAAGAATATGGTTTAGTGGAACTCCAGTGACTAGTTCCTTTTTCAACCAATCTATATGTGTCAGTATTTCAGCCTTTTAGAAGTGCAGAGTGGGCTAGCAAGTCATATCTAGTATGTACTAGTTGAGATAAAAATAAGAGACAATCTGTCATCCTAAGATTATCAGTTTCCAAAATCTCAAAACTACATACTCTTGGTGTTAATACAAAATAACTGAAATCTTCTCCTTCTTTTGACAGAACTCAAATTAAGAAGGAAAAAAAAAATAAAAAAAAAATAAATAAAAAAATCTATCAGCATCCATCAGGTCACAGATCGGAAAACTTTCACTCATTCTTCAAATTCTGAAATTATGTCTCCAGAAAACTAAAAACTCCATCAACTATCAGGACATCCAACTCTAATAAGACATATATTTGTCTTTTTCAGTAATCTACTTGTGAACTCACTTATTAGATCACTCACCTCTTAGCACTGCAGGAATTAGAGTTTCACTTATGGAGACAGTTTCTCAGTTAAAAATGAAATATTAAATTAATGTTTTAAGACTGCTACTCTCTGGTTCTTCAGCAGTGTTTTCTTGTTCTTAGCATGGGAATGTCTTATGTTAATAGTAAAAATAATTTGAACCATTAAAACAGGCATTTTGCATATATTTGGAGTTTGATATTGGAAATTTAATACTTGTTTTATCTATAGTGTATCTGATCAGTTTTCCTCAGACATGTAACAGAATCTGTTTTCATGTCCATCCTAACTGACAATAAAACTGAGCCAAGACATCTACCAATTAAAAAGTTTTCAGCAACAGACAGGTGCAAACTTTTATTTTCCCTTTACATACGTACCTACATTCCTACACTCTTTACATACTACATATTCTACACTTTACATACTTTACAATTTAGCATGCTTTCAGACTGCCAAGAAGGAGGAAAAAACGATTAAATCTCTATGGTCTCCTTATTATGTGATAGGGCTCATTATTATGCAGTAAGAACCTTCAGTCTGGAATATAACCTATTTCAAGTAATTCTTATCAGGTGTTAAAAATTAATCCAATACTACAGAAAGAAAACAAATTGTCTCACTTCCATCTCTGTGGTGAAGTAAAAAACCTGTATCACAATCCTCCCTCCCACAAGGCTTACAGGAATGTTTAACTGCATGAATAGTCCATCTGATACCAGTGAGACAGTCATGTCCATGAAGAAAACCATCAGAAACTCCACATGGATTTGCACATGCAGCCTCTGACAGTACTGATACAGTTACGGGGGGGCAGGGAAGAGGAGTACTTACCACTCTACCATCTATTTGGTTCAATGGCTTTACTGCTACTCAGAAGAAACTCAGCAACAGAAACCATAAGGACTGCAATTTAGGACCTTGTGACTGACGATCACAGGATATTCAGTGCAAAATGTTGCACGCAGCCTTACTTCTTAACATTGTCGTAATGTTATTAAACGCTTTTATGCTTCAACTTAAAATTAGTGGGTTTATAACTCTTTTCAGATAAATAGATAACACTCTCTTCAAGTGGATAGATAGAAAATCAAATCAACAGTAAGAGTTACCAAATAATTTCTATAAAATTATTTGAATTTAGGGTATAAAAGGCATGTCATGCTGCTCTAATGTAAAATTTATTGAAATATTTAACTATTTAAGTAATTATTGCTTCTGCTTGCTTAATGCATTCAGTTATGAAAAAACATAAATGCTTTATAATGTAATAACTTTATTGATTGGCCATTAATA
This sequence comes from Nyctibius grandis, assembly GCF_013368605.1. NCBI lineage: Eukaryota > Metazoa > Chordata > Aves > Nyctibiiformes > Nyctibiidae > Nyctibius > Nyctibius grandis. The sequence goes on from NC_090666.1 coordinate 38,301,431, forward strand.
AGGCAACAACTGACGTAACCACTTTAACTCCCTAAAAAATGAAATTACAAAAAGAGATCGATCTGATTCAAAAATAAATATATAGTACATACAGAGAGCTTTTTTCAGAAAAGCTCTGAATTTATCAACTATATTAATTCTCAATTACTAAAACTGAGGTTAAGTCATTATATGAAATGCATGCTTCAACTGTTGCTCTTTTCTCTATGTGAAAAGAGTCAAATGATCTTTTGATCATGCAGCTGGGATTCTGGTGAGGAAGGTCTACATTTCCAAAGTATCCCTTCACATATATCCATACCTTATTAAAACCCTGCTCTCTACATTTTTTTTTTACCCATGATCTAAAGTTTGAGAGATACAGATGGGTTCTCCTTCACCTTCAGTCTACACAACTACTGTAGTCCTAGAAGTTAATATACTATACTTAATCCACTACAGTGAATTTCAATTAGAATAGGCCAAAAATATCTTAAATTGTGAAACACAAAAGTATATCAGTGCTTTTTTATGCCTGTTCTTATCACCATCATATAGCATATGAAAAACATCATGGTATACTTAAAATAGTGTTTCAAGATAACGTCCATAATAAAGCACTACAAAATAAAGACGAAATAGAAAAAAAAAAAAAGGTATTTACCAACAGGATCTTTTTGATTCTGAAAGAGTATTTTGCTGTTGCTGCCATCCATATTTGCCATGTTAATTGTGTTACCATCCGTCCAGTAGAGCTTACTAAAGAAGAAAATGAACATATTTATAATCTTGCTCTGTGTACACGGTATTTTTAATGCATCAGCAGTGAAAATACTTGTAATTTTAGAAGCAGGCAAAATATACAACTAATGATTACATGATTTAATCAACAGTAAGCTTTGGTAGGGAACCAGTACTCAGTTAAGAAATTCTCAGCAAAATCTTTCAAGCGCATGCATTTACTTTAAGTTTGAAAGAAAACAGAATAAGCAAACTCAAAATCTGAACTAAGAAAAAATTTTCCGATGAGCTTTACCTTAGTTTATTTATTAAAAGTACAAATATCTTACCCTTTTACTGGGTGAACTGAAAGACACTGGGGTTTATCGATTCCATGGATGATTGAGGTTTTCAAGGAACCGTCTAAACGTGCCACATTAATTTGCGTTTCATCAAATTCTGAGCTAATCCAATATAAATTACGTGATATCCAATCCACTGCAAGACCTCTGATACTCTGAATATCTGTAAAAAGTGAAAGCAGTTATTTTTTTGGTTTTCTTTCTGGATTATTCTCAGTCTTGAAGAAAAAAAAAAAAACAAACCAATTTCTTCTACAGCTTGTTAACAATATTGTGCACTATTCTATTCAGAGGTATTTATAAAGTAGTTGCCAAGAATCAATGATTATTTTTCTTCTCAGGTTTGATACACTTACAATAAGAACATGGAAATTGCACTGAAGATTTGATAAATCCTCCATAAATACATCTTTACAAATTAGCATAAAACCTTTTGTCCAAAAATAATAATCAGACAGATGCTGAATTTTGCAGAGTATTTTTCTACTTAAGAAAGCATTTATTACTCAGTGCACTATTAAAAAAGTGTCGTTTGTCATGTTTTTTTTTTTTCCAGAGATGATAATGTAGAATGAGTTAGCCTCCATTAGGAAGTTCAACAATCTTATTTAATAAAGATTACTCATGACATAAAAAGAAGATTCATATTTCTTTAGTCATGAGTTGTACTTTACTTATGGAACATCAAGTGGCTTTCTAAAACAAAACTATGCTGAAGTTTAAAAGCCTACTTCCTTCTTTAGCACCAGGAAGGCTCAGTAAAGAATACCAGAACTAAAACCCCTGGTCTATAGCATAGTTCTATAGCACATAAGTAGGTAAGTAGCTACATCACTGAAGAAGTTTTTTGGTTTTATTTCCGAAGAGTTTGAAGACTGCAACTTATTCCCCTCCTTTCCTGGAAATTGTTAAAACATCTGTCAGCTGATGGGAAGCAGTGAATGAATTCTTTATTTTGCTTTGCTTGTGTATGCAGCTTTTGCTTTTCCTAGTAAACTGTCTTTATCTCAACCCATGAGTTCTCATTTTCACCTTTCGATTCTCTTCCCCATCCTACTGTGGGGAGTGAGGCAGCTGTGTGAGGCTTAGCTGCCTTCTGCAGTTAACCCACACCACCAGTATTACCTGAGGTTGCAAAACATGAGTAAGATATGATTAATTTGGTAGCTTCACAAGTGTCTTTGCATGTGATAGTCTTCCTTAGCAAAATATTGATTAAAAAATGTTCATATATGTTAATATCTGCCTTAAATGCTGCCCAAGATCTAGATAGCAACATACCACTCTGCCTTGGCAGAGCAATGGTTCATACTGGCCAGCACCTTTGTAGACGAGGAAACAGGCCAAGGGTGATTTAATGATTTCATTATAGCTCATAGTTTGTACAATATCTCTTTGTCAACTTAATGTGGTCACTTCCACTGACAGAATTATTGCCACTGACAAACTAACGTGGATGTGGCTGTGGACTGGCTTGCATATACATAAGGTCAAATGGTGATTGTGCATTAGGAAGTTTGCCAACTTTAGAGAATGCAAGAAAGGACACTGAATACATAGCCTTGACACATTTTAAACTGATCCCCTGCCTTTTCATTTTTTTTTGGTTGGAGGAACTAGAAAACAAGCATTTCATACTCTTAAAAAGATTAAAGTATGACTTTGGCATCTTTGTGACATTGGTATAAGACTTCACCCAACGAGAATCCCACTAGTGTGTGCTTACAAAGCTTCTTATGTTCTTATAAGAAGTATAAAAATACAACTGTAAGTAAATGAGATCATTTACACTTAATAAGTAGTCTTTATAATGTTTTGATGTGCCAGAACATTGTAATTTTGCAAATTTTATGTACAATAAGTTACAACTGGCACAAAAAAAACCAAAAAACTCCACCACAGAACGTACCACAACAAAAAAAAAACTCCGAAGGAATGCTGATAACAGAAACACTCACATATAGTATGTTTCTTTAAGTTTTACTAAGTTTCTTGACAAGTTTTGTAATTTTTCACTACATATTTCATATAGTGCACAATGTTTTTATTCTACTACCATTTAATAAAACAACAACTCTTTCTCTTTTGGGCACCTCAATTCATGATGTATAGCAGAGCTCTAAAAGGCACTCTAAAACCATGTTCTTGTTACTGGTACTGAAAAACGTCTCCAAGTGTTAATAAAGTTGCCTCTGAGATACCAGGGGAAAAATAAAGATACCCAGATAAAATAAACAAATTCATCAATCTACATAGGCAAGTGGGGATATTGCCCTATTTGTCCAATGATTTCCCAAAATATGCTAATACAGAACAAATTTCTTCTAAAGCAATACCAGGGGCAGAGCTTTAATTAATTTTCTATCAAACTAAATAATCAGCTAAAGAAGTATTTTCATTTTTTTTTTCCTTTGTTCTCAAAATAAATAGAGGTCTGATCTTACAGAAGTGAGTTATTTCTTTTCTCCTCTTCCCTTTCAAACACACATTTAACAGTTGAGGAACCAGAGTTTGCAAAATTTGCCTCCAGATAGTCCCTGTCAGATAGTTTTCCTATTTTCAAGCACGTAGCCAAAGGACATAGGAAATCCACATGAAATTCTTCAATACAAAGCTCTGTCGGGACGCTGTTATTTTTCTGCTTTTCTTCTTTATTCTTTCTACCTTTCCCAGAAGACATTATTTCCATTGTTTGCTACACGTTTCAATCTTATATAAAAGCAATGTTACAATTACATCTCAATTTATTTAAATAAAAATGAATTTTGAATCAATAAAATGAGCTAGAAGCCTAAACAAAATTGTGCTTTCTTATTGCTTAGATCAATTATCCAATACCAACGAAAGGTATACCTAACAAGTACTTGCACACTCATACTTTAGCATACTTATAACACACATTTACCTACAATGAATTATTTTTACCTTCATGTTATGCTATTTACCTCTTGAAATAATGGTTTCTAAGCCAGTCCCATTAATGAAGGCACGTTTGATGGTCTGTGTTTTCACATCTGTCCAGTATAATCGTTCCTCAATAGCATCAAAATCTATGACCGTCACATCATCAATGTCAGGAACAGTGAAGGCTGTGATGAAGTTGAAGTATGGGTTTTCTATGTCCACCCCTCTTATTTCTGAACGTCTTGCATAAAGAAGAAATTTCTTCCTTTCTGTTAGAAAAAAGGAAAACATCACTCCTCATCCTCTTCACAACACTGGTAACAGGAGTCAACATATCATTTGAGATCACTTTACAAATGTGTAAACAAAGTTTATACGAGATGATTGAACATTTCCAGAAAACCTGCAGTCTAGTGAAACTTAAAGTATGTTACAGAGCACAAAAATCACAGGAAAAAATATATTAATTCTGGACACTGGACAAGAAGTTACTACACCACTAAATCAATACGGTCTTGTGCAAGTCTAAGGAAAAAAGTTAAATGATACTTAAACAAAATTTACCCCACTTATCCCAGTCAAAAAAGACTACTGTTTCATTTGCACATCATATCAGATATTAACATTTGGTATCTCAGGGGAACAGAGTACCATGGAAGTTTTGCAAACAACAAAACTCAGAAGGAACTCCACAATGTATATGTAAGCAGTGAAAGGCAAACAGGTGGAAGAAAAAGAACGCATTGCTTGTTCTAATTTAGACACCCACTAATGAAAAAGTGTGATACATTAAAAAAATAGACCTCTGCTTTGCCTTTAATGTCAAAAGTCTAAATTATCGGAGCAAACATCTGTGAATAACAGTAAAGGCAACTTTTTTCCCCGCAATATCCTTGATACGATAAAGTATTTTTTTTTGTATTTCCTAAACATTATTAATCAACACTCAAAAGAGGAATGTAGTACAAGGTTTTACAGACAATAGACACAATGGTTTGACATTTTGAGGACTTTTATAGCTTAAAAGTGTTTATTGTAATTTTTTATAAAACTCCTCTGCAAGGCTGAATGTCTAATATTTGCTCTTCATTTTATTTCCTTAATCCTTGAAAATGAAACTAAGACAACTTTAGAAGAACAGGTAGAGATTTAAGCTCTTAAGTACCTTTTTGTTATTCCACTTACCTGACTCATCATTTTCTGATGACACACTTTACAGTATAAATCTTCCTGTTGTGCAGAGATAAGTTTTACTAACATATCATAAGCAACAGAAAAAATGGCTGTGGTAATAAATTTGAAATCTCCACACACCTCATATGTAAGTTATCAATTCCCCAAAAGCAGATGTCCCTTTAAAATATATCATTAAAATGCACTGTAGAGATTGTTTTTAAGATTATGTATTTTAAGTTGTACAGTTCAAAATTCTAAAATCAGTCCAATTGGCTTTGGGAGGAAAACTTACCGTAACATGTTTTCTTGTCTAAAGACAGTTTCATCAGATGTGGACAGGCACATGCAGCACTTCTGTTGTGATTGATCAGACACATGTGAGAACATGGACCTCTGCCCTCATTAGCAGCACACGGATTGGAAGCTAAAATTGAGTAATGAAATACACAAAATATAAAAACACCTTTTGGAACTAAGGTTTGTCAAACTAGCATAAGCCACACTGGTGAGTAAGTGGTGAAAATTCTGTTTGAAGACAAAACCAGCCTCATTGATTCATTGAGTTTGTACTCTAATCACTTTTTCTAGGTTAATATTAAAACTCTTGTCCCAGCATATATATATATATATTTTTTTTTTTTTAGTACAGACAAAATTTATCACTGTAACTTCATGAAGCCACTGGATAAAATTTTCTAAGCGAGATATGAATTTTGCAATCTATTTATAAACTTTTGAATGTTAAGAAAAGTACACTCTTAATCAGGACACATGGCACAAAAAAATGTTAACACAACAAGGACATGAACAACAAATTTCATTTTGTGAAGAGTCAAAGCTTAGATTATGTGATGAATTTTGGTAAATTCAGTGTTCCCTCTTGATTTGATCTACCTACTAGAATATTAGTTGGAAATCTCACATGCAAAAATAATTTGAAAAACATGCCAAAGTATTTCTACTTTTATGAAAGAAAAACCTCTCTTAAGTGTAGCTTTTTTCAAGTAGCTTCCTACAGTTCAGTGATTGAACAAGATGTGCTGAAATTGCTTTAAAGAGCAGAAAGCAAGCTGACCAGTGAAAACTACTTAGTCTTACAAAACCTGGAAACTATTCTTATTATTTTCATTCATTATTATATACACACAGTTCCAGAGCACTCATAAAGAGACATTCCAAGTATAAATAGAAAGTAACATTGATTTTTCCATTTACTAAAAAAACCTTAGAAAATTAACAGTGATGAAAAGGGAAGTGGGAATGACTGACTCATAAAGGCAAACTTATAATTAACAAAATCAATTCATTTAGAATATATCCCTCCAACACTGTGCTAGCCTGCAATATAAGTAATTAGATAACTAGAGAAATCTGATGTTTTAATTCCTTTGCAAAATAAATTTAGCTCAAACTCAAGCACTAAAATTTGAAGACAAACTCAAGGTTTGCTTCAGTGAACCATTTGTCTTTTTCAATAACGTGTGCTTCCTTAAATTTATCCATCAACTCCTGAATCTAACTGCTTACTTGTCTGACCAGTACTACAGGACGAATGAAACTTTCAAAACCTTGGATACACAGGTTAACAAAATTCTATCCAGCATCTTCTATCATTCTTTCAAAAAATCACAGGCTTTCACAGCTTTCTGTAAAGCCATCCCATTTGCCCCTTTCAAACACTGGCAGCACTGGGGGCCACTCGGCACTCACCCAGGCTTTCCAGTTTCTCCTGCTGTTCCAAGGTTTATTAAAAAGCAGCATCCCATATCCTCTCTGTCAGCTCTTCCAAACCTCTGACAAAAAGTCAGCTGGGCCAATAAGCTTAAAGATATTTATTCTTGGTTAATGACTTGATATCTTTTTTTGACTGCTAATGGACTGTAAATACCTTATGTGATGACTGTATTTGATTCTGCCTTTCCCCAAAATTACAATAGAGAAATGTTTATTTAACATAATAACTTTTCTCGTATCTGTAGTAACAATGTGAAAAAATCTGTGGTGATCTCTTTTAATAAGTTCATGACTTTGTGTGGAAGATACAAATGTGAAGCTGAGGAAAAGAGTCTGAAGTTAAGAAGGTTCCAGGAGCCCTTCAGGATAAGAATCAGTTATTAATGGACTATTAATATAAGTAAGTCATCTATCTCTATGAACTACACATCAAAAATGAAACATAATTTAGGGTTTTGACAATATTGAGAAGGAGATCATAGAACCATTTAGGTTGTAAGGGATCTCAGGGGATTATCCAGCTATTCAACCTCATGCATTTTTTGTCATTCTTAACATTGCTGCTGCGAGATTTAGAATTTAGTCGTATGTTTTGTAAAACAGCATTTCCTTTGTTTGCCAATAGAAAGTAGTAATTTCAGTGGAACCTCAATCTCTTTATATGCACATGACTGTCTGTGGCAAGGATCTACTGAGGGCCTAAGGATAATAATCCACATCTTGTCTTTCTCTGCAAGTAGTTCATTATGCTCTTCTCTTCCGAAGTTGATAGCTATTTGAGTATGGAATTCAAATAGAACAAGATGCTGGTTAATGATCACGTTACAGAAACAGTAGTGGTTAAAGTGTGCTACAAGCATCAACAAAGAGGAGACAGTACAATTTGTGTACTATCTGTCTACATCACAATTCCTGTCATATATCATGGAATACAAAATTGGTGTAAAAGTAAGTGTTAGAAAGCAGACAAAATTGGTAGAAAGAGAAGTGTTATAAAGCAGACGTATTTGTTTCCACATGCATGTGCAATTGGACGAGTAAACTACCATAATCTAGAAATTACTTATACCAGCACATATGTATATATTCCTTTCACATTCATACTGCTTTCATTGAAGAACAGCTAAGCCCATTCTTTGCTTTCTATTAAAAAATAATTCTCCTGAAGGCAAATGGCTATACTATCGTTTTGACTCTCAAAAATTTGGCTCTTTCATTTCCTTGTGCTAGTTCTAACACTTCTTTCTGTTTCTATTGTGAATAACCACATAACCATCTCCTTATTCACCTTCCCCATGTCATTTGTGATTTCACAGACTGCCATCATACAGAAACCTGTCTATAAACTGTACTTCAAGAAGCATCAGCTTACCTGTCCTTATATAAAAACCTTTCCCATACTCTTGATCAGCCTGTCAAGCTTTCTCAGCATCTTTTATATGATCTGTATAAAGCATTCAAGATATGGGAGTGCTGTGGATTTATACAGCATCACAGTTCGCTATGGGTCGTTCTTTATTCCTTTCCTAATCATTTCCACCAATCCATTTTCCTTTTGATCACGGCAACCCACAGAACTGGCATCTTCACCAACGGACCCGCCTTTTGCATTATTTAATTGATTTCCACTGCTGATTGCTTGTCAATCTATTTCTCCTACAGTACTGTGCACAGATATACATAGGTCACTCTTTGTCATCTATTTCTTCTTGACTGCTCTCTAAAACATTATTTAAAGAAAATGTTTATTTTATTGACCAGTAACTCTTAAAAAACCCCTCAGACATTCTATCACCTGTTGACAAACGAACAGGTACTCTGACAGTCTCTGAATATGCATTCACTGGGGACCAACTTATCCTCCATATTAACTTCTTATTCAACCCGTCCCCTCTTGGCATCAGTTTTTAGCTATGCAAAATTTTAATCTTATCCTTAAATGGTGAATGACGTGATCACAGAATCACAGAATGGTTAGGGTTGGAAGGGACCTCTGGAGATCATCTAGTCCAATCCCCTGCCAAAGCAGGTTCCCCTAGAGCACGTTGCATAGGGTTGCATCCAGGCAGGTTTTGAATATCTCCAGAGAAGGAGATATTCGCTCTGATGTGATGAAGTTCTGCCTACACCTTCAAACATATGCACAGATACATCAAAAGGATACCACATTTAAATTGCTGACAAGCTATTCCCAACTCATATTTAAAACCAGTTATAGATCTAACCCTCTGCTCACTGTCAATACTTTCTGTAATATTGCTTTTCATAGGGCCAAAGATCCTTCTGCTGTACTCCATCAAGTTAAAATCTTTATACTACCTGATTACATCTAATTATTTTAGCATTCATCCTCAGAATTTGCAAGTTAAGACTGATCAGAGAATGCATTAGTCTAAAATACACATTTATTGCCTATATTCACTATTTCTACTTCAGTTTTTAATCATTCACTTGAAATATTAGTCAGTATACCATCTAACAAAAATTTACATATTCACCATTGTCCTGGTTTGGCCTAAACCAGGCCAATTTTCCTTTCAGTGATTTTTGCTTTCAGCTAAGTCTCCTCTAAGTAACTGCACTTTCTGAAACTAACTGCATGTTTGCAGACAGTGTCTGCCTCCAAGACTGATAACGCTCGAAGTTTGTAGTTATCGCTGAGGCACCGGTAGGGATGTTGTGCAGTAAGGCTCTTGCTGTACTTAGTCTTAGAGAAACCAAGGTCACTGCTGAATTCCTCACTGCTTACAAGTGAAGAGCCGAAGGGGGGTTGCAGCTGCAGTGGGGAGCAGACAGGGCAGGTGACCCAAAATTGACCAACGAAGGTATTCCATCCCACACACGTCATTCTCGGTATAAAGGGGGGGGATCACGAGGGTCGCGCCCTTTCTGCTATGGCCGGTGTCCAAGGAGGACTCCGTCTGTTTTCCTGCTGCCCCCGATCCCGATCCGTGCATCCCTGAATACAGCTCTCGACCGTCGCTGGGCCCAGCCTGGGCCTTCCCGGAGCCTGCCCTGCAGTGCCGGTGGTGACGTGGCTGACTTCAGGGGAGCTCAATCTTGGTTTTGTATATATATTTGTATATATTTGATTATTTCTATTATTATTATTATACTCTTTTTCATTATTATAGTTTATTAAAACTGTTTTAACTTTCCAACCCGGAAGTCTCTCTCCCTTTTCCCTTTCCCTTTCCCTTTGGGGGGAGGGGGGGGGATAACAGAGGGCATCTGCCACAGGTTTAATAACCGGGCGTTATCAGTCTTGGAGGCAGACACTGTCTGCAAACATGCAGTTAGTTTCAGAAAGTGCAGTTACTTAGAGGAGACTTAGCTGAAAGCAAAAATCACTGAAAGGAAAATCGGCCTGGTTTAGGCCAAACCAGGACAACCATGAAACAACAAGAATATTATTAGCACAAAGTTAGCACAATTCTTCATGATACTCTATTGTACATGGTATGATAGCTTTATGGTAATTCTGAAACCCTTGTTAATGAATCTCTCTGTTCCCCCTCTCCCCCCAGTGTACAGTTTGAGATGAAAGGCTACTGGAAAAGAAACAGAGAAAAATGTAAGTAATGATACAAGTCCAAAATTAAGAAGGGATTACCTGGAATGACTGGCCTTAAAAAAGCATACCGACATACTAGGCAGACGAGAAACACAGATGTAAAAGAATAACAAGTGTTGTGATGCTAAGGTATTACCACATGGAAAGGCCAAAGTCAATAGCGCTTTTAGGAGCGGGTGTTACGATTTATAGAAAACTTTCAAAAAATCAGAAATCTACTGTTAAAGTCACAAAAAAAGCAGTAACAAAGGATTAAATTAAATCCAACTGTGAAAAGCTACACAAAAGTTACATGACAGAATGACTGAGAAAAAAAGCATCTGATAAAATTCAATACATGTATAGTAATAGACAAGAAAAAAAAAAACAATCTCGTTATATACATGAGGATGAGCATTGAAATAGTATCCATACCTAAATGATTCTTTTTCTGAAGCGATCATATTTATACATATGAAATGGCTGTCCAATACCCCTCTTATTAGAAGAGCTAGGACACACCAAATAGAATTATCACGTATTAAGGTCAAAAAAAGCAAGACGAGGTCCTTTCTCACACAGTGCACAGTTACACAGCAGAGCCGTCTGCCCAAAAAGTTGCAGACATTGAGAGTTTCAAAAGCCGACTAAAAAAGGTCATGCAAGAAGAATCAGTCAAATGCTTTAAAGCCTCTGAAGCACAAAGATAGTACTTTAGGTTCAAAAATCACTGAGTTACAGGTTACCGGAAGCTGACAGCATGGAGCATGGCTGTTATCTTCCCTCAGGTCCATACTGTCCTGTAGGCACTGATCAAGCCATTGTCAAAGACAGGATGCTGAGTTAAGACAAAGGTAGGAAAGGCTGCTTTTATAATTCCTAAAACAAAAATGGAACTTTCACAAGGCACAAGGGAAGCCAATTTGAAGTTCAGAAAGGCTGTATATATTTTGCATGATACACGTACCAATCTTGCTGCTGGTTTTGAATTAAAGGGAACATACACAAGAAGGTTGTGATAAAATCTCCAACTAATAAAATTTTTAAAATTCCCCCAAAATAAAATATCCAAAACTTTGCTCATGTGCATCTTAAGCTACATCTCTGTAAAAAGCTATTTATTTTTAACAGCTGGCAATCCAGGCCTCAAGAGACTATTGTAACAAAACAGTGCTATGAAGTTAAATGTTTTTCATGCTTTAATTACAGAAGAGCCCAGTGGTACCAATATATTTTATATTCAGCAGTTATCATACTGCTTGTCTTGATTAGTCTATAAAAATTCAATCTGCAAAAAAAGAAAAATAATGTCATGGCCATGGTTTTTTGTTTGTTTTGGTTTTGGTGTGTTTTTGTTTTTGTTTTTAATTTAAAAGTAATACCCTTGAGAAATACAAAAATCTGGGGAATGTGTGAGGAATTCATAGCTTTCTAACTGTTTTCAAGCTGTGATCCTTTCAATGCAGTATATGTACCCCCCTCATCACTGTCCTCAGCAGTACACCTCATAGTACAACTTCTTGTGCCTAAAATAGAAGACCTTACTCTTTGCAGCAAGTGGATTTTTAAAATACAATGGTAGCTGAGAAAATATTCCTGGAAAACCTGTGTTTGCTATGTTAATAGCATTCCTGACACGCAGCTTTGATTCTGTGAAGATGAGCAGGTCTCAAACTCATATTCCTGAGATCTGACATCATTCTGCATTAGAACATGAAGCCTTCCACAATCCCCTGTGGTTTACTAACAGATGAACCTATCATCCATACAAGTATCTCGCTATAACTTCACTACCTTAAATTAGCATCTGTCCTAGATTAACTGAAATAATGTCGCTTTAGGCCACAGGAATCTCTTTAGCTCTGCTCTACTTTATTTCAATCAGAATAAGTTGCATGAAATATTTTACAAGCTAACAGCCTTTCACCTACATAGGTGATCCAGATATACACCTACGGAGCTGAGACTACAAAATGTGTGTCCTTTAGTGTTATATTTATACTGACACTTTGCAGTGTTAATCTACTGTTAATTTTATCTTGGGATTCTAAACTGCATGCTATCTTGTTTCATTTATTGCAAAATTGCTACAAATTCAAAAGAAAAATTAAGACATAATCGCATAGTATCACCATTTTTCTCTAGCTCCAGTAAAGCTGGGTACTGGACATTTGTAGAAAGCAACTGCTTTCATTGAAAGAGAATAATTTAGACCAAACCCAGAAGGCCAATCATATATCGGAATCTGGTGTTTTCTACAGCACAGAAAAAAAGCTGCAGTTGCACAACTTGACATTTGAACTTGATTCACGCAAATAACTGCTGAAATCTCTTCTACAGCTTAGACCTTGCCTTGAGGCCAAGGTATCTGTGACTATGGAGTACTGACTGACGCCTCCCTAGGCTACAGTCTCTCTCTAAAGATGTTGCCTGGCCCCAGTCCAAACAGAAAATAGTTGTTTTTTTTTCTTTTTTCTGACAGCGAGAAATGGCTAACGGGAATGCTAATACTGCTGTGAAAACACCAACTACAGAACACACAGTTCCTCAAATCCCAAAGTTCATGAAATGACTAATTATAAATAATAGCAAAAACCATTACTTGAAAGGGGTGTACAGAGATGCATATTTGCTCTACCCATATTTTAAGAACCTAGGCGTACATACACTTCTCTCCAGAAGTCAGACAGATTTGTTAGAACAGTACCCTGGTGTAAAAAGTAAATTCTCCTAAAAGGCTTATTTCAAAAAGTAATAAAGCCCAAGGAATTTGACAACCACTGAAAAACAGTAACATTCTTCTTTAATATAAGTTCATTATTATTTTAAAATAAAGCCACCAGAAAAACGTATCCTGACCATATATGTCACTTATTGCAAGGTAGGTTAGGAGTTGTTCACTGAGTCCTTATCACAGTTGTCATCATGCTTAGACTCATGGACTAACAGTGAGTTGTTTTCATTGCTCTCCTTTTTTCAATGCATGCTATTAGAGAGCATTCTTCAACTCCTTTGACTGCTAGTGTGCAGGGAGAATTTTACTTGCTGGTACTCATTTACATTAGAGACATATCCATAGTTGTCTACAGATAACTAATGCAGAACTGGGTTCTAAGACATTTACAAAGCCATACAAAATTGTCAGGATTTAATGTTTTCAAATAAAGATCGCTCAGAACCTACTAACATAAAGTCTGAATAGCTTACTGAGCATTACAAACCCTGAGTGAGAAAAAAACAAAAAATCATTTCTCAATATTAAAAAAACCCCAACAAGTATAGGTGATACAAATTTTGAACTAGTTTCTATTACCATCAACTTTTTGGCAAAAGAGTTGACATTTATCCAGAGATCATGGAACATTCTATAACTAATTGGTGGTCATCTTCCAGTAGAATTTTTTTCTTTCTTATATTTACATACAAATTGAGTCACTGTCCCCTGTTATATCTCGCAATAAAAACACATATTCGTTTCTTTTTTTCAGCATTGGTATTTTCCAGGGCACTTCCTAAGAGCTGCTATAGCTAGATATGGCCCAGATGTGTCCTGTACCAACAAAACTTAAAGAAAAGATAATGCATGTGGTGGTATCACAAGCATGTCAGAATGTAACATTGAACTCAAAGGTATTAAAATAAGGGGAAAAATGTACATATACATTTGCATATATAAAGTACAAACACATACAAGTATATATGTTTATGTATTTAGCCATATATCAACTATGCATTATTACGGGTGTGGTATCTATAAAATATGTATTATTCACACCCTACATAATCCTTATCCTTAAGCACATTTACATCAACAACCTACAGAAAGTCAAAGACAGGTGATGGAGAACTAGAAACATTGAAGTTACTAGGGAAGAATGAACAGCTTATGGGAGATAGGAGACAGTAAGACCACTGCAAAAGAATAGTTGCTGGAGTAAACTTAAACATATGCATAATCAGTAGAGGGCAACTCGCCTCATTCATTAATCATGACTTGTTCTGTTTTGGATGATCTGTTGTCTACAAATAACCCATGAGTTATTGATATAAAATATAAAAAAAAACTAGAGAGACTTAATTCTTCCCTCATATGGCTCATACAACTAATAAAAGATTTGCTACATGTGTATAGGAAAGCAATATTGAAGAGTTGGACTACCGTGAGAAAGCTGGTATTTCAGCCGTGGTTGAGAGGTTCTGAGCTCTGTTCTCTTTTTGATCAATACTCTAATGCATCTCTTTCTAAGAAAGGCTTTTGAAATTGTCAGCAATATCATAATAATGTCGTCTTCTCCTATATTCAGTTTTGTAATTTTCTATTTATTTTAAACATCAATGTAGCTATAGTTGTATCGAAAAATGCCGCTTTATTTAGTTCTTCATTTTACATGGGGATCCACTGAGAGAACTGATCTCCAAGCATCCTTCCAACAAAATAACTGAAGTTTAATCAGGACCATTTTCTTCTGCTCAGCATCCTATCACATCCTTTCATTACTTTGAAGAGCTCAATGTTTGAAAAATCAGAGAAGGAGGAACTACAAAGCCCAATTATAATTCTCTTTTTTATGATGGCAGAAGTGGAGATAACTGTTAGGAAGAATATTGCCAGTTGTCAGCACTGTACTAAGTATCTTGGATTCACCTATCCTCAACTGGACAGCAGCTGGGGAAAAAAGGAAGTATGAGGGAAGGCAGGAAGGCATGTTTGGACCAGTAGTAGATAGTGCTACCAACAGGTAGGTATCAGGATGAATTCACAGCAAAATGTGCTAAGTCCCTCTAGAATTAATTTGGATTTAATTATCGCTTATGTTATTGGCAACACGCTTCGGTACAGTCCATATATTGCCATAACCAAGCCAGAAAATTTAGAGTGGAAAATAATTTTACATCAGTTAAATAAAATCTCTGTATTTGTAATCCTTAGAGAAGTAGTAAATACAGTTATATTCTAGAAAAACACTAGATGTGCAACTAATGGGCTACTCTGTGATTTCTTTCTTGGTCCTTACGAACCTTCACACATATGACCACTGAAGTCAGTAACTTAAATTTCTTGAGTAAATATTTACCATCTGAATGAGACATTCATTATTCAGTGATAAAATCGTTTGAAGCTTCAGCTGAAATTATAGGAAAATCATTAGTCTTTTTACCTATGTGACAGACATTGTAAATCTGTTTCAATGAGCTAAGTTTTAGCAGGTTGCTGCATTTTTCATTAGGAATTAAATAGAATATTTCATTAAACCAGATGAAAACTGACCAGATTTTATCTATTTTCAAGACTAATACAGTTTTTTCTGAAGTTGTAGTAGCTGAAGATTACTAAATACACAACTGCAGTTGGACTATCTATATAATGACAAAGCCTATGCCCTTACCATAATTGTACAGCAGTGCTCTGCTATAAATAGATGTTATAATATAAAAGCTGGTATAAAATTGAAATGGAAATATGTACACATGAAGAGGTAAGCTTTATGCAGATGAAAATGAGAAGTTACAGTTACAAAATAATGTAACAAGAAATAATTAAAGAATTTCCTATTATTTAATTAATGCATATACTGTGAACTTCCTTTCAGTTTTGATTGTTATCCACGCCAAAAAGAAGTTTTGATGCTCCTTGAAGTTTTAAACTCCAGACTCACGCCTTCAGGAGGTGGAGTTCATTCTCCCATGAAAGACATACTGTGTTCATTTGAAACTGAAAATTGTAAATGTTATTTTAATATAAAAGCTGTTAAGTGAATAGGATATGCTTTGGAGAAGTGTCAGTTTATGGACAACACCTAATTGAGGCTATTTAGGTAGAAAAGTAGTGGTCTGCAATGGTGGAATCTTGAATTATGCATTCCTAAGAGTGAACAAGAAGACTGAGAAGCAAATAGAGACAGACAAGTGAATGAGTAAATTAAGGCAAATTATAGCACAAAGTGAATATTTCCAACTAAAATTGTACACACTGTTTATTTCACATAAAAGTTCATCCTCCTCTGTAGAGAAGCAAGAGGAAGACAGCTAACATTGTTATGTTTACTTTAGTCAGACTAGTTACTCCAGTTTAAAAAAATAAGTTGGAAGCCTATTAAATGACTATATTTGTAACAGATCAAGAACAAGAGTCCAAATGGGCAATATTCACAGACACTGATCCCATGAAGCTTCTGGTTTGAATAAAGGTTCTACTACCACCAAGGCACACTAGCGCTAAATACATTTAATTAAGAATTGTCAGTTGAAGGCACATTCATATATATATATTTGTACATAAAAAGAATAATTTTTCCCCTTATAGGAATAATAATTAATTATTGTATAAATAGTCACCTTGTGGTTGACGACTTGGATGATATATCTGAAGATCAAATGGCTGAGCACTTGTTTTTTGTATTACACTGACATTTTGGCCAGTCCATTTATTGGCTTTTGCAAGTGTATTGGTCCGCCAATCCGTCCAATATACCTCACTCCCATACAAAGACACAGCAAAAGGGTGCGAAAGGTACTCATGACCCCTTATAATCTCTATCATGCCGGTTCCATCATATAATGCAGAATAAATGGCATCTGATCTACAAGATAACCCCAAATTTATGATTATATAAAAATAAAATGAAATCACACAACTATTACGACATTGGTGCAAAATGTATAAAAATCTTACTCTTACATACTAGTAAGTCCAAAGTATGTTTACAGTGCAACCATTAACTTCAGAGATTATTTAGTTCACATTATTAACTAGGGATATTAAATACTGGCTTGCTTATATACTGTTTGTAAATTCAAATTTACCTCCATGCTGTGAAAATACAGCAGGAAAATCAGTTTCCATTCAGGTGAACTTACGGAAAAAATAGTGAAATAGCTTGGGTCTTCCATGTGTAAGTGTCAGGGAGGACTAATGTCCGACTGCTCTCTAAGGCACAGGGAGCCAGGAACCATAGATGATACCACAGCTGACAAGGCAGAGGCTTCACTGTCCAGGGACACGTTCCACTGTCCCCGAGCAAGGTGAGCAGGGCAGGCCCCTGGGGTGGCAGTCAAATTCAACCAGGAGTCCAAATCCCCCAAAAAGTTTGTGGTGACACAGAGTCAGTTCAGGAAGCCACCCTGTGGGTTGGGATCTGGATCAACAGGGCCAGCACTTGCCAGGCATTGCTGTGGGTGGGCTGGAGATGTGCTCCAGTGGTGTCACTCAGGCAGGGGCTGAGCTCCAGGGCTGAGCTGAAATGGGCTCCTGGGCCCACAGACAGGGTGTGTGGGGGAGGTCCCCGAGAAGCCTGCTCAGGGCCATTAAGGTCTGCTGGTACAGGCCATGAAGAAATTATGTATAACAGTAATGCAATTAAAAAAATGTACATACTGTATATTCGCACACACAACTTTACGTACATCATGTACATAACTATATTCCACTTACAACGTAGTGCACATTTCTGTATGAAACAATAAGGATTTATAAATAGATAAGAATACTGTTATCACTTTACCTGGCATCTGTCCATACTATCCTTTTTTCAAAGTGATCTACAGTAAGGCCATTCGGCCAGGCTCCAGTATCCATATCTTTATATATGATCTTTCTTTCTGCTCCACTCATGGAAGCGGATTCAATGCGAGGAAAATTTGCATCCCAGTCTGTCCAAAACAGAATTCTGGTGAGAGGAAAAGGATAAGAAAAGAGATATAAGAAAATACTAAAGCATGCAGAATAATTTCAAATGGTTCAATAAGACAATAGGTGGAAAAAAGTTCAAACATTCACATTTTACATGAAAGGAATAAACATAGATTAATTTGGGCAACTACATAAATTCCTCGAAGTAATAGGGTAACACGGAGGTAATATTTCATTATTAGCGTTAGAGTAATCATGACACTCAAGAAGTTTTTTAAAAACTAGAAGTCTAATAGCGTTCCCTTTTTCATGTCTATTAATACAAGTAACAGCTTGTCTTGTCTTCCTTCTATAATAAGAAATCGAGCTCATTAAAAAAAATTATAATGGGAGTCTTTGAAAGTAATCCACAGATGAGGAGGATGGGGAGGGGAGAAAGGGAAGAAAGGTGATTTGAGGTAGCAGGGATTAAGGAACATAACAAATTAGAGATTTCCATTCATTAAGAGCATTCCAATGATTTTGGAATCCTCTAGATTTTGGTATGTCACTAAGGAATTTTACCCAGATTAGTCTGCTAAGAAAACTGAAAAGATGTGTTGTATGGTAGGCTCTTTCAGTTATGCGCTATCTGATTTTTTTTCAATAAGGAGAGCTTTCACCTGTGTGACCAAAGAAGTTTCTTGTTAAGTAACAGAAGCAGTGTCACCAAAAGGCCAAAAATACACTCTTAACTGTTCTTAGCTTATTAAGTTTTCAACAACACACAAAAATTTATTTGTTAAAGCAAAATACAACCTTTGATAGGAAAACTTTTAATTAGTTGTAAGGAACAAATTGCAGAGAGTCAAACTAACAAAACTTTTGACAAGTAACATCAGACAGCTTCAGTCCTGAACATATATTCTAATAAGGCCTCTCCATTTAGCGCCTCTGAACAACAGTAGGAGCTACATTCAAATAACGAGGAATAAGGGTATAAAAAGGCCTATCTTCCTACCAAACTCCATTTTTAACTCTCTCCCTGGCGAGGGTCTCTGCTCGGTGTGCGCGCTGGGTGCACAGACAGCTGCGTGCCCCCAGCTGGAGCCAGACCACGGGTCACAGGGCCCGTACGTCTGGGTGCCAGCAACTGGAGCGAGCGAGGGTGGGTATGTCCGTGGGTGATTGCTGGCTGAGGTGAGGTCAGACTAACTGCTCAGTGCGTCAAGTGCCTTGGCAGCCAGATGGATGTGCGTGTCTGGCAGCAAGGCCCCTAGGGGAGCTGGCTACCAGAGGGACGGGGGGGGCCAGGCTAACTGGCAGAGAGACTGCGAGGTGTGGGGCCTGACTGAGACATTCACATGTGCGTGCGTGTGGCAGCTGGGGACAGCGAGGATCCAGGGAGAGCTACTGGATGGACTGGGTGTCTATGCCCAGCTACAGCTGTGTGTGTGCTGGGATTCTCAGCAGCAGCTGCTGTGGGCCTGCAGCCTCGGGGGCTCGTACATCCTGGAGCCAGCAGCTGGGCAGCCCAGCGATCCCGGAGCCAGCCCCTGGGCAGACTGACTGTCTACATCCAGCTACTGGAGGAATCCACATTATACATATGTCCATATTTCCCACCAGAAGACCTTCAACCTTAACAGCCAGAGAAGTTAACAGGATGAGACCATTGGTGCTGTTTGTGTCAGTGCCAACAGTTTCTGCCTTGCAGACCCTTTGTGGCCACACGTGTATATATGTATATACATTTATTTATACATGCATCTGTGTCTGAGAATACATGGTCATCCACACTGCTGGATGGAATCAAAGGCATGGAGCTATGGCAGCCTTGCCTCCATTGGGATACAGGATTCGTGCAATCCTAACACAACTATCTACTTTGAATCATCAGCGTTTGTTTATTTATATTCATTTATGAAAAGATTGAAAAGCTGTTCCCATATGTGTTCAAAGATTTTATTCTTTCCTTACTTCTAACAAAATATAGCACACAATTGCTTCTAGGTTTTCAAAAGGCAGATTAAACCTTCAGTTTCAGGAAGACTGGTGATTTGGTTTTTTTTTCCCTCCCAACCATTTAATTTGAACAACTTATCTGCCAATTCTTCTGCCAACAGGATGCCTCTTTTTAAAGATCTCTATAGATAAGCGATGCACTCTGTAAACAAGCTTTCTAGAATCTGAATTGAGAGGGCAGGGTCCTTACTTATTAAAGCATGTACTTCCCAATTCAGAATTTTAGGTCCCAGAGGGACCTCAGATCCCAGAATCAACTTTTATTTTTATGTCCATAGCAGTGTTTCTGAAATAAATATTCAGTGAAGACACATGATAGACCATATCAGGTTCCTAAACAAAATTAAGTATCATGATTCTGCAAACTCATCGTAATTTATATTATTTTTGGCCACATTTGTTGTGGTTTTTTTTTCCTCTTTGAAAGAACAATACTTTTGAGAGGCAGATGTAGCTATTGACCATTACCTTTTGGCCTCTTTAAGAGGATCCAGCTACACACAATATTGGGTAATGAGGTTTCTGTAATGAGTTTGCAATGTCATATAGCCTCAAAACACTGCTCTAACTCCAACTATAGTAAAATTTTTGTAGTAGTAGACTGAGTTTCAACACAGAATCAGAACCAACACCTAGCTTAAGAGGGATTTAAGTGTTCCATGAACAGTTTTACTTCCCTTCCACTACTTAAGTCTAAGGCTCCAGTTACTATCATCCACATTAAAAAATTAAATGAAACAATCACATAGCAAAAGTAGTAATTTGCCAACAAATAGACCCCTGTATCTCCCAACTTACCTTTTCTTAACCCTGTTCATTGGGGCAAAACACACTTATAATTTAATTTATTGTATTTCACTCAAAATATACTTTCAAGAACTATTAAATACAAGTTAGGAACTATAGCTCACAGTAAAGAAGGAAATTAAACAACCTCACATTTAAACATCTACCTTTAAAATACTTTGCAACGTGAAAAAGTAATCTTTTTATACTTACCCATATCTGGGATCCAAAGCAATAGCCCTTGGATGTTCCATAGCTCCTGCTATTAACGTTGTTCTCAAAGTGCCATCTAGTTTTGCTACTTCAATTTGGTCCAAATTGCTGTCTATCCAGTATATGTTTCCTGCAATCCAATCTACAGTAAGACCTTCAGGTGTGGCCAGACCATGTTGTACTACCACCTCAATGGCACTAACACCTGAAAAAAGGTGGGGGAAGAAAAAAAAAAAAGAGAGAGTCTTAAAGAATGAATATAGAGTCTGATATAGTGAACATGGACATACAAGTCTATCATATGCTCTTGGGAGTGAATTCTTGATGGATAATACTTTGTTCCATATGACATTTTTTCATTACAAATGCAATAAAACTGCTGTAAATAAGTACACTTTTGGTAATATACAAATAAATTTTGGTAACATACAAATTACATTCCACAGTAATAGAAATTTTTAGTTCTCTGATGCTTTAGTAAATAAAGCTCTGAAACTTCCAACAAAGGTCAGAGGTGACATGTAGAGTAACACAGGAGACGTACACGTGCCCTATTACCAGGGACTTCTTTTGCAGCATCTGTGAAGGACATGCTCATGCATCGCCTCCCAGTGACTAGACATACTCGACAAAACTCATTCAGCTCTATTTCAATTCTTTCTCAATCAGAAAAAGAGAAAACTGAAAGACTGTGACAAAAACGGAAATGACAGGGAGAACCCTATTTGGACTACACATTTTGAAAAGCTCTACAATAAATAGCCTTACTTTGTGCCTTCAAATTCACATGCACAATTCATACTGTCACTGTCTACAACAGCTCTTCCCTACCAAATACTTCCTCTGGAGGGTCTTGAAACTTTTCACACAAACGGCAACTACAAAAACACCCCGTTAGCCCTCAGGACTTCCAGGAAAGCACAGTGCTTTTTGCAGATGCAAGTCAGTTCTTGACAGCTGCAAGACTGAGGGAGTAATATATTTATTTTTTTTTTTAATACAGTAGAGAAGTCACTGGGGTTCTGGTACAGTGTGATTGTAATACAAAGTGATGACAACAGACTACCTTAGTGGTTTCATACAAACACCAGAACCATTAATGAAAAGTAGCAAGTCTTTCGCTGTCTTTACATACTTAGTGTAGGGTATTTCTTTCCTGGTCTGCATCTATGGATATAAAAATACCCACAAATACTATCTACTAGGGAGAAGAAAAACCCAGAAAACAAAAAACAAACGTGTCAGAGAACATACGCATGGATGCATATGTGAACTTTTAGAAAAGCAAGTTAAACATGCTTATGCCTGTTAGCTCATGCAGGACTGAAAGTACCTGAATATATACTTCAAAGAACATTTTGTAGAAACACTTTTCTATATAATTATGAGAATATATTGAGTTATAGGCCATAATTATGTCACCAGGGCAAAGAACAAGTCTTTCTCAATGTTATACAATTATGAAATAAAAAGTCTTTCACCTAGTGAGAGCAGATAATTTATCAGACATCTGATAAATTCTTATACTTTTTTAATAAGGTGAAGGTGAACTACAAAAAAAAAAACAAAAAAAAAAATCAATATTGCACTCAGTGGACCAGGAAGAAATATCAGCCTTTTGTATTTGCCATTTTCTTCCCCCTATAGCCTATTGCAAAAGGAAACTTTTATATCAAAAAGTCTTTTTCTAGCTCTACATCCAGTACAATCTAGATATACACCTTTTTAAAGCAGAATGCCATTATAATTTCTGTTGCTGTGAATGGTAGCTCAGTTACAACTTATCAGGTCTAACACCCTGTAACTACAGTTGTTCGTACTGTTAAGAAATAAAAGATTAAATTCATACCTCCATTATCAGAGAGCTTGCCTCTGTAAATTTTGTCCTCTACCACATCTGTCCAGTAGAGTAAACTCTGACTGAAATGAAAATCAAGTGCTATTGTATTTCTTAAACCAGGAACTAAGAGGCTGTAGTCACGTTTGTGAAGATCAATTTTTCTGATCTCATGTCGAATAGAAAAAATTATGAAAGCCTCAAATGGATCTGGAAGCAGAAGATTACACATTTCAAAAGAATAATATTAAAGATATTGTTACATATTGATATCATCCATGACAAGTGGAATAATAACAACAGAATATCAGGAGAAACAGATGATTCAAACAATTCATTTTCTGATAAGGAGTCTTTCAAATACGCTTTTAGTCCAATAGACTTCTCAATTCTCCCTTCTAGCATTATCTTTGATCACAACTACATATATTAAACATTACATTTGGGAATACCAAACTCAACTATTGAGCCATGTTTTGTAGCTCTACCACAAGGAGTCCATAATTAGAGCTTTAAGAAGTCTCATGTTATCAAAATTAAAATATATTTTCTCAAAAGTTTCAGAAAAATTAATCCATTAAATTATACATTGTTTCAAATGCCAGTTAATTTACTAAATTTACTAATTTACTAAAATATATATAATATACCTTTTGAATATATAATGTACTTTTTGTTTTCAATTGAAGTGCTTAAAAAAAAACCTCACCCCAAACTATCAAGCAAGGAAATTAATATTTAATATGCTTATTGATACACCCTGTCCTGGTTTGGCCTAAACCAGGCCGATTTTCCTTTCAGTGATTTTTACTTTCAGCTAAGTCTCCTCTAAGTAACTGCACTTTCTGAAACTAACTGCATGTTTTGCAGACAGTGTCTGCTTCCAGGGCTGATAACACTCGAAGTTTGTAGTTATCGCTGAGGCACCGGTAGGGATGTTGTGCAGAAAGGCTCTTGCTGTACTGATTCTTAGAGAAACCAAGGTCACTGCTAAATTCCTCACTGCTTACGAGTGAAGAACCGAAGGGGGGTCGCAGCTGCAGGGGGCAGCGGACAGGGCAGGTGACCCAAAAATTGACCAACAAGGGTATTCCATCCCATACACGTCATACTCGGTATAAAGAGGGGGGATCACGAGGGTCTCGCTCTCTTTCTGCTATGGCCGGTGTCCAAGGAGGACTCCGACTGTTTTCCTGCTGCCCCCGATCCCGATCTGTGCATCCCTGAATCCAGCTCTCGACCGTCGCTAGGCCCAGCCTGGGCCTTCCCAGAGCCTGCCCTGCAGTGCCGGTGGGGACGTGGCTGACTTCAGGGGAGCTCAATCTTGGTTTTGTATATATATTTGTATATATTTGATTATTTCTATTATTATTATTATACTCTTTTCCACTATTATAGTTTATTAAAACTGTTTTAACTTTCCAACCCGGAAGTCTCTCTCCCTTTTCCCTTTCCCTTTCCGGGGAAGGGGGGGGGCGGGGGGGGGGGGATAACAGAGAGCATCTGCCGCAGGTTTAATAGCCGGCCCAGCTTTAAACCGTGACACACCCCATCACAAATCCATCTACCACTAAAGTTCTCCTTCCTTCGCTATTTAATTAATGCTAGATTATTTGTGCCTGTGAGCTTATATCAAATTATACATAAATATCTGCAAATGCTCTCTGCATAGGTCAACCATACTATAAAATGATTTTTTATTATAGTTCTTACACATTTTAGATTAGGAAAAGTTTTTCAAAGAAGTAGCTGTGTTAATAAAATAAAAAAGACAAAAAGTGGATTCTGTAAACTGTTGAATCAACTCAGTATATCCACTGTAATAAAGAAAGTTTTTCACACCAAGCCTTTTCTGTGGGAAAGTAGCTTTTTTTTTTCTTTTTTTCAATTCTTTCTCCTAGAGTGAGACACAAACTATACTGGGGTTTGTTTTCCATACAATTAAGCCTCCATTTTATATAAAAGACAGATTATTGTCAGTTTATGGCAATAGGTAACATTGCACTGATTTGAAATATTCAAAGAAAAAGTTGCAGAAATTAACACCAAATAGAAATACACTTATGTATCTCATGTATCTCTTTTCAAAAGGATTAATTTCATGTTCTTCTCTTTATAACCATTACACATACAGATGAAATTATCTATGATGTTCTAAGTTAAGCAGGTACCTCAGCAGAGCTGTTTCTGCTCTTGAAGTACTTGTTCATAATCTGGCTTGGACTTTCCAAATGATCCTCCTGTTTGTTAAAGCAATGAAAGACTTTCCACAAAGCCAATTTTTCAAAGCTCTGCAGTAGTTAAATCATTTAATGAAGAACAAGATCTCTGACAACACAAGTACCAGAGAAACACTTTAATGGGACTTCCCAGCTTCTGATAAATTGGCAGTTATTAGGCAGGAGACCACAGGCTACTGACATACTGCTTTTTAGACAACTCCAATACATAAGAACACACATGATGGACATCACCAGTAGCTTCTTTTATGTTTCTCAGTAATTAACACCACAATGGGAAAAAAGAAACCTAATAAATCTGTGCTATGTTGGATGGAGTTTTTTCATTCAGAGTAGAGGAAGTCTAGCTTAAGCTACATAACCTACAGTGCAAATTATCAAGTATACTCGTGAAGAGGATGAGAGTTCAATGGATCTTGACAAATTTAAGTTACAATACTTAAGAATGTAAGTCAACAACGAGAAATGGGTAAGAAGATATGTGTAGGCAGAGTAACACCATTTTGTTTATTTGGACATTTTTGTCTAAATGAGCAGGTCGCATGCTGCTTTTTTCCTCTCTTTCTTATCCTTCCCGTAACAATGTAAAGATGTAAATTCAGATCCTTAGTTATTGTGGCTGATATACAGTCAAGTTACAGATGCAATACTACATAAAAGAATGACTGATACTGTGACAAACAAGAGGCACTGCATCGCAGTGCTAAATTTCTCTGGAAGGAATTCAGAAAGCAGACATAAACCAGTTTCACATAGGTTCCTCTATGATAAGGCTATTTAAATATAGCCAAATGGATAGTAGTAATTATTGCCTGGCTGGTGAGTTGCGAGCCAGAGTCCAGTCACCACTCTGCTTTATATAATGTAGCAATCAATCACTGTAGCCTGGATAATTGGAGTAATCCAGAATTCTATTTATTACTGCCTGACACCCCCCCCATTATTGTATGTGTAATAAGTACCACATTTCAAGGATAACAAACTGCATAAAAATTCAGTATATGACTGATAGATACCAAATCTGTAGGAAAGAATCTAGAAAATTAAGAGCAACAATGGCATGGCACTGTAAATAAGGTCAACTAAAGTTTTGCACTTGAAATAAATATGACATAACCCTTCCATTCCCTCCCGCTAAGCTTTGGTGAAGACAGTCCACAATACCGTACTCTGTTCCAAGCACAGCTCATAAAGAAGAATACGAATCAGTTACAGAATGCAAGGGGAAATCAGCAAGTGTTGTAAGAGGTCTAGAAAGCATGGCCTGCAAGGGAAGGATGAACAAACTGGAATTTATTAGTCTAAAAAAACAATGGAATAAGACAATGAGTGGAAGCACAGAAAATTCTCCAAAGACATAAAAGGCTGATTAATTGAAAATGGGAAAAATCTTGTTTTCTATACAAATAACAAGTAGGCCAAGGATTAAAGGCTGAAACTAGAGCAGGAAGACTCAGAAAGACTAGAAAAAAGATCTTAAAGAGAGTGAGGCACTGAAACATCTCACCCGTGGGAAACTTTGGAGTTCACCACTGAAGGTGTTTTGAAAGCAGATAACAGCAGCAGTATTAGATAGCCTTTGATCTTCCTTCCAACCTTATAACTCAATGAATGTATAAAATGAGCTATATTATAATGAACTGGAATTTTCAGACTGAATTGAATAAATTTTATTTAAGGTTATGCTTCCACCACCCTAGAAAACAAAAATTTGATCTTATTTTCCCACTTTATTCCTCTTCTGGAAATTGCGAGCAAATACTCTTCATTTTACTGATTGATTAAGAGTTATTTTCATAAAATCTCACCTTAACTCAATCGAATATAATGGTTATTGATTCCATTCTTTAAGGCTTTTTTCAAAGGCAAGTAATTGATAACAATTTATTAGAAAAAAATCATACATTTGTGTACCTTCCGATTTCATAACTGCACCAAGGTTTTTTACCACATAGGTAAGTGTATAAAATATAGGATACAAACATAAAGCATGAACTGCATTAACAGTTGTAAGAAAAAATTCTGATAAAGAAAACTGCCTAAACAACACACTCAAAAGAGACTGTATAAAAAGAATAATGCTTCACCTTTTCAAGGGATTTTAATTTAAAATTCTTTCTTGAAAAAAATGCAAACTGAAGCTTATTGTTTCATTGAAGTTTACTGTAACAACAGTAGCACAGCAAGCAATTTATACTGTGCTTTTATGAAAATTTATCTCAAAGGAAAGCGATAACTTCATAAAGACTGCAAAAAAACTTCATTAAAAGTTTGACATTGCTCAGAGAAGACTGGACTTCTTTTTTCCGTTTTGGCATTGAAAGCTATCTGGAAATTATAATAAAATTGAATTTTAAACCAGCTAAAACAGATCAAACAAATATACATCATCCTCTTTCAAATATATCCATCTAGTGATATAACAGAGTTCCCACAGCTTAGAAAAGGTTGACAGTCATTTTTTAACTAAGCTAAGTGTTTCTAAGTTCATCTTTTATTGTACCAAATTCTGAAAGGCTGAACATATTATAATCTAAAAGAGTTCAACTGCAATATATCAGCACAACTTATTTTGAAGTGTGTTCTAAGAGAAACTAGGAATAGGAGTATGAAAATATATAATTTATATTGACATTTCATCTGAATAATGGAGCTCTGTAGCATACATTTAGTTCCATTAACACAAATTTAAACATGAATGAAACATTTAGTCTTTAGGAAGTTAGTAATGTAACTACATGCCAGAAGAGCAAAAAGCAAACTAAGATGAAAACAAGAGATACGGAAAGTGAAGAAACTCTAAAGGAGAAAAAAACACCACCACCTAAAACCTCCAAGAAATGAAGAGAACATAAGCAGAAATAAGGGAAAACAGGAGAAACTAAGGGAAAGACATTGAAAGGACATTGAGAGAGAAGCTAAGAAGAAAAGAACTGCCCAATTCAAGCATTTTATTTCTATATACTTATTATTCCATCACTCATTGTAACTCATCATATTTCTCATTAGATTCCTCTGACAAAAAACACTATTTGATTCTGATATGCCATTCAAAAAAAAAAGTCACATACATTACTGCCTTTTTAGCATTCATATCGCCATCAGATTTCTGATGGACACTCAAGTAAATGTTTTCACAGTATTTTGAAAAAGTGAAGTGCTGCATACTAACTTTACGCATTATTGCTGTGTACTAGTGAAGTGTTTGACTGTATATAGGAAAGTGCTATTTTAGATAGCAAAAAAAAAACGTAGCTAAGGGCAAGGTAATCATTTTCCTCAAAGTAATTTTTTTCTCCTGGAAAAAGGATTGTTAGTTACTGCTCTAATATAATACACACCTACTCCTGGTTCAAGGCATTTTAAATCAACGTGGCTATTCTAAGAATTACTTTATACCAACCGGTATTATTGAAGTAGTTTGGCATTTGGGGGACTGCTTATCTTCGCAAGACCGCTTTGAACTCTACTTGTAATAGTATTGTATGAAAGCTTTTTTCTTTATTTTATGCTCATTTAAATTCTTATGCACATAGCTGTAAATGGTGCGGACACTTTGAGGCTAACACATTCACAAATGAGACCAAAACTGTGCTTATTTTACTAAAATGCTGTTCACACAGTCAACAACTAAAGTACCAGAAGATCTGTCCTTCAAAGTATTTATCATGCCTTTCAAACGAAAAACTGAAAGGGGCCAAGATTATTAGTTACTATAAAAGCATATGTCATGTTTAATATGAAATAATGTTGTTGCAGCTTTGACAGCATTAGGATAGTATCTTTACGCTTTGTAAAGAAAGGTATCATTTTTCTTTATACCAGCTGAGATCACCCATCTCAGATCATATATTTAATATTATATTCTTTGAGAAAATCTGTAAAAATCAATTTGTAACTTCAGATTCTCATCAACATTAGTAAACATTAAGCAGCAATATCTCATGGGCTTAAGAAAAACTGAGAAACCATAGTATCACTTTTCTGACTTTAAATCACAAGTGAGTATATTTCATTTTGGGGTTTTCTCCCTTGGTTTCCAAAATCTAGTCATTTCTATTTGCTTAAATTTAAAGTTTGTCTCAAGCTTTCCTCCACCAAGTTACTTACACTGTCTTAAATACTTTTAATCCTTT
The DNA here is from genome assembly GCF_013368605.1 of Nyctibius grandis. Lineage (NCBI taxonomy): Eukaryota > Metazoa > Chordata > Aves > Nyctibiiformes > Nyctibiidae > Nyctibius > Nyctibius grandis. The sequence goes on from NC_090666.1 coordinate 38,330,705, forward strand.
CATTTCTGTAACCCACTAAGAATACACTTTTTGAATTATTGAAAACGTCCATAATAAAACAAATTAGATTGATCAAAAGTCAATAAGACTAAAGCAGTGTCATAAAATAAGAATTTTCACAGCTATAAAGTTCAGATATACAGAACCACAGTAATATGCCAGGGAAGCATGATTTGAGAGTCTGCTATCAGCAGAGCTCAGTAACACCTGAACAACACATTCCTGATCTCATACTGTAGTAGTACCTATTTACATACGATAGTAACAATCATGGATACAAAGATTCAATGTGGAGGTCATTCTGGGAATTATGACAACAGTTATTCCAGTCTGATGAATGTAAGCCACATTCCTAAAGAATTAAAAAAATAGTTCAAATACAAGATGTGTAATTTAAAAGAACATCGGTGACAACCTTATGTTGGTTTTCTTCTTGATCAGTGAGCTGAACAGGCTTACTAACGTCAAAAAACAAGTATCAGAATGTCGTAGGTGAAAAAATAGCTTAAATTGCGAATGCTAACAGGCAGCAGATAATTGACAATACGTGTGTGCATGCACGTTCAAAATTAAACTTCTGAACCCTCAAGTAATACTGATCAATATCATGTCACAGATTGATCCATTTCTTCAAAATACAGAGTAAATCCCCCCTATTCCATATATATACGCACACTTACACATATATCTATCCCCTGCATATTAAATATACATGAAAAACTTCAAAAACATTAGAAATTATTTGGTATTAACATTCTAAGAAAGTCCTATAAGCAATGAACTAATATTGCAATACCCCTTCATCCTCCACCAATAGGGACAGCTTTAATGAGTTCTTCAGATTGCTATCAGCCCCACATTTGGACAATTCAAGTCTGTGTTTCTTATTAAAAAAAAAAGGAAATAACCTCTCACTAAATGGACAAGGCAATTAACATCTGGAATACTGAAAATACTGAATTTCAACTCACCAGTACTAATGCAATTTTCTCCATCCTTACTGAGTTTCCAGCCTTCGTAACATGAGCACTTGATGGTATTTTTATGCTGTTCACATACTTGACTACACTTAAGGTGCTTGGTACAGTAATCCATAATCTCACAAGTTTTGTTGTCTATACTAAGACTGAATCCTGCAGGGCAAGAGCATACAATTCTTCCTCCAGGAATCACAGAACATTGATGGCTACACCCACCATTGTTAAGTGAACATTCATCTGAAATAACATGGAAAGAAAAACCATTAACAGCCCCAAGGGCCGTCAGATATTGCATATTCTTAAAGTCACCAAGTCAACTAAAACACATAAAAGGTCCCTAAGAAGTGCAAACTGAATTTTATATTTGTTAAACAGCTTTCTACATTTAGTTTTAAAATTATCTAATTTGTTAGTATTCAGCATGGTAGCTTTACAGCAATCTTTCAGGATTTTAGAATGGCAGATATACGATATATATACATTTTTACAGGCTTTCATGCATATTATTTCATTCACTTAAGACTTAAAGACTGTCCATACAGAGTCAGTCCAAAGACCATTACAGGTCAGCCACCTTCAACGGTGACCAAAAGCTGACGCACAGAGAAATAAACACACTTTCCCAAATACTTCCCTTGCCTCCAGCCACTTGAGCTTGTGGGGAGAAGGCTCCAACTCTTAGTCCTACGTATCTATATCCCAACCAACTTGACAAAGAAACATGTACAAATAAGAGTTAAAAGACAGGATTTCCTTCTCCTCCTTTTACAATAACAGCTGCTAGAGAATACTACTTCTGCATTCTCTGTGTCAGTGCTCTCACATATTCTGCATGTAACTGATGATTTGCAAAGCTCTGCTAATGGATTGAAGGTGATTTGTGAGAACTTTAAAGCATCTGAACTAAAAGCATGATAATTGTGTCTGTGAGAAATGCTGTGACCTCTGGAGCAAAAAAGCATAGAATTACTCCTTACCTCATAGTGCTACTGATATCCAGGAAACCAATGGGAGGGCCAAACTGGTCCATTGTTTCACTGGAAACTCGGCTTCACTTTTCTTTTTTAAACTATTTCTATCTTTTAGTTATTCTGTTTGATTCTAACAAGTCTCTGAAAGCCTTGCTCCTTTGTGATAAGATGTATTAAACACACCAGTTTTCTACAGAAGAATTATTTCCTTCCCACTTAAAAAAACCACAAAAGTCCTTACTCTAACAGTCCTTTGTTCAGATTTCAAGTGTGTGTTTTTTTTTTTTTTTACCATGACAAAAAAGGATCAAGCTCCTTAATGTGTCTAACATGTAAATGTGTTGCCCAACATCTCATATTTGTCCTTCAGTTTATGCTTAGGTATGTTTAAAAAATAAATAATTAGCAACTGCTGAAATACCTGTTGACTAATAACACACCATCTAAAAGCTGTAAAAACCATTAAAAACCAAGCTTGGCCCTAAACAATATCCAACAGGATACTGGTGTCGTCATGAGCTACTACTAGCAGGAAGATAACTGTCCATACACAGAAACAGCATAGAAATAAAATAAATGATCTTATGCTATAAGATCTTTCACCTGGAGTCTAGACAGCACGAGATTCATATGTAGCTCTTAAAGGGGGCTCGCTCTCTTAAGGCTACAACATAATCTTAACATATTCCAAAGGAACACTGAATTTAAGATCCCCCCTTAGAGTACAGTCTGCAGACCAACAGAGCAGGACAGCGTACAGATCTCTGCCATATCCTGCAGCAGCCTTTGCCCAACGAGTGAACTCAGCCCGCTACGTGAAGCAATTCAGGTGACTCAGCAGAGCCCAGTGCAGGGTCACCTAGTAAAGATAGATCCTAGAGGGTGAAAATGTTTGCAAACATCTCCAAATGTTTCATAACAGAATGCTGGAGATTGTAAAATATTTTAGGCAAAGCAAGGTCAGTAGGGAGAGGCAAATTGTTGATATAATAAAAAAGAATTATAAAATTACCCAATTTTTTCCTACAAACCATGTTTCACTTCTTATCCCTAACCCATCACTATAGTACAATACTACTGCTATAGTACTGTATGTTCTTTTAAAAACGATTAATTTTATCTTTGCATATATTTTATAATCATTCAGTTAGGTTATCTGTTCTACTTCTGTCAGATTTATACCATTATTTTTGTACATTTTTTACTGAATACAATTTTGTGGAGATAATCTACATTGTCTGACATGCCATTAAATCCTTTCAACACCACCATCAAGGAGACATGTTAACTCCTCCTAGTCATCCCAATGCATTTCTTCTTGAGCTTCTACACAGCTACTGACAGGATTCTATAAGCTCAAGCGTTTGTAGTTTGAGAAAACTGCAAATTAACTTAAATACTTTCATGTATACCAGAGCCTTTTAAATTGTTTACCTCCAGGGGTATTTTAAGGGGTTAGGAAATGAAACACTTACCTAAGGAACTATGTTTTCCCTTATTTGAAGAAAACGAATACTTACAAGCACAAACTCAATATGATTTAAATTAAATAAAAATCCTCACATAGGCTACTGTGGTAAAATTTCAGTAAGATTAACATGAGAACTGTTCTTTTCAACAGGAAGTATTGTGACAGACAATATCAAGAATAATGAAGAAAAAGTGTCTAAAAAGTACCACAAAGATCGCCTTCATCAGATCCATCAGGACAATCTCTTCTCCCATTGCAGAGCTTCTCAGGCTGTAGGCAGATGGAGGTATCATTAGCACAAGGGTATTTTGGTGGTCCACACATATAGCCCTCGCAATTATCCTCATCAGACTGATCCTCACAATCAATATCGCCATCACATAGCCACGCTTTGCTAATGCATCTCCCTTGGAGGAAAGAGACAATAAACACAGGAAATCAGACTGGAAGCAAACTTCAGGAAAAAATCTTCAGTAACGTTACATATTTTTTATTACGCTTTTCTATTAATAGTACTTTCCTCTTAGATGAACAGAAAGAAACCAGCTCGTACTCTGAAGCATCATCCACATCAGTGTTGACAGTCTAATTTTCCAAACAACATCAATCCTGATTATTTCTATGATGAACAGAACTGCATACAGGCAGGACATTCTCACAATCTGTTAAATATACCAAGTTATACTAAAATGTTTTATTATTTTTTTAATTTCTGCTTTTTATTTCTCTCTCTTCTACTTCAACAGCCTTCCATAGGAGCAATGTTTCAATATACGACTTTCTGTTAGCATGGGTTTGAGAAACAAAAATCTTTCTAGGAAGTATACACAATACATTCCCAGATTATGTCACACAAATGACCAGCTTCTAGACAAAATGACTACAGCAGATGAAATTTCTTACATGATTTCAGTTTTATGAAACCAGGGTCCAGATCATTTCCTTCACTCCCCAAAAGGGGAAAAAAAATTTCCACTTTCGTGCTAACCATCAATGTTTAGAGAAGCAAGACAGTGTCTTGACTGGGAAAAGGGTTATGATCTTTAAAAAACATACAGGTTTTAAATTAGAATGACCCAAGCCGGAGATTGTAATAGGTGAAAAATAACCAAGATTGTGAGTGCTACCACGTACAGGGGCGTATGTGTATGCGCTCCTGTGCCAAACTATTCTTCAGCTCTCAAGCATAAACTTGTGACCTGCTAGCTAAAACCAGTATGGGCTAGCTGTAAATTTTCATACCACCTGGTCTGAACAGAAGTGGCATGTACTTCTCCAGTTAATAAAGAGACAACAGGTATAACCATGGGTTAGGAAGCTGATCTTGCACTGTGTTTCTACCTATAAACTATTTAGGTAAAGAAAATCAGGCTGGAATGGGTAAGAAGCTACTGGAAACATGTGGTTCTGTTGACAGCAATGCTGGTGGATACCCACAGACTGACTGGAGATGCCTGAGACTGGTAACTGCAAACTGTTGCACAGCATGAACTGACATGACTTTCTGCGCCACCTTCCCAGTTTAGCAGCAATTTTCCTAATAGGAAATTGAGACTGATTATGACTTTGTGAGGGAAACAAGCAAATGGGTGAAATAATCAGCTAGGGTAAAACTCTAATCTCCTTGTCTCTCTAATACACCTCAGTGCCAAATCCACTACAGGCTGTCTTCTACTCTCCACTTCCCATGACACAGTTCTGTATTAAACAACCTCAAAAGAGGTTCTGTACAGCTGTCCACACAATGTAGCAACTGGCCCCAACTGTAACTCTATTGTCTGTCATAATAAAGTAGCAGATTTCAATTTCCTTTAAAAGAAATATTTGCTGGTTAGCTTAAGATTAGTGTAATGCTTTTCGTTTGATATTTTAATCTTCTTTTAATGGGAAGGGTGCTGCTGTCCTCACAGAGTGACTGGGATAAAATACAGTGAAACAATAACAATAAAAAAAATGTTTCTGTATCATCTCACAAGGCAAATGTGAGACTGCTTTCACTTCTGTTGAAGAAAAGCAAGAAGTGAAACTGCAGGATCATACTCCAGTGACCGTGGTTTCAAACAACAGAACATAATTTTACCAGTGCAAAATCACCTAGAAAACTTAAACAGGGAGTGGTGTCAATTAGAATGAAAAGCTTTCACCATTTTCTATAGTGGTCAAAGTCCCAAATGTCCTACACTGAAAAGACTGAATTGCACAGATACAATAAATCAAAGTTATATGCATGATATGTATGCAGTTTATCCTTACATGCAATCACAAGTGTTTCAAAAAAGTGTCCATATTCATTATCTTGAAATGAGAATTGATCTTATATATTATTATAACAGCAGTAGAATGAAAGCTAATAAAAGACACCAACGTCAAGTAAACTAATCAGATCCCAGAGTAAATTGACATTGCTTCCAGTAGAGGTCCTAATTTGTTTTTTAATCTTTTATACATACAAATGTTTTCAGAGGAAATCAGTTTTCCTGCCTTTCTTTTACCTTAATGAAGATATATATTTTATAATAAAAGATTCACCTTCCACTATGGTAGCTATCACATATTCTTAAGTAGAATATACTTTCAAGGAATTAATCTTTGACAAAATTCTAAGGAGATGGACTTAATGAAGTATTATGACTGTCTTGAAATCATTACTTAAAATTCACTGAAGTATTTTTGCTTTATTGCCCTTTATTGAAACTCACATTTGGTTTCCAGGAACCTTTTTAGTAAAATTCCATCATAAATTGATTGCATCAATGGATATATCTGTTCTTTTCCATAGCTCTTTTGTGTAACACAGAAGAAATAGGTGTGAAGTAGTGAATCAGAAGTTCGGAAGCAACAAGCATGTGGGAAAGCGTGATCCAAATGCTTCTCCAACATTTTTTATTTTCTACAAATATTAGCAAGCACAACAGAATTAACTTTTTATATACTGTTCAGTCTTTATCGGGATAGTGAGCCCAGGAAGTTTTTCAACTGATTACATATTCAACTGTAGGAAAACTACTTTGGTAGAGTGTTAGTTGCATTTAGTTTCCTCTTACAGTTACTTCTTGCTGCCTAAAGCTGTAATGCCTTCCTAACCTAGAGAATGGACTCAATCTCATTCCCATTAAAATGAAAAATATTCTAATCTGACATATTTAACAAAATGCTGTGATGGTCAATGACCTTTCTTGTCCTATAGAACACACCTGAGACTTAGACTGAAATATATTGTTTCAAGAACATGGTCATTTCTGGTATTTAAAAGGTTTTAGCAGAAAACATGTTTATAAATATCTCCTGTATGAGACAGAAGAAAAAATTTCAGGGCCTAAAGACGACAGCTGTTACCACAGAAAACACTGATAATATGAACTGAGGATAAAAACAGTATTGGAACAACACACAATTTTCTAGTTTACTTGCTGTGGTGGTTTCTTTTTACTTAAATTTTTAATGTCAACTGAATCCACCCCTCCAGTCAGAAATTTAATCATTCTGAACCATCATTATGTTCAAAAAGCTTATTAAAGTAGTTGTACAAGTTGTGCAGCTCTAAAGATCTAACAGTGAGAGAGGGGACGGAGCAGGCAGGGAACAAGTGGAAGCAACGCTGGTAAACCCACCTTGTAACCGATACCCTTTCCATCCACCCTTTGAACTCCTCCATGCTTCCCATGCTTATGTTCTTACTAAATCTTCTCTCCCAAAACTCCTCTTGTGCCATATCTCTCCACAGTAACCCTTTTCTTCTCCTCATCAGCCCTCACAGAATCTGTAGGGCAGCCCTACCAATTTCCTCATCATCTTCTTTCTCAAAAATTCCTCCTCCCCAGTCTTCCTCACTATCAACTTCTCTCCGTTCTCTACTTGTCACACCTCACATACTTGTATCTTGACTTACACTTTCCATGCAAACAGTACTATTGCTGTTGCCCTCCTCTTCCAGTATCACTGCAATGATCACCCCTTGACTTTATTTCCTCTCTATGTACATTCCTTATTTTCCATTCCAAAGAAATCTTACTTCTCTCATCTTTTTTTTCCTCTAATATATTATTAACATGTGAGAAGAAAGAAGTATAAAATAATAGCCCACAGGGTAGCATTAAAAATGCTAAGATACAAAATTAACTACTTCTTGAAAGAAATATAAAAAACAGTAAGTATGACAAATATACAATACAGTTCAGATCTCCTGCTTAGTAAACTGAAGTATTTATGGCTCTTTTGCATTTGTCTCCACAGAAGTACTTGATAATGATCCTTAGAGTAATTAGATAACTTTCTAAGTGAGATTGCACAGATTCTGCTCTTGGTCCAGTACTACTAACTGCAAAGTAGGAAGACAGAATAAAAAGGATAGGTTTATGTAGCACATAAAACTGAGCTGAAGTACATGCCTGTAATAATTTTTGGAGGACAGAATCAGAATTTAAAATAGGAAGTTGGGTTTTTGTCTAATCTAATTTAGTCTCGTCTAATTTAAAAGACGTCTAATCTAATTTAAAATCAGAAAATAACTGGCTAGAAGCAGCCCCAGAGCAGTCAATCTCAATCAGGTAGTTATTGCATCTCATATCCTACTGCTGCACAAACTCTAGTATATTTTTCATCACACATCACCACAAACAACCATCTGATATTCTTGAAAAAATCAGAAACGTCATTCTGAAATTTGTTAACTCAAGTGCCCTGCAGCATTTTGGCTGACTTTGGATACCACAGCTCAAGAACTGCACAGGTCGGACAGTTCCACTGAGACCAACAAAAATGCTAAAGGTTTAAAAATATGAAATAAAAATAGAAGACATGCAAGGCAAAAAAAAAGTATTTGTTTATTCAACAAAAAATTTAGTTAACAAGACATAGGACAGAAGTCTTCCAATATTCAAAAGATTTTACACTGGTGAAAAGATGAAGACAATCAACTAAGCTTGCAGCAAAGATTCAGATGACTTCGGAAAAAATGTTCAAATTGCTGAAACGCTATCTGTATAAGTTACTCTCTATTGGATATTCTTAAGTGCATATCAGAAAAGGGGCTGGATACGATGGGTTCTTGAGACCACCAGTACTTTAAACAGAAAAATCCCACTTGGCTGAAGGCTGACAAACGCTGTAGTTGTAACGTGACACTCGTGCCTGTGGCATTGTGACAGATTAAGCAGAGCCCACAAAAACTACACCAAGGAAAGACCCTGCAGCTACTATTTGCAGCCATAAAACAAAAAAGTAGTAAGCAAAAAAGTGGGCAGTAACATCTCACTATTACTGTTCTCAACAACTGTCATTTCCCTCAAAATGTATCGGCTGTTTCACCTCCCCCCATACACACGTTCCTACCCAGACCCACCACATTCTGTATTAGGAAATCAGATGGCACCACCCAGCAATCTGTAAGGGAAGGATTAGCCAGTTTCTCCTCATCTGAACAATTCTCATACATGTGGAATCCAGACAGTATTATTTCTTTAGAATAATCCACACAGAAAATGACGTTTATTCTGAAACCTGAGGGGATCGTGACAGAAATGATTTCTTATAAAACCATTATTACTCAATGATCCCATTATCTGGAATTGAACTGAAAAGCAGCTAAACAAGAATTTGTTTTTGCTGTTTTCTGTACCAATGCATTACCAACAAGCCTCCTCCAGAACAGTAGTTTTGTTCCTTCCAGGACTGATTGAAGCAAAATAGTGAAAGGAAAAACTTATGGATGAAACTATCACAACCAAGTCCTAAAGTGATGGTTCCACACGACCAAAAGCATGACTGCATTCTTCTCTAAATCAAAGCCATATACCCTTGAATTTACCAAATTCTGGATGAAAATATTTTTTTTTTTGCTATATTTACATGTGGCAGCCAGAGAAGTCATATCTCATCCTTCATCCTGTAAACTGACTGAGATATTGCCCTCCATGCACACGACTGTAAACACAGGTAGGTGTACAACTCATCCTTCATCCTGTAAACTGACTGAGATATTGCCCTCCATGCACACGACTGTAAACACAGGTAGGTGTACAACGAGATAGGGTAGTTTGAGACCTTTTCCCTATTTAAGCAGTAGGAAAAAAACAGTATCAGGAAGAAGTGTATTTCCTGCGTCAGGGTTTCTATCAGTCTATTTCAGGGAACAGACCGTTCTATTAAAAGTGAATAATGCCTTTTTACTTATTGAAGCTATTTCATTTAATGGCACCTTGTTATATACATCTTTATGGAAACTGTAAGAACACAAAAGGAAATCTTTTATTCAGAAAAATTCAGTATTTCATATATATCTATCCGGAAATTATGATTTCTGTAACTTTAAAAGCCAAGTAGCAGCAAACCTCCAAGCATTTCTAAGACATCCTAATGTAGTTCCCATATTAAAAATGAACCCTCTGTTCACACCTTAGACTTGAATAAAGTATCTTACTGTATACATACACTTTTGGACAGAGCTCACACAACTAGACTGCAACATTTATCACGCTTAGCTATAACACAGGCATTAGAATGGGTGCTCATTTCCTGTAATAATTGTAGTTGCCTAATGGCAACATTACTACTTATATCCTGAATTAAATTTTGCTTTTAAAAGTTATTTTACCCCCAATACTTCATTAAGCTTTGAAAGAAATTGTAAAAAGATTAATACAATGCTGACATATATTAATTTATTCCTTAACTGTACTGTCCCTTAAGAAAATGTTCCATCTAAGCATTATTTTGCAAAATATCCTCATGTAAAGATTGCCACATTCTTTCCACATTTTTTAATGAAGTATACTTAGGAAAACTTGATTTTAAACATTCTCAAAGAATGTATTTTTCTTCCAATATTGAGGTTCAAATTTCCAGTGCTGTAGTTCTAATTCTTTGAAGTCTTTTAGCTTTATACCATTTCAATCACCTTATTTCTAGGGCCAAAGATGGAAAATAAAAGAAAATACCTGGACTATTAAATGCTACATTTAAGTATTTGGTTTGATGTAGCATCATACAGCAGAGTTTCACCTTTAAGTGATCTCAAAATCCATCCATTTTATATTGTAGATCAGAAAACAGGTTAGGGGAAGTATATTAACACTCTTCCTGATATGAGTACAATAAGTAACATCACCTCAGTAGTATTACCCATTAAAAGCAGTATTCAAATGGTAGATACGTGATCAAATCACACAAACAGAAACACACACACAATGAGTAAATGAGAGGAAAACATATGTGCAAGCATATACCTGTACTCTTGCAGGAGAACTTTGTTTTTTCATCACACAGTCGTATAGTTCCATTACAGCCTTTTTCATCACTACCATCTTCACAGTCCTTTTCCCCATCACAGCGCCACAACTCAGGAACACAGTTCCCATCAGGACTGCACTGAAATTCCTTCCCATTGCATCTTCCAGGAGAGGGAGTTTCTTAGAAAAATAAGAATTACATTGAAGAACTTGCTCACATGAGTTTTCTTCCATGCCAAGTCTACAATGACTTAGAATCCCCCTGCCCAACCAAAGCCAAAGTCAGAGTCCCCAAGTATAACACTCAAAACTCACTATCCCTTTCTAACTCATCACTCCAACACAAGCTTCAGACAAGCTCGCTCTTATCCTGCTCACTCCCTTCACTCCCCCCCCTCCACCACAAGCTCAAGGTAAATACCATTTTTTTTCGCACAGCTGTCAGACAAGAATGAATTTGGAGATGTAAGGAAGGCCAAGGCTGATGAAGTTTTCCTGGTGCTTCATAAGCCCTGCCTCTCACCCTCAAGCTACATACCCTCCTCCTTCGTCATTCTCTTTTTTCTAACAAGGTCCATCTCCTAGTTCACAAAACATGAAAGGTCACACCTCTGCTCTAACTGACACAAGAGTTCTGGCCCCGACCCCTGCCTGGCTGATGCTACTACAGCACTGGCAGACTAGTTGTAGCCTTTCTGAATTCACAGGAATGAACTTCAGTTCAGTGCAGCTATGGAACTAGCCTTGAATGTTTCAAAACACAGTAACTATGTTATTTTAATTATTCATCACATACTTAATTCTCTATTTTCTAGACGATGGCCTTTTCAATTTTATCCTCCCCCTCCTTCTCCCAAACTATTACCACTGTATTTCTAGTATTTCGTAACATATGACAACAACGTGCACTTTAAAGCAATGATAAACTTACACATTCCTGTTTGTATCAAAAAGCATTATCTGGATACATTCTTATAGCACTGTCTATAAACATACGGTCTATTTTCTTTAAAATTGCCTTGTTTTTTTCTAAATAATCTGCATTCTTGCATTCTATCATAAATAAAGCAAAGACAAGGTGCTGGAAAGTGTGCATCACGTAGCAGAGCAGGACACAGAAGATTTCTGAACTGACAATAATGGTGTACAACAGTGCTATTTCAGAGAGAGTGCTGCAAATCCCAACATAACATGGTATTGCATAAAAAGGTAGAGCAGGACTTTAAACTCCGAGATGGACATGAACAGAGAGGAAAGTGAGTAGTTTAGTTCCAGACCAATTATTTTGATACAGATAAATGATAAGTTTTGTCACTATATAAAAATTAAGGACTTCACACTACTCACGCACAGCATTCTGCTAATTCATCTATTTGTACGAGCTCTGCAATTAGATTCAGAATATAAACTCATGAAAAAGGACCAAGAAAATGGTGTACAATTAGTTTGATGTGGAAAAATCACTATGAGAAAAATATGAGAGAAAAACATTCCCTCATTCTTATCTGATTATTCTTTATCCTTTGCTACAAGCATCCTCTCCTTCTCTCCCCACCCAAATAAATACAATGTATGGCATTTAAATGGGACTGTAGTTTGTTAAAACATTTTTATACTTCAGTAACACTATTGAAAAAAAAAAACCAAAACTTGCATCACACAAAAATCAGACTGTTACAGCATAAAAAGCCCAGAAAATATAAACAGTAACTTAAGGAATGCTGCTGTCTCTTTTTCTAGGCAACGTGCATCTCTGTAAAAGGACAAACATCACATTTAGCATAATTCAGTAAAGTAAAGCTACAAAATTTATCTCAGTGTAATACCCATTCTGTTTTCAAATGCATTCTTCTATGATACACTTCTGTATTATCATATTACACTTGACATATTTTCCATTCCAACCTTTACCAAGGTTAAAATAATTTTCTCTTTTTCCATTTACTGAAGACGGGTCTTCTGTATTTATAATAAAGTATTCTTTGTGTTTCTAAGTATTAAAATGTGGGAAGAAAAAAAACCCACTAACCTTCCTTGCTGCAGTTTGTTTTGGTTTCATCACTGAAATCTCCACAGTCATTGTCACCATCACACGCCCAATGACTTGGGATACATCTACCATTGTAACATCTGAACTGATCAGCAGAACATGAGTGAATACAGCCTAGTTCATCACTTCCATCACCACAGTCATCATCTGCAAATATTAATTTTTAAAATTATTTTAAAAGATAAAAAAAATCTGAATAAAAGATGTAAGGAGAAAAATATATTTCCAAAAAAGAAAGAGAAAAATAACTTTCAGTAAATAAAACAGTATGGTTACTGCCCACAGAATAAATATGTGAGGTAAACACTAAAGGGTCTCCCTGCACAGAATTTCAGTGAGCACACTGTGAGAATTTGGGGAATCTGTCCATTTACAGCTATGAATTCCTGTCAGCCTCATAAAATTATAGTAATATCAAATGCTATGGTGGATGAAGAACCCACTCAATGTTATTAGGACTGGCATGACATCACTCCTACATCACAAGCTCTGAGAGAAGATTCATTTGAACAGCTGTCATTCAAATATGTACTCTTTCAGACAAAAGAAATAACAACATTGTCAAGTCTTCCTAGCCTTCCCTCTTGAGGGATGCTATTTATAAAATTGAACTTGCCCACAAACAACAAAAAATCAAGACATTTTGGTCACCGGAACTATTTTGTTTTCTAATAATAGAAAATACTTTCATAAGCAATAGCTTAGCTTCCTTTCTTTTTTCAATAATGAAAGTTTACATCACACTTCATTCTACAGAATATACTATTTGTAACTATTACCATATCCATCATTCCTTATCTGAAGCTTCAATATTGCTCCTTTCTAGGTCAGGTCAGTAATTTAAAAATAGTAGATTTATTCTCTGACCACTTACCAACCGAACTGGCAATACCAGTCTCAGAAGAAAAAAGCATCAAAGCAATATTTATGTAATATCTACCATATTCATTTCACATATAGAACACTTGATACTTGCCTGAATCACAGAGCCATTTGCTGCTAATGCACCTTCCATTTTTGCATATAAACTGAGTTAGTGGCTCACATGTTGGGAATTCTGTGAAAGTGTTCAAAAAGAAGTAAAAACTATTTAATGTATATACTCTTTAGTAATATTCTTCCTCCCTCCTATATGCATATATGCACTGAAATGCATTAGTCTGTGTCATATGATATGGTCCTATATTCCCATCAGACCAGGGCTGTCTTTGCCACTAAGTATGCTAATATTTACAACTAATTATAGCTTGATGACTGATACAAACCGTATTTTTAACGTTTTTATTTCTATAAAACAAGCTCCCCGACTGCAACAGCGCTGCCAGTAAAAGACAGGAAATGGAAGACTATAAAATGAGAAGGTTGAGTTCAAGCAAAAGAACAGTCAAGCAATAAAAGTTACTGTACACTGACATAATAAAATGTCAGTATTTACAATCATTTCCTCCAAGCATTTCAGTAAAAGTAGTAGAAAACAGACAATATAATTCATAAAGTAGAGATCCATCTGTATTACACAGAGATTTGTTTTTATAATTGTCTAATACATTTCACCCAGAACAACTTGAATTTTTTCAGACTCCTTTTCCTTCTAAAACCAATGACATAGCCAGGTGTGTGCATTCACACCATTATCATGTTAAACATTGCTTGCACCCATTCAGTTTGGAAAATACAAGATCTACTTTACAAAACCCTGCAATTCATAGGAAACAATCTGAAAGTCTAACTTGATTCAAAGGGAACAGGGATGAGCCTAAATCCTCTATACCGACCATCAAGAGAATAAGACACCTCTCAGTAACTGATACCTAATGCAAACCAAAGTGGACAACGGGAACAATCTGCCCAAACGGCTACTTAAAGGCAAGTTGGTCCTTCGCTGAAGGGCTTCAGGTTGGAAGTTCCTACACAGTACGTCCTAAATGCAACAGCAAGAAATTTCCACAATGGTGCGTAGTCCTGTCGGCCACACCAAAACTGCCCAAGATTAGAACAACTCTCCAAGTGTATTCCTCACTAGGTTGCTCTAACTACATTGGGTTGTTCTAGTGTTGTTACAAGTGAGACGACAAAGCTAAACTTCAAAAAGATTTTGAGAATTAGGCCATGTATTCAGAACCGAAGAGTTTTTCTAAACTTTTAAAACATGCCACGTAAACGTAAAGTTTCCTTAGGACAAGAATTAAAATTTAGAGATCACCAAGAACATCGTAAGACTGAAATGATTATTCTGCTTCAACATAGAAAAGGGTGGGAAGAAAAGTTAACATTGATGACAACACCTTGTCAATTACTCCTAGAAAGTTTTGTTTTTTTGTTGTTGTTAAATAAAAAAAAAAAAGCTGTTTTTCTTGGGGGAATACATTACAGTGACAACAAAAATCTGTTCCGAGACAAATAATGGAAATGTGCAACTACAATGGTACTCAGCTACAATATATGCCTTATGTGCTTCAAGCAAAGCTGAAAGCAATTATTAATTTTGGTTTTTAGCTGCTCAATATTTTTTTCCACAAATTTAACTCATACATTAAATATAATTTTCCCCCATTTCCGTACATTAATATCTTCATGACTTTATTTGCTTTATGTGCATCTGTCTACCCAAGACCTGTATAAAGAGACAGAAACTAAAGTGAATTGTGATTACCCTCACCATCCCCTCCCCTCATCTCATGATTCTCAGTCCAGCACAGTCTTTCCAAGGACGCTTTGCAGTATCTCCAGTGTTTGCTTCTCACTGGCCCACCCTCCACCATCATCCACAGCTCCCTCTCACGTCCTAGAGGACAGGCACAATACATCCCCTCACTGTCCCTACGGTCTCCCCAGCACTCCTCTCCTTTCCTATTTCACAGCAAAGAGATCACACTGTGTAGCTGATTCACAACCATCCCTGTCCTGATTGCTCTGCAGACAAAGCAAGCAAGCAGGGTGCCTCTTGAGCTCACAGTGAAGTCTCTCCACAGTGTAGACATCAATCTCATTTCTCTCTGCTAACCAACTGTCTTGCAAAAGCACTGGTTCTTTGATACTTCTTTCACCCTTCTGTTACTGAGCACAAATGGCATGACGAACTGATAAACAGATGGACACAAAAAATGACCACAAGTCTTGCTTCCCTTAGGAAAGCAGTAGAAAAATAAGGAGATTCTCTTCTCAAATCTTCTTCAGAAACATCACACTGCTTAGTAAATCTGCTTTTATCTTAAGAAACAGTGTATGCATTATGATACTGGCATCATCTTTTCAGTCCTGCCCACCCCAGCTATATGCCAATATAAGTATGCTTAAGTTCTTGAATGAATAGGAGCCAAAAGTTCTTCATAGCTGAAGACTGGTGCAGCTAAAAAACAATGATTTGTAATGGTAACAAAAAGCAAACCATGATTTTACTTTTAATATAAAAACCTGCGAATACAAGAATTTTTAATATAAAAAGAACATATATACCACTAAATAGAACAGATGCCATTAGCATGCCCATTAGCCATCAAATTATAAGGCAGAATGAAAAATTAAATATTTGACACATTTGCACAACCACAGTGCTCGAGGATAAAGAAACAAGATTCTAAAACATGAAACATATGTAAAGTTTGGCCAAACTGAAAATCAGCAAGTAAAATAAATGTTGATTAAACGATCTGAGGAAAAATTCCAGATCAGCTGACAGGTTACCAAACAAAATACATGGGAAGAAACTACAAAGATGACATTAACATCTGCATATTGAGAAGGTATCTAAGAACACAAAGCAAAAGTAGTCAGATAAACTATTACAGTACCAAGTGCCACGCTGTATCACTACACAGAACGTTATTTTATAGATGGCAAAATACAGTGAGTCCACTGGGATCACCCATTCTACCTCTGTACACTACAGCACCTACTTGATTTGAAGCATGGCAATTAGAAGTCTACCTTAATAATCTCATTTTTATTCACATAATGATTTTATTTTGTTTTAGATTTTATTAAATGTTATCTATTTTGAAGTAACTGATCAAATGTCAATTACTGTCAATATAAAATTAGCTTTCTTTTTTTCTGGTTTATATCCCTATTAAAAGACGAAAAAGGAAGGAAGTAGTAAGAAATAAGGCAAGAAAAAGCAGGTGAACATTCCAGGAAATATAACAACTATTTACATGTCAAAATCCTGAGAAATTTATAAGGAGGAAATGCTGAGAATTACATATGGACTTAAAAAGTAACAATGTAAACTCAACTAATGGGTATTAGCTGGTTGCCAGTCATGAATAATTCAAAATTAAACAAACTCTAATAACTCTACTGAAAAGGTTTACAGCATTAAGACATTTCAAAAAACAAAAAAAAAGTAATGTTTTATCAACTACATTGCTTTCATAGTTTGATTTTAATTAAGAAACACTATATTTTTATAGCAGTGAATCAAGTTAGAATATCAGCTATACGTGAGAAAAATACAGGTCTAACTACTAAGTATCCTAACAAGTACCCTTCAGATTTTAATTTTTTTTGTGCACAACCTGTCACTTCATGTTTACATGGCTGATGCTACTAAAATAATCAGTCAGCATTCTTTCTTGAAAACTCTTGAAAAGTAATTCCAGAAACATATCCTATTATACTGTGACACACTTACTAATCACATTAGTAAGTCAAATACCACAAATACCACCTTGTAAACTGGGAACACCCTGATACAATATTTTGCAGACAGCTCATTGACCCATTTGCTCTCAGACTCTTTTGCTCTGCAGTCACTTGTGACTTACCAAACAGATGAAGGCAGTCATGCTGACTTATAAAAACCATAACTGTTTAGAAGCAGCTGATTAGAGAGAGTGCATCTCCCTTTGCAATATCGCAGTAAAGCGGCTATCAGCAGAGTTGCTGATACTCTCTCATGATATAACTAAGAAAGACCATTTTTTTCCTGCAAAATACAACATCAGAATATCCTTCTGTTCAGAATTGAAACAGTCTGATTTTATTGACAGCTAGAAGATGCTGAGGCGGCCCATGTCAGGAGGTATGCGGCCGAGATAAACATCAGTTTTTGAGGGTGACACTGTTTGATAATGGGCTGTAAATTAGAAAAGTGTTGACTGATCTGCATATTTGGTATTGCAGTTAAAAACTCATTAATAGAAAATGTAGCCTTTGCTTTGAATTCATTTATTAATCAAATAAATTATATTAGCAATTTCAGAAAGGATATTATCAGTTCACACAAAAACAAAAAGGCCCCTCATACTTCTTCTATCTGTTCATTCACATGTAGAGATCCTTATATGTTTAGCTTTTTATGGAGTAATTCTACTTGTTTCCCCAAAAGAAAATTTACTTACCACAGGATGTCATTTCATCGGTTTCATCTCCACAGTCATCCTCCCTGTCACACAGCCACGATACTGGAATACAGCGTCCATTCCCACACGAAAATTGGTCAATCTGACACGTTCTTGCTGTCAAGACAAAACACTCCAAAAATGCAAGGGAAATGGACTAAATCTGTTAGGTCTCTTGGTGCACGTCTGTATGTAGAAGCTGCAGGTCTGGAGGGCATCTCCTGGCCTGCTCCACATTTTACCTGATCTGACTAAAACATCATTGACCTCCTCTGATTTCAGAGAAAATTGAGGTTATCTGCAGGACAGTGTTCTACCTCTGCTATCTAGAATTCTTAGTGGTTTCTCCAACATATGAGAACACAAAGTTTTATATGTAATTATACAAAAGTAGGTGGTAGAAGACCATGAATGCTTGATAAAATAACATTAGTGCTAGAGTTGAAGCAAACATAGCATAGAAATGTCTAACTTACAACTTGAATATTAACAAATTGTGTTTTAATAAACAATGATCTAGTGAGATTCATATTTACACAGAAAAATGGTAACACAGCATGTGTGTGATGTGCCTGGCCTCACTGTTCTTAGAATCTTTGTCTTTGCAAATATGCAACTGTAATGATCCATTAAAGGAAACAATGCAGTTCTTTCTTCTGAGGAAATAAAGATCACTAAAAGGATCATGCTATGTAAATACGCAAATTACTTTGAAAGCTGATGAACAGTAAAACTTCAATAAAAATCTAACATATAAAACTGATATTAATTATAACTTTGTTTATTCAAAATGTGAACCCACAACTACAATGCCAGTGATAGTGACACCGATTTTAATTCCAAATTTAAGCTTTTAGAGTTCATCTATATGTGATTCCATGCTTTAAAAAAAAAAATGACTGATACATCAGAAACCCCAAAAATCAACACAATATTTCTTCATGTGCTATTCTCATCTACCATTTTCCTTTTTCTTCATAGAAATAGCTCAAAATACAATAGAAGAATAGAAGTTTAAAATACTTCATGTTTTTAAAAAATACTATGAACAGCATTTTCCACTGCAGGAACAAAAGGAAAAACAAGAATACAAAATTCAACCCACACCCAACTGACAGTGATGCAAAATGTGGTCTTCAAATCAGACTCTATCCTACAAACAAACAGTTGAATATCAAAGGATATCAAGATGTAATACATCTGCAATAATACTGTAGAGGCAATATGGACACTTTACATCTGTATTTGTGCTAGAGTGCTTTTAGCCAAACCACACAAGTAACAACCAGAACAGCTTATAATACATATGAAAATTTAAATGAAGAAAAAGGAGTTCAGGGAATATTTTAATATACAATATATGCTGTCTATCACTGCATTTCAGTTTAAAATAGTCATCAGCTTATTGATGCCCGATATTTTGTATATCAGATATTTAATGATTGTTTAGTGTACTCTACCGACGAGTACTAAACATCACTTCCATACAAGCAAAGGACAGATTTGGAACTCCGTGATTTATTGCAGTGGAATAAGTAAGCAATCTTCATCTCAGTATTTCCTTAGAAATCCACTATACAGTTAATAACTTACAAATGAAAGCAATATCAAGCTACCAAGGGGAAACTGAATAACTAATTATGCTTTTGTCAGCATAAAATAAAATTTACTAGTGACATGGTAGTCATCGCAGCATGCTAACAAACAAAATTCTAACTGCCAAAAAAGATTTAGCAGGGACAAGTTTGTACCTAAGCAGCGCTTTGACAGTCAACCCATACAGATAGATTAAGTGCTGAATCACTTTGGAAAGCACAGTGAAGCATAAGGATTAAGTAAAACACAATTTGTATTCCAGCCTTAGTGGAAACAAAATCTGAATTAATTTAAAATGGCAATAATCAGACTGGTTCAGTTCAGAGCAGCCTCAAACGGTTTATGGAACTGGAGTTAAGAGAACTTGTATGCACAATCAAGCAAAATCTTTACCTGCACAGGTTTTATTTGATTCATCTTCATTATTACCACAATCATTAGCTCCATCACAAAGCCACCTCTTGGGAATGCAGCGATTATTTTGGCACTTAAACTGATCATCAGGACAACTATGATTGACTGGGGAGAAAAAAAAGAGAGTTTGTTCCTAAGAAAATAATCAGAGAAAAACAGCTGAAAATAATACATTAAATGGTATTCCCTGGTGATGCAGTTAGTATGGTTATCCTGCATATAGGATCACCATCATATAAAAATTGTTCAGCAAGCCATTCAATTAAAAAATATTGCAGTACTTCAATCATAAACTAAATAATACATAGTAAATATTCTCCTATCATACTACTGTCAATATGTAGATCCTCTTCTTTTAACTACCAGGTGATAAAAGGTAGCAGCATTTTACAGCGTTGCTATTTCCTTAAAGAAACATGTCCTCCATCACATTTTACCAATGGGATGAGGATTGCAAACTGAAGTGCATATAAACAAAATAAAACACCAAAGGGAACAGACACAAGTTGCTAAGTGCGCATCCCAAATATTATACCACAGTGAGCAGGGATTTGGGCAGGTTATAAAATGCTTCTAAAATCATGCACATTACAGTCAATGGCCACATACAGATCTGCTGTTTACTCACCATGAAATTGTAGGTGTCCAAGTGAAATATGCACCACAGTGTAAAACTGACAAAAAACTCTGGTATGCAAGAGTGAACAAGGTATCACAGAAACATGTTTTTGCTAGCTACCAAATATCATGGGAAGGATGAAGACTGAAAGCACAGAAATTATGTAAATACTATTGGCCTGCTCTTGCAGCTGTAGTAAGTACATATGATCTGCCTCATTCATGCTAATAACAAGATCCATTTTTAGCAGATCTTGCTAATCGCTATCTACATAAGAGCAACAACAGTTTCAAATGCTGGGTTAAAAATAATCTCAAGCTGTTTTCCACCTACTCACCATCCACAGTCTCTTTTTTAAAGTTTAACATATATCCGGAAACAAACGGTATTTAAAATGAAAGGATGTCCTGCAGGCTTATCCTTGACATTTCAGTAGCTTTTATCTTTGACCTTTCTACTCAGTCTTCCTATTGAAAACAACACAGAGCGAGTGTGATACCACACAAACCCTTCATGAGTGTTTTGAGGATGCAAGAACACTGGAAACAAAGACTAATTAATAATCTAAGCAGAAAGGTATTCCAAGTCTCATAATACTTATGAATCAATTTAGTTTGCAATGTGACTGGAGAACAAAACTTATCATCCATGTAATAAAATCAAAAATTGAAGCTTTTTAAATCTGACCTCAATACTAGACATAGATACTGTTTCAAATGGTAGCTAAGTTTTTACTCATATATATTTACTAATATGTTGTGTGTGTATTCTATTCATAACTGCAAATAATTTAGACTAACTCAAAAAGAACTATTGAAGTTACTATAGCAACTGCTGAAAAGAGATTATTGTTATCATACTGGCCACTTAAACTATCTATCACATACAGATTTGGGACCAGATTATGATCTCATTTGTATCTGTATAAATCCTCTGAGAATTACAAGCTTTGACCAATGAATTCGTCTAAACTACACTAATTTAAATGAGAATCAAGTCAACTCTGCAAAAAGATTTTCTTTCTCACTGTCTTTATTAGTTGAGCTCCTTATTTACGTTTAAGAATCCCTGGTGTTAAAATAAAATGTTAGTAAGCATTGCTATTCAGAACTGGACAAATGTTTTGAAAAGAATTAGGACTGAATTCAGTAATGACTACTACATGGAGCTATCAAAATACATAAATGCAGGAAAAAAAACAAAGTGGCTATGTAACAGCCATACAGAAAAAGATGTAGGCATTACAGAGGATCACAAGCTCAGTATGTATCAGTAACATCAGGCCAGTGAGAAGCAGGCAAGATTTACTAAAGGATGTATGAACAGGACTACCAACCCTCACAGACACATTCTCTCAGCCTAATCAGCTTCATAAAGGCCTCAGCAGAAGTACATACATCCAGTTTTGGACATCCAACCCCTAGGATCACTTGGTAAAGTTCAGAAAAGAGCAATGAAATCTAAAAAAAAAATCCATAATCTACTGGGAAAAAAAAAGAACAGATTAGAGTTTTTTATCTCAAAGAGATAAGAATGAGATACCATGATAAGAGTTTTCAGACACATAGAACAATGCTGCACAGTAGAAGAGTGTATCAGTTCTTCATGTCTACAATTGATAGGGAAAAAAATAATGTATTTTCATTTCAGTAAAGGAGATTTGGTTTAGAGAAATAATCTAATGACAGAAATAGGAAGTATTGTGACAAACTGAGTAAGGAAAGGAATTTTCACTGCTACAACTCTAACTTTATAGCAGGTTATCTAAGTATTTTCTAGGAATGACACAGATACATAATTGGCATGTTTTCTATTATTTTTGATTTCAACAGCAGGACTCCTCTACAGCAAAAAAAAACCCCACAGCTCTAGTAAAACTGTGTTTTTTAAAGACAAAGTACCTCTAATTTAAAACTGGAAGTGTGTGGGTGTGTGGGGGGGTTTGTTGGTTTTGGTTTGGGTTTTTTTTTTTGCAGAGTTTTTGTGTTATTGGGTATTTGTTTGCCTGCTTGTTTGTTTTTTTAAGCATGATTTCTCCTTCATAAACCCATGCTGACTGCTCCCAATCACTTTCTTGTCCTTCAAGTCTTTGGAAATGGTTTCCAGGACTAATTGTTCCATCACATTCCTGGAGGTTGAGGTAAGGCTGGCTCTGCTTTGTGAAGGTTGGACTAGAGATATTCTGAGGCCCCTTCCAAGCTGAGTTATCCCGTGATCCATGTAAAAAAGTGCAATAGTGGGAAACGAAGCAAAAAGTACCAACATTTAAAGAATCAGAAATGATGATGTCAAAACTAAAAGATGACTGCTCTTGTACTATGCTATGAAACGAGTACACGGGTGTCATTTGAAAGGACAACTATTACTATATGCAGGAAAAGAAGAAAATGAAAGATTTATATGAATGACTTACTGCTTTTGTTTGACTCCTCTCAGACTCATATTGTTTCCCACTTTTAAAATAAAGGATGAATTGTGGGTTAAAATGTAAAAGCATACATACAGCAAATTTCAGAATGCTCATCACTGCCATCCAGACAGTCATCATCCCCATCACAGCGCCAGCGATCCTGGATACAGCGCTTATTGTTGCACTGAAACTGTTCAGCTTTGCACAGCTGTGGTAGCACTTCTCCATGTTTAACTAGGAAAAACATCCAAGAAGCACATCTATTTTATCAGCTTGATACATACAGAATGCAATACTACCTCTATATAAATAGATATAAATTCTTGTTATCACTCTTCAGAACACTTTTTAAGTAAACTTTGCATATTTGAGGTAACTCCACCTGAAGCCCGTAGCAGCATGCATATCTGAGTGTATGGCTGAGGTAATACACTTTGAAGAAATGGAAGAACTCGGAAGAGAATGGCACTCAAACTCTTTCTTAAATCGGTGCTTAGATGATAGGATAAAAACATCAGTTTAAAATATTGCAACGCCTCATTGATGGTGAAAAGAAAATATTCTCACCACACAGACCAAATTCTGGTGTACATTAAAGGGCTAGAAAATGATTACTGAAAAGTTGATTCTTGTATCCAAGCAACAACTCTTAAACACCTGCATTATGCCCTGATACAGACCCGGCAAAGAAGAAAGGATAAAATTCTGCTGAGGTAGAATGAAGTAGCAAGCTACAAGCTTATTGATAAATCCAGACAGATATTTCTCAACATAATGTTCAGAATGCTTAATGTGTAAATAACACACATCACCCTATGCCCCTATGAGGAACATCAAAGTCCTTGCAAAGAGCTGGGCAATGAAGTGGGTTGGGGAAAAAGCAGGAAACCTGCTTCATTCACATCTGAAAGTGTCTAACCTCTCTTCCTAATGCTTACATTCCATCTTACCAGTGAGAAGTCCACCTTCCAGTATTTTCTGCTAAAAAGAAAAATAGTTTTCTTTAGCAACAGTGATGGCTCTTCAAGCCATGCATTTGGGTCAAATTCAAGGTAATTGCAAGCTCAAAAATGTTCATCATATTATGAAATAATCCTTACGTTCTACTCATCTCTACTAGGCTTATTGATGGAGACCTAAAGTTTTACACGCCACACTTCAGGAAATAGATTAATAAAAGAAAAAAGATAATTTTGAGTAAGTTACAAATATCAGATCTAAACATTTAAAAAATAGCTGTATTATCTGATGATTTATGATTTTTAATTGAAAATCCCACATTTTATTATTAACACAATTTTTTTTTATTGGTGTGTCAATGAAGATATCCAAGGAAGAGATGTAAAAAAAAAAAAGACAGTGAAATTTGGGTAGTCTGTGTGTCAGGACCCATTATATATAAGTATATCTGTTTGACGTGTTTTATGAACAGTTTCAGCATGAACATTTTCTATGCCCCATTTCAATTTAAGATACTTAGTGCACATAGCAATCTGAAACCAGTTTATATAGATTTAATATAATAACTATATAGATTAATTCCTGGTATTTCTGATGTTCTTTAAAAGAGGTCAGTGAAATATTTAAGTGCTTTATCATATCACACATTCTGAAATATTTTCCAGTGCATTTTACCCTCAAATATTGTGTACTTAATATCTTGTCTTTTTTGAAAAAACATTATTATATTTAATAAACTGTCTTCAATTAGAATCTTTATTGAAGGAATATTTCTTTGTCTTATGGAATAGCAAAAAGGCTCTAGGAGACCACACTTTCTTAGTTTATGTTCAGATTTGACTTGATCCCTTAACAGTAGTATCAACTCAGATATTCCTTAAAGATCTTACTCATGCAGGTTGTACTGTTTTCCTCCAAAAGCTGATTATCAGCACAGGCACAAACTCTGCCTCCAGGAATGGCTAAACAAAGAGTGCTGCAGCCTCCATTATTAACACGACATGCATTATCACCTGTGAAAACAAAAGAAAAAAAAAACAACTTTAAAACTAACAGCCATGCTAGAACTAGAAGATATTTGCTTAGAATGTAAGCACATGAAGAATTTTTTACAATTATTCTCCTCTCATTTTAGGGAGACATTATTCTCATAGTTTGTTCACTACATGTTATAATACTTAAACAATTTTAGTTACAGGTAGCAATAACATGTAAGAATAAAAAAAAAACTTGATGAGCTCTCAACATTCTATTTCCCTTTTTTTATGAGGGGAACAAATACTACAAAATATTTAATATGATGCAGTGACACGCATGTAGTGGTTGTAAGAAATTAAACAGTACCTAAAGGAATGTTCTGAAGTATATTGGCATCTGCACATGTTAAAACAAAGTGACTACAAATGCAGACTAAGAAAAAAGAGAAATGAAACAGAAATTAAAAGTATAATGAGATCTATGGCAGATAAAATACAAGGCGGATATTCCACTACTCTTTTCTGAGGACATCTGCTATTTCTCTACCTTCTTTTTCTGTGTTATTGTTCCTTTTCAAAAGCTGTATGCTGTTCACATGAAGATACTGACAGCTGTTAGGTGTTTTAACCATCTACCAAGGCCTGCTGCATGCTCACCACCTCATTCCTTAGGCAAGCAGACTTAAAACCCAAGCCCACCGAAACAAATGTTACAATTTCTTTTTGTGTCACTTTGGTCATGACCTAATTGCCCAGATATGCACTGCTGAGGACATTCATCTTCTCATGATTAAAGCTCTGTTAATCTCAAGTGTTGGTGATAACTGGCTATGATCAGGCAAGCTATAAAACTGCATGTTTGCTGAAACTTTAAATTAAAACTACTTTTTTTCACCTTCCTATCCTAGTAAAAAGCATGTGTTCCTTCCTCTGCTTCTCCTTTTTAGGTGTACAAAACATTCATCAGCTTTCTGGGTTAAAACAGACTCCACACAATTCCCTCTCCTCAAAGCACTACTACTTCTCTTTTCATAGAAAATACATTAAGTTCTTATAGAGGCAGCTGTGAACACACATATTAAGCTGTCCTGTTAGAGCCATACGTGCATGTGCAGGGAAACATTTTCAAATCATCAAATGAACATCAGATAACCAGCAAATAATTTAAGATTTTGAAAATTTTCAAATTTTAAGATGTACCTTAATACATCTTACAATACAGACCTTGAGCATTTTATAATAATCTATTCCTAGGCTTTCTTCTGACCCAGCACACATCATTTCTTAGAAGCAAATGTGTCTACAGTCCATTAAAACCCCACTGAACTTTCAAATAAATTTGTGAAAAATTATTAATACAGAATGCTGTGGGAAGCCGCTGTGGTACTGGTACTTTCCTTGGGCAGGGTGTGAGGGAGATGGCAAGAACAAAACTGTATAAACAGGGAAAACTGGAAGTCTCTGAAGCGTGAAGGCTGGATCACAATTTTAGATAGAGCAGTTCCAACTCAAGACTGGGCACTTAAAATACTTCATTGGATCCTGACTTCATCTTTTAGACTATGACCTAAAACAATGTACAAAATTCAACTCCTTTATTATGTCTATGCTCACCAAAATCCAAATAATATGAACAAATCATCAAGAGTAAGAAATGTATTTGTGTCTAAATCTTGGAAAATCTCAGGTACATCACTACCTCAGACAAAGCAGCCTTGAAAATCTACATCTTTACAGGGTCACCCATTATACAAATCAAAGAATGTCAGTAACACAAAGATTTAAGAAGACATCAGAAGCTGCCAAACCAAACTAAAATATAATCTTCAAAAGTGAATCCAAAATCATAGACCACAAGTCAAGGAAATATATGTTTGTCAGATCACTAAAAAAGAATAAGCTATAGAATAAAAGACTATTTAGGACAAATATAAAAAAACACTTTGAAAACTCACAAAGATTCCGAAGCCCAACACAAGCTTAAAATAAATAAAACCAAAATTAAAGCACTAGATCAAAGTCAACTGGTCCGTCTTGAAGATGAAAAGTTCCTACTTAACCTCATAATTGGGATGACAAACTACAGCACAGTAGGTTACTTGCTAAGTAAGCAATAAAAAAGAGGATGACAACAAGGAAAATACAAGTACCAAGAGTTAAAGCAACAAGATCCTAGATAAAAATATTTATAAAGTGAGCTTTAAGGAAGCCTTCAACCTGAATGTGCAATGAAACCTCCAGTCCCATCAGTCTAGCTGAAGAGACTCCTAGGCTAAAATGTCTCCTGAAATGCAGTACAACAAACAGATTAAGTCTCTACTGAGCAACCTGTGGAAGTCTTTTAGCTACCAAGTATTTATGAAATCAAATTTCCTTTACTGCTGTTCATAACAGCTATTTTAGATGGGTGTTCTTCAAATATTCCCAAACTTTTTGAACTACTTTCAAAGTTATTATAATATTTTTCATACTTTGCCAGCTTTTAAAACAGCTGCTGTCCTGCCACTTGCATATGATTAAATTAGGCTGATTCCATTTTAATTTGAAAAAAATTAGCCAGAGCTAAAACAACCACGTACTTGCATCTCAGTCATCATTCTCAGAAAAAAAAAAAATATGTTGACCACATACATTTGCTTAATCTTCATTTAAAAGATACGAGGTATTTACTGCTGCTTAGCAGTCATTGTAATTCTGTTTTCGTGAGTAGTCATTTATGTTTCTACCTTCCCATAAACCTAATCTCAAGTACTGCTAAAGTTGTGTAAGCCTCCTTTTAAGATCATACTACACATATGAAGAGCAGCAGGCTGGGGCTGAAGCAGCTCTTCTTTGCAATCTGAGCAGTTAAAATATCAACTGGTTTCAAAAGAGGCTATTTTAACTTCTGTAAACGGACTTACACAAGAATTACTTACATAGGAACAGCAATCTCCCCTTTCATAGCAGTGGAAATACCCACAAGCCTTGGCAGGTTCACATGTTGACTGTAAATCCAACTCCTATGATTACTATGCTTCCTGCCATCTCCCCATTTTTTAAGGTATTCCTGATGTGTAGAGACCCAAAGACCAAGCCTAAGAAAGTAAGACGAAATCTAATCTCTGAAAGCAAGAAAAAAATGTTCCTTCACAAGAGGATCATGCTCACGAGATACAAAGACAGTGAAAAATACATCTTCTGAAGGAGATACCAAAAGAAGCTTAATGGCGCTACCCATAGTCCTAAGCAAAGCAGGATTGGCACAGTCCAGTATCCTGTAAAATACCTCCTAATAAAAATGCCAGTCTCAATTCAACTACGCCAAAATGAATTGACATGGTTTCTGCTTGTGTAGACAGTGACAATAACAGCGGCATCAAAAGAGCAACTTCAAAATAACAGCCAAACGTTTCTAAGGTATGTACACATAAGCTATAAAATATAACTCATACCATAAAATGAACTACTATGGTTTTCTCTGTACTACAGGATTCAGCCTTGATCTCTTTTAGAAGAAACACAGAAAAAAACAATAGCTGCACTTTCTTTAAAATAAATGCTTATGTTCCTTTGGGAACAATGCAAGATCAACCTCACTGAGCATGACAAAAAGGGAAGATCCTAAAGACTGCAGTTAGCTTACAAAATTCCAACTGCAACTGCAAACAAAGAATACATTAAAGAGCCAAATTCTCTTTCACAAGATTTAAGATCATTCAGCTAAAAATGTCTAAGAGGTAATATTTCAGTCTTCTATCTCTGGTCTTAGCTTATTTGGAAGCTAACAGCAACTGCATGCATTTTTAAATTTCCTTTTTTCTAAAAGCAAAGGAACTTTCTGACTACCAAATAAAGCAGCAGAAGTACTAAGTATTTCAAGCAATCAGCACATCCTCTCTTAGCAGACACAGTTCAAAGTATTCTGAAATTTGGCCAACCAATTTTGCCTTAAAAAACACCCCAACCCAACAAAAAGCCCCAAACACACCATATTTTTTACATTACTTTGGAAGTAAAAGAGAGTCCCTGTAAAGCATCTGTGATAAGAGACAACACTGTTACAATGACCTTGACATAGCACAGTACTACACACACTGCAGTTTGGTTTAGGTATTGAAAATGTTGGTGTTACAATATCAGAAAGGAGAAACTTTCTGCATTGCCTCCATACTCATAAAACCAATTACAAGTTGGCTGTCTGGACCTCAGCACTCCATAATCAAGTATTAATCTCAACAGCTTTCCCTAAGAAAGCCTAGCTGGACATATAAAAGTATTATTTAGCAGGAAAAGTTAATATTTCATATTAACCTGTTGTAAAGAAAATCACTAAACTTTTCAGTAGGGTCTCAGATGGTTAAGTGAGACACTGTAAAAAGTGATTTTCCCAAGGAGAAACAAACTGAAAGATGTACCTTTAGATAGACAAGAAGTCTTTGTCTTCTCCATAGAATACTAACTACATAACTAAGTCCTCAAATATAGTAAATTTTAAAATAAAACATAAATTAAATAACCTTATACATGCAGACACTACATGCCGAGTATTTTGCCTATACACATATGCACCTCCCACTTCATACTTCAGCATCATTTTGAAAACTAAACTGTTTCTTCACTTTGTAAATCACCAGTTGTTTTTTTGCTGGATGAAAAAAAAATAAGACTAGACAGAATAAAACAATAAAAATATTTAGCATGTACAGTAAACCTGTGCAAAATATTTAGCCATTGTATATATGGAAAATATCCACTATATTTTATTCTCATATATACATGGACCATTTTTGTATACACACAGAGAAATGTATGTATACACTGATTCTGTGTAACAGCACCACGTACTTTCAGGAGATTAAGTCATGCGGTGCTGATTTAGACCAAGATGGGGGAGAAAATTACAAAAAGGAAAAGACAGCCAGGATCTATGACCTTATTTAAGAAAAGGTAAATGCAATAATATATTTTATGTCTATGAGCCAATGTGTATATATTATCTATTCTATTTTATGCTTTCACAGAATGTCTTTGACACACAAGAAAAATGGCAATTAAGGTAATGTAAATACACAGAAGAAATTCAGACAGGTATAATACCATGATTCCCTTTTCAGTAAGCATGAGATGATCAATTTCAACATGAATGGATTGAAACACTGGAAACTATCTTTCTCAGGCCATAAGTCATATTCTTTTTTCTACTGTTGTTCATCTAGTCACCTCAAAATACTAGGACACTGTAAAGCAAAAATATTCTTTTATGACAGACCTTTGGAGAAATTGTATGTTATAAATACCTTGCTGTTTACGTGGATCATAAATCTGGAGCCCAAACAAAGGTGGTCTCTCACTTCTTAGCAGTGTCACATTCCTTGTAACCAGATCCAACTGGAAAATTGACCCATTCATATAGTCTGTCCAGTAAATATAATTTCCGTGATGTGATAGTCCAAAAGGATGATTCAAATCTTTTCCATTGTAAACTATCTGCAATTAATTAGTGGCAGGTGAGCATTAGCAAGGCTAAAATTAATAATTATTTTTCTTAGCATACAGTGCAGAGAACATAAAACGGGAAACAGGAAAACTGAGATAAGAACTATAGCCAGCCATAATGACTTAATGCAATAAAATCAAACAAAGAGTGTAAAGTCATTCTATGCACCAGCATCAATATCTAACCTCAAAACTTCATATAAATTCATTTTAAGTGTCCCCTGTCAGACAATGCAGAGGAATGCAAGTACCCATGCAATCGTTACATTCAGTAAATATGTACCTTCTTCCCTAGCAAGGAAGCATGGTTGTTCACACAACTTTGAGTATCTGTCAAATATACCAAATACCTGCTTTTAAAGCAAAGAATAGCATGTGTGAGTTGCTTATTTTTGTTGAAGTGTGAAGTAAGTGCAGAGATTGCTTATTTATTTCTGCAAACTTCCTCTCTAGTTTGGGTTGTGATAACTTAAAAAACTAAACAAAAAAACATGCCACAGTTTGTTCCCAAAATAAGACAAATTTTCTTCTGTGAACCTTCTACTTCTGGTTTATTAACTCATACACAAAACTACAAATTACATCCCAAATCTTGTCTTGATTTTACTGGCTGCAGAGATGTTCTATAACCATGTCATTTGCTATAGCTCCAGTCTCAGCACTTCTTTCCAAGAATTGCAACTACCATTACATAAGAGCTGTGTGATAAAGAAGAACAGTTTAAAAATATTTTCAACCCCCATAGAGTGAAAACAAGACTTTAAAAAGAGTCTAAACTTACCATCAAATAAATTACAGTAATTAGAATTATTTACTTTAAAAAGGACATAGAACACTGCAGAACTCTGTCGTCTACTTTTGGGAGCCCTGCCTTTATACTTCATCATAGTAGCTGCAGTTTGGAACGACCAAGTTCCAGTTGTCTTCTGCCAGCTGGGGTCCTGTCTTGACCTAATGCCCAACAGGGTATTTCTATCTTGCCTCTAAAAAGGAAGCAGTTCATCAGATGCCCTACCTTGCCTCTATTGAGAGACACAAACACAGGAACAAGGAGATAAAGCCCACTAAAACACAACTGCTTTGAGGTGACATATATCTCTTTTTTCCCTTTAAATTTTCTCTTTGGGCTTGGAATTCTTTTGGTCAAAACTCCTTATCCCAGTTAACTGCTTTTGATCAAAATGAATCCATCAGCCAATCATCCACCACCTTGGAATTCTTGTAGGACCTCCCCACCCCCTAAAACCTCTGCTATACTGACACTTACAGAATTATAGATGCTATTGACCCAGTTATATGATGACGAAAATATCCTGTAATAAAGAAGAAATTATTCAGCATCAAAACCAAGTATCTTCTAGTTATTTTTTGGCTATATAAATTTTATTAAAATAGTTATGTATTTTATTTAAATCACAGGATTATAGAAAAACACTTTTCAAAAAAACAGAACTATCCTGTGACACACTTCAAAATAAAACCTGTAAAGACAGGTCCTTCTTACTTTTCACCAGTTCTAGCAGGAGGCAAAACCAGCAATAACAGCAGTTCTCACTGGTAATCCAGGTGTAATCCATGGCAGCTGCATTTAACCTTCCTAGACCTGTTCTGTCCAGGAACTTCTCAGGAAGTCTAGCATTGCTAGTAGACAAAGACAAAAAATGTCTTTCTGCCAATGTGCTTAGCCCCCTCTCCCCTCCATTACAGGACCATAATGGATTTGGAACAAAAGCAGAAGTGCTAAATGTAAATCCTAACCTAGCCATCACGACAAACGGCAACACTACAGCATTAGTACAGGCTTAACAACAGACCACTCAACATAAAGGATTTTAAAAGCAGTATTAAAGAAATACGAGCCTGTACACGGATGAGTTCCGCAGTAACTGTGTCTGCAGTTACTACTTTCAATACTAGAGATCTGCGTATTGGTCCTATCAAGGCCATCATAGAGGGAATCATTAGCAAAGGATAAATAAGAAGTCACAAGACACGTCCATTGTGTGACAAAGTCCCACAGAAGGACTTACTGCCCACCATTCTCAATTAGTGATGAAGTTACAGTTGTCAAGGTACTAATTTTATGAAGCAGATGCTAAACCTTCCCCAAATGCTCAGACTCCAGTCTACACTTCAACCATTTTCCAGGTGTCTGTTCTCTGCTTGTTACTTCTACAAAACAACACAGAACTCCTATATAGACTTGTATCTAGCTAGTACAGCCACTAGTAACAACTAAAACAATCTCTCTCCTTCTTTGACTGCACTTGTTGAGTGCTTCCCCTCTACGTATTACCACAAATGCTCAAACGGGGTGCTGAGATTCATCAAAAGCAGCTTATCCAGCAAAATTAAATGAAAGCTTCTGTCTGGCAGAGCCAAAAGACTTTTTTTTTTCTACTCAAAAGCTCTTTGTAGCTTCATGGTTCAATCAAAATGTAACTCATTGACACATGAGAAAAACAGATTAAAAAAAGAAAAAAAAAAATCAACTTTTGCGTCACTTTCTAAAGATGAAAATTTTAAGCTGTATTATAGTCTCCTACAGGAGACTGCCAACATTGCTTGTTTTAGCAGAGGTGACACCGGACATGCCACAGGGTTATGCAGACTTTAAAAAGCTTGAAAAGTATTTTTAACATAATACAATAAAATCCAGACAAAGAACATGCCTGGGGCAAAACAGCAGTATTTTTCTTTTACCTTTCTCTCAGTTCCATTCAAAAATATCCTTTCAATGTGATCATAATAGGCATCACACCAGTATAATACGTTGGCATGATAGTCCAGAGTCAAACCATTTGGCCACAGCATCTTTGATGTTACAAAAATCTGCCGACTGTAGCCGTCCATCCAGGCCTTCTCAATTCTTCCCACGCTGTCATCTATTTCATCTTCTTCCCAGTCTGTCCAATACATCCAGCTATGAAATTATAAAAATGAACATTCAGATACCATTTTAATCATGTGAATTATACTGCACACTTTTAGCAGCAGTCCACAACAGCATATGCGCAAGCCAGAGCGATTTTGACTTTCACATGTTTCTTTCCACTACTGTTTCTACCAGTGTATTTACTTTCCCTGTGTACTACTGGATGCTACTGAAATGATACAGGGTGTTTTGCTCATACTGTAATGAATTACATGAATATCAAATGGACTGACAAGAAAAGTTAAAGAATTGGTTAAGACCTTATTTAACCACACCAGACTTAGGATTATTTTTTCTTAAACCAGCAATTTTACTGACTTCGTCACAAAGATCAAACTTTCACTGGTTTTTGTTGTTGTTGTTTGCTTGTTTTTTTTTGGCCAAGTCTAATTTCCCTTTATGATGCAAATCTGCTTTTTATTATGCTTAATACTATCAAAAATGCAATACATAATTAATTGCACTATGGTTTAACAGCTACAGGATAACCTTGACATTCTGTGAACTTCACATCCCACATGAAAGCAGCTAAACTCCTCAAAAAAACCTATTATGAGTACTCTGTCGCTCACAAAAATGTTTAGAAAGATTGGCTATAAAAGTTATTTGAAAAATAGCTGGCAGGCAATTTTAGCACAGTTTTATGGTTTATAGTGCAGCAATGTAGATAACCAAAACAACTCTGAAAAATAAGTACTAATGCCACTTTGGGAAAGTTAAGCAAGCACTTATTGATGAGTTACAAGTAGTAACTCATCTAAAAGTATTAGCTCAGGTGAATTCTCCAAACCATTCTCTACTGGACACTACAGAACACACTCCATAATTCTTTTTTTTTTTCCTTATTGAATTAATCTCATATTTTATTACAGAATTTGCTGGTGACAACACTGATTTCAACAATTTAAAATACACAGCTTGAATTTATACAAAAGCAGAGGGTAGCAAATATGCTAAGCAACATCCTTTTTTTTTTTCCCCCCAAAGGAAAAACAGGTTCATGGGAAGAAACACAGAGGCCTGTATGTAATCTATGAAGTGCCTAAACAGCATTTCAGATCATATGACGCACAGCGACATCAATATGCTGAAAAAATTTGCTAGATAGTAGACATTTACTTTTAAAGTAAAATCTGGGATTTCAATTATTAAGGATTAAATAGAGGAAAAACACCATATGGGTCTTAAATGGATCCTACTTGTTAAAGTTGTCATGATTTAATTGGTATTTACGTGCCTCATCTTTGATTTCGCCAGATTGATGTTTCTGAAATAACTTGTGTGATCCTAACCCACTTAACCTGTCAATACTTTGAAGAATAAAGTCCTGGAATTTAAGTTCTGAATTTACAAAGGAATGAAACATTGAAGTGAAAAACAGTTTTGTTATAAAATTTGTGTAAATGATATCAAATCTACTGGTCAAAAATTTTATTCAAATACACTTTTACATATAAACATAATTTGATCAATTTGTTTTTTATATAAGAAATTGGAAAAGATAAAAAAAAGGCACCATCATTATACAGGTTACAGATATGCAAATGTACCTTTTTTGTTTCTTTTCTGTCTCTTCCCAGTCACCCATCAGAAGGTTTTGTTTATTTTTAATATTTTTGTAAATTTATGCTAAGAACATCAACCAATTTTTGATCCATGAAGATTATAAACTTCATTGCATGTTTGACTCAAACAACACTAGGTTTAATCAGAGAATTATAAAACCTGCGCATGCCCTAGAGCTCAGGCAGAGATGCAGGTCAGTATCGTTTTTGTTTTACTGGAAGACAAAATATGTTTTACAAATATTTACATGACTGCTCAACAGCAATTACTGAGCTTTTCTCCATTAACTTTTTATCTGTACTTATTCTAGTTATGTCATAAGCTAAAACATGCTTACAGTAACAGACATTTACATTAATGTGCTTTAATTGTATCTCAAAATGCAGTTAATGCTTCTACATGAGTTAAATCAAGACTAATATTTTCTAAACATAATTAAAATGCCATAATAAATGCTATCCCTCAGGAAAAGCTTCCATGAGAAGTATAATCATGAAGGGCATGCTATTTTATTAGAAAAGTGTTTTATATAATAGCCCTTTTCAGACAATACATCTCCATACACTATTTCCTGTGCCATGGATTTACTGAGCTGGAAAATCTAACAAAGTAATTGTAGGTATGGTTATGGTTTGCAGTCTGATTTTTACATCCTTACTATCTGACCTTAATTAATCATAGCCTTTCCACAGTCACTTCCATTCCTCAAAGGACAAGCTCAAAAGCAAAAACATGATAGTGTAAATACATTCTAGCACTAGGAAAACAGCAATCAATCTAGCCACGCCAGAATTACCTGCCTACATCATTCTCCAGTGATAATTCCCTGAATAAATGTAACAGGGAATTTTTTAGGTAAACCGCAATTATATCACACTAATATAATGTTCTTTTTATTATGCAGCCTATCACAATTAATTATGCTAATAAGTAATGAAAGGTACCTGTCTCACTTAGCTTTGTAAACCAACGTGTACAAGGATATGGTTATAATTATCTTCAGAAAATGAGACTTACAAAGAGATATATAAAGAAGAGTATTATAAAGTTCACTTAGTATTAGAAATACATACAGGTCTGATACGCTCAATTTGTTTGAGAAAAAGGTGAATCACATTCAGATTAACTGGATGTAGGCTCAGCGGTGTCTGAGCATACACATTCTTCTGAAGGCTTCAAGCAAGAATGCGGGACAGGAATTACAGATATTACAGACTACTATAGAGTTACAGACTACTACATGACTCTACAAACCTCATTCTAAGCAAAATTCAATCCCATATTTATACTATAAAGACAATCATTAAACAACATAAATTAGTCTACTTCATACCCATTGACAGGATCAACAACAATTCCTCTAGGGTGGGACATGTCTCCCTCCAACAATGTTTTTCTACTCTGAGCAGCTTTTTCCAGCCTGGCTACAGCAATTGTTTTCCTGTGGCCATCGTTTGTCCAATAAAGATTATTTCCAATCCAGTCCACTGCTATGCCTTCTACATTATCGAGATCTGTTGAGAGAGAGAAGACAGTAATAAGAGATTAATATTATATGTTTATGTTCTAACATTATCCATTAGTATTGGACAATATATGGTTCATATAGCTAAATTAGATTACTCCCTTGAATCCAAATTAATCTTTGCTGAAAGCACCCTACGAAAGAAAGACTGGTCACAAAAACTTGTGTATTAAACCACATGCCTTCATATGCTAACCATAGCTGGTCCTGAGCAAACCACTATTTAACAAAACCCTGCTTAATTTTAATCCTAAATAGCAGTATCACTCAAGTCAAGAACAGCTTCTAGGATTAGCTCTAGTACTCTAAATTATTTTGCTTTTACCCAAATCACAAGTTTCATTCTTATTAGAAAATAAGCAAAATGGGCATTCAATTTACATTTGTTCCATTGTCCTTTGACCTTGAAAAACATGTAAGCAAGAACATCACAACAGTCCGAGTTATTCTCCGCAGGTAAGTACAAACGATTAACACAGTAAGCAATACACAAGCAAAGAGCAATGCTACCAATGGATGCACCAACAGGCTCATGAGTTTGACAGTGGTGGGGCTCCATCCAGAACCCAAATGAGTCAACAATATCCATTCCACACAGCATGGAGGTTCCCCCGTTTGAGAATTAGTAAAACAATTCCCCAAGCAACAAGTTCTCCCTCAAGCTTACCCAACACCCTGTAACATTAACTGAGCCCTGGCCTCTCCCACATGATCCCAATACCTTAACTGACAGCATAAGGGTCTCTAAAAGGACTCTTCCATCATACCCTTTCCCTTTTCTTTCCTAAAGCTCTCAAAGGCCCAGTGCATGGGATGAGATATAGAGAATTTCCTCATTCTCTTGTGGCTTTTGTAGTGTTGTGAAGGTTGAGGCACTACCCAACTTCAGGCATCCCCCTTCGCCTCGCAGCTGAGCACACACCAGCCCTCTGGCACGCTCCCTCCTCATCTACACGCTGATCCCACCACTCATCAGGCGATACCAGAGGCGCGGTAATACTGAGGGTAGCGATGGAGCTCGAGCTGTGGCATCAGTGACCACCACCTTTCCGGGTCCCTCTCCCTCACCTTCACAGAGGCTCCAGCAGCCCAAGCAGCAGGCACTAGCTACCCCCTTCTCCTCAGTCCCTCCATGGGGTACTTCCCCGGGTAGGACGGAGCCGCTGCTCCATGCACCCAACACTGAAACCCCCCCGAGCGCAGCGCAGTGCTTACCAGTGCCGCAGCCCGCAACTCCGCCGAGCTACTCACACCCTGTGGCAGG
Source organism: Nyctibius grandis (assembly GCF_013368605.1). NCBI lineage: Eukaryota > Metazoa > Chordata > Aves > Nyctibiiformes > Nyctibiidae > Nyctibius > Nyctibius grandis. Next base: position 38,368,489 of record NC_090666.1, read on the forward strand.
GCCGGATCCTACCTCCAAGCCTGGGGACCTGCCTCCGGCTCGGGGCACTCGCTACCAGCCCCGTTAGCGGGCCATTACCGCGGCTGAGCCCTCCGGCTCCGCGGCCCGACTCAGCTCGGCGGCCCCAGCCGCTCTTGTGGAGCCCGGCCGGGCGCACACAGCACCGGCGCCGCGCCGCCTCCCGGGCAGCCCCAGCCCCCGCGGCGCCCACCACAACCGCCCGCCCACGCACCAGCTCTTGCCGGGCCGTTCCCTCAGAGGTGGCCAGGCCCAGCGCCCCGCGGCGGCGCCTGACGGAGGGCGGAGAGGCGGGAGAGGGCCTGCTGCCTCCCGCCGCCTTCCCAAAGGCGAGGAAGCCGCGTTTGCTTGCTTAGTAGCCTTTCTGAGGCCAAACTTGGGGTGGAAACGCTCGTTTGACTGTTATACCTTGTCTGGTATCTTGTCACAAGATAATGGGGTGACAGCGTTAATAGCTGTGACTCCCGTGCTTCCACAGAGCCTGAGGGCTCCCCCCATTTTGCTGTGATCAAAATGAAGGTCAGCATGGCTGAAAAAGTAAAAATAAACCCAAAAACCAAACAAAAAACCCACCCTACCCCCCCCCCCCCCTTACGACAACACTTCTTGACAATATGTATTGTGTTACTTTTCATACTCAGATATACAACCCTACAGTACCATTTCAATGACGGGAATCATCAAAACTTGAAAAAAGGAATGTAAACTGCTTTTTCTGTTCACATTTACACCAGGAATGCCATCTAGACCCAAGTTTTCGTCAGTTTCATTCTTACCAGTATTGATGTCACTTTCTGATCAACGCTGGAGTTTTTTGAAAGATTTTCTCAGAACAAACATGATGAAGAGAGGTTTTTATCACTATGTATATAAAAAATTCACATATTACCATTTTTAAAGAAATGCTGATGTGATAAAATTACTGATCCTACTTAAATCACGCTTACACCAGAAATATACATGAAAATCTGCTAAACTGAACATAACTATTTACTAATTGAACTATGCTGCCAGACATATGAAAGTTAACTGTCAGCTTTCCAGACAGCACTTTCACAGGAACTCCTGAAGTGCTGGTTTGGGGCATTTCAAGTTGTTATCAGAGCCATTTTCACTGCAACAGCATTGTGCAGTGGCACCGTGTTGCCGTCATCTAAGCCTTCCCTCAGATTTCTCCACCAAGATATCTCACCATAATACAATCAGTAAGTACTCATGGAAAGGTCTTACTAACATTTGTAACTTCAGCATACCTACAAGTTTTCTTTTACAACATATCAGCGTATTTTCAGCATATTTTCATTGGGACAAACTTTTCATCAATATTTTTTAGACCCTAAACACCTTTACCTATGTCTCAGTTTAGCCTGCACCCAAGGCTAAACAGTAATCAGTTGTTCTATCACACAGTGTCCCCTCCCTAAGCAAGAAAGGGAATTGGGAAAAAGAGGGAGACCCATAGGTTGAAATTTAAACAGATTTAATAAGAAAACCCAATATCTATACTAATACAAAAGACCCAAAATTATACTTAGCCCACAGAGTAGTGACAAGTGCCTCTAGGGATGGTAACCACTGAGGAGAAGAAGAGCAAAGAAAGCAGCTTTCCCATTTATAGTGACCCTGACATTAATGCTATAGAACACACCTGTGGGCCAGCCTGGGGCAGCTGCCCTGGCTTTCACTGCTAATGGCCTTGATCACCATCCCATAGCTGGCCACACACTGAAACAAAATGGAACAGAAAAGTGATTCTATAAATTTTATCCCTGCAAAACTAGGACAACCGACTATCACTCTAATAAACTCTCATTCCCTACAAGAAATCAGTAAAATTCTTTGTGATGGACAGGAATGCAAAGCTGTTTTACCGAGTCACAGTCTACATAACTTATTTAGTGCAGTACAGAAAACTTTCTGCTTACTGTAACCCATAGATAACATATGGTATGTCATCAACAATACACTAAGATAAAATATGACAGTTTTACCCCATAAATGAAATATTGTGCTTTTTATACACCCGGATGGAATAACAGCATCTATAAAAGGTGCCGTTACAATCTCAATAGCGTTGGAACATGATAAATTACTTCACAGCCTTTTTGTTGAACAATGTTTTTTAGTGACTCTAATACCACCATATTCCCAGTCAAGTTAGCAGAGCTTTAATGTTTTCCAATATCTTGTCATTGCAAAATGTTTAATTTTTGTTAATTTTATAACTATTTCCTTTTTTTAAAAAAAGCAAAATGCATTTAAGTGTACTGTTGAAGTATATTAAGGTTATGACATAAACTTGCACTGTATACTAAAATTAAAAAAAAACACAGATCCCCTTATTAAGAGAGATACTTCAGTCAGTATTCTTTCAATGTTTAAAAATAGAAAATTAAAAGAAGGTGGTAGCTACTGAAAGTCATGGCATGACAACCATGTAAAATTTTTAAAACTGCTTTTTTCCCTTATCAGTATCCCCTGTCTGGGCACAATGGCAGTGGAGAAAGAGCACAGATGAATAAAGATAAATATGCAAATGAAATATTTTTTTACATGAAATAAAGTTTTGTCAATAACACAGAATTATATATGAAAGTAATTGAGAAAAGAGTATACTTGTCCTGAAGAAATTAACGAGGCCTAGAGTAGTTCAGGATTCAAACTAGAGGTTCTTTCTAGCTTTAATTCTGTATATAATTCCAAGTGTGTAATCATCCTATCCATGCATATTGATTATGTTAAATGAACACTCATGGAGATGTATGTATGTATGTATATAAAACTGTGAGGTATTTTAAACTTGTTAGGTTTCGTTTGTTGTTTTTTTTCTCCAGCCTTTGAACTGCAAAATACAATCTACCACCTGCAGTGACCTGAACAATCACAGGAATTAAGGGTAAGTAACATCTCTAGCAGTTGTTTTGAAATGTTTCTTTGAATATGAGAACAATTGAAGCCTGTCTACCTCTGTATTCATGTGTTCCTTTGTTTTTTGACTACTTAGCTGAAGAACTGTGAAATTTTTTCTTCTCTTCCATTATAATTCCATTTCACAATTTTTGTGTTCACATTGCTATGCTCAGCTGCAGAAATCAATAGTGAACTTGCAAATCATCTGTCCTTGATATCTCTTCTCCATATTCTTACAAAATGTTAGGATTTTAATTATACTTGGACCTCTGCCCTATATATCAAATTAACTTGAAATCATTCTGAAGGTCCAAAAGATATTACAGAGATTACTAGATTAACATGAAAACCAGTGAAAAAAATAATTATTCTAGATACCAAATTATTCTAGAGCTTCCAAAGATCTTTAGAGACTTGCTTTGACCTTGTTTAAGCAAAAAATTAGCCCTTGAACACCTTTGCTAATATTTACAAATATATAACACTTTAAGGCTCACAGCAACCCCCAAAAACTTAAGGGGGACAAAGACCAGTAAAAAACCCCCAGAGTTTGTGTTTATGTTACTTCAACTGAATAATATTTAAATGCCTTTAAAAATGTCTGGTTTGTTCCTTTTTTTTTTTTTATTTAAAAAAACTGATTTCACATGCAATTTTGAAACCTTAATTATAGCAATTTCTAGTGCTGGTGAAAGTACACTACTGTTGCAGTTGTGCTGCCAACTCTAGGCCATGCTGTGGGCTGTCAAATAGTTATCAATATTACACAGCAGTTTGTTTCCCGAAGTGAAGAATAAGAAATCACAGCTGAAACTATATGGGAAATCAAACTCCAGCAGTGTTAGGTGCTCAGCATTCTCAATTCCCAGTCAACAGCTTGTAGGATCAGGCTCTCATGTAGGCAAACTGTAATTATCTGAGTTATGGTGTTGTTTGAGCTAGCATATCTGTTCTTGTAAAAACTGATCGTCACAAAAAATGACAGCTTCTAATCTGAGAAGTGACACCTACCACAGATAGAGTTCCTTAGCAGCATGCTGTTCAGAGCGAATATTAAACCACCTCCTGACACACCTGATTTTCTCTAGTAGCCTTCCACCAAGGAACGATTTAATCTGTCCCTGCTGAGTTTGAGTGCTGACAAGAATAAAAGCTGAGGTGGTATGGCTGGAGGCCATATTAATTTTTTAAATCATGAAAAATACATTAACAAGTGTTCTTTAAACATACTTTAAAGTTATGAAACTACATGAAGTTGTAACTAACAGTGTAAGCTCCTGGGGAAGGAGGAGTGGGGGGAGAATGACAGTGACATTTTTTTTGTCTTTGTAAGTATTACGACCACCAATAATACATCATAGGATAATCCATAACTCGTCTGGTATTGCACTGGTATTTTTGCTATGTTGTACTTATAAAGAATAGAAATTGCAGTTAAGCATTATTTAAAAGACTCTCTTCAATTTGCTCGTTTGGTATACAGAGTTTATTCACGTTTGCACGTTTGATTAGACTAACCTCAACCTGTTTGGCACCTTACAGCAAGGATGCTCCTTGGTGCTACCTTATAATGTTTAAATCTACATACTGTCTGCTCCTTCCTCTACTCTAGATTTGGGTTACTTTGTTGTAAAATTAAACATGTTGTTCAGTAAAAGAAGGTCAGCAATGGAAGTTCTGTGATATATAGTAACAATTTCCATTTTTGCAGTGAAATGAAGAATTACCACATTGACAGCTATTTACTCAGACAGCTGCCTTTTATTAAGCAATCACCAATATTGGGTAAAGAGCCATCTGTTCCTTGCTACTACTACTGAAGGGATCTTTGTGCAGACTCAGGTCTGGGGAGAGACCTTATACCAAACCAGCACCAAATCCCTGCAAACGGGAGATAACTTCTGTGAGACGGTGGATTAAAACATGGGTTATGAATGACAGGGAATGAAAACCACTGTGCCAAAACAATGGTATTTTAGTTACTTTCAGTGTCTCGAGCTTCAACTTACAAGAGAAGATATTAAGCTCTCTGAAGGCCAAGATGAATATTCATACCTGCTTATTTTCTTGAGTACTAGAAAATAATTACTGTAGAATGGATTTCAACAGAGGCAGTTACTACCTCCTGCTGAAGCAGTCTTTCATGAAAAGGCTTCATAAAAGAAAAACAAATATGGGTTGACAAACTGGAGGTTTTATCACTGAAACAGCATTTAGTATGAGGAGATATGACTGTAGACCTGGGACATTCTGTGCAGTGTGGTGGGAGAGGTGGAAACTAGAGAACTGCTGGTATTTTCTCTCGTTGTTATAACAAATGGTACAAACATCTTAATTAAGGTTCTAAAAAGTGCTTAGGTCTTCCTGTTGCTTCCACATATACAATGGAAAATGCATCAGGAAAGACAATGCTTTTTTTCTAATGAGTTTGCAAGTTCTAGAGGAAGTTTCACTCTGCCAAACTACTTGAATAAGCTCCAGAATCCACACTGTGATACACGTTGGAGTGAAGAAGACTTAAAGTCCACAAGGATACAGGATGGCTCAGTGAACGGTTACAAAGAACTACATTATGGGTCCATTGTATCTAATTACTTAAAGAATACAGTGGAGATGTAGGAGTTACTCATGGACAGGTATAAGCTTAAATGGACAAAGTAAGAATTCACAACAGAGCAATTTAATTGACCTTTACATTTCTGCACTCAAGAAAAATAAACAGGAAGTTGTAAAAAAAGAAATACCTCCAACTCTGTTCAAGGTCTAGTTTGGGTCTGTTTTCCGTGGGAGATTTAAATAAAGCTTTAAATTATCTGTAAACATCAGTTCAACAACTTCTTAGTGAGATTCTCTGAATGTCAGTATCAGTTAGCATTACCTACCATCTTTGAGGATTGTTTCTCGCTCTGTGCCATCAATTTTCTGTCGTCCAATTAGGAAACTGGTAGTATCAGCAAAGTAAATGTAATTGGTTTCAGCATGGAAGTCCAGAGCACGAGGATTGACCAAGTTTTCTATAGGGATCATGTATTCATCAGATACTTTGGTATTCAGGTCCATTCCCCGTATTATTCCTGGGCGTCCTTTCCCATAAAAAAGAAACAATTCATTCTTTGGTCCTGCAAAAGAAAGATTACAAACATAAACAACTGATGCTGCCTAATCTTCTTTACGGTGCGTAATGTCACAGTTTAATTAACTGGCACAATTAGTGGGGGAGCAGGAGTGTTATTCAATACCAAAAATTAAACTTTCATATATTCTGAAGGTATCTAAACTCAAGAAATCTAGCTAATTATATTACCTTAATTAAAATACAAATTACTTCAGTGAGAAGCTTACATCTAATTATTTTTTTCTATAAAAGTTCACACTGTAAAGCAATGCTAGATCGCAGAATAACTTTGCATCTACTGTGAAATGGACATATATAGCTTTGTAGACATTTAATTTTACAATTCATTAGCATCTATCAGGGTAATGTAGACCATGACTGAAGTAATCATTAAATCTAACAGGACCATAAATTCCAGCAAATACAAACCACCATTTTTCTGACCTGAAGTTTCTCAGAAACAAACAAGACAAAAGATTACAGTAAATTTCTTTCAAATGGGAAGGAATAGAACAAATCAACACACACTGTTCTTTCCTACTGAGATACAACACATGGATACCAATATTTCCTGTTTCTGAGGTGATTTTTTACAATTTAATCAAGTAGGTTAATTACAAATAGCTGAAGCTTAGTAAGGTGATTTTCTTTCCTTAAAGATACTTATAAATATCCTTGGATCCTTAGTACTATCATTATACCTCTTAAAATACTCTAAGATATATACTTTTCCTAATGCCTCTCAGGGTATTTTGTTGTAATTGTTAGTGAAAACCATATGAGGTTTGACTGAGGTCAAATATATCCAGCTACCAGCACCCATCAAAGTATCTAACTGCATGCCTTTCATCTGAACTAAATCAATGCTGTTGGATCAAGAAACCAGGCAAAAAGGTGTTCCCTGAAACTTTCAGGACTGTCCTGTTGGCTGTAGGTGACCAAGAGATTGTGTATGCCTAATGTTAGGTACAACCATAGTTATACAAATCAAACTTGCTTTCACAAAGTATTATGAGAAAAACCTTGCTTGACTTATTCACAGGAATGGTCTGCTGCTGAGTTACAAGTTGATTGTGTGGGTAAAAATTAGATGTGAAGAACTATTGAACAGCATTTCAGTACCTATGTGCTGTGAGAATGCATGGTATATAGGGAAAGTAAGACTGATTAACTTAAAACTTGTGATGAGTTTTAGAATTTTTTAAACAGAATCCCAGGTTTAATTTGTCACTTCTATGAACTAAGCCAAATCAAATCATTTTAAGGGAATGAAAGGAGTATATGAACAAAGTGTCAGGCACATGTTACAAATTTTACCAAAAGCAGCCCATATGATTTCGATTTTTATTGATAAGCATGTTAAATAGCACCCAGAACTATATCCTGAAATATTAGCAGCTGGCAAACTCTTCGATGTAAATAACATACTTTTGCATGACCTGCCATCACTCCCCAAGATGAAGCCAGTCCTGCAGCGACAAGTCCGTGCTTTGTAGTTGCTGCTGAGCAGGCAGATGTGCGAACATCCCCCTGGCATTCCATATGGGTCCACTTCACACGCGTGGCTTCTGACTACGGCCAGTGAAAAACAGCACGATTGAAATCCATTTAAAGCAAGAGAATTTTATGCAGCAGCATGTAGAAAGTTTACACAGGAAAAAAAAAGGGAATTTCTGTCACAATAAATCATTCCCCAGAATTTAACTACAAAAGAAGGTGTTTTTTTAAGGTGATACCCAAACCAGACAAGTAATCCCAAGGGCCATCTTGTGGCTATCAAGCCATACCCATCATTCTATGCCATCACCCCTTTTTGAATAAGCTTCTGCACGGCGTTTGCCAGGCAGCGCTCCCCTGGGGTAGCTGACACTTTTCCCCCTTTTTTATTTGTTGCTTTGGTTCATTTGGTTGGTTGGCTGGTTGGCTTTTTGAGAACAGAGGGAATCCCATGCCAACGCAGTTTGCTATTCATTCAGCTCCATTAGACAGCACCTTTCTGGGGCAGATACCTGTGCAGAAACTGAAGAACAGAGCGAGCTTTGTAGCATTTTTTCTAAATTTCTACAGCTGGGACATAAATCAGAACGAAGAAGCCAAAGAATTCCTTTCCCTTGAGTTCATATTTTCAAATGCACGGTTCTAAATTAGCAGACTAATATATCAAATTCATTTATTTAAACTCTTTAAGGCAAATCTGATGAGAAACCAAAATCTACCTTGCTATCCTACATTTACTGAGCTGGCTTACAACAAGTCAACAGTATTTTAGCTCAAAAAATGTTTTTATCTTCTTTCTCCTTTCCCTCAAGCTTTTTAGTTGTTTAAAAAAAAAAAAAAAGTACTCAAGAGGTTTAAGGTCGATATTGTTGAAGGTATACAGAAACTCTACCAAGCTGAGAGAGCCTTTACAGCGAATCTTGACAAGCAACAAACATGTCCATTCAAAACAAAAGTAGCAGAGTGAACAGAGGGCAAGAGGAACAGAGTAATCACAGGATGTAATAAAGATTACACTGTGCTCATGTTTATCTTCTACTCAACCTCTCTGACTCCCTCAGGGCTACAAGAGCGGGGCCTATAGCAAGGAGAGGGTCTTTGCAGCCTCCTTCAGACACTGACATCTGCGAGTCAATGCCCTCAGCTATAGGGTGAAAATTAGTTCACCCAGTCTACATCAATTTAGAGTTTGTTCCCACTTCAGAAACGTCTCTAAAAGCAGTCAGTCTGTTTAATAACATTGACGTTGATCACCAGAATTGATGCGTTAGCTTTTCTGTCCAAGCAGTCATAGCAAGGATTTATTGCTATCAGTCATATCAAGAAATTCTCATAAAGTATCGCTGTAAACATTTCAGATCTTGCTATCTTTGCACAAAGTTCCCACAATTCGCACTGCTACTCTGAACACAGAAAGTATGCGATCAGAGTCATGATTAGAGTCGTACAGGACTATGGACCTCAGAAATTGCTATTTTACCAAAAATTCTGAGATTATAAAGAGTTTTTCATCCTAGATGAAAATGAAGATTTTTTTCACAAAAGGCAAAGGTGAGATTTATACAAACCAAGGTGAGATTTATACAAACCAAGGAAAACTTAACAGCAATTCCCTGGCTCAGCCGTTGCTGTGCTGGCAGTTCAGCAGGCTAACTGCCCACATCTCCATGCTCTTTTGGCAACCCCAGAGACAGGGGGTCCCTTGAGGTTCATAGTCTGTCTGAAAAGCAGGCCCAGAGAAACCATAAATCTCTGAGGTCTGCGACCCAAGCATGTGGACGGTATTGGACATCTATCAATTTTGTAGGTGTTAAATTCTGAAAGTGTTGAGTGCGTGGAGCCAAAGAACCTGCAGACCAGGGCTCTTTGGTGGTTCTCCAAGCTGAATGCTCAGGAAGCAGTTCTGTTAGGAGCTCAGAGACACAGGAAAACTGGCAGTAAGCACATAGAAAACCAGGCAGATGAAGAAGCAACAGAGAGTTTTGCCCCATGACAAATTTTCACGGCATCTTCTGATACATTTTCTGGAAGAACCTTTTTAACCGCACATCCACCTAATATCTGGTTTTACGTTTCCTAGAAAGAGGGATTTTGATCTTACCTGCTGTTTGAGTTCTTTTCTGGTATACACGGATCTCTTTAGCATTGTCAAGTCTAGCAAGAGACTGAACATCGGTGCCATTGTATCTGTTTATTCGTAAAATGCTGAGGTTATCTGAATTAACTGTATATAAATAGTTTTCAAATACTGCCAAGCCACAAAGATGCCTAATCTGGAAAAGAAAAAAAAGTTATCATTATTTTAGCTGAATATTTTAGATATATCTATGATTTGTAAACATCAAACATTACTGTGAGTTGTACACGCCATGCTAAACTGTACAAAAGGGTTTCTGAATATATCCATAAATATTTGCAAATAATAAACACAAACTATGCTACAAGTATAGTTCACATTCTTGTAGTCTGAAGTTTATAATTAGAAAAGCTTTGTACAAGACAGGTAGAAAATTCAAAATATTTAGCAATCCAAAGCAATTTATCCTCTGAATTTCCCAGTTTCTGACTTCTAAATTAAAAACTCCTACATACTTTAAATGCAACAGCTTATGTTAGTATTAACTAATATTAATTAATAATAACTAAGATAAATTAACTAATATTAACTAGTATTAACTAATAAATATAGTAAATATAGATATTTAAAACACAGTTTATAGGTTAAATTGATGTATTTTTTTTATGTTATGATCAAAGCAAGGCAAATAGTGCAAGATATACCCACTGAATACTTTCTTAAGTAAATAAACGAATAAATAAACAAATTCCCTCAGCTGTGTTCCTTTTGTGTTGGTGTCTTTGAATATGGTTGTGGTCGCACAGTACTGCTTGTTTCTCAAAAAGTGAATTCTAAGATTGTAGTCTAGAGAAAAGAAGGCTCAGGGGAGACCTTATCGCTCTCTATAACTACCTGAAAGGAGGCTGTAGCGAGGAGAGTATTAGTCTCTTCTCCCAGGTAACAAGCGATAGGATGAGAGGAAATGGCCTCAAGTTGTGCCAGGGGAGGTTGAGATTGGATATCAGAAAAAATTTCTTCACCGAAAGGGTTGTCAAACATTGGAACAGGCTGCCCAGGGAAGTGGTGGAGTCACCATCCCTGGAGGTATTTAAAAGATGTGCAGATGTGGTGCTGACGGACATGGTTTAGTGGTGGGCTTGGTAGTGCTGGGTTAGCAGTTGGACTTGATGATCTTAAAGGTCCTTTCCAACCAAAACGATTCTATGTTTCTATTAATCTGTGATGTGTCTGGGTACATTGATTAAAATTTACCTAACGTTAGTTTGTTAGTTAGTTAGCCAATCACAGCTCAAACATGAAGTATTCGATAATGTAGCAGTTGTGCTTGATTTATAGATTTAGAAAACGTAAAATATCTCATTGGCATTTTTGAAAGCTGAATAAATTAAAGACAGTTTGTTGGCAGATATTCAGATATTCACAGGCTGAATATCTTACTAGTTTAATCAATAAATGGTTCACCACAAAGTATTTACTTAGCTCATATACTCACAAATTCAGACATACATCACCAAAAAAAAAAACCAAACCCCAAACAAAAACCCCCTGTCGTGCATCAAATATTTCAATCCCTTTTGGAAATTACCCCCTGTTGGCCAAATCTTGCCTTTGTATTCTGCCCTTACCCAGAAAAAAAACTAAATAATTGAGATCAATGGAAGCTTTTGATTAAGACCCAACAGACATTCAGTCCGATTATACTAAGATGGAAAAGAAAATAGCCTTGAAAATAATGATGCATCTCTACCAAATTGTTGAATTCTCCTCTGCATTATAAACCTTTCTTCCCTGTTTCCATTTGCACTCAGTTTAAAGCTTTATTATTTAACTCTCATGAGACCTTTTCTGTATTTAAACTATTAAAACTATGTGACTCTTTTTACAATGCATTTTATAATGACTTAATTATTTGTATTTAATTAATGCATTTGCTGGTTTTTATGTCTCATGAAGTTTTCCAGCTATCTTATGCATGAACGGAAATGTTGCTTGCTACAAAGAATAGTCCTTTGAAAGGCTATCAATCATAAAAGCCTGTATCATTTGGAAAGCATGTCTTTTGATATGCTTGTACTTATGAAATAAACTTTAATCCCTAACATTTTTGAGAATAGTTTTCTGGTCTGCTGTTTCCTTGGACTAACGAGCAGTAACTTAGAATAACAGTCATTCTAAATCCTGGCAAATGCAAGCACAGAACGCAGTGAAATCACCAATTTTTCATTTGAGTGGAAAGAACCAATATGCTTCTCCTTTCGTGATAGCATTGGCCAACTGAAAGGCCAGATTTTTTAATACCCTTCACCCATATTGAAAGAAAGAGACCTCCTTCTCCCTTCTTAGCTAGTTTAGAGAACAAAGAATCCCTCTGAATTTGATAAAGAATCCTCTTTTGCATCTAAATTTCAGAAAGAAGAGAAAGAACAAGCATTTCTCCTATGAAACCAGTATAACTCAGTTACAAGCCTGTAAAAGTATTTGTTAGTTGCTTCTGAAAATGGCTTTCTTTTTTTAAGTATCTATTCCAAAATTTTACCTGAAAAAAAAAAAAAGAATTTACAAGACCTGTTATTCCAGAACAACTGGTTAAAGACTGGGAGTCATTTGTTAAAAAATAGGAAGGTGTATGCTATTTAGCCGCGTGACCTAGACTGCTTTTTGTCACATTTTCTGCCTGTTTTTAAATGGTAGCTATGCTAAACAGTTGTCTCTTGGTAAACAGTGATTACTTGGAAGCAAGCAAAGAATGACAGCAGAACAGGTCAAATGTTTATTCTCTCTGCACATTTTTACACACTCAGTTTAACCTCAGGCAGAAGCAGGTGTACTCATGGTACCCACACCAGCTCCGGGAGTCCAAGTAGCAACCAGGAACAGTTTGGTCTTTGCTAAGTTTCCCTCAATTTCCACAAGCCTCACAACTATGCAGGAACCCTTCCTTTCCCTGCTACCTACCACCCTGCTCTCCAAGCTGAAGCAACAATTACAGTTTGATATACTGCTCACAGGCTTATACAGTCTCAGCATTTGTATTTATGACTCCAGACATCTGGATCAACCGGGAAAAGCATCATTGCCATCAACAAAATATGATTTAAGGGCATCCAGATTGGTCTGAACAGCTGAATAGCTTTTGCTCTTCTGTTTCTTTCACATTCTTGTGCCTGTTAGTCTCCCTCTCCTGAACTGGCAAGGACATCTTCTTGTCATTGATAATTTCTCCCCTAGTACTTTTCCATGGCCCCAAATTTTCCCTCCCGAAGTCTTTTACAATGGGGAGTGTGACTTACATGGTGCATTGTTAATGAGACACTGCATGGAAGCTTGTCCATAGGTTGCAAAACGGGCTAAATCGCAAATAAAACAAAAGATGCAGATGGATATTTTGATGTCTAACACATTTTAACTAAAAAGAGGAAAAAAATCTGAAATTACTGTAACCGTTAGCATTATGTACATTCATTTATTGATATCATGACTTTTTACTAATTTGCAAATAAATACCTACTTGTCTGCCTTTAATTACTGTATGCCTCTTTCTCCCTTGATAGTCAACAACTTCCACACTATCCAGATATATGTCAACCCAGTACACATATTTATTGACGAGGTCTAGTGCAAGAGCAGTTGGCTGTTCAATTTTAGAGTCTACTATCCACGTCCTGTTCATTCCGTCCATGTCACATCTCTCAACCTTGGCAGTATTCCCGTAGTCTGTAAAGAAAAGCTTTCTGTTGAAAGAAAATAAGATATTGTGAGTTTCAAAGGGTGTGAGCAGAGTGCAAAGCTCCTGGTGGCTCTGTGCAAAGTAAGGTTTTGTTCCTCGGCATTCCAGGGAGTTCATCTATCAATAACCTGTGTAACCCATATTGATAATCATATAATTACCAAACAAATCCACCATACCTTCTAACAAATTCACACTTACACAGAATTTTCTTTCAAAGGGAACATATAGAAGTTCTAAATGCATTTCCTTGCACCACAGATACACCATGTAATACTTGTCTTTTAAATGAATAGTATTCATATGTACAGAGACTACATCACAATCTTAGATATCTCCAACCATTATTTATAAAAAATGGCAAGAGAGTTACAAATAACAGAGAGTGGCAAAACCACAAAGCACTTACATGGTTTGGAGAACAATTTACTGCATATGAGGTATAACAAATACAGTGATCCACACTGTCAGGTTTGTGAAAATACATTTCAGAAGAAGATGCATTTGTATCCAGTCTTGGAAGGATGTTCAGGCTTTAAAATGTTTCAAAAAATCCAGTGAGTCGTTCCATCCAACAATAATGGGAAACTATCAAAGACTTAAAATTGCTACTAAAGCTTCCTAACCCGATACTTGATTAGCATTCACCGGGTTTAGTACGCACAAATCAATCTTGATTAACCTGACAATATTTTAACAAGATTACCTATCTGTGAGACTAAATCACACTTGCAAGCTGAAGACCACCTTGCTATGACTTTAACATGCTATAAAGAATAATCTGATTCCAGACTGAATGTTACTGAAACTACTTTGAGAATCAGGATTTCAATTTTCAAATGAAGGGAATTATCTCCTAGCTACTACCACTAATGGGAATAACATTGGATCAACAGCAGATAAACCTTGAGATATCTTTATGTTAAAGAGTAGTAATTTATAGCCTTGTAACCTCTCATAGAAATTCAGCATTGTAGTATGTTTTAGGCTGGAAAGAATACACGTTTGCTAAATAGCCAAATGAGACCCATAACCTTCATTATTACCATCTTCAAATAAATAAGAATACATTTTAAATGTAGTTAAAGTTTTTCATGTACAAAATACTTAAATTGAAAAAATCATTAAAAGTATTGAAGGCAGTAAAATTATCTATAGTATATGTACAGCAGCTGTCAAATGCCAAAATGAATTGATCACAGAATCATAAAATAGGGCTTGAGGAGAATTTGAAAGGTCATTTAGTCCATCACCAGGCATAAGGCAGAATAAACTTTACCTATAATATTCCTGAGGGATAACTCCATTCCTGACAGTGATTTCTATTTATCAAAACCATTTTGAATTCCTGTCTTGTCCTTCATTGTAATTCCGTATCTCAGCTGTACTTTAAGAACATTTTAAAAACCACATACTTAACATTCTGCTCCATATAAATCAAAATGTGAGTACTACAGATGCTGTGCAAAGTAAGAATTATGTCTGCAAAGCAAATGTTTAATTTACAAAGAAAACAGCCAAATAACTGTGTTTATGTATGTGTATACTTTTACATATATATGTATGTATTTCATCAGCAATAACAAGGCCAACACCTATTACATTTAAAATAAGTTGTTAAAATATTACACATACTCTAGTCTACAGTCTGTACTTCTGGGGATTTGATTTAGCTTATTTAAGGAAACTTTGTGTCTCGAGATTCAGTAATTCAAACAAAGCTCATTTCGCAATGACAAAACCAAAGGGGCTGTGCTGTTATCAGTCACACACCCCCCCACACCCCCAACATGTGTGTATGTACAAATACACATACACACACAGAGCAACTACAAAGCCCTGGAGCTTCACTTCAGACTGGCTCTTTACCTGATCGCTTAGCGCACAGTATTCTTACACAAGACCTCATATTTCCATGTGATATCACAAAACAGAGTAACACACAAGTTAGAAACAATAATTATTTGCCTTTCACAACTATATTCTCCTTTCAGATCAGACAAGAAATAAAACGTTTGTACGTCAATAACAAATAGATACAGTAAAGCAGTCCAGATAGATACAGCAAAGCATCTATGAGCGATGTCCAGAGGAGGGCGACCAAGGTGGTGAAGGGTCTGGAGGGTCTGACCTATGAGGAACGGCTGAGGGAGCTGGGGTTGTTTAGCCTGGAGAAGAGGAGGCTCAGAGGTGACCTTATTGCAGTCTACAACTACCTGAAGGGAGGTTGTAGTGAAGTGGGAGTCGGCCTCTTCTCCCGGGCAACTAGCGATAGGACAAGAGGACACAGCCTCAAACTTTGCCAGGGGAGGTTCAGGTTGGACATTAGGAAGAATTTCTTCTCAGAAAGGGTTATTAGACATTGGAATGGGCTGCCCAGGGAGGTGGTGGAGTCACCATCTCTGGATCTGTTTAAGAAAAGACTGGACACGGTACTTAGTGCCATGGTCTAGTTGACAGGGTGGTGTCAGGGCAACGGTTGGACTCGATGATCCCAGAGGTCTCTTCCAACCTAGTTGATTCTGTGATTCTGTGATAAAGCATATCTAATTTAAGATGCGTCTCCAGCTTTCAGGGATGGGGGTCATTTCTTTGTTTTCTAAGTATCTGTTTTATATGCACATCATTTGTGCTAAGGAAGCTAGCGTGACTTCATGTGTAAATGACATACTTTTCATTTTTAAAAAAATTACTCTTCTCCTGAAGACTGACAATAATAAAACTTTTCTTTTAATGTAGAGGCAAAAGACAGCACAAGAATGTAGTTGCCTAACTGCTGCTGTATGATCAAAGCATACTGGAAATTAAATTAAGAAAATCAAATGCTTCACCATGTAATCTCGAAATGCAATTCTCTATTTAAAGACTAATGCAGATTTTAGAATGAGGTTTAAATTGGAATTGCATTTATAACACATGAAGCTGACCCACAATTACACTGTATTTCCTTTGCCTTGGGAGTTCTCAAGGATACACTGTAGTAGTATTTATTTCAGCTCAAGACTAATTTTCCTGCTCACAAATGGTGCTGGATTTGCCTATCCATTTTCAGCAGGGGGTGGTGAAATCTTTTATCAAATCACAGAGCAATTTCAAAAGGAATACTGACCACGTGCATTTCCCTGTACAGCCCGAGCACTGTGCATCAGTACTGACCTTGAGGGACCAGCTCTGACAGGGACAGGGAGAGCTGTGATCGTTGCAGCCTTTATTTCCTGACACTACCAAGGAGGATGCTAATTGAGGCTGCTACAAAATAGTAAAAATTTTGGTACTAAATTGGATTTATTAAGGCTTGTTATCTTTTGAAAGCTACAGACTTCTTCATGCATAAAAATTCTGAATATTACCCTAGCTCTTGGAAACTACAAACCCCATGGAATCACAGAATCACAGACTGGTTGGGGTTGGAAGGTACCTCTGGAGATCATCTAGTCCAACACCCTGCCAAGGCAGCCTCACCCAGGGTTGCATCCAGAGGGGTTTTGAATATCTCCAGAGAAGGAGACTCCCCACCCTCCCTGGGCAGCCTGTTCCAGTGCTCTACCACCCTCAAAGTAAAGAAGTTTTTCCTCGTATTCAGATGGAACTTCCCATGTTTCAGTTTGTGCCTGTTGCCCCTCGTTCTGTGACTGGGCACCACTGAGAAGACTCTGGCCCCATCCACTTGACACCCATCCCTAAGGTATTTGTAAGCGTTGGTAACATCCTCCCTGAGTCTTCTCTTCTCCAGACTAAACAGACCCAGCTCCCTCAGCCTCCTCTTGTAGGAGAGATGCTCCAGTCCTCTGATCATCTTTGTAGCCCTCTGCTGGACTCTCTCCAGTAGTTCCTTGTCTTTCCTGAACTGGGGAGCCCAGAACTGCACACAGTACTCCAGGTGTGGACTCACTAGGGCAGTGTAGAGGGGGAGGATAACTTCCCTTGACCTGTTGGCCACATCTTCCTAATGCACTCCAGGATACCATTGGCCTTCTTGGCCACAAGGGCACATTGTTGGCTCATGGTGAACTTGTCCACCAGAACTCCCAGATCTTTCTCCACAGAGCTGCTTTCCAGCAGGTCAGCCCCCAGGCTGTACTGGTACATGGGGTTATTCCTCCCTAGGTGCAGAACTCTACACTTGCCTTTGTTGAACTTCATGAAGTTCCTCTTCACCCAGCTCTCCAGCCTGTCCAGGTCTCCCTGAACAGCAGCACAGCCTGCTGGTGTTATCAGCCGCTCCTCCCAGTTTTGTGTCATCAGCAAACTTGCTGAGTGTACACTCAGTCCCTTTGTCCAGATCATTGATGAATAAGTTAAACAGGACTGGACCCAGTACTGACACCCGGGGAACACCGCTAGCCACAGGCTTCCAACTAGACTCAGCACCGCTGATCACAACCCTCTGGGCTCTGCCCTTCAGCCAGTTCTCGATCCACCTCACTGTGTACTCATGTAACTCACACTTCCTGAGCTTCCATGTTCTGCCCGTTGTTAATCAAGAACAAAAAGGGCCATCTTCTTCATCAAGTCCAGGTGCTCTGCAGGCATCCTATACTACTCTTTTTTTCAAACTTCTTAAACTCATAAAAGGACTTAGTTGTTTTGTCCCACTGTTCTGTCCAGAAGCTCTTCCAAAATTGTTTCATTGTTGTTTCAACAGTTAGGAATCTACATTTGTAACTAACAATGGTATCTTCAAGGCTAAATTATACCTACTGATTCCTGCAGCATGCTTATTTGGCTTAAACATTTCTTTTCACTTGCCTTCCCCTCCGAAGGTGTTTCTAGATCACAATCAAATTCTTTCACTCTCTACCTAGCAGCTAGAGATAAGCAGAGAGTCAATCTTTCTCATCTCATAAGACAGGCTCTTTATGTTGCCCTTCTGTGCAGTTATTCCAATTTTAGGTCATGTTATTGAACAAGCACGGTCAGCACTGGATGTGCTGTTCCAGAGAGGAGTTCACCACTGTCTGTACAACAGCACTGTAACTTCCCTGCATCAGCTGGAGATTCAGCCATCACTGGATGACATTTGCTATTTTCACAGCTCTGTTACACTGCTGATTTATAGTCATTTGATCACCAGCTATTACATACATCCTCCTCCCTCTGCTGATTTCCCAGGGTTTAGCTGACTTTTGCCAGTCTATGAGATAAAACCTGTTTCATAACTTCACAACTTAGTCTTAAAAAGTTACGGTTGGAATTTTTCCAACAAGAGTTTGGCTTCAACTAGGAAAACACAGGGAATATTCCCTCCACATCTGAGCAATGAAAGCTCTATAACATTTTAAAATATCCTCACCAAAGCCACTGACTATACATCGCAATAAAGTCACGTTACCAAATAAAACTAATTCCAGAGGAGAAGAATGCCGTCACGAGACAGAAGTGACAGTGAATTTCCCAGTCCCTGTGGTCACAGATTCATCTTTCCTTCATTATCAGGCCCCAAAAACACAAAAGGAGGGCCTCAAGAGGCCTGCTGTTCTTTCCTGACAGACATCTGTCCTCAATAAAAACTTCCTTTCAGACCCAGGTAGTTACTGTCTTCGTTCAGCTGCCAAATGTTATGTGCCTCCCTTATCATCATTGGTTTTGTCCAGCAACTTCTCTTCTCTCTTGCTTTTGCTCTCCAAGCTTTCAGTCACCAAATTCATGATCCACCTATTTAATTAGCCGAGAAAGAAATATGTTTTCCTTGTAGAGCTACATTTGGGCATTTGGATGACAGAAAACTCTTAATTGCTGATGCAGCTAAGAAGCCAAATACTGTACAGCATAATCAGACGTTTGGGGGGCAAAATTTCACAATTCTGCAACACTTTGGCAAAAAAAACACCACCCATGTATGGAACAATATTATAAGGTATCATGAAGTAGTTTTCAATTTTTTCCTGACACATATAACTGTGCTTCACAGTAGAGTGTATTCATGTGCCATTATTATTATTCTTTATTTCCCTTCTCAGTCTCTCATTATTCTTTGTAATAGGAAAGACGTACACTTGTCACCATGTCCAGAAGCTCACCTATTCAGCTGCCAGGCCTCAGACTCTAAACTATTCCCCGTAGAACTCACAAGCCAGCCTATTCCCACTTCTTATTGCTCCTTTAATTCCCAGCTTGGCTTTTAAACCTCAAGTGCTCCTTCAGTGGATCTGTGGAAGAGGAATCTGTTATTGTACAATAATGTCAATCCCTTATGAGGAGAAGCAAAATGCAGTTTCAGGCATGCCCAAACAGGACAGAAGTGCAGAAGATAAACCATCACACATCTGATAGTATGGTGCGGTTTAAGAGCAAATGCAAGAGTGGAGGCTAAATGGACCCAGATACAAAAACAGTTTAATCACAGATGTATCCAAACTACACACCCTCCCTGTTCTGTGGGAGGGAAGACATGGTGTCCTATAGAGTACCTAAAGCTCATATGTTAACACTACAGTCAACATGACCCAGCCAGTGCCAGCTGCCACGCAGCAGTCAAATGGCAATGCCAGGGACAATACCATCTTTTGCCTCTCCATCTGTTTCTCTCCTCCTCTGTTCTTCTCTTACCAGAGAGAAAGATGTGTTAGCGTGAGAACTACTTGGTAGGGAAATTATAACAATTACAAATACACACACATTTAAAGGGTAGCTCCTTCTACTTAACCTGAAGAACCAGAAAGGATGTTCTTCTGAAGTAATTACAGGTCCACTAGCTTAATCTCAAGAAGGTGGGAATTGCTGGGGCAGATTGTGGAGGGAAGAATGACAGTGAGCTTGGCAGCTCACAGGGCAGAGTCAACTGCAATGCAGTCTTACCAGATGGAAATTAATATAGTATATATAGAAAGAAGGCTGCTTTCTTAGACAAAGTTACTGTTGTGGACCAGACCTATCAAGATTAAAGTAAAATAGTAGATAGCGTACCTTAACAGGAGCTAGCAATAGAAAGAGCAGTATTTAATTTTCAGAAATTACACTGAAAGGACATTATCAAGACAGAAAGCTACTAAAGATATTGCATTGGTCTTGGGAGAAACTTTGCTTAATGAAAAAAACAAACTGTATGCTTTGGAACTTATAAGTAAGTGACACCACGGTAGAGGCGCTTTTTTTTAATTTAAAGGAGGGATAACGGTGTGGGAAAAAACTCTGAACTGGAGTTACATAAATGGGGTGCAATTTAATAACATAAAATAAAAAAATTATCAGTTTAAAAACTAGTGAGAAGATTGTTGGCATTGAGTGGAACCACCCAGATATTTCGTAGCACAAATTGTAAACACAGAAAGATACACTGTAGGATAACTAAAATTATGGGGACTGTGACGAACAGGGAACCATCTTCAGAGGAGGTGATCAAAACACCTAATTAAAAAGACTGTGTAAAAACAGCTGTGGGATTCTCTGCTTGTAAATTAAAGCTTATGGTATCAGGTGATCTGCTTACTGGATTCTCAGAAGGGGAGTGTCATATCTACTGCATTCAATCAAATGAATGTGATTTGATTTAATTTACATTGCATTTAATTAATAGTATGCTTTAAAGCATGGTCCAGGAACATTTTCCCCTCCGTTGCTGTTTAAGTTGATTTCTGGGTTCAGTAGGGTTTTTTTTATCTGCATCTACAGCAAAAGAAATCAGCCACGCTCAGACTTAGCCCATTTTTGGTAGTAAATGAGCCGCGGCCCTTCGTGTACCAGACAAATCTTAGGTACTTGAAGAGGACTGCTTGCTAACACATCAACATTTAAAGCAATTGCTAGATTTGGGGCAAAGACAAATTTTTCCCCAGGGCAGGAAGGCAAAAGCCATTGGATTTGGGCATTTGGGTCCTCCTTCACTCTTTATTTCTAGCAAAATGCATCATCCATCGCCATGAGGATAATTTCCCTTGCAAATCCACGCTATTTTAGGGGGAATAGAAACCAGCAGGCTCTGCAGAAACATGCCTTAACTTTTGTAACTGGTTTTGGAAGGAAATATTGGGTGGACGTTTTTGGGCTACACAGGAGTGAAATTCTATTAAAGCTCCTCTGTGATTTCTGCAACGTAAGGGAGGACATATGTTCCAAAGGTTCCTAGTATTTTGGAATCCTAGCAATGAGTGCGTAAGAGTAAAGTAATAATGGTTTCTTCTCGTAGAGGGCTGCAGACTAAGTGCCACGCATGAGCAGCCCAGAGCCGAGCTGCAGATAAAAAGTAAAGCCCAGATAGACAACTCATTCTCACCTCACAGAGCCAAGCTCCAACCACTGTTTGTTGCACAACAGAACATAGGCAAAATCAGCAAAAGCTCAACCCAAATGCCTTAGGGGGGACAGTTGTAATGAAATCCTTTTCTCTTTACACAGAAATCACCAGTTCAAACAAAGGGTTTCTTACTTGCAGTAACAGGGATGGCTGTTATATGATGTCTGGTTCACTGCTAAAGTAGCTACAAATTGCCATAATCTGTGGAGTTCTTATTAAACAGAGCAGCATGACGTGGGGGGAAAGAGAAAAATCCTGCAACTATTTTTTTCCTCTTCCCCCCCCCAAAAACTGTCCATCTATAGAAATATGCCTAGTATAAAGCCAGACTGGTTTGCCATCAACTGGACCCCCGAACCCAATATGATCTCCTTAGACACATAGAAATATGCATTTTTGGAGATGTTACAAAGTGAATGCAATATGATAACTCAGGACTGTGATTTGTTACCTTGTTACAACTATGCTCTACCATTGTTTTAGCTTATCAAAACAAAATCCTGCATAGAATTGTTCAAGTTTGATCCTTTCCACTTTTGAGGGGATAAAAGCCTTCACTTTCTTTTGTCTTAGGAATGGCAACCAAATACACATGAAGTTTTTTAAAGGTCATAATGACCCTTAAAAAGTTTTGTCCCCTGCCTTTTCCACCCAAATATGCCTTCTCTGCAGGGAGGTAGCTGCAGAAGGCACTCCAGTGCACCCATCGACCATCTCCAGATGCAGCAGGAATAATATATGATAGTAAGATGTACAGCTAACTTTCTATCTTATATCTTCACAGTTTCAATTTTCTCTCACAACCTGTATTTCTTCACACTCAGAGTAAATACGTAGCAAACCCATATCCACCCTACCACATTCTCTTCCTTGCTCACTTAGGAATAGGTGTGAGTTTCTGTACATGCTAAGAAAATGCAAGCCTGGAATATAACACCAATAAATCAAAGACAAACAAACACCCACAGAAATGAAAATTCAATTCATAGGTTTTGATAGAGGACAAAAATGAAAAGAAAGTTTCTCTTACAGTCATAATAGTTAAATCTGGGGGTTTTCCCCCATCAATAGTAAGATTACAGCTATGAGATGTACTGTTAAAAAACTGCATCCCTTAACATATATCAAATTTATACTTGCTTCATCTGCTTTCTGTCTAAATACAATTCAATATCTGTTCATTAAAGCCATGTAATTACCTTGAGTAATTTTGTGCAGCAATGGTGCACTTTCATTGTGTTTCTCTTTCTTCTGAATGAAAGGATGCTGTCTGAATTTTGAAAATGTATTCCCAATGTAAAATTATAGGAAGTCAATGAAATTTTACCTTTCATGTCACTGTTTTTCATAAATATATGCAAAGTTTTAATAACTGTTATTTTTAATTGACAGACACATTGCAGATGTATTCATGGATTCATTAACGGCCCCAAACATTAGTATCTCATTTGTCCATTTATTGCCATTCATCTGAAAACGTATGGATTCAGATTGAAATCAGATGCAGAAATCTGGAAGTAGAGTCATGTGTACTTCCCCATGTGTTACTACAAGCTCATCAGTTAGCATAAGAATGAAGAAACATTGACTATTCCCAGTTTATCACAAACCAGCTGTGCCAAATCTCTGTGTTCATCCACTGAGAAAATCCCTTTTTTAAAGACACTCAAACTGTCATGTAACATGGTTTTTATATTATCACTTAAGTAGACTTTTAAGATGACAGCGAAATAGTACCAAGAAGTCTTTATAATGTTTTTTAAATCATATCTATAAAATCTAAACTATTTCACAGACTCTATATATTTGTAAAATGTATGTTTACATCCAACTCATGCACACACTGCTGTTATATATACTTAAATCTGTAACTCTGAGCCTGGAGAGAACATAATGATGAACATAGTTCTTGGATTATCATGAGTAATTATTTCTGAGAATTAGATGGATATTTCCAGCTACTGTATATTTTATCAGTTGTACAAGATGCAGTGAAATAATTTTGCCATAGAAAATTAAAACTATTTTTCTTCATTGGAAACTCAGGGTCTGACATACATGCTCTCCTTCAAACTCAACTAGAGAGATGTATTTTTAATGTAATATTTTTATTATTCTGCTTTGAATGATTTCTGGAACAACAAAATGGTGCCACTTGACCTTTTGTAATATTTACATGAACCCAAGTACATAGCAGAATACACATATTCAAAGACTTATTTTCAAAGATTTAATTAGTATTGTACTGCAGCTCTTTCACAGAAAAAATAAACAGTACTTTTCCTGAAGCTATTTAATTTTCACAATACATTATTATATGCAGGTAGACTATTTTTTTCTTCCGCTTAATAAACAACCTTTTCCTTTAGTAGAAAAGAGACAATTTTTAAAAATTACTTTTTAAAAATAGGGGGTTTTTTTGAGGGAAAAAGAAAAAAGTTTTCATTAATTGTTCAGTACTTGTAAGGGAAAAAAAATAGAAAAAAAGACGACCCCTGAAAGTGTGTCTGACTTGCAGCTGGATGAAACTCAGGCTAACAGGGAAGCAGACTGGAGCTTGGTAGGTTTAACTTCTGTCCTAGAGCTACGTTCAGCTACGGAGAGAATCAGGGCAGCACCAGCAGCACCTCGCTTTTCAAAAATGACTGTCTAGACGCAGGAGGCTGTTATTTCCCAAACACAACCCCACTTCTCCAGTGGCTTTTCTTTCCCAGAATTTGAGACATGGCCCTTTCAACCCAGTTTGAGAAATGAGAGTTCTATGGACTGCTTGGCACTATGAAACACAAAAAATGTACCCGTTCAGTGTGTCAGAGATTTAAAATCATGTTTTCTACATCACCTCCATCTATCACAATACAGGTATCTACTTTAAACTAAGAATGCTTTGTCTTCAAATTTGTGATTTGTCAACAAACTTCTTCTATTTAGAGTGACAGAGAATGAAAAAGGCAGCATTTTTGCAATATTAATTTATTTTAAATTTATTATTAATGTGAAAAATAAATTAGAACAGTTCTTCCGCCTTGGTATTTTATGACCTATACTAGATTAAATGTCAGTAATAGCTGGCATTTGAGAACCTGTCTCATCCATCTTATACAGAAAATGCTACAATAATCATCATTATATAGGATTATATTAAATTAATCAAAAAGCCACAGTTTGCAAGCTTTAGGACTCTCAGGGCTCTTCCTTCACAGGCAGACCTAGGATTCTGAAATCCTAGGCTAGGATGAGGAAAGGCTAGGATTACATTTAGATGTGTACTCTTGAGATCCCAAGAGCTTCAGACCCCAGTTTTGAAAACTGATGATTTAAAGTCATGATGAATTAGCAGTCAGCAGCAAGGATGGGGATTTATTCTTTCCTACAGATTCACGGAAGACAAATATATCAGTGGCTATTACATGCAATGATTTTTCTAATGCTGAAAATCCCAATATTGTACGCCACTGGAAGCTGACAGGTTTGCTGTGGGACCTACCACTGTGTGCTGCTTTTATTCTTACTTTCTCATCTAAGCATGTCATTTTGCTACAGTTATGAAAAGTCACATCTAGGATGCTATGCTAAGGGACTGTGCTAGTACGTGCTCCAGTACTACTGTCCTCAAAGCTCTTGGCTTAGATTTAAATCACTAAATATCACAAGTGACACCAAAGCTGAAGATGATCTTGGATGAAGACATAGGCTATGATGTAGAATAACTAATTTGACAAAAATTACACTTTAAATTTACATTCCAAATATACATATATATAATTTTAATTTATATAAACAATATACTTTAAAGCAAGCTTTGCACATGCTAATGATTTCACCTTATGCCAAAGAGGAGAAAATACATTTCCTATTTGATCTACACAAGCAAACACTGCTAATGCAATGAAACCTTCAGGTAGTTTAGGATGAGCATATGGCTATTTAGGGCAGTGTAGCATAGAAAAGAGACAGCCTGTATCTGACAGCAATGGACAGAGCTGATCTTTATCTTATCTATCCCAGAGAGCTTTCCTCTGGGATGAAGCAGTAAACTTTGCAGGTTAGAGAATTACTCCAATTAATTGATGATTCCAGTTGTGAACAGCAATGAGGAGGTACTCAGGGCTACCCAAACTGTAACAGCTGTTCAAAATGAAATAAAACCAAGATTCTCATCCAACACTTCCATGTTCCTGTTTAGAAATCTCCTCTGTTTAATGTTTTTTGTAAGGTAATACATTCTGAAGTGAATATTAGAACTTGCCCTACATCCTGAGTTTCTGATCAAATACCTCCTGCTGGAGAGACTGTCTCGGACACTGCCGGTCTGCGCAAGGCTGGTTAACGGCACATCTCTAGGCAGGCCTGCAGAGCCCCTGATCTCCCCACTACAGATTCCTCGCTGGAGCATTACTTAATGTCAGCATCAAATGAATTATTTGATGCCATGCCTCACCTTGGCATTTGACAGCAAGTAAAGAAAAATAGGCAGTTCTGCTTCCCCATTAACTACCAACTAAACAAGCCTTCCCCCCTAAATTGTACTTGCAAGTTAAATTAAAAAAAAAACCAAAACTGTCCTGGTTTGGCCTAAACCAGGCCGATTTTCCTTTCAGTGATTTTTACTTTCAGCTAAGTCTCCTCTAACTAACTGCATGTTTTTGCAGACAGTGTCTGCTTCCAGGACTGATAACGCTCGAAGTTTGTAGTTATCACTGAGGCACCGGTAGGGATGTTGTGCAGAAAGGCTCTTGCTGTACTTATTCTTGAGAGAAACCAAGGTCACTGCTGAATTCCTCATTGCTTACGAGTGAAGAGCCGAAGGGGGGTCGCAGCTGCAGTGGGAAGCAGACAGGGCAGGTGACCCAAAATTGACCAACGAGGGTATTCCATCCCATACACGTCATTCTCGGTATAAAGTGGGGGGATCACGAGGGTCTCGCTCTTTTTCTGCTATGGCCGGTGTCCAGGGAGGACTCCGTCTGTTTTCCTGCTGCCCCCGATCCCGATCCGTGCGTTCCTGAATCCAGCTCTCGACCATCGCTAGGCCCAGGCTGGGCCTTCCCGGAGCCTGCCCTGCAGTGCCGGTGGTGACGTGGCTGACTTCAGGGGAGCTCAATCTTGGTTTTGTATATATATTTGTATATATT
Source organism: Nyctibius grandis (assembly GCF_013368605.1). Taxonomy (NCBI): domain Eukaryota; kingdom Metazoa; phylum Chordata; class Aves; order Nyctibiiformes; family Nyctibiidae; genus Nyctibius; species Nyctibius grandis. The sequence continues at coordinate 38,395,204 of NC_090666.1, forward strand.
TGATTATTTTTATTATTATTATTATACTTTTTTTTCATTATTATAGTTTATTAAAACTGTTTTAATTTTCCAACCCAGAAGTCTCTCTCCCTTTTCCCTTTCCCTTTCCCTCTGGGGGGAGGGGGGGGGATAACAGAGGGCATCTGCCGCAGGTTTAATCGCCAGCCCAGCTTTAAACCGTGACAGATTTATTGGCGCCCAACGTGGGGCTCGAGAGAAGCTCCGACAGGTTGCTCTGATAAGTCGAATCCCAGCTCCAGTGGGAGGAGACCCGGAGAGCTCAGCCAAGAGAGTATCAGATTTCTTCCTTTGAGATTTACGAGGGGTTGGAAATTAAAACAGATAGCTAAGATGGTAATGTCATTTGTGAGCCTTGTGTTACCTCTTCTCTTTATAAAGCTTGTTTTACAGTTATGTGTAATGATACCTTACTTGCCGTATGCGCTGTGTGTTAGTGCTTACGTGTGGTTTAACAGGGCGTGCTGGTCAAAATGTGTCGTTTCCGTATGGGTTGTGATACTGATTTATGTCGTGATAAACTGGGCAGTCATTATTCCGATCTCTTATCTCTATGATACAATGATGGGCAGCTTTAATCGCGAATCGGTAGCTGCGCACACCGGGCGTCTTTTAACTGATTTTGATAGTATCTGCTCCTTTTTTGCCAAGCTGATTCCTGCAAAATTCGAACAGGGCATGTTGTTATTTTTGGGTGTCCTGTATGTGTTACTGGTGTGCTATGTGATTAGATGTCGGTGCAGCAACAGCGGGAGGTATCATGCTGCCCCTGTAACCAGGAGAAAACACCGAAAGAAATCAACTAGTAAAGTGAAGGATGATGATTCAGAGGCTTCTAAGGCAGAGCCAGCACGGGACCCAGGTGAGGGCCCTTCTCAGTCAGAGTCAGGGCCTGACACAGAGGGGGGTTTCCTTGATCGTCTTTTTAAAGAAGGCCCATTACACAAGAAGGACAAGAAAGGTCCTTCTAAAGCAGAACAATCACAGGAGGACTCGGACTCGGAAGTAGAGATAACCTACCACTCCTTATCCCTGAAAGAACTGCGAAATATAAGAAAAGATTTTAGTCGTTATGACGGTGAGCCAATAATTACCTGGTTGCTCCGATGCTGGGATAATGGGGCAGATAGCATAGAATTGGATGGCAGAGAAGCCAGACAGTTGGGATCCCTGTCCAGAGATGGTGGTATTGATAAGATGCTTCCAAGAAGGTCGAACAGTATCAGTCTCTGGAGGCGACTCTTGTCAGCTGTAAAGAGCAGGTATCCCTATAAAGATGATGTTATGAGCCACCTAAGCAAATGGACCACTATAGAAAAAGGTATTAACTACCTTAGAGAACTAGCTGTGCAAGAGATCATTTATAAACACCCTCAGGACATTGTAGATCCTGTAAATCCTGATGAAGTGGAATGCAACCGATCCATGTTCCGGAAGGTTGTGAAGAGTGCTCCACCAACACATGCCCCTACATTGTCAATATTAGTCTGGGGAGAAGATGCTATGGCACGACCTAGTGTGGGCGAAATGGCTAACTATATGCGACAGTATGAAGATAGTATTTCTTCCCCACTGCAGGCCCGTGTCTCGGCTGTGGAAAAACTGACTAAGGAAAACAAAGACACATTGAAACAACTGTCAGACAAACTGTCCAGGATCGAGAATAAACTTGACTCTCTACCTACACAGGCCCGCGTTGCAGCCTTTAGGAGGCAACGCCCTCCTACTGGACCGGCTCAAAGGAAACGGAACACGTCACGAGGTATCTTGTGGTTTACCCTGCGTGATTATGGGGAGGACATGAACAGATGGCATGGACAACCTACCAGTACCCTACAGGCACGAGTACGTGAGTTGCAAGCTAACAGAAATACCAGAGAGAATTTTTCTAGGAGGATGGCTGCTCCAGTTACCAATGAGCAGGACTCCAGTCAGGGTAGATGGGCCTCAAATCCTTTTTTTCCAAGAGTGAATAGAGGAAATGAAGGTCCAATCCCCGTGAGCAGCACGAATCCAATCTTTAATTAGAGGGGCCCTGCCTCTAGCCAGGAGGAGGAGAGGGATAACCGGATTTATTGGACTGTGTGGATTCGATGGCCTGGCACATTAGAACCACAAAAGTATCGAGCCCTGGTAGACACTGGTGCACAGTGCACCCTCATGCCATCGAATCATAAAGGGACAGAATCTGTCAGTATCTCGGGAATAACAGGGGGATCTCAAGAGTTATCTGTATTGGAGGCCGAAGTGAGCCTAACTGAAAATGAATGGAAAAAGCACCCCATTGTGACTGGTCCAGATGCTCCGTGCATCCTTGGCATAGACTACCTTAAGAAAGGGTATTTTAAGGACCCAAAAGGATATAGATGGGCCTTTGGTGTAGCAGCTGTAGAGACTGAGGACATTAAACAGCTGTCTACCTTGCCTGGCCTCTCAGAGGATCCTTCTGTTGTGGGGTTGCTGAAAGTTGAAGAACAACAGGTGCCAATTGCTACTGCCACGGTGCACCGACGACAATATCGCACCAATCGAGACTCCCTGATCCCCATTCATAAACTGATTAGACAATTAGAAAATCAAGGAGTGATTAGCAAGACTCGCTCACCCTTTAATAGTCCTATATGGCCAGTGCAAAAGTCTAATGGAGAATGGAGATTAACTGTGGACTATCGTGGCCTAAATGAAGTTACACCACCTCTGAGTGCTGCTGTGCCAGACATGCTAGAACTTCAATACGAACTGGAGTCAAAGGCAGCCAAGTGGTACGCCACTATAGACATTGCTAATGCATTTTTCTCTATTCCCTTGGCACCAAAGTGCAGGCCACAGTTTGCTTTTACCTGGAGAGGTATCCAGTACACCTGGAATCGACTGCCCCAGGGGTGGAAACACAGTCCTACTATTTGCCACGGACTGATCCAGACTGCACTAGAAGAGGGTGGAGCTCCAGAACATTTGCAATATATTGATGACATCATTGTATGGGGTGATACAGCAGCAGAAGTTTTTGACAAAGGGGAGAAAATAATTCAAATTCTTCTGCAAGCTGGTTTTGCCATAAAAAGAGGCAAGGTCAAGGGGCCTGCCCGGGAGATCCAGTTTTTAGGGATTAAATGGCAAGATGGGCGTCGCCAGATCCCGATAGAGGTGATCAACAAAATAACAGCCATGTCCCCACCAACTAACAAAAAGGAAACACAAGCCTTCTTAGGCGTTGTGGGTTTCTGGAGAATGCATATTCCAGATTACAGCCAGATTGTACGCCCTCTTTATCAGGTGACCAGAAAGAAAAATGATTTTCAGTGGGGCCCTGAACAACGACAGGCTTTTGAACAGATTAAACAAGAGATTGTGCATGCAGTAGCCCTTGGACCAGTCCGTATGGGACAAGATGTTAAAAATGTGCTCTACACCTCAGCTGGGGACAATGGTCCTACCTGGAGCCTCTGGCAGAAAGTGCCAGGGGAGACTCGAGGTCGACCCCTAGGATTTTGGAGTCGAGGATACAAGGGCTCTGAGGCCAATTACACCCCAACTGAAAAAGAGATACTGGCAGCATATGAAGGAGTTAGAGCTGCCTCAGAGGTAATTGGTACTGAAGCACAACTTCTCCTGGCACCCCGATTACCAGTACTAGGCTGGATGTTCAAGGGTAAGGTTCTTACTACTCATCATGCAACTGATGCTACATGGAGTAAATGGATTGCATTAATTACACAGAGGGCTCGAATAGGAAACCCTAATCGCCCAGGAATCTTAGAAGTGATCATGGACTGGCCAGAAGGCAAAGACTTCGGAATGCCACCAGAAAAGGAGGTGACACGTGCTGAAGAAGCCCCACCTTATAATGAACTACCAGAGGATGAGAAGCAGTATGCCCTGTTCACCGATGGATCCTGCCGTCTTGTAGGAAAGCATCGGAAGTGGAAAGCTGCTGTATGGAGTCCCATACGACGAGTCACAGAAGCCACAGAAGGACAAGGTGAATCAAGTCAATTTGCAGAGGTAAAAGCCATCCAGCTGGCTTTAGACATTGCTGAACGAGAAAAGTGGCCAAGGCTGTATCTTTATACTGACTCATGGATGGTGGCAAATGCCTTGTGGGGGTGGTTAAAGCAGTGGAAGCGAAGCAACTGGCAGCGTAAAGGTAAACCTATTTGGGCTGTTGAACTGTGGCAAGATATTGCTGCTCGGCTAGAGAAACTAGTCGTGAAGGTACGTCATGTAGATGCTCACGTACCTAAAAGTCGGGCAACTGAGGAACATCGAAACAACCAACAAGCAGATCAGGCTGCTAAAGTGTTCCAAATAGATTTGGACTGGGAACATAAAGGTGAACTATTTTTAGCTCGGTGGGCTCATGACACTTCAGGTCATCAAGGGAGAGATGCAACATACAGATGGGCTCGTGACCGAGGGGTGGACTTAACTATGGACTCTATTGCACAGGTTATCCATGATTGTGAAACATGCGCCGCAATTAAGCAAGCCAAACGGTTAAAACCTTTGTGGTATGGGGGGCGGTGGTTGAAATATAAATATGGGGAGGCCTGGCAAATTGACTACATCACACTCCCTCAGACCCGCCAGGGTAAACGTTATGTACTTACCATGGTGGAGGCGACCACCGGATGGTTGGAAACATACTCTGTGCCCCATGCCACTGCCCGGAACACTATCCTGGGCCTCGAAAAGCAAATCTTGTGGCGACACGGCACACCAGAGAGAATTGAGTCGGATAACGGTACTCGTTTCAAAAACAGTCTCATAGATAACTGGGCCAAAGAGCATGGCATCGAATGGGTATATCACATCCCCTATCATGCACCAGCCTCTGGGAAAGTTGAACGGTATAATGGGCTGTTAAAAACTACCCTAAAAGCAATGGGGGGTGGAACCTTTAAAAACTGGGATAAGCATTTGGCACAAGCTACCTGGCTAGTTAACACCAGAGGATCTATCAACCGAGCTGGCCCTGCTCAGTCAGACCTTTTACATACAATAGAAGGGGATAAAGTCCCTGTGGTGCATGAAAGGAATCTGTTGGGAAAAACTGTCTGGGTTCTTCCTGCTACGGGCAAAGGTAAACCCATTCATGGGATTGCTTTTGCTCAAGGACCTGGATGTACTTGGTGGGTGATGCTGCAGGATGGTGGAGTCCGATGTGTCCCTGAAGGTGATCTGATCTTGGGTGAGAATACTTAATTCTGAACTGCATGATGTTAATTGCTGCATAATACTAACAGTGTTCATAAGTGTCTTTCAGGTTGAAGCAGTGGTGATGAGACCGGAGCTAGCTGCAAGTGGAGTCCAGTAACCTCCTCGAGACTGACATCTTTAACCTGCAACCCGTGGGCACGAACTGTGACAAAGCTCATATCATCTCTCCTACCCTGGGAGACTCCTAGCCAGATGGAAACCCACAATCCTGAACTAAATGAACTTGATGAACTTTTTTTTGTATAGAGATGAATCATAAACTAATGTTATCTGTATATATTTTAAAATGAAAAGTTAGTGGTGATCTGAGTATGACGTGAATGGTATGGAATAAGGGGTGGAATGTCCTGGTTTGGCCTAAACCAGGCCGATTTTCCTTTCAGTGATTTTTACTTTCAGCTAAGTCTCCTCTAACTAACTGCATGTTTTTGCAGACAGTGTCTGCTTCCAGGACTGATAACGCTCGAAGTTTGTAGTTATCACTGAGGCACCGGTAGGGATGTTGTGCAGAAAGGCTCTTGCTGTACTGATTCTTGAGAGAAACCAAGGTCACTGCTGAATTCCTCATTGCTTACGAGTGAAGAGCCGAAGGGGGGTCGCAGCTGCAGTGGGAAGCAGACAGGGCAGGTGACCCAAAATTGACCAACGAGGGTATTCCATCCCATACACGTCATTCTCGGTATAAAGTGGGGGGATCACGAGGGTCTCGCTCTTTTTCTGCTATGGCCGGTGTCCAGGGAGGACTCCGTCTGTTTTCCTGCTGCCCCCGATCCCGATCCGTGCGTTCCTGAATCCAGCTCTCGACCATCGCTAGGCCCAGGCTGGGCCTTCCCGGAGCCTGCCCTGCAGTGCCGGTGGTGACGTGGCTGACTTCAGGGGAGCTCAATCTTGGTTTTGTATATATATTTGTATATATTTGATTATTTTTATTATTATTATTATACTTTTTTTTCATTATTATAGTTTATTAAAACTGTTTTAATTTTCCAACCCAGAAGTCTCTCTCCCTTTTCCCTTTCCCTTTCCCTCTGGGGGGAGGGGGGGGGATAACAGAGGGCATCTGCCGCAGGTTTAATCGCCAGCCCAGCTTTAAACCGTGACAAAAACAAAACCAAAAGTAAAGTCTGGTCTGAAACAAAGATCATAGACAATAAATTATCAAGTTAATAGAAAAAATAAAGCATGATTTATACAGAATCATAATGTTTGAAATTAGATTGGAAGTATTCTACTTGCATTATTTTATCTCTTCTGAGATCAAAAACTCTTTACATCTTCATGATATTTTTTCTTAATATTTAATAGCCGTAATATTTAATTTTTTTTCCTAAGGCATTATGAAACAGAACTCAATTTTGGTTAATTGACAACGAAATTGGTTATATTTCACCATGGAGAAGGCTCTAGTGTTTTTGCTGCTGTTCCTCTATTCTTGATCTCTTATCTTTTAATTTGCAGCAGCTAGTCCAAGTGGGAAAGCAGAATGATTCATACTACTACTAATAATTAGCGCCTAATCACTAGAACTAATATGAAACTGCTAGAAAACTGACTGGTGTATATACGCAGCATATAAAGCGAATGAATGCTGATTTGAAACACAAACATATAAACAACAGAAGGATTTCAATTTTGACTCCCAAAGATGGCCATAACCGAGCGGCCACTGATGACCGGTGACGTTACTTGTTATCTTTCTACTGTGGCAGAGAAGTTACACAAATAATAATCATCCAAAAATGTTCACATGTGCTGCTCTAGTTCACAAATGTTTTCATGAACTTTTCCTCAAAGTTTTGCTGAATGCTATGAAGAACACAAGGACAAAAAAGCTTCTGCACGTGGTGGTATCTAATAATAAGCAGATGCTGATGGGAGTGTAACAGTAAATTAATGGAGTCTGTGTATTTTGATGCTCAAAGTGATTTTAATTGAGCTGGGGCATCGTAACATGGTATCGCACATGGTGCACTCATGCACCTACAGCAGTGAAAGGATGGAACAGTTATGGTACTCTGATATTTTATGGCACGTGACAAGATATGAAATAAAACATTTTGTGTTAAGCAATTTTGTATATGGAGTCATTCTGTTGTCCACTTTTTTGTACTGAGGGATAGATAAGACAATGAGAAGCTCAAATACTGATGCAGGAATGGGTCAGAGCTGTTCCAAGTGGAATCACCAGAACAGGAAAACAAGAGGCAATAAATGCTTTTTGCAGCCACACACTGTGGTCCAACCAAATAGCCCTTTCTTGGGAGTACTTCCAAAACACGTTCATGCCTCTTACCAAGCTGAGAACAGCTTCCCCCAGCTGAGCATTCACACAAAGGCGGATTCACCTGCTCAGGAGATCAGCAAGTAAGCAGTTACAGTACATCTACGGAGGAATTTAGGCATATTTCCACATCTTTCTTTCTGTTTCACTAACACTTACCATCACATAATCATAAATTTAAGGCATATCTCAGCAGTTCATGCAGCTGCGTGGAATTTGCAGTATTGTCACTTTTCTTTTGCTCAGCCAAGCTGTGACAAGTGGTTATTTTTAAGAGGTTATTTTTTGGTCCTGAGGCTTTTTGATACTTTTGAATTCATGGCAATGGCTAAATACATGTAACTTCCGAAAGCTGCTTTCTCCTCTCATTAAGAACAACTTTATTGCCTGTGACAGTGACCATAAAAAAAAATTCTTCCTGAGTCTAGAGTCACATACAGTTTGCTTTCAACGGCTTACATTCTTGTCTTCCCTGACAATTTTCAGTGGAGATTAATTGATTATTGATTAATATTTGTTGAGTTTCATATTCAGAAAACTAGCATATTGGTACCAATCAGATGAACTACATTATGATATGAGCTATTGAATGACTCTAGGGCAAGGCTCATTCCCTAACGACCCCTCCATGAATGGGACACACGGGGGAACTGCTTTTCGCTCTTTGTGTGTGAGCAACGATTTGGTAGACAAAGCTCAGAATATTCATGTTTCACTTATGTATTCGTAAATGATAACTATGGTGTTGGAAAAGTAGATTGGCTTCTAGTCCTGCAGAATTCTTATTATTTCATAGGAAAAAAAAGACTAACTTTTATTATCCTCCATTTATATACACTTTATTTCTAAGTAAAATATGGTGAGTGGGTATTAAATCCTTATCCAAAATTACACCTTATCACAGAATTTGTATTAATGTCAACTAGTCAGAGTTAAATTTCATTCACTCAGATAATCACCTGAAAATATGAGCAGCTTAATAAGGCAATTTCCCCTCTGGAAGAAAACAAAATCTGATTTTTCTTAGTACAATACTGATTGAGATCCAATATCTACTAACCACAGGCATAGAACCTGGCAGTCAACTTCAATTTTTTTTTTTTATGTTTTTGTTGGTGTTCATAGCTGTTCAATCAACGGCACATGGACAATCAAATCATATTCTTAGAATAGTTTCAAAATAGATGAAGAATTGTTACTGTTCATGACAAACAGGGATTAACCTATTTTACATCTTTTAGGGGCTTTTCCTATCTCCCATTTATTCAAAAACATTTGCAACTATTCCAAAGATGAATGTGTTACAAATGGCTGTAACCGTACTTGCAGCTTAAATAGTCTTGAAGTATACAGTATTAGTGGTACTGCAAAATGTATTTTGCAAAAATATTCTCAATGAAAAACATACAACCTAAGATGATGCTTATACATACATATTGTGATTTTAAAATACCAGTAAAGCAAATTGGTGGCTTTTACTCACATAGTGTTCATAGGCAACTTCTAATTCTGTGTCCTCTCACCTTTCCTAAGGATACCTTTGTTCTAAATTTTGCTTGTGAAACTGTTAGTACTCAGAATTAATGAATTTGGTTTGAGATTTTTATTAATTGCGATGAGTGCAGGGCAGATCTGAAATTTGAAAGATCTGAAAGATATCTGAAATTTTGCTTTTATATATTTATTTATTTGAGTTATTGGCTTGAGATTTCCCGTTTTATTTGAGTGGATCATTCTAATCCTTATTTACTGAATCATCTGCTGCTATTTTCCACATGAAGCTTGTCTCATTTCAAGAACAGGGAAAACCTGTGCTGGCATGACAAAGTACTTTATAGAAAAGCCGTATCTGTAATACGCTTGCCGTACTCGTTACAGAATTTTGAACATAAGTAATGAATTAAACAAGAGACTGCAGGAAGCAACCTGGGAATCACGGGATTAAAGAAGCTGTCAGCAAATCCAGAGGCATAGCATCCACTTCTGTGCCTAACACACCTTTTCGGTTTTTTTAGATGATGGTAAAATTTATTAGCAGAAAATTATACATCATCTTTGTTTAGAGAAATGATTGAAGGGATTTACCTGAGATATAACCAAAATGAGCCCAGCTCTCCCCCAAAGAACCCCCAAAACAATCAGCCATGGGAAAATTTCACCAAGTTGCGTAAAAACAAAAAAGACTATTTCAGGGAAATATTGGGCAAGTTTATATATGTATCTCTCTATATATTTATATCTCTCTCTATCTATCTATATTTGGCAGACACCTTCAGCCACAAGATTGTGACTCCTGCTCCACATCTGCTTGTTGTCCGGGCAGAAAAGCACATCTTTTCTGGAGGGAGAAACCAGTACACCCTGCATACACCATTTCTGCAATAATTCTTTCAAATACCAACCTACCCTACATTGTCGTGCTAATTCTATTTCTGAAAATGACTAAACTGGAAAAAAAATGAAGAAAGAATTGCAGAAAAAATAACATAAAAATACTTTTCTGGCCAAGTATAGGGTTATACTAATGTACAAAGTAATTAGATTATGTCAGCATGAACTGATGCATTGATAGCTGAGCTCTCCAAGCTACATGACAAATTTTAATACCAATCTAAGACAATTTTCACACTGGAAGAAGTGACAGTTATAGCTCATGTCATTAAAAATACATGAGAAATGGGATTCCAGCATATTTATGATGCACCTCACCTAGTCTCACAGGTTGTTATATGCCCAACCTGCATAAGTGGTCACTAACTCACTCTTCCCCTGCTCCAAGTAGTATCACTCCCCTCAGTCTCCAGGCCACTGGGCACACAGTGATGCACACAGTTGCATTTTAGAGCCAATTAACTAATTAGTTTTATTAATTAACTATTTACCTATTTATTTTTAGGAAAAGAGAAACAATATAAACCCCAATAATAATGCTGAGTATATTCCATCACATGCTCTGTGGTGACAGCAGAAAAGGAGGTAAGCACCTTTGCTTCTGACACTGTGCAGGGAAGGGAGCTACACGTACCAGAGCAAGATTTATCAGTGGAGATATCTGCTATTAAAGCAACTGATACAGTTGGAGGAGAAGCTTCCCCTTCCAGTGGACAACCCTTCAAGTCTGAAAGTACATCATGGTGCGCCTATATGTCACCATGATCTGTAGGAAGGTTTGACTTCTTTATTTTAAACCCAAACTGATACACACTGACATGAGTGGGGAGCAGATCAGAAACAGCCTTGTGGGTTTGGGAGAGGAGGGGCAGCGGGCTGTGTATTTACTTGCTTGCTTTACAAAATGAAAGCAATAGTCTACAGGCACAATTAACAAAATACATTTCAAGACTATTTTTGTTATATTTATACATTATTTGGTGTCAGAAAAATAATTAATATCTACTTTGCATATTAATTGCAATAGCAGGTAATTTATTCTAATCAGCCGGAGTTGAAGGGAGCACAGATTAACTTGAGGCTTTTTTTCCACCACTTTGTTTCAACATAATTGTCCTTCTCTGAAATAACCCCAGTGAACAATCTTGCAATCTCCAGCACTATTTTAATCACCCAAACTCCTTGCTGCTCTCTACTACAAGGTGGAAGATAGCCTGGGTTGGGACGTACAAGACACCACTTGCTGCAGAAGAGTTATTTCCTTTCTTACATTATTAAAAGATGTGTTCCTGGACTTTTCACTTCTTACTCCAAAAGCGGGAGAAAAGGAGAGCAGGAAAGATATGACTTTATCTGCTTTAAAGGTGTTCCTGTGTTCAGCAACCAGTAATTGCTTGATATAGCCTGCTTCTTGATGGTACCTGGCAAGGGATGTGTTTACTTGTCAAAGCATAATGGAGAGAGAGCAGCAGTGACAATCAGCACAGCAGATCATATGGTGCCCAAATCCCAGTGAAACCCATGGCAATATAAAGGATAAACCCCTGAGAATGAGTTGTGCAGATGTCTTTGAATACCCTGATTGCTTTCTTACCATGTCTAAACATCTTTGAAATCTAGTCTTCATCCCCGGGCAGTCAGATTCAAACAAGAATTCACAACACAAGTTATGAACCTCAAGTCCCTGCACAGCAACTAGAGGGGAGTGAAGCACTTTGAACTAGGATTCACAGTAGCACTATTCAATTATAATGCAAAAATACATCCTTGCTGTTATTGTTGGTTTTCTTTTTTTTTTCCCCCTTTTTTTTTTTAATTAAACTAGTAATTGAGGCTGTCCTATGTTCTGAACTCAATTAAATACATCAGGGTACATTCTAAAAATGCTCTTCAAACTCTGCCACTCAAAGTCCAGGCTGGAACATCTAATCTGCAAGTATCAGACAGCTGTAAACAGGAGATAAATTACCATCTGAGCATCATGCTATTAAATATGTCTTGAAAAAGGTAGCACTCATCTCACTGTCTACATAACAGTTGAAAATCTAAGGGCATTTCCAAAGGTGAGGAGAAGTTAGATCAAAAGGAAGTGTAGATCAGGGAGGGCAGGGTATTTCTTTGGTTTATTGGTTACATTATTCCTCATTAGGAATTTTGGTCGAATGTTTTATCAAGCAGTGATTTTAGCATCACATGAAATTCTCTGTTAAAAGGGCAGCACAGTGTAGCAGATACCCCACTGGCTGGGTTAAATCTGTTGCTGACTAGATGGGTTTTTCATATCTGTATGCACCTATTTCAGTATCAGAGAACTGCCCCAACATTTCCTTTTGAAGCTTTTGTGCTTTCTATTACTAATTAAACATACAGAACAAAAGCAGTAAGAGCAGGCATAAGAGACAAAAAAATTCTCATCTCTGCACTGATGAAAATTATTTATTTATACGTTGATAAAAAGTTTCAAGGAGAAAATATCTGGTGGGTAAACACTTGTCTGGTGTATTGGAGGAGTGGAGATACCTGAACCTGGAAGTCCCAGACATTATATGAGAATCTCCTGTGGCCACGCCTTTCCCAAGACTTTTCCTCTTTCACAGTAACTTTGAAAGTTCCCAGGTTCACCCTAATATAGAACACAAAATCTTTTGCAGGACAGAAACAGTTTCCCCCAGCAGCTCTACTTTCGAAACAGTAAAACATAAAAATAATTCGATTTTCTTCACAAACAACAAAAAAAAGTCCAACCCATTTTGATGCTAGAAATCCGAGATACCAAGTTATTCTTTACTCTGAAATGCTCTCCTTGAACCATACTTACATATAGCCTAAACTGAAGCAAGCAGCTCAGAGGGGGTAGGTGTGCTGTTTGTGTTTCCCTAACCTGCTAAGGATCTCCAGCTATTCTCACATTCAGGAACAGAGAAGCTGTTTCAAATCAATGCTCCGTATTTTTTAAACTGCACCCCGCCATCACGTATTTATGAAAACACCAGCTATTTATAGAAGAAAAATAATTGGACATAAAGCTGTTCAATGCTCATAACAGATCACTGGACATTAGCGAGATATTCATTAAGCTTTGTTTCAACTGGAAGGGGAATGCTTTCTGTTTGAAGTTCCGAAATGGAAGCGGTAAGAGCAGAATACACATGTGTTTTATTAGCAGTTGTTTTTAGAATGCATTCTCTAATGTCACATAATGAAGTCAGTGATCCAAGAAAGCTAAGAAAATCACAGAGTAAAAGGACTGAAAAGAATGATATTTATTATTTTTAATAGGAAAACTTGAAAAGAGGCTTACTGTCACTAATCAGTCATTCATAACAAATACTCATTAATTTTCATCCTTCTCAAAGCACTCAGCAAAAGTAAGGTATTTTTAGAGGTGGTGAGGTTGAGGTGTAGAGCAGTGAGCTCACACAATTGACAAGTATTAAATCAGGGAAAAAACCTCAGGGCTTTTTTGGCTCTTACACCTGTGCTTTATCCATCTGTTTATAATCAGGTCTTTACTAAACATCAATCAGGCAGCATGCCTAGAGCTTAAATACATCATCAAGTGACAGAGATGTATTCACATTGCCTCGTTTGCTAGGTATAGCAAATATTTGCTTTCATTTTCCAAGCCCCGCATTGATGTAAAATAATTTATAAATCTATTGAGTATAAAACCTCAAAACTGTATAATTTCGCTCATGCAAAATTATTTTGATGTGTTACAGAAGAAGAGGACTCTACATGGCCATGACACAGAGCAAAAATTTATAAACACAAGCTAAGTGCTTTCTCCTGAACACACAGCTACGAAACCTGATGAAAATCAGTTTTGGTAAGGTTTCATTAAGACCTTTACCTTTTTGGTATACTGCATAGCCACAATAGCAGCTGCTGTAATTAAGACAAGATGCTTAATTTTATCAACAGAGTGCACGTGTGTTCTTTGGTTTCCCCTGTTTCTCTGACAAATTTCCCAGACATATTTCTGTGCAGAGGATTCAAGGGACTGAGATTTTGCAGCTAAACTGCCTTATACTCCCAGGTCCTTAGATCCATTTTTGCTGAGATCCAGTTGCTTTTTGCAGGCTGGATTCATAGTTCAGTTCTCAAGGACAAGCACTTGATAAAACAGAAAGATGCACATACTCTCTGTGGGTTCTCCCGCCAATCAATTTTTACATCAGTGGCTACAATAAATATTCAGGTGTACCGCAGCTTCCCCGGGAGCGTTGAACACTTGTAGGTTTAAGTCAAAGACTAAGACTGTACCACCTACCTGAGGCGGCTTTTCAAAATCATGGAGTTTCCTTATATTCTTTCTTTATATCTACTCCCTGTGCAAAATGAGACCCACTCTATTTTTTCTTTAGCCTAAATTCCTGCCTCTTTCCAAGTCTCTCCATCCATCTATTCTCTCATACTAACACTGAGTTACTTCATTCTTTCACTGGATGTTTATCCTTACCCAAGTCACTCACCTCAGTGTTTTAAAGCACTGCCCCTTGATTGAAAGCCATGAAGGTTAAGCAGTCTCAGCTGTCTTCATCTGGGAGATAAAAGGCTCAATTCCTTCAGCTTGTTTATGAGATTTTGAGTTTGGCATTCAATATAGAGTAATTGCAGATGCTTGAAAAGAACTCATGTTGCACATAGATAAATTCACTGTATTTTAAACACAATGAATTTGAAAATGCATATAATGATTATGAATATTTCTTCATCTCTGTCACAAAGCTGTTTAATTTTTTTTCTTTAATCTATCATGACTGTAGTTAAAAATCCACTGATGGAAAATAAGCATTTTTATTGGATTAAGCATTTTTAAGCAGCAATGAGTTTGGGGAACACTGGCTTGAAGCACAAAATGAAAAATAAAATTGACTTGGTGAAAGGTAAATGTCACCAATGTTATGGTTTAAAATACAATTAGAGAAGACTTCAGTCTTCTAACAAATTCCGTGGATGAATTTTTGCTTTAATCTGTACCATATATGCAAATATCCACACTACACAGAGAATTTCACCTATAGAGGCCAGGTCAGCCAACGACCTCTGACGAGTGCACTGCAAAACATCCCTGCTGCTAACCGAACTGCAGCCTGACCTTTTCTGTGTATATCTTATTTGGGAGAATGGGGTTAGAAACAGAAAATAGGAGTGAAAAAAATCACATAAACCAGAACTGGAACAACCTTCAAAGCCATGTCTAGACCCAGCAGCAACACAAGAAGGGTTCTCCACAGGGAATTTTCCATGTTTCTTTAAGTCTACTTTTTGCTATAAATGAATGAAGTAATAAGGTTATGCACGGATGTCTAAAGTTTCATGAGACTTCCTAGTTAGGAAACTGTATTTTGTAGCCACAGACAAGATAAATTATCTATCTGCAGGAATTCAGAATGATTAGTAAGAGCCACCTCCCAGGTAAAACTTTAGTATCTTACCTTTTTTTCCCTAGTTTTATAGCATAATTCCTGTCAAAGCAGCTTCCAAGAACACCTAATCCTACGGAGAATCTGAAATTTGAAGTACAGTTTGCCTGACAATTAGATTAGGGAAACAGAGGAAGCAGAAAATGCGGGCCATCAATATCCTTTGAAGCTTGAGGGTTAGCTCTAACACCCACAGCGCTAGTCTGTTTAGCACTTGAATAGATTGGACTTGATGGTACTGGGTTTAAAATGATAGTATTTACTTTAACAGAGAGGCAAACAAAATATGGAAACTATCAGACTGAGTTCAGTGATGTACACATAACGCCATTAGAGCTAGACTAAGTGCCAGTACTGCCCAGGCCAAGGGGCTGCTGAACACCCTAAGAGCTAATTTACCTTTGCTTCTCTTCCATAATTCACAGCGTCTGGCATTACTCTGCTTGCAGCTTCCCAGACAAAATCTATTCCGTAATGGTACCGGTTCCAGGAGTCAGGTAAAGCATTTTACTGTTAGAAAAAGTGCTTGAGCAGCTCTCGTTTTGTTCATTTTGGTTGCAAACAAGCAGTGACTGAGAAGTGTTATGTATACTTTCCTCCCCAACCTTTCCCAGCGCAAACAGAAACATCTTTCCCCAGACATTTGGCACTGACAACGACAGTCATTACTCTTAATACTGAGATACAGTATCATCTCCAAAACCCATAAGATCTCTACTTAGAAAAGGAAGTCTCTGCAATCTTCATCTTGAGGTTTTCTTACCATTTGTAGAAATCTATACTACACTGCAGTGGCAAAAGGTTCCTATCAACACCTGTGGATTTCAGAATGCAAATTAAGAGCTCTATTTCTCTGCAGTATCACAACAGCAAAATAAAATACCAGCAGGACACCAGATGTGAAAAAGCTAGGATTTGGCTTGTCAAGAAAGATTTGGGTCCCGTCCAAGGCTAAGGGAAAATTGAAGCTTCTACAATTTTTTTTAAATTCTGTTTTACATGAAGTAGCCCATTCATTGCTCTTATTTTCTCTTTACCTAAACAAAAGCAGGTTACTTAAGTTGATATGCAGTTCAACCAAAGGCGATTAACAAATGGAGATTTGTCTCACAGCACTGGAGAAGATGTTTTCCCACCACAGAAATATATTCCCTTCATTTTCCTTTGGGTGTTCAGATAGACATGCATTTAGGAACATATAGACTGTGTGACTCTATCTAGGAAGACACTGAGTAAACATGTTTACGAAGGATCATAGTTGCTTTCTAGCTGCTTGGAAGACTGAAAATGTTACCAAGGATTATTTAATACATGCACATTTTATAACTGCATGTAATTACTTACATGACATTAAGACAGAACTTACAACTTCATAAACATATGAAAGCTCCTGTCAGAGCTTTTCTACCATTTTCTGTTTCAGCAGATAGAAAATGGCTAAATTACCTTTCTCATCCATGGCAAACTGTTAACAGGAGCTCTCAAACCCACCACATGCTGAGGAGAAAATACAGCCCAGGTGCCCCTTGTTATTACTAGCTGTCATATTTTTTATTCTAAGAGGCGTGTAAGACTTCATTATCTGATTTTACCGTGGTACTTTTACAAGTAAAATCCAAGTAAAAGCAAGCACAGAGAAATTAAATTGTTCACCCGGGGAGGTGGCCGGCTGGCCATCCTGAGAGCAGGATGCTCCACTGCAGACAGTCTGGGTTCGACCTGCAGCCAACTCATCTTAAAAACTGTAAATCAGAACAAAACTTGTGCGCTGGGAACAATCCACAAATTGCACGAATTTTTACGAATGTGTGGGATCACTTCTTTTCTTTTTCCTAATACCTACCCACGTCATCTCCATCTACAACATCCCAATATTAGTCTTCATCCTGAAGTTTTCTTCACTTTTTGCTTCTTTCCCTTGACTGTTCTCCTCATTTCCTTCTCCAAATAAGGTTCTCCACATCCTCCTCACGTACTTTTGTCCCATCTCACCCAATTTACTCCTTTTGCATTTTCACTCGTATCTGCTTGTCTGATCTCAGATTATTGTTACTGCACTGTCTACGATCTGGCATTTCGTATTGTCTTCTCCACATCTGTCCATACTCATTTTAAGCACTAAATTGTGCTTTCTTTTCTACAATATATGATATGAGAAAGGAATTGGAGCTTTCCAAAGTGATGTTTCAAAACTGAAGAAGCAATGGCCTAGAGACACTAAAAACCATACACTTAAACTCGATCACAGAGAAGACTCTGTAATTGTGAAGTTCACATCTTCATTACAGTCTCTTTTCCCCTGAAACATCTCTGCAAAGAAATAACATGACAGAATAAAGTACCCCTCCTTAAGCCCCAGTATGTGGGAATATGGAGGTAAGCCAAAACAGGAATAGATAGCTTAGTTGGCTTTTGGCAAGATACTATTTGGCATTTAATATATTAAGTGGTAATCTGCATTGTATTTATTCATGAGCATTTAAATGTGTGAATGATAAATAGAAAGGAGTTATACAAACTGCAATCAAACTGTATGCTATTCTAGGCCTAGGAATTATTAAAATGGGATCTAATATGAAGAGAATTGTGTGGAGGGTTATTATTATGAAGGATACTAATAGTAATACCTCGAGGTTTTTATTTGTAGGTGCAATTTTTTTTTCTCCCAGTGGAAAACTGGACCTCTAAGGCAGCTGACTTACAAAATCCCATTTATGTATCATGCAATAGTCTATGAATGAGCTTGCTTTTCTCATTCACCTTTTACAAACCCTCAGACGCAATCCAACAGCTTCTGCAGATCGCTGGTTGACAGCCAGGGCAACAAACACAAACCCACAGATCAGGCACTGACTCAGAATAGACTTGTGATTGTACCACATTTATATTTTTGGAGTAATTTTTGGAGTTTTATACTGTCAGATATCTGTGGCCCAGCTCCAGCAACTTGACTTCAGATTTCTTCCACCACCACCACCTATAATTCTGGGTATATTAATTGCCAGATATTTACATATTGTTTGTCATATGTTTATAACATTATCTTCAGGGGACAGATGTTGAACAGCTGCACAGGTGTACTATCTTTTGTATGTGTAAGCAAGTAAGCTTGTATTTCTGCCTGGGATTCCAATCCTTCTCTGTAGGATACCCAAACTTTCTGCAGGAGAACGTTTGCCATTTAATATATTAGAGGATAATCCACGTTGTATTTGTTTAGTTGTGCTACTCGGAACATTAAAATCCAGGAACGTTTATTCTGCAACGTTCTCAATCGGTTGCAGAAGCTGATAGCAGAATTTTCTGGAGATTTTGACTGCAGATGTTTCTCTTTTGCTTTATGTAGCTTATTACGCATTACAGTCCGTACTACAGCCCCTTTATCCATACGTTTACTTGAATGCAAATGCCCAAACTTGTTTGTGTGCAATTTTTTAACTAGCTGATGTTGGAGCTGAGGCAAAAGGAAAAGAAGTGCCAATATACACACCAGTATTGCATTTCTCTAATGGCAAAGAAAGAAAACTGTCAGCTTACTGAAATCCCAGTTTGACCTTGCTTGTGCTAAGGGTATCTAAACTTTGTGGAATTCAGAGCTCTACTTTGCAGGAGCCTAAAGGTCAGGCCTATTGCTGCAAAACTGGAGCAGAACGCATATTGCTGCAAGAATGGAGCGGAATGCATACTGCTTATTGGGGTGTGATATCTGTATGAATTCAGGCAGCCAGAACACAACACTGTTTTGTCCACAAGACATATTCGTGGTCTCCATGACAATGTTTGCCCCACAAGACCACCGCCTTGACGTCAGTGACTTGAATACAGCTGTGGTACTTTAGCCCCTGACTTGAGGTCTTACACTCTCCTGTAACCCTGTTAACTACTGAGTTTGTTAGGGCTAAACAATATGTCTTAATCTGAATAGCACAACATGTATTCACTCCATATTTGAAGTGATGTTAATGATTGTGAATACTTCTACAATGAAATGAAGAAAAAGACCATATTTAAGAGCAGTACACTGTGAGCGATGACTGGAGTTTGACTGTGAGTGCCTGCAGTGAGTACACAGTCACTTTTTTGTTGCCATCTTTAATTATATTTTTGCTATCCTCGAATGCAAGCAAAACTTTACATTAAAGTATTTCATATGCAGTATCACCCGCCGCCTTCATCTGTTAAAGCTGATGCCTTCGAGGTGATATAGCTAGTTGGTCTTTGGACAATAAAAAAACCCAAAACATTTTGTAATAATGATCTCACAGAAAGCAAAAGCACTATCTGACATAGACGGCACAGAAAGTGCTGTGGGGTACAGGAGGCACCAAGGGCCCCATCTGGTGTAACCTGCATTGTCAGCAAGCACAGAGCACTCACTCGTGGATACGTTACTGCTTACGCCTTGTAACTGGTCAATGATGTTAATTACAATTAGATGTTCATTGCAGAACTTTATAGCTTGTATGGGCAGATGAACATAGGCTTGATTAACTAGCTACAGACTAAATGGAAATATTTCTGAAGCTAATGTTTCTGAAAACTATTAACAGAATTTAGTCAATATCTCCTGTTACTAACTGGCAATGAGGGAACAGATAATACAGCCATATCTCTAAGGAGTACATTAGATGAAAGATATGAATAGCCTTATCCAGTGTCGTGGTTTGTGTGTGGATATTCACAGTAATAAATCTCTTGTCAAAAAGCTTTTGCATTGTATTTCTCAGCATCTGTACTCCTACTGAGAACAGTATTATGCTGTATGTGTTTATTTTTTCCCTTTTTGTAGAAGGGTCAAAAGCCAGCTCACACACCATCATGCTGATGGGCAACCGCTGCCAGCTTCACTCTCCTGCAAGTGGTGTAACAGTAAGGTGATGACAAGCAGGAGTTTGCACTCCCCACACTCTGGCAGCTGTGTCTCTCTGTACCTTCCAATGTTACTTAAAGAAGTGGAAGTGGAAAGACTGTAGAAATAATTTTCTGAAGTTCTGCTGGGCAGAAGAAAACTATCTCTCAGAATAATGAACAATGGATAACAGAATACAGAACACATCTTGCTTTGAAAAACAGCACTGAAACGTAAGGGATGAGAAGCAATATGGAGAAGAAAATTAGATATCATACCATTCCAACTGAAATAGGATATAATTGAGTAAGGATGCATAGGAAAAGCTGTATGTTCACTTTGATTTCAACAAAAGCTGAACCAACCCAATGGCTCATCCCTGTGCAAAATCCCCTTGACCCACTCTCATTGATCAGTGAATCATCTACACAGGTACAAGGTAGGGAACACCTAGCTCAGCAATAGGTCTTCAGGAAAGGATCTAAGGGGTGGGAGGATCTCAAAGCAAACATAAAGGTCCCAGGCCTGTTAGTCTTCCCTTGACAGCAGCAGATAGATAGAGCTTGAATTGGTCTTACTCCTAGAGAGTGCACTGCATCTTCTCTGGCAGGTGGTGGCCCACTCTGTTTTGCTAAGTCGCTTCCTGCTGTGACCATGTTGAAGCACTGTTTTAAAACTGATTTTTGTTTATCTTGGATTCCTTCACAAGTCTAGTTTAGAGTGTGGCAACACAAACTGCTCTCTGTTGACTTCCCTCAGTTGAGGGAGTGACAGCTGGAAGGGCATGGAAAGAACAAGTAAGAGCAGAAAAATGTAGCTGGGAGAGGGAAATCAGAATGATTAGATCACTTTCACCAAGGTAACACCTAACCCGGAATCTAGCCCCAAGTCAGTTATATCACAGTGCTAAGTCCAGAAAAATAGCAAGTGTTATACTGAAGTGTTTACAATAGGTAACAAACAAACAAACTTTCCTACTTCCCTTAGCTTGCTAGGAAACTGGAGACCAAATGGAGACTATACAAAGAGCAGCCACTCAATAACCACAAGTTTGGATGAAGGACATGCTGCTGGTGGGGAATATATGGGACAATGTTGCAAGAAGTGAGTTTTCTTAGTCTAGATTAAAAGAAGGTCTGTTAGTTGTCCTGAAGTATCTAAAAAGTCACTACAAGAGGAGGGAAATAAACTATTCTTCATGTCAGCTTGCAGCATAATGAAAGGCAATAATGTTAAGCTGTAAGAGGCAAGGAACGTATAGGTTCATGGTATCTCCTCCCTGAATATTATGAAACTGTTAGAGAAAACCTCCTTGAGGAATGTCGCAGGCTAGTTTGTTCTGCCTTCAAACGAGGCGACAGAATAGGTGACCCCTCAACCTCTAACTCTAATCTCTACTCTTTTTTCATGTAAACAGGAAAAGGTAGAGCAGGTGTGGATTTACCTAACTTATCTCCACACTGTGAGATAAGTAAGAACAAATAAAAACTTCCATCAAAAATGTTACAAGCGCAAATCCAAGCATTCAAATGTTAGCAAGCATTACAATTCCTGTGTTGTCTTAAATTATCCCATGGTATGATCAATCAAAATCCTGTGATTACATCTGTGCTTATTATTGTTTCAAAGCACCCTGCCTCATGCCCTGAAGAGTGACTATTGCTTTCTTACATTATGTGCAGCCTCGTGCCCTACGACAGAAATGCATTTTGTTCAAATCCTGCTCTGAATACAAAGCTGTTCATTTCTGAACGGGCATTTCACCAGTGTTCACACCACCATCTCCTACTGCTTCCCATATATTAATAAATCCTTCTTCACAAAATCCTCCCAAGCTTAAATGAAGTAATCTCCCATAGAACTTCAACCCAGAATTTCAAACCTACCCACTAATTATGACTGCTTAGCTTAAAATATGTTAAGCTTGATACTGCACAGCCTGATTTTGCCTTTGACACTGAGACATTATATTTTCAAAACCTTATTCCAAATCACAGACAGTTGAACACAGTCAAAACTTCTGCATACCAAGGACGCAGGTGGCTCATGCTGGCTATTCATAGAATGTAAAATAAATACGCAGTAGTGTCTTGCAGAACATTTGGATAAAATAATTCACCAGCAACAGACAGGAATCCTTTCCTAAAATCTTGGACAAAATCCTAAGTAGAATTCAGGTTGCTTTCCCAAGAAAAAAATATTTACTCTTCATACAATCCCTACCTTCCTACCAGATGGAGATAACAAATGAGGAAAGCTTCATTAAGCCTGAGAGTTACTATGGTCTACAATGGGCAAGCCAGCTGTGGTAAGAGAAATGAAAGTCTGTGCATGTGTGTTTTATGTGTACGTCATACACAGACACACACACACTGCATAAGCAGCCTAACTTACACAGTTCTGCATAGTCTCAGCTGTGTTGGGTATGACCTGTAGGCATTCAAATCTTTCAAAATAAAGCTGCCAGTATAGTGAATGTTTAAACATGTGTTTAAGTGCCAATATTAAGGTGTCACATTTGAAAATGTTAGAATATACATCAATTTTTGAGATGCGAGCTGCATATACTGAAGTATGATGATACACTAAAATATTACTATTTTCAGAAAGCTGTCTACTTGACAAATAACTAAAGAGCAATTTAACAATAACAATACATAAAACCCAACCAAACAAAAAAATCCTTGAACTTGCAGAAGATGTAACACTTTCCCATCAGTAAACCATGTCAAACACTTGGGAATACAAACAAGAGCTTGGCTTGGTGTAGTCAACCAGTTTCTGTTCCAATTTAAATATTTTTGTTAGAGGTCTGATTTGCTGTTGAAGTCAGTGTAATCCCTGTTGGAAAAGCAGTTTGCTTATTCCCCTCTCCTTATGCTCAGACAAATGAGCCATGCCAGCAGAAAGTACCACGTAATATCATTCTGCTGGGTAAGATCATCCAAGAGCTGGTGCTGCACCATTTTTGTGTCTGAAGAAGTCTGTAAGCAAAATTGCACATTTGTAAAACTTACAAACCTGTGAGATGGTAAGTGGTTGTTTTTCAGCAAGTAAAAAAGGCAGCGAGTTTCAAATATCCTACTATTAATATAATGTTCTTATTTAAAATTTGTTAAATACAGAATCATAGAATCGTTTTGGTTGGAAAGGACCTTTAAGATCATCGAGTGTGACCGTTAACCTAACACAAAATCTCTGAGTATTTTGGTTTGGGGTTTGTAGATTTGCTGTCAAATCCTAATGAATTAAACTGATCTAAATCAAGCTGAAGCAGCGTCAATGAGACCACTTGTTTTCTTGATGGCCGCCTTCTAGACTTCTCTGTGCTAAAAGTTTGCGTCTTCAGTGAGCTAATTACTCATTTATTCAAGGTAAACATGTTTTCAAGTGCCAGTCTGGACACTGTCCAAACTCATAAATTGTGTAGCTTAGAAACGCTAAGCCTGAGGCCAACTGCAAACTTGGACCAAATTTTGTGTGTGTGTATATATGTGTTTGTGTGTCTGTTATCTCTGAAAATGAATTAACTAGCTCAAGCTAACTGGTAATGTGCAAACTTAAAGTAAAAAAAAAAAAATTTCCAGCAGTAGAGCATATTCATTTCGAAAACTGAAAAAGCAAGTGCTCCCCCACTTTCAGTTATTTTGCTCTGGTTTTCAATATAGTAAAGCAGCAATTGATTCTCCTTCCACGGTGTGTTAACATAGTCGTGTATTTCGATAGATAACTTTAGGCAACTTATTTAACAGCTACCTAACTGATCAAACAGGAGAAAGAGAAATTTTGTCAGTAACTTGGGAACACTCATCTTTAAAGAAAAGCTGCTCATCACCCCCAATGTCTTTAAACTTCTACCCAGCGCAGTAATTAGCCTTCTCGAGCACAACAGGAGAAAGCTGGTCATACTGCTTTATGGATGCAAACCTAAATATGACTTTTAAACTTACAATTCAAACGCAGTCTCTGTTAAAATCAAGGCAATTCTTAAAAGGCAAGGATGCAGCCTGGGGACAGGAACTTTTGCAGATGTTCCATTGTACATAGAATCATAGAATCACAGACTGGTTTGGGTTGGGAGGGACCTTAAAGATCATCGAGTTCCAACCCCCTGCCACGGGCAGGGACACCTTCCACTAGACCAGGTTGCTCCAAGCCCCATCCAACCTGGCCTTGAACACTGCCAGGGAGGGGGCAGCCACAACATTTTTTGGTTTGGTATCAAGATCCTTTTAAAACCCAGTTTTCAGTTTCATTTGCAGTAAATCCTACCACCTCTAAAAGAAAAGGATATAAAAAAAAAAAATAAATAAAAAAAAAATTTTGACCCTTTTTGCTTAAAAGCTCTCCAATCCCTTCAGGTAGAGAAACAAACCAAATCGTTACTTTTGTAATGTTTCAGCTGTACTTTTAAAATAGCAACACTGACATGTTAGTAAACACATTTATTCACATTTATTCTTCTAGCATCTCATTCTTTTACATTATAAGCTTATAGACACGTACACTTACACAGCCTCCCATACTGAGGAAGTGTAACACAAGGCCAGAATCTCCCAGCCAGACAGACATAGTCCTAAGGGGCCCTAATGACAGAGATTATAACTTTTACATGAGTCATAAGTAAAAGTCTCCTCAGCCTTGTAAATTTTTCCTGTATCTATCAAAGTCTCTGCTAATGAAAATGATTTTTTTCCTGTCCTTTCTTTAACAAGGAGAATAATAAACCACCTTTCTATTTAACTAGTCTTTATATAAAATAGTTATCGATTTTCTCAACCTTCTCTTTTCTAGATTAGATTACCACTGTTCCTGCAAGTTTTACACAGGACAATGTTTTTTTACAACCTCTGTTCCTTATTATTTTTATTTCCTTCAGCTTTGCTATATCTTCCACCAACAGGGGTCACATTTCAGCTGAGCTTTAGCAAGGCACCTTCACACTGCTGAGCATAGCAATGAGGGCACTGCCATGCAGGAAACCTCAGGAAAACAAAATTTGGGAAAACAATATGAAAAACTAACTATCCGTGTAAGCAGCCCCAAGAGAACAGCAGTTTCTATCAGGATGATATCATCGTACTGCTGCAGAATCAACTGAAGGGGTTTCAGCATTTTTGCGAGTTTGGGTGTTTCTGGTTAATCCAGAAGAGGAGCAATGTCAAACCCTGTGTATACACAGGTGGTGATTTATGGTCAGAGAGGAAGGAAATGAACGGCATGACAATAGCTTATTAGAAAACCTGTGGTTTACACAATTTGGTACTGCTACTATACAAAGACTGGTGTAAAAACAACACAAGAAATGCGTGGTCTTCACTAGAAAAAAAGATTTGGGGAACTTTATAACATAATATAGTATCTGTGTTAAACATATTATTTTTTTTTTTATTAATTTAATCTTGTTCAGTTTATAGAAAAAATTTCAAAGTCTCTCTCTCTAAATATATATACATACACACAGACACTACCTAAGTCCACGATAAGGTAAGTACAACTATAAAAAAAGATGGGTCCTAAACAGTTATTTTTTAAGCTATCTTTCTGTGCTTCCACTCATGCAGTGCTCTAATTCATATCAGAACCTGTCTTCAACATAAATGACCTTACAGAAGCTGGTTAGATAATAAGACAATCAGGTAATAAAAAAAAAGGAGAATTCAGATGGACATGAATATAATGTACATGCATTATAGAGCCTTAAACTCCCATTTATATTCTCATTCTGAAACAAAGTGGCCTCAATTCTCTCTACCTTAATTGCTTTCATCTTGAAGAAAATCATTGATAGGGTGATTTAAATCATGTAGCTTTTGCCTGCACATTAAAAAAAAAAAAGTACTTCAAGATTTCCATAGTAGGCAGAATAACATTCCCATTTTCCACCTCCTTCACAAATAACAAATTCTAATTCATAGATTCATAGTAATTCCAGTAAAAGATGAGCGTTTTGATCAGAAGCTTAATTAGCTAAAGACTGAAGGACAGGGATCTGAGGACAGGCATAAGAGTAACTACACTAATTACACAGAGACAGTTTAAAACAAAAGCGAGCGGACACGTGTTGCATCAGCTGTGAATTGCCCCAGGCAATCAAACTCACGGAGTTTTATTAGTGTTGTTGCTGTTCATGTGTTCAGCTTGCTCTGCCGAGATGGTTCATATGGTTAGTAACCAAAAGCACCAGGGACACCCCATCAACAAGCAGGTTTGGTGATGAAGACTCTCTAGTCTGGTGGCAGCTGAGTTCTCAGGCGGGTTCAGGAGAACCTGAGCCAAGTGAGGGAGGTGTGATGCTGCATTCATGGTCCTCTGGACCAACTAGCCGAAAGGCAACTTTTGTTAAGTGAAAAAACTTTTACTGACTTATAAGCTATATTATTTTTTGCAAATTTATTACAAACTACAGCTATTTTGTGATTTCATTTGTGTTTTTTAAAAAGCTCATCTATTGAAGCATCATATTTCCACTGATTTTTTTCCATACTGATTGATACTACTCTAATATTCTTCCTATTAGTAGCAACATAGCTATGAAATCCATTACCAGGCACATGCTGCAGAAGAAAAAAGCTTACTTAAGTTCATGTTGCAACGGATGTTTCATCAGTATTACATTAGTTAGCTTTTTATTCTCTGAACAGTATTACTGATTATTAAATACCTTCTCTCAGAACATCAGTAAGCAATTCTAATGGCACTGCCAGAGTCCATACTGCCAACTCTTTCACCAAATTTTATGATGACTGGAAAAAAATATTCTTTATCACTCACAGATTTTCATTGCTATTAGCTCCTTTTTTTTTCCTTGGGTACTCAGTACAGGAGATCTTCAAATAGATACAAAAGACTGGATGTTAGTTTATTACTAAATATTAATTTCAGTAATATTTGATTACTAAAAAGGTATGCACAATAGCAAATGCAATCACGTAATTACTTGAAAACATGCGTGTACCAAACCTGTTCAAGCTTATTGTTTTTATTTTCTTGATTACAGTAGTCACTTTGATGCAACTCTATAACCCGATGTTGTTAATGAGTTCCCTTTTAATGCAGTTACGTAATGTGCTTAATATTTTGATTCCTTCAGTTTTGTCTGTAACTGTGAATACATCTCAGCTGTGTTAGCTGACCTTGACACACAAGCTCGTATCTTTCTATGTTCATAAATCCTTTTTTTTTTTAGGTTATTGAAGAAAAAACATTATTTCTTCTATTTTCTGTTTGCACACGCATGCAAACTCATGTCATGTTAGTCTGGGAAAGAGAGCAGATGAAGCTCCTTCTTGTTTAAGAAGCTCCTTCTTGTTACCCCAAGCTCCTTCTTGTTTAAGAGCAGCAGCAGCAGCAGCAGCAGCAGGGTTTCCTAGGGAGCACATCTGTACTGCTGCACAAGAAACCAAGTGTCAAAGGAGCTCAGGTCCAGGGGGAAATGTAAACGTGACAGAGTTTTATGGCTCAGTTTAGTTAGCAATAATTAAACTCAAAACATGGAATAGCACAGAACTGGAAGCAGTCTTCTGAAAACCTGAGCGCAGACAAAAAACCCTTTTTTTTCCTGAATGTTTAGCAAGCATTGGAGCTAAATAGGTGGAAATTAAAGAAAACATAATTTTAAAAGATTTTTTTTTTTGTCTGAGTAAGTATCTTTTCTCCTCTCAGCTTTTTTTGGCTCCACTATTATAGCATTTCCAACTGTTCACAGCCTGAAAGAGGTTGTGGAGGTGGAGGATGAGCAATAAAAATCTGAATTCTTAATGAAAACTTTCATATTATCATTAGTCATTATAAAGTTTTTTGGGTTTTTTGTTGTTTCTTTTTATGAAGAGGATTCTTTTTCAGGTCACCTTTAAAACTTTCTAGAAGTTAGTGTGTCTTATATGTATCTTAGCTCTTTGAAACTGCTTTGTGACAAGAAAAGGAACTGAGCTATTTTAATAATGGCATGTTATTAAAATACTAATGATTTTGCTGTTTAAAAGTGAGCTTTAATGATTATAACACTCCTCTTTGATCAGCAGAAAATGGTGACTAATCTAAGAGGGAAAAAAAAAGTTTTAAGACTGAAAGATCTCTCCCAAGCTTTGTGGCTGCTATAAAAGCTCAGACACAAGAAAGTAAAAAAGAGAATAAAAAAGGCAGCAGACGGTAAGTGTAGATGTTTTATTTTTATCCTGAAAGACTCCCCTGTCTAAATAAGAACGAAGCAAATAAAGAAAAATGGATACTGGTTTGACCTCCCCTGCTTTTGAATTTCTTCCTCCCCTGTAAGAAACTTGATGTCCCCATTGATAACAAATTCCTCGACTTTCTCTCCCTATTCCTTGTCGGAGAAATCACTCAAAATCCAATTGCCATTTATTGCACTGTCAGGGCATTCTGCCAGGTCAGGCTGAAGACTCTTCCTTTCTCTCTGCCTACCCGAGCAACCCTTCAGGCATCACACCATCTCCAGCTACTGTCTAAGAGCAGGTGAGAAGCAAAGGGCCATGCCTCTCCCCAGCCCGGGCACGGGGACCCCCTTCACCAGGCAGGCTGAATGGGAGGGGAAAAAAAAAAAAAAAGAAAAAGAAAAATAATATTCTGTTGGCCTCTTAAGGGTTATTTTCCACCCTCTGGTGTGGCTTTTCCATACCCCAGGCGCTATGTCCTGTGCATAGCTCTCTAGCAAGGAAAACTTTTGATTCAACGGTGTGTAAAACTTTTCCCATTCCCTTGTTTTTTTAGTGTGAACTGCTCAGTAGACCTTACGTTACATTTCAGTCTGTCCAATAAATGCAAACACCCCGGGAGGATAATCATGCACAGCTTGATTAAGGACAAGGATATGTGCAACAGCAGCTAATCGCTCTGGACTATGACAGGGTTCACATGACCAACCTCCAACTCTTTCTTCTTCTGCCTACCAGAATTATTTCAGAAGTGGAACACATTTACAAGTAAAGAGAAAAACTTTACAAGGCAGAAACAACTGTTTCTTGGGATTTTCTCTCAAATACAGTATTTTAAGGATGTTGCTCAACTCTGTCCTTATACAGAAGGCTGCGTTTCACAGTGCCATCTTACCCCTTGCTTTCTCCTATTTTCTGAAACTTTAGACTGAAGCAAATTTCCCAACTGTTTCAAGAACTTCATTATGTATTCATGATTATTATTATTATTTTTGATACTGCGGCTTTGATTTTAGCCACAGAAAAATCAGTGCTTAGAATCCTTAGAATCAAAGAGGAAGCTAATGGAATAATATTTTTTTAATTTTTTCCTCAGAACAAGTTTCTGAGATGAGGAAGGGGGAAAGTTAAGCTATTAATTCTTCCCTTGTTTCCCTTGTTCACCTTTGTGTATCAGAAAGGTATCAACTGATCCCTATTACACACTTAAATGGAACAGAATAATTTTTTTCTTGCTGTTGTGCAGTTGGGTTTTTTTTCCTGACTTATTAACATTACCAAGAAACGGTACATAACACCATAACACATTAATAGATGCTGTTCTTCTAACATCATCATATCACAATCTCTTCCTGTATGCACTTACAAATGTTGTGTGAAAGAAATAAGCAGAGCTTGCGTTTTTTTTTATTCCTACAACATAGCAGAAGGAAAAGCCGATTAAAAGATTTATTCAAATATTTACATGACACACACTGTTGCAGTATTAAAGTGTGAGCTTGCTCCTTTTACAAATCTCTTTAGCAGTCTTTTCTCCCCATTGTCACTAATACAACATTCAAATGGTAGTTACAAGCTCCCATCGCAATGAGTTCAGCCTCTAACTGGGCATCCTCTCCAATTCTTCTCTCCTCCTCCTCTTCTCCCCCTCCACTACGCCTTGCCTTAATGGTGATTCATGTAGGAGGCGTCTAAACCCATTTCCTCACTCCCAGTTACTTCTCTACACTCTGCTCCGTGCGTCCTCCCACACGCCAGTTTGCTCTGCGCATCCTCTTTGTAATCTCACCCTATGCACCCTTTCTCTACACATCTCCTTATGTTTGGAACAGTTTTGTAAGTGGGTGCTACATCAACACCCTCTGCATTTCAAACGCTCTCCTTAAAATTCATCTTTTTGCATAAGTCTATGAAATACAGTAGAAAATGATGATCAGCATCCCAAATAGCATCAGAGCCATCG
The DNA here is from genome assembly GCF_013368605.1 of Nyctibius grandis. NCBI lineage: Eukaryota > Metazoa > Chordata > Aves > Nyctibiiformes > Nyctibiidae > Nyctibius > Nyctibius grandis. Next base: position 38,425,529 of record NC_090666.1, read on the forward strand.
TTACAAGTCACACATTACTGGAACCAGGGGCAGCCCTGAGCCAACAGCCCTGTCTGCTGTTCCTGCCTTTCCCCATTCGCTGGCATTCCCAAAGAAATTGGAAAATGGGTCTGAGGAGAAATTAAGTAGCTCTGATACATATATATATATATATATATTACTCCATGTATAGTAGCTGTCTAAGCAGTACAATCTGGAGAGAACATTTCAAGTGCCCTTCTTGGGAGGGAACTGCAGTATGTCCCTACTCCAATGCATTTTTATTTTCTCAAGTGTCGCTGTATGTTCTCCATTGCCAGTGTGGTGCAAAGGAAGGCAACAATTTACTTTGAACGCTGGAGGTAATTAAGTATACATATTTACAGTATAAATATGTAGATGTACACAGTTTGCAGTGCATTCTACAATATTAATTCCTAATGTTCCTGAATGCATCCAAATGCCAGATAACTTAAACAACATGCATGCTATTAATTATTAAATACAAGGGGATGCAGAGACATTAAAAAAGAAAATGCTTTGTCTACAGACATTTAGCTGGTCGGTGGCAGAGCTGGGAGAGAACCTAAATCTGATCTATCTGCTTGTGAGTTTTAAATGTATTACCTTCCCCATCACATATGTATGGTGATCAAAGTCTCATGAATATGCAAGCTGATTGCCAAACTAGCTGGAATCCTTTTAAAAGTCATTCCCTACGAGTACAGTAGAGCTACACTGAAGACCATAGCTAGAGATAAAATCATTCTAACTCAGTTCACATTTGTTTCGTGTGACAGTCATCAGCACCATCATCAATTTTACACCAATTTCAAGGACCAGTAAGAGCAATAGCTTCTGTTTCTTGACCACTGAGGAAAAGAAGTCCCCTATTAAAATTTATCAGAACTATGAACTGCAGACCTAAGGAGCCAAACATCTTACTTCAAAAGCGTTTGATAGATAATATATTATTGCAAAACAATTTATTCTCCCTCTCTGTTTCTGATTGCCACTTTTATTTCCCACTAGCATTGTTCTAGCTTCTTCTCCAATATATGCCTCACTGACAAGTCTGGGCTCTGAAGAGCTCACGGTGATCAGCAGAGACACAGCCGTTCCCTCTGGTAATGACCTCCTTCACACAGGTTCGCTACTTATGCTGTGCTACACTTAACTGAAAATTAGTTGATATAGCGGATGAGTGTTAGTACGGCAAAACCTCTAGCTAGGTAAATTATTACTTCGTTGTTTGGGGTGAGGGCGGTTGATTTTTTTCCTGAATCTTTTAGGTGGGCTTCCATCAGACATAGAATGGAGTAACCAAAAAATGAAACACAGTTCAGATTGATAAAAGTGCTGAAATCCTAAACCAAAGTAACATGTTTATATTAGAAACAACAAATGTGCTTGTTCAAGAGGTTTTTGAATAGCAGAATCTTTCTTCACTCAATTTAAAGTTCAGTCTTAGAAGAATAATAAAAGTTCTTTCATTGTATGATACGAAATAAGCTTAGTAGCTCAAGTTCCATTGTAAGCTCATAGAAGAATATATAACACCATCACCACTAAACATCCAACAAAACTCGTAGGCAGAGAGATGTAGAATTAATCTCACTCACAATGTATTCTTGAGTTCAGCGAGGGGAACCATTCGGAATTAAGAAATTTTCCACCAGTGCTTTAGTTGCTCTACTGAGAAATGCAGAATCTCTGGTTCACAAAACAACTAAATGCATAACAGCACAGACGTGAACATGTAAGAATAGCAGGGCTTGACCCTGTGCTACTACAGGAAGTTTATCATAGGCATAAAGCCTTGCGATCATGCTCTGAATTCCTCAGCATAGGAAAAGGTCTCCTCTGGGCGAGTGTACCTTCAGCTTGTAGAACGCTGGGGACAATGAACACACCATGATAGCAATACATCTTACAGGAGCAAGTCCCTTAAAATGTAATTGCATGTAATACCTTAATATGTAATTCTTACAGGAGGTAAAACCTCCCAGACAGCCAGGGCTTCATATTTAAATACAAAAAAAACCCCAAAAATGTGATTTATAATCGTATGCTTACAGTGTATAAACATAACTGCCTTAAGAAGCTATTGCACACACACTTATGCAACTCACTCATTCAGTGCTCAGCTTGCAACATTTTCTTAGTATGGATGTCTCTGTATTTCTTTAAATAAAATAAAACCATCAAGTTACGTAGGCAGCAATACTATGCTAATACTTCAACACAGAAATATGTCTCAACTACTATCAGCATGAAAAGAGTAAAAAGAAAGCAAAAAAGACAAAAAAAAAAAAAAGGAACAAAACATTTTTAAGTAGCCAGAATGCTTTTTGACTATCTGTTTGCATCCTGTACCAAAACCCAGTCACAAACAAGCAAAACTACTATATAAGTTGGGGCTTATCAGTTAAAATGTATGTTAGATATCCAATTAACAGAACAACGTACGTCAGATAATTAATAAAACTGCCAATAAAAACAGTAAAGAAAGAACTGCTGAAATGCAAAACATGTATTCTGAGAGAATTTTCAACCCAGTGTTTCCACCATGAAATACACTGGTATTGCTATATGAAGAATCACGCTGTGACATATCATCGTTACTTCTGGTCTTTCCTACAGCCCAGCACTTGCAGCTACACTAAACCAGACACTATTACTCTCGTATATGGCACTGAAAAAGGCAACTACCTGAGTAAGAATGGTTTGTAGCCACCAGATAACAAATGAAGGAAAAACAGCCTTTTTCCGTTCCACCCCTCCTCACAGAACCAAAGGGTTGAATACAATTCTCACATCCCTGACAGATAAGATTAGCTAATGACAAGCTTTGGATTCATCTACTAAATCCAGCACAGAATATACAAGCAAACGTATAGAAAAAAGGCTGCTCTTGGCAAATTTGAAACCTTCTCAAGTTCTTTCAGATCAGAACTTGCAGAAAATCAATTTATACATGAATTTTTATTTTTCTTTTAAAACAACTCTGCAGTCAGATCAAGTCAAGCTTACCATCTGCTGCAGATAGAAATACAGCTATATTCAAGGATTACATTATAAAACTTCTTTGTAAACTTTACATGCAAGCTGTTCCTGTCAGAATTAAAGTCATTGTCATAATGCATCTTAATACTCAATCAGGCTTTAAATAAAGAGTGACAAAAGTCCACATATGGATGACAAGCTGTTCTACAGTAAATATTTTTGTATTTATTGAGAAGGGGCTTATAGCAGTTCAGGACATATTCCACCAGGCATTTCAGTCTAAACTACTTGCAGACTAATAAAACCAAGATAAAATCCCTGTTCTAAAATCCTCACCAAAATTTAGTTTTTAAATTAACTTGATCCTATTCCTATTAAGTTATGCTTTTACTTCATCATTCGCTTGAAAATTTTTCCCAGCTGGTGGCTTTTAAAGAATGGAAGACATTTAGTACCCTGTATTTTAAACAAGCCTTTATTCCCAAGTGACACTGAATGCATCTATAGAAGAGAAAAAGCAAATACAATGTAATTTTACCATTACAGCTGACCCTCTAAAGTGGAGTGAAAATTCTTCCACTTCTTTATGTAATTAAACTTGTTGAAGCCATTCCCAGTATTCCTGCAACTGAGGGGATACAGTACAAAAAAACCCCTCAAAAGCTCCTTTTTCACATACTACAGTTTGAAACACAATTTACAGAAAAACAGAGGGAAAAGAAAATCTTGTGACAAGTCGGGATAGAATTGTTTTTTCATTTCTAATTCCATTTTGAGAAGTTATGAGGCACACGTTGCAATTACTATAGTTAACTACTTGCTACAAGTTCCTAACACATTACTGTTTTGTTACAGCAACTATGCAAATAACTCAATACAGCAATGAAAAAATATTTTTTTAAAACACCTGAGTGAAACAGATATACCACATGCAGTCACAAACAAGCACACATCATCTAAAATGAACATTTCCTAATGCAAATAAATTATCTTACCCTGAAGTTGGATCAACAGCTATGGCCTTAGGGTTATTAAGATCCAGCTCGATGAGGGTGATGCACACTGATCCATTTTGGTTGCAAACAAAGATCCGGTCACTGACGTGATCCACGAAGTAAAAATTTCCGGTGATCCAGTCGATTGCTATTTGCTGTACATCTGCCAAAAAAAAAGAGAGGAAAAAAAGCTCAGAAGTGCAATTGCAATACAAATAACTGAACTCCTGGCCGCTTCACCAAGCAGATGCTCTACTCAGTTCAAGAGCTCAAGCTGTTTTTACATGTATTATATGGTGTATTAAGGAATTCAACTCTCAACACAGAAGCATTGGTTGGAGAGTACGTTTCCTTTTTAAGTACAAAAGTCTGATCGTAACTTCAAGGGCATGAAAGTTCCACATTTGTTTGTAGTTCTCTTAAATATTTAAATTTTGTCATTGTGAAATTTTTTATGGTATATTCAGAAGCAACATCACTGAATGATGGTGCCTCTGTGAAACAGGGGTCCGAAACGGGGCTGTGGATGGCTGACGGTCACAGATCGCAGTGGGAAGGCAGCCCCTGGAGCCACTCGAGTTCTGAAGTTAGTGCTCCAGAATCCTTGTTACACCACGGGGATGCTACACTGATAATGCTTATAAGAGTGTATCAGATCTCTTTAAAGGGGACTAAAACCAGGTAATAAATACCTCACAGAAATTTAAAAAAACCTGTGTGTAGATATGTATGTCTAAAACCACTATATGGAATAGCAGACGTGTGTGCATGCATTCATTTTCATTTAAGTTACTTTTTTTTTGTAGTTCTGGCAAATCTGGATGCTGCCAGATTTCTGATTCAACTGCCACAACAAGTAGCATCAAAGTAACTGCGTGATAGTTATACAGAGAAGTTTCTTAACAACGATGATGGGAGTTTTCCTTCTTGGGACGCTAAGGTAGCTTCACAGCTACCTAACACAAGTGTCTTAAAATAGTCAGTTCTTTTTCTTATGTGATCCTGGAACCACTTTTGTAGATGTCTTCTAAATCCTGCATTTTTCTTATAAGTCACCCTACCTGTCCATGCATAGTCTTACAATAAGCAAAAGTATAAAGAAGCGCAAAGAACGTAACTTTAACTAAGATTTCTTTACTTCCCGTTCTCTTTGACAGTACTGTATTGGTATCACCCCGTAAGATTGAATTATTCTTAAATGAATAACCCAATAACAATATTTCCTGTTAAATATTTTCAATGTTAAATATTAAAGATTTTTTAGTTTAAAAATGTATATTCATTATATTACAATGGGTTCAAAGTACTGCTAACATAAGTTGCAATTCTTTCATGATGACAGAAGCCAGATGTAGTAAAATATCATTTCACATAGTAGCTTTTTTTTTTTTGTTAATTTCAGTTTCCTCCATTTCTATCATCCTTCACAAGTCGGATTTTTAGGAGTTTTTTCCCCACTCCAACAAGAACCTGTTGCTACCATCACATACATGCTGCACTGGAGAATATAAAGTAAACTTGATTCAGAAAGAAATTGTAGTCATTCATTTTTTGACAATAACTGAGGGCTTATGCATCATGCATTAGCTAAATACTTAAAATAGACATTGAGACTCATGTGTTGTCCTTCAAAGTGTAGGTAACATAAACAAGATTTACTCAATAAAATATCAGGAATAGCTACCAGTTGTATTCCATCTCGGCCATCCCATTACACAGTTCACTGCTGTCTCTTCTATCTCAGGTTTCTCCCCTTCCGCTATTCATTTTCCATTTAATTCAAAGTGAATATTATGCCTCTTCCCTCCTGATAGCTCCTATTACAAAGATATGCTGAGCCAGAATAAAGAAATGCTCCATTTAGTCCAGTATCCACCCTCCAGAGGAGGCCAATGTCAGGTGCACTATGAAGCACATGTGAGCACTAATGTATTTTAGACAATAGGGAGGAAAAGGATTTTTTTTCCTTGTCCAAACAAAAGCTAGGACATGGTTTAAAACACATCAGAAAAACTCTGTCCCTCTGGAAATCAGTTTAAGCATTTTCAACGTGTCTGCTTTCCATTTTCAGAAGTTGGATTCATGGAATTAAAGGTTTATGGCTCACCGATTCAATGAGACTTTTGAAAATCGAAGATAGGCTTCCATGTAACAGAAGCAATTCTGAAAATGTTATTTATAAAGACTGAAAGTTACAAAAGGGATTAAATTTTAAATATTTGTAGAAATAAAACTAGTAATTAAATTCCTGCAATGAGAGCTCTAGAAGACTGCTATACATTGGGAAGTGGATGAAAAGGAACAAGCTTAAATAGCAGCCTGCTGGAGAAGGGTACTGTTTTCTTCTTACAAGTGTGGGAAAAGTGCCTATTTTTACATAAATGCAATATATACCTGAAAGGCATGACATATATAGATTATTAGATCTGTTAATAATACTCACATTTATAAAATACTGGCTATATGTTTTCCTTATTTATTAACATATCACAAGAAATGGCACTAAACAGGTATTTTATATGGACAACAAGGATAATAAATTGTAAGTCATACTAGGCATAACCATTTGCATCAAATAGTTAGAACTCAGGTTGCTCAGCAATCCAGGAAAGTGAGACATCCAGAAGCAACTTCATGTCATAACCTTTGTGTCAAAGACTTCAAAAAGCATTGGTAGCTCTTCACACCTATTCACCTGATTTCCCTTCCCCAGCAGGTTGTCTTTGGGAAGGGCACGGAGGTACCAGCTATTTGAGAGACCCAGGCTCATTACAAGTGCATTCCTTGTGAAGCTGTTCATTACAAAACATGCTAGGCTTGAAGATTTTATCACACAATTTCCAGAAAAAGAGGCACATTAATTCACGTTTTTCGTCAGAAGTCTACTGCATGAAATGGGGGAGAGATCTCCCATGCAAAGAACACTTCTCTCAAAAATAGACCTTCTCATGCAGTACCTCACTGTAATCTAGTAATTAACCTGGACACTCAATGCACAGTAGCAATTGCATTTAACAGTTACAAACACATTGTGTAGTGTAGATACCAGTGATCTGGTTTGAGTTTTGTCTTCTTTTGTTCCATGTGCTTTGCAGTGAATTGGACACATCCGTTTCTCTCAAGAGAAGAAGGTTATAAAGAATTGTCCAAGTTCATTCCCCCATAAAATTATATTCTACGTGAAAAATCCACTTAGCTAGCAGGTAACAGTGTTTATGAATCAAACTTTTAATCTCTCTGGCTTCGCTAGCAGCTATGCATTAAGCTACTTTGAATGGCTTTGCAGTTATCACCCAAGTTGAATGCACTGTATACCATAGAGATAAGGTTTTGGTTGCGCTGGGGACTTTTAAAATACATATAACTTCTTGTACTCAAGAAGTTACTGAATTCATTTCAGGCCTATTTCTGTATTCATATATTAAAACCCAATATGTACAGATGTCTAGTCCACTCTCATCTTTAAAGTAATTACTCTTTTTTTTTCTTTCATTCACACAGTCTCTAAAGAGAAATGCCTCCCCCTGAAAACACACATACTTGTTCTGAGAAATCTTGTATATATTTTTGAGGATTTTTCCTATATTAATAACAGTTTCCTTGGAGCATTTCTGCGAAATTTCATCATCCTTCCTTTATTACTTTCTAAAAACTAGGATTTCCTCTTACGGACTTCATAAAGAATAGTTAAGAAATCATATAGTCTAAATTCTAGTAGACCATGGGCACTAGCAAAAGTGTGGTTAGAAGTAAAATTTTCTATTTTTTTAAACACACAAATATTATTATAACTTTAGAGGAAATAGCAATTTCATATGAAGGTGGCTACATTTTCAAAGGGTACTGAAAATATATGTCTTATGGCCAAAATATAGTCTATGAAAATTAGAGTGATATTGAATGACTGTCTTCTTTCACTTTGATTTTCAAACATGTATCTTGTACTGTATGCATTACATTTATTTCAATTTCAAACCAAGACTTGGACAAGAAGGCTTCAGTTAACAGAAGACAGGGAGAAGCAGCACCATATTCTTGTATTTATACTACTGTTGTAATCGAGGATTCAGCACACGTGCTGCCTATTAAAATCAATATTATGTTAACAGACTTCATTTTTTCAAGATGTGGAAGAAAGACTAGAAAGAGAAATATTAGCAAGCTTTCTCCACTTATACACTTCAGTAAGAGCATCCCTTGTTTTTAATGTGAGAAATGATCTAAGCTAACTACTCGGTGGAACTCAAAGTAGTTGGAGTTAGAGACTTTTAGAAACTTCTGAGTGAACTGGGGAATGATTTTTGATGAAATATAATTAAAATTAAAAATGCTCAGTGCACTCTCCATATGCTTCTGCTTAATAATGGAAGAGATAGACAACGTCTCTCTATTTTAAGGGAAAGAACTTAGCTTCTACTGCCTCATATACTTAAAATTTTCCTTGCTCTGACCATGACTGCAATGAGGACTGCCTAAGGAACTTGGAAATCTACTCAAGCCTCAAGGAGTAACAATTTCATTGACAGTTACTATAGGAAATTAGAACCAGGATTCGTTCTTTCTCTTTGGGCATGGCTTTGGACACTCTTAAAATGAAAAAAAAAAAAATATATATATACATATAAATTGAGTTTTGGTTTCTTGCTTGCATTTTCTCAAAAGTAATGTAAATATTTGCAAATGATTAAAAACATTCTTTATTTTTGTCACATTTTTTTTCCTTTTGTAGAACTTGATCTTAAAGAATTATTTTGATTTACCCAAAAAGCTGAAAAAAAAAAGGTACTAATTTTTCTTCCATAACCCGTATACATCTCTTCTGAATCAATGTAACATCCAAACTTCCACACAGGAATTTCAAGCTGTATTCTGGGCTTGCTTGGGGGAGATGAGAGAAGGGGAAGTGGTTTAACAAGTGGTGGTTGTATCTTCAATACAAGAGCCTGGGTGGGCAGGTGTCACGGTTTAAAGCTGGGCCAGCTATTAAACCTGTGGCAGACGCTCTCTGTTAACCTTCCCCCCCCACCCGAAGGGAAAGGGAAAAGGGAGAGAGACTTACGGGTTGGAAAGTTATAACAGTTTTAATAAACTATAATAATGAAAAAGAGTATAATAATAATAATAGAAATAATCAAATATATACAAATATATATACAAAACCAGGATCGAGCTCCCCCGATGTTGGCCACGTCACCACCGGCACTGCAGGGCAGGCTCCGGGAAGGCCCAGGCTGGGCCCAGCGATGGTCGAGAGCTGGATTCAGGGATGCCCGGATCGGGATCGGGGGCAGCAGGAAAATGGACAGAGTCCTGCTTGGACACCGGCCATAGCAGAAGGGGGCGAGACCCTCGTGATCCCCCTGCTTTATACTGAGAATGACGTGTATGGGATGGAATACCCTCGTTGGTCAATTTTGGGTCACCTGCCCTGTCCGCTCCTCCCTGCAGCTGCAACCCCCCTTCGACTCTTCACTCGTAACCAGTGAGGAATTTAGCAGTGACCTTGGTTTCTCTAAGACTAAGTACAGCAAGAGCCTTTCTGCATAACATCCCTACCGGTGCCTCAGTGATAACTACAAACTTCGAGCGTTATCAGTCCTAGAAGCAGAGACTGTCTGCAAAACATGCAGGTAGTTTCAGAAAATGCAGTTACTTAGAAGAGACTTAGCTGAAAGTAAAAATCACTGAAAGGAAAATTGGCCTGGTTTAGGCCGAACCAGGACAGCAGGTACCCTGACTCCCCATGAACACAGCCTTGAAACTACCGTTGCAGGAGGGAAGTGTTTGCTACTCCTGCTGCACCAAAACATCAAGCGTTTATTTTATAGAAATCTTTCCACTGGAAAGAGCAGCTCAGCGTTGTCACAGGTAGTCAGGTCTGCTAAGAGTCACTTGTTTAATTTATTCTATTATATAAGCAGGGTAGTTCTGAGGATTGTGCAACAGTTGTTTGGATGGTTGGCCATATGCTAGGGGAATAAACGCTTCGGAGAAGTAAGAGAGGATCGCTGTAATAAAACTTTCAGGAGCTTAACATTTCCGTAATGAGCATCCTAACACATGGAAGATGTCAGTATAGTCCCCAGTGGTAGTGCAATATAGGACTGCTCAAGTGCCCCATGCCAGGGAGAGTCACCTTCTGGTCCCTCTTTCCCCAAAGGCCTGGACAACAGCTCTGCAGATCTCCTGGGCATGTTCACACCCGCTTACTCTACAACCTGTTATGTCAGTAACTGTTTGCCTCTGGGGCTTGCTTTCATAAACCAGCCCGGAGTAAATAAGAGTTTGCTTCACTGTATTTTGGCTAAGGAAGCATCTCCTGCTTCCTGCTGAGTCAAAAGAGGTGAGACAAAAATAAAAGCAAAAATAAAAGATTAATCTGGAAGCCAAAACCATGAAAATGAGGTAACATAAAAAATAAGTAAACATGGGACAACATATTTGAGATATTTTGCCTTTCCCTATGTTTTCTCAATCTTCAGAGTGTATTTTTTTCCACATACATGCATTTTACTTCTCCATGACTAGAAAACTGCTTTAATCTTTTGACTGAAAGCTGAGATTTTAGCAGGTGAGGCTCTGTGAATTGTGGAAGGTAGGTAAATGATAAAAGTGCCAGGCACGGACAGGCCTGTTTAGTTTACTATTTATCTAGAAGAAAAAAAAAAAAAAAAAAAAAAAAAAAAAGATAAAATTAAGTATTTGCAAAGGAACCAACAGATTTTATTCCAAAGAACAAGAGCAAGCAGCTTGGCAATAGGCTTTTTGCCTCCATTTGAGTAAAAAGACAAGTTTTGAATAGCAAGACAAATAGTAGCAAGCCTTTCTTTTTCTAAAATAGCCAGTAATGGTGAGACCAGGTAAATAGTAGTTAAAACACACTTAAATGACAGGCTGTGAACTCTTGCAGAAGCACTGCCTTTGCTGTGCCTCTCTTTTGAGAGTAATGTTCCTAATTAGCAGCCCAGACAACCTTATACTGACACTGTGGCTTGGGAAAGTTAAGCTGGCGTAGATTTTTCTGTGCCCCTTCTACTGACAGCAATTTGCCGTAATTATGTCTGCAATGCCATTTCCAAAATATGATTTTTATTAAAAATATCGCTATTCAATAAGTTAGACACACTGGTGTCTAAACTTTTAACAGCCATGCCCTGAGTGATTGTTGCATATGTTTAAAAATGAAAAATCAAATGAAAAATATTCATCTCTCTTTTCCAAATGACTCATCCTCAAATATCTAATTCCTTTGAATTAAATCAGCCTTCTCAGATACTGTTTGTAAAGAGTATAATGCAAAACCTAAAACATACTAAATTTAAATAAGCACTTTAAAGCTTCCAGACTTCAAGTTCCTCAAAAGAAATGAAAGCTTTTCCTCTTGTTTGTTGAGCAACATAATTTAAATTTCAATAAATTGGGTTACTGTCGAAAATACAGTTAGTATTCTTCCAACCCTACAGGATATTAGAAGATACTGCTTTAAAAACCTATAAATGTGAACATTTAGACAATGGCAGTTTTCCCAAGCCGAAGAGTTTTCAAAAATATGAGCTTAATCTAATTATTATGAATACTTAATGATATCCTGATAGCTCACGAAGACACCTAGTCTCTCAGAGGCAGTCTATCCAGTCACTCAGAGATTCAAACATTCAGCTTCCAACTAGGTACAGAAGATAACACATTTAGGCACTTATTCTGTATGGGCATTTCTCCTTCTGTTTAAAATCAGATTTTTATCCTTCTCCACTTATCAAGAAGAGAAGATCCAACACCTGAAACTTCACACGATTTAGGAGTTTCTAAAATGAGCAGTTCCATACCTTTCAAAGGACTCCACAAAGACCATGACCCAGTCTGGCCTACAAGATCCCTGTCAGTCCTCACCTCTATGAATTAGTATCTGAGCACTGATGGTAAGATATGGTCATAGAAGCCAGTTTGGGGGCCTCTTAAGCAGTACAGCAGAAAGCTATATAAGTTTTCTCCTCAGCTGAAAATACAGTCTTGGCTCACCTCGTGGCCTTGTTCTACCTACACCTTGCCTTGCAATAGTCCTGTTGTACACTTCTATTTCTACAGAAGCCAGACATTTTCAGGTTTGTTATGGCTTAGTTTCTTAGGCTGCTATGAGGCATGTTGCTACAGATGGAAGTCAGGCAACGGAGAGTTATTAAGACCGACATGCTATATAGTACATTGGTTGAGGTTGAACATTGAGTAGGTACTGAGGGAGAAATGCAGGTTTAACGATAAACTTCTTCCTCCCACTGGGAACCCAGGGATCTACAGAACAATAACAACAAAAAATCACATCTTCCTCTTCTAACAAATCCCTCTGTTTACAGAGCATTCAGAGGAAATGTAATGATGGTGGACCCCAGTTATGCTCGGGTCTGTGCCTCTGCCAGGAATTTTAAAGCAAGGTAGCAAAGTCTAGTCCTAAATTTTTTTAGCATATTTCTTCTTTTACTAGTGTTACAGAATGATTCTACCACACAATGCATCAAGTTTCTGGAACAAGTAAAATGAGTGAAATTTTCTGTTACTGGGTCTTGACTCACAGAGTTGGCTGTGATGCCAACAGATTAAACGAGCAAGGAAAAAGTGTGAAACAATGGAATAAGTGCCTTATGAATGGCCCTATCTTTTAATCCTGAGTATTATGATTTTTATAAGGAATTAATTTTCTGACATCAATCTCATGTCAGAAACAAGTAAGAATAGTTGAAAGCCATAATGTTTCTGATTTCTGCATTACTGAGTTTCAAACACATTGCCCAGTGATTGTAAACGTGTAATGGGGTCCCAGTAGCCTGCATACATGCTGAGCAATAAAGACAGATTTATAGAGGTACATAGCTATAACAGCATCTTTTTTTTTTTAACTGCACATTCAAAAGCTTCTTATAAATCTGCTGAGACTGTACATCAAACCCAGTTATTTACTTCAACGTAGTTAAGTCATCCACTGTTAAAATTAAAGCATAATTCAGCCGCAATAGGCATCCCATCAAGCATGTGGACTATGAGAACTGCTGCGGGGAAGATGACGTGGCTACATCAGGCTGTATCACTTGCCTTGTTTAACCACCTTCCATCACAGGCGAAAGTCTGCTACCTGCCACCCTCCCAGGACTGCCTGCCACACGTATTATGAACTTCATAAACCATTGTCACACAAAAATAAGGTCACCTAAATATTTTCCCATAAAGACGCTAAGCAGTAGATTATTACAATTTTAAAGATACATCAATAAAATATGAAGTTACTTTTGCAATATAAAGTATTTAAGGGAAATGACTTCCAGAGAAAGTTTGAACAGCTTAATACCAGAGGTAGGCAATGGTGCTTTAAGGAACGCTTTTGGGGGGATAATGTAGAAGTAAATTATCTTCGTCAGCTCTTAAAGAAAGGCTTAGGGAACAAAGGAAACTCAAATTGAACCTTTTTTGCAGATGTTAACATTTGTCAGACAGCACTGGTTCAAGGTTCTGCAGCATGCTGTAGTTTCTTGCAGATAAAACACAGGTCATAATTTTGTAGGATAATTTCAGTTTGAGCCCACTATAATTGCTATCAGCAATATATGGTCTAGACAATATGAATGTGCAGTACATGACATGACCTAGTGCTATAAATCAATGTTTCTTTTCCCCAAAGGGCATTATTACATTCAATTTTAATCAGAAGGTAGTACTGACCATGGAGTATTTAATTCTGATCTAAAGATATATTCATATTGGGCACAAAAGTCTTTATCTTCATCTCAAACATATTAGGGGAAAAGGAGAAGACATAACACTTTCCCAAAAAAGTTTTTGGCTAAAATAAATTTTATTACAGAACTTGTTTATAGTATAATTAAAATCTGCATATGGAGCCCAATTTAAATCCAGCTTGAGAATTACAACTTAGAGAATACTAGAAAAATTTAAAATATCTTCAATCATAAAAAAATATAACCTGCACAGTTAGCAAATATATACCTCATTGTCCCACATAATATCTCTGAAACAAAACCATATCATGTACCTTACCAGATGAGACCGCCTGTTTTTTTAAGGTTGCTAAGGAAAGAAAAAGAAATTGCTTCTTATATTAAAGGACATTAAGCTGTTTTCTTCATCTTTTTCCCTCCCTCTAACAGTGGAATCACTGTCACCACCTGATGCCATCAGCATCCTTGTGCTTCTGCAAAACACTCAAAACCACTGCACAGCACCCACTAACATCACTTGCCTCATATTATAGTTTGAGAAAAACAAACAAATAAACTCCTTCATGTCTGTGAATGCTGGCTGACTACTGACTATAAGAAATGCACACTCACTTAACCATTACCTCATCCTCCTTTCCTTACTATCTGCCCTTTTCTTTTTTTCATCCATTTATTACATCTTTTCAATATCAAAATAGTAACCTTTGAGAAGACTGTTATTTATTATATGTGACCTGACCAACAAAGCAGACAACTGCCCAGACTTAAAATACAGGCATCATTGATGCACTTAAAGACAAAAAATATTTTTTCTTGCTAACTTATTTCCATTCATGCAGGAAATAAAAATAAAACATGGGTTTAGAGTTATGCATTAATTGTTTTTCTATCCATTTCTAACCGTTTGTTTGTTTGTTTATTTCTATCCATCATCATCACTAGAGTGGTGGGATCCAAGTATTGATCTACCTGAGCATTACCTTAAAAAGCAATACCACCACAGATTCCATTAAAAAGTCTCATAAACCACTCAAACAGCTGCTGCTTCCAGTAATACAGCTCAAATTCAATGCTCTTATATTGGCAGAACTTGAACTTTGCTTTCAGAAAGCTTCCAGCCCTTTCCAAAACTAGCCCCTTCAGAAAGATATGAGGCCATAATCCCACCTCTTCTCAACTACAGAAGTCTTGTGTACTTTGCGCTAACTACTCCCTATCATTTTAGCATTTCAGTTTTTAAACCTCACAGCATCCCTATGCCATATGGAAATACTGTTATTCTTATTTTACATTTAGAGGGGAAAAGACAAGATTACTTGCTAAATGTCATCCTGTGAGTCCTAGGAAAAACAGTGGTCTCCTGACTACCAGCACATTGCCTTTCTTCATAAATCACTCCTCCTTTCATGTAAACAGTAAAAAGAATTTGTCCCAACACTTGCAAAGAAATACAGAGGAGAGACATGAATATGCATTTCATCTCTCCTCCGGGTCCCCTCTGCAACGTATGCTCTTGTCTTCCTTGTAGTAATATTTTTTGCCTACCCTGATGTGCGGTAAGTGATCCCACAGGCAGCAAGATACACGGTGTTAATGCTCTCTGTGTTTTAGAGCGGAGCAGGAGCACGGCACCGGGTGCTGCCCAGGCTCTGCCCCCACCCTCCCCAGCACCCTTCAGCCCGCAGTCAGCTCTGCCTTGCACGAGGCTCTCCAATGTGACAGTTCATGTAAAGTGTATTGCAATTCTTTTCAGAGCAGCTATCTTCAAATAATTTTTTTTTTCTCAGTCTACTTCGTGAAAGAATAATTGTCTGTCCAAGTATATATTTGCAAAAGGCAAAACCTCCAAAACTCAAACTGTGACCAATTATTTTGGAAGATACAGAACATGGATTACAGTGCATTCACAGGCTGTTATAAAATACATTTCCCCACTACTTCATCTTACTTGAATCTGCTTTTCCCAATGGGTTCTTTTCTGAGGTGAATGCATTGTTACAACTATTAAAAACAAATCTGAATTTTGCAACTAGTTGAACAGACTCAATGACTAACCATTATATTCTTGAAAGAGTCTTAAAATGAAAATACGTATTTTCAGTATATTCCTAACTAGAAGAGAAATAGCATTGATCTTGTTAAACACATTAGTCTCCTTCTATATAAACATAAAAATACTTCCTCATATTAAAAAATGGAATCATATACTTAAGTAAAATATCAACATATGGTATGCAAGCAAGTCTAAAAATGCCAGAGAGCAAGAGCTTCTGGAACTGCAAATCGTGGCAGGTATCCCCACACATTCCTCAATCAGCTCATTATTTTTGCTTATATAGCGTGACAGAGATTTTACACAATTACACATGCAAAAAACTATCCAAACTTTATCACCGGCTCCAGAACTGCCATGGCGAGTGCCTAACCCAACCCACCAAACGGCAGCTGTCCTGTGACATGTTGATAACATGCAGGGTTTCAGCTTGGCGCAAACCAATCCTTTTGCATATTCTGTCCTTCTCTTCTTATTTAATTACTTACACTGATTAAAATGCTTTTTTTTCAGGACTAAGAAATTTATATAGCTTAAGCCTAACTTTAGCAGAAGTGATCTACTCCACTTAAAAGATTTGTTACATGTAATTTTTCAATTTCAGAGTAAGTGCTTCACTAAAATCACAAATAAAAATTTTAAAGCAAACCCAAGATTTTTTTTTATTCAACCTAACTGACAAATAGTGAGGACAGGATTTGTTCTTCCATTCTATTTATTTCATAATGCTGGCATGGATCCATAAGGTTTTCAGCATTTCAAGTTCCACTCCAATGCTGAAGTCAAAAGAAAGTTTTAAATCAAATTGCTTCATTCTAAGTAGAAATCCACAACGTAAATTTTGTGGATTGAGAAGACAAAAATATTTCTATGAACTCCAGATAATACTTCTTGAGCTAGTCATCGCTTCTGCCATTCAAAGAAGTTAAAAACTGGAAAAAGAAATCATATATTAAACCCCTAAATCAGATGGTGGCTTTAATTTGTCGTGTCCACCACACTGTAAATAATAATCACAGTTTCATCAACTTTTGCAAACATGCAATTCCTCTTTTGGCAAGACCTCCTCCCGAAGTACTAAGTAAGCCCTTTATTTTATTCTGACCCACACAGACTCTTTGGTGTGTCTCCATCACAGACTACAGCCCAGCACAGAAATACCCAGGCTATCGTGAGCACTGAAAGCAGACTAGCCCAGAGCCTGAAGTGATGTAGCTTGTATAATCTCTTAAAAAGCAGTGACAAAGCTACTGCAACTGGTTTTTATTTTATCAGATACGTAGCTTCTGATTTCAGATTTACTTGGGTTAATGCAATTTCTTATTCATTTATGAAAAGCATTATCTCTATTTACCCTTTTCACTGTAGCAGTACAAAGCATTAGATCAAAATATGAGTTGAAAACCACAACAATTAGTAGAGGCCACCAGCTAGATCACAACTCATAATACTTGGGGTTTTATTCTAATACTCTTTTCATTGAGTAAGACTTCTCAGGCTCTTTGCTGAAAACATACTGTTTCCTTAACGGTTTTAGCTACTGGATAAATCTCTGTCTGGGTTGGACTTTGGTCTGTAATTGCTCAAGTGCTTCATAACTGGTACCACGTTTTGGTACCAAAATATAGTATCAAAATATGGTCCTAGTTATGATGTTGGATGTAAAAAAACAGTATTTTGGGTTTGTAGTTTTTCTCATGTCCCCTTCTTTTCTATAAAGCCAAAAGTACTTTTGAAGGAGCCACAGAGTTTTCTTTTTTAATTTTATGGCAATGTTGGTGCAACTTGCATTCTGTGATTTCTGTCTCAGAGAAAAGTCTCTGGGAGGCAGAAGAACTAATCTTAACAGCTTGATCTGAAGTACATTATGCAGAAAGAAAGGTTTCTTGAGTCCTTCAGTCGACTTTAGTGTGTTTTTTTTGGATGAAGTCTGAATGAAAAAATTGCATTAATAAATTAATAACTGGAAGTAAATGGCAAATTTGCTGTCAATTAGTCTAATTGAAGCAAACTTGAATAGCATCGTGTGTGACATGAATTTACAACGAAATATCTCCACTTAGGAAGAAACCCACTAGCTAGATCTTAAAAAATGTGAAATTTATAAATAAAATAATAAAGAACCAGTAGAAAATGAAAAAAGTTCATGCATATATAATCAGCTGATGGTATCTAATACTAAAATATTAATCAGATTACTTTATTGCCATTGAAGATAGTTTCTAAGAGTGTGCACCTGAAGCCTCAAGTTCATAACCAACTTTACTGAAATGGGCAGGTCACAACTATATGCCTCCTATATACATCTCCTTCCTTAGAAGAAAGGCAGAAGACAAGCTTCTGTGAATACTGAGGACACCTCAAGAGTCTGAAAGCTGTAGCATAAAAAGTAGAGAACTTTTAAAGATTGCTGTAGCTAGACGGCCGCTTAGATCCTGCGTAGGATCAAAAGCGGGTACAAGTTTGGGTTGTAAAAGGCAACGCCACTTTGTTCTTGTTTCAGCTGCAGCATGGTACAAAACGAAAGGATTTTCTGGTTGCAGCAGATAGCAAAGAAACTACGCAGCCAGAGCTGGAATCAGAGGAAGAAGGGAGGCATCTTTCCTGATCTCTTTGCAGGCTGTGCTATGCAAATATCTGTGGCTCCCTGAATATTTGCCCCTTATTGAAGTCCACAGTGGATTTACAGAAGCAGAACAAGTTCAGTTTTTGTGAAAATCATATTACAAAGAACTGTTCCAGTGGCTACCAAGTAAAAAACCAAAAAGAAGCCAACATGGTTCATATGGATGTCAAAGGCTTATGGGGAAATGTGTATCAAAGCCCATAAAACATGAATTATTTAATTCTACATTTCAGAAGAAAAAATATTTGTGGGTTTGGTTTTTCTTTTATTGATATTTCATTACTTTGTATCTGGGGATATAAATGCCTTTGTAAAATACATTCACTGCAAAATTGTGCATTTTATATTTGCAGCAACCTATTTATCTATACATTAGATCTTTACAGCCCCCACAAATATTTTATTCTATCTTCAAAACCTTGTTAACAAAATACAAATGTTACTGTTTTACAAGGAGTCTAATAATTCAATTTAACAGAGAGGGAGAGTCCCTCAGCATTATGCCTGATAAAGATAAATTTACATGGTTACTGATACTGACAAAGTGTCCATTTTTTATTTACAAAATCCTTGTGCTACTGTGGGAGGGAGCCTGCTTGCTCTTGGATTTCCTCCCTGGTACAAGACCTTTGCTGTCAAGGAAGGACTGAGATGTAAGGTAGATACACAGAAGATACAGGCATGTCCCACTGTTAGGACAATAACGAAGCTAATTAAGATGGAAGTCTAAAAATGGCCAGCTAGGAAGCTGGCAAATCAGGGAAAAGGGAATCCAGCAATGCAAAACCAATAATAAGAACATGAAGAGACGTAGACTTTGCAGAGACAGCATTCAGGAGACTGTCCCAGGCAGAGCCTAGGAGTTTAGAGGAGGGGGAAAAAAAAAGGCAATCACAAATTTGCACTGAGCAATGCCATTGAGATAAGACATTTTATTTTCTGTACTCAGTCTGAGAATTAACTGTCCAGGGCATGACTACTGAAAAACATAAAAAAAAGAAAATAGCATGCCAGCTTTGCTAAGAACAGAAGCAGGGGTTTGACTGATGTCAATGAAAGATCAATTGTGGAAGCTGGACAAGTAACAAAGCCTGAAGAAATAGTAGTATTGTATCTTTGAATGACTGAAAAATTCCACTCCTGGCAATTAACAAGCAGTTAATAAACAGCTCTTGTGTCAAAAAGGATTAAGTGCAGGTAACCTAACTTTGGAGGGAAATGCCACCAAATCAGAGCATCTGTCATGGAAGCTTGTGCCTCAAAACAGCACAATGCAATGTTACAGGGACACTGTTCAAGCTGGTAGCACAATCCGCAAGTCAAATTGAATGGACTGTATCCACAAGATGCACCAAAAGCAGACAGATCCTTCACAGCTAACATTTAGAAGCTCCCATTACTGTATCAGAGGCTCTGAACACTACTAAAGTGCCATTTGATGTGTAAATGACCTTTGTCATGAAGCCTTCTCATTTCTTTTCATCTTCTAGGAGGTCTGTAAGCATGGACTGTCTATCACACAAGAAAAAGAAAAATCACATTCTACAACTATATGACAGCTTATAATGCCTGCCTGGAGACAAGCTACTCCCTCCTATTATGTAGGAATACACCACCTCTCCCCAGATCTTCACAGTTCTCCTCCTGAGCAAGCCAAACTTTGCTCTAATTTCTCATGAATATTCACAGAAACTTCACAGGAAGGTTGCTGACAGAAGCCCCATCCCTAGTGCTTAGTGTGTCCTTCAATGACTGAGCCCCATCGATACCAAGCTAAATGACTGTAGCTATTCTGAACATAGCACTAGTAGTTGTGGTTAATCACTACTAGGAAGCGTTTTAGGTCAGGGGATGGGGGGGGTGATTAGGGGGCCCAAAACCATGGAAGAAAACAGGAATGTAACCAAACAAACACTGTTGGATCCTGGTCATTCCTCTGGACTCCCTGTCTGATGGTCTTCACAGCAACCACATCCAAAAAGTGGTAGAGCCAAAAAGTCAGCTTGGCCTTGTGATCATGAGTGCGAGTAGAAGGTGCTGGGTTCCACAAGCAGAGAGGCAAATACTTCTCCCCACCGAAGACTACAACCCTCCATGCCCATCACCTGCTTCCAACCTTGGAGCGGCTCTTCCCCCATGCTGTGGTAGGGAAGGCGAGGGAAGGCAGCTAGATTAAAATGGAATTAGTACAGAAGAAGCAAGAGGTTTCTTTTCATCCAGATCGGTCCTGTACAAGCACATGTGCCAACAGAAAAGCCTGTATGCCTTCCAAGGCAAGGTAGGATCGACTGTCTGGAGGTATAAAACACCACAAGGTGGCAAAGCTAAACGCAAGCATTCCCGGCTTTGTACTGGTGTACTGTGATAACTGAATGCCAAGAAAACCTGAATCAAATACCAGCCATGCAGAAAAAATCATGCTCTGAAGCATCATCCCAGAAGAGATTTTGTTCTATTCTGCACAATAGCTGCTAAAACTCAGGCTGTGCTGCCTGGTGCTTGTTTGGAGAGCACGTAAGGTGCTTGGTACTTGCAACGATGAAGACAAAAAATGCCTTTGAAAATAAGGAAGGAGTTTCTGTTATCCAGAAGATCCTGCTCTTGTCGCCCCACCTCCAACACACAAAAGTATTAGTGTAACATTGGAAATCATGGCTTTGGAAGGGCAGCAAATGATGAGATTTTCCACCTTCGTGCCATTAAAAAGAATTTTTTCTAGTTTGGTCCTAGAGCTGGCACTTTACATAAATGATAGTCCCTGAATGTCTTGCTGCACTCACTGAAGTGGGTTGTGAGCTAAAGTGTCAAGGAGCATGCCCATTACGGGCAGTGGTTGCACAAGCCTGCCTTATATGAGAACCTTCCCTAAAAGCCTATTTGGCTCTGACATTGTCTGCGTAAATCTTTCCAAGAGGAAATTTTCCAGCTTCTCTTCCAAAAACTTCTTGGTTTTAAAAAGACAAAGATGAAACAACATGCCAATGCCTGGCCTTGGCCAAGATAAGAATTCCTGTACTGATATTACCATGCCGACAGAAACCTACCCTTATTTAAAAGGATAAACCTATCACACAAAACCTAGCCATGATATAATAAATATTACAAGCCTGAAACCAGCTTAATAACTAAGCTCAAGGAATGCCATCACTGGAGCTGTACCCCATTTTCCCGCAGCAAGCAACACCCGAGTGCAGGATCAGCCTCTCCGCCTTCTTTACCGTTAAGCAGAATGAGGCACGGATGCAGACCAAGTTAACACTGCTCTTCAAAGGAACCTGGTTGTATCCACTGGGGACACATACACACCAAAATGAAGTCATATTGGACTGTCTTTTGAGGGAGAATACCAGATACTAAAGGACTGTAATTTCTTTTCTTTTGTGAATCCAAAGCTTATGATACGTAGAGCTGGTACTACGTGACCAGTGATTTTCATAGTCCCCGCTTTCGTAAATGTAGTCTTTCATCTTAAAACATGATCTACATTCTTTGTTCCTAACTACAAGATTTACTTGCCTTCACTAAAACAAACACGTTGAATAAGTCTACTTCAAGCAGTCCCAATCACTGTGTATAACTGACTTTTCTACCACTTTTTGTGTCATATGCAGATGAGATGTTTTCTTCCAGATAACTAACAAAAAGAACAGACTAGAAGACTGGGATAGAAAAATTGAAAATTACACAAACACTGCTAAGAAAACTTTTTCTTTTTTTTCCCTAACACTTTTAGGAATATCTTCTTTCTGGTTACACAAACACACAAAAAGTTTCCTGTGAAGAACACACCTTCCACTTTTATGTGAATAACGCCATGGACATGACCATTTATTTGGCTTGAGCTGTCAGGGAATGCACTTGCACTTGAAAATGCTTGGGCTGAAATTCTTGACAAAGAGTTAAAATGAATTCATTTGCCTCATCAGATGGAGGCGCTATATAACG
Organism: Nyctibius grandis; assembly: GCF_013368605.1. Classification (NCBI taxonomy): domain Eukaryota; kingdom Metazoa; phylum Chordata; class Aves; order Nyctibiiformes; family Nyctibiidae; genus Nyctibius; species Nyctibius grandis. The sequence continues at coordinate 38,447,858 of NC_090666.1, forward strand.
AAGAGAAATAGCAAAAGTCACCAAATAGTTAACAGAAGGTGGAGGGAAGAAAGAATTTAAAATTAAAACTCAGGTTTGCAGTAGCCACAAAATGCCCTATACCTGTGTGCAGGTGTTTATAATAGATACAGTAACACCAGACTCTTCCCATGCCCTTGCAGACATAAATCCAGATATATGTCTGGAAGAAAAGATATTAATCAGGTGGATAATTTCTGCATTGAGTACTAGGAAAAAAAAAAACAAAAACAAAAACAACAACCAACAAATCTGCAACACATGAGATGTGATTTAAGCTTTCTAAGTTATTATTCCTATAAGGAACAGCACGTTATCTGTGCTGTCTCATGCCTCAGATGCCCCAGTGAACCAGTCTGTTGAGACCATTCACTGCAGAGCTGTGAGCAGGAGCGGGACAAAAGCAGCTTTCACACCACTTGTCCCTCTGAGAAGGCATGCTCAGACCATGCACTTGCCACTGCTTTGCTGCAGCAATCCAAGAGGAGCGTCTGTGGGTGTGTGTGCCTGGAGAAAACACCACCACAGCTAAATCTGCTAGATTTTGTTGGTCAGAGCTCCAAGCCTGACTCCAAGCAATGTTTCTCTAAGCCTCCAAGCACTAGTTCCCAAATCAAAATTAAACAAGAAGTTGGAACAAGTCTCTACAGTCGATTCGTGTCCATGGGAATTTCTGTTCTTCATCTAAACAAGACTGAACAATGAACACTGAAGTTTCAGAAAAATATTAGACATCACAGGCTGATGCGTACTAGGGCTACAAAAACAATTAGCTCAGTAATTCCAGGCACTGTGTTCATTTCAAACCCATCGTACAGCCCAAATTTTGCAAACAGATGCACTAATGCAGATTCAAACACCACAGAGATTAGCAATTCTCTTCACATGCAGAGAACAGAGGGAGAGGAACCCAGGACAGAACTGGTGGAGAACTACAAAACATAGTGCTAAGGTCCACTCTGACGAGGAAGATAAGTGACAAAACAGACCCACACATACAGAATCACAGAATCACAGAATCAACCAGGTTGGAAGAGACCTCAGGGATCATCGAGTCCAACCGTTGCCCTGACACCACCCAGTTCAATACAGAACAAATTTTGCTGAAGACTGTAGTTAATTTGATTGTTCTTGCTAAAAGGAAAAGAAAAAATATCAATAACAGAGAGAATTAAAAAAGCACAATCAAACACTATCACCAAAATTTTTAAGGCTCTTAGATATCTAAAGTATGAAAACCCCTCTAAAATACAACTTTAAAAAAAAAACCCTCAACAAAATAGGAAGAAGGCAAAAAGAATACACCTATATTTCACATCTAGGATAAGAGAGTCCTCTAAAAGTAGAATAGTCGCGATGAGCGATGAAGAAAAAAACTAAAACCTAAACCGTATTTTTTGGGTTTCTTTTAAATTTAATTTTCTATTCTAGTAAATATATAATTAGGAAAACAGGTTAAAAACAACCCCTTTACTCTACAGAAACGACCACATCTGACAACATCTATCTTGATAGTCTAAAGCACAATCTCTGTGAAGAATTTATCTCTTTGACATGCACCTCTAAGAGTTATAATCAACGTTGTGATTTGAATATTCCTGAAGTGGATGGTCAGAGAGTTTGAAATCCTTTTAGAGCTATTCTTTGACGCCTATCTTTATCCGATGCTTATTTTTATCTGACGCTTTAACAGTTGACTCGATGATCTTAAATGTCCTTTCCAACCAAAACAATTCTGTGATTCTATCTCTACCTAAAAGGATGTTTCAAAATCCTAGGTCCAATGTAAAACAGTCGAGGCTCCAGTTCCATGACAGCAAATGTGAAAAGCGTGAATCTCTTTAATTCATTGTTAATATTGTCCCAGAAGCAAAGAATAATTTCCAAGCTTTATGTAGCACCACTTCACTAGAGAAAAGGAAGCATTTTACATTTCTTCTTCTGTTGCACTGCTGTTTTTGTAACTTCCACATATAATATTTAGTCTATAAAAATGCACATCTTCAAAAAATTCGTATAGATATAAATACTGCAACTCACACTGAATACGTATATAGGAGTGAGAAACATAAAAGTGCTTCAGTATGAGTTGCAGTATTTAATGCCCTAGAACAACAAGCCCCAAAATACTTCTGAAGGCTCCGGCAACAGTTTGAGAAGACAGACACCACTGTTTTGCTAAAACACTGTCAAATACTTACTGTGAAGATACTGAGCAATGTTTATTATCCACTCATCTGTTAACTTGCCAGCTTTTGTTATCTTGGTACACTTCAGCTGACTTGAAAGATCTCGTGATTCAATCCAACAAATGGTGTCCTCTTTGTAGCTATAGTCTAGTGTCAAAATTGCAGATCCTTTTACAGGAGTTCGGGCAGACTCTTTGCTTCCATTAAGATATAATACCTCAATTGTCTCAGAGCTTGCAATCAGAAGAAGAGGAGGTCTATCAGCAGGCTCTAAAAACAAAATAAAGAGAATTTAAACAGTTAACAGACCGTGTATACCATATTTATCTGTTCAGTTTTAATGTAGTTTCTACCTGCATGCTTTAAGAGTCATAATAAATTGGTTTTGTTTTTATTTTTGTAACTATCATATATTCCAAATTACTAGTCTATTTTATCCTGCTGTTCTAATGGTTCACATCATTAAAGAAAATTAATTACCCTAGCCCCACAGCTTCTGTTTAATTCCAAGTATCATTATTGCAACATTTTTCATGCCTAAGTCATAAAATGAAATACAAGTTATGCAAATGATTTCTATCCAGATTACTGCTATTTCTAAAAGAATAAAAGCCAGGAAAATCTGCAGAACTTTTGAGCACACATGAAATAGTAAGGTACTTTGCATATCAGAGTCTGTAAAATAAGACAAAACCTGAGGACTGGATGCTGCTAAAAAAAACCAAAAACCAAGCTAACAAAAAACCCAGTGCAATGAAACCTGGTTACATCATACAGGTGATGGGCCTAATACCATACATAATAAAGGAGAAAGCATCGTGCAATGGAGTTTCCTGACAGCAAAAAGGGAACAGAGAATGCTTAGTTTCCATTGGGTTACCATTAATGTCACAATAAAAAAACAAACAAAAAATATGAAGAAATAATTAATATTAAGACATTATATGCAACTTAAAGTGTTGTCACATTCACCTGAATCACCTTGTCTAGAAACCCTGCCAGTAATTTATAAAAATACTTGAGCAATGTGTGAATAATATGTATCTTAATAGTGAAGAATATGTATCTTAAAATACAAAATGTTTCAGTTCAAGTTAAAACTTTAAAAAGTTAAATTATCGATACAAAGGAACAAACAATTCTCATTGAGACAAAATATTTTTAGCATTATGATGAGTTCTACTACTGGGCACAAAAGCAGCTGTTCTTGCTTTAGGTCTATCTTTAGATAGACTGTCTCAAACATCCAGGGCTGGTTCAAAATTATGCATCTGACTTAGTCAACTGCAAATGAGTATTAGTCTCCGTATGACGAGGGGTCTGTTATACGTGGTTCCACTGCTGAAATTGAGTGACACCTTGTTCTAGATCTAGACTAGTATTCTAAACAGATATAAGATCCCAGTTACTCCAGAACTGTCAGGGAAACATCTATATCAAAACCATGGGCCAGCAGTTTCTCTTTTTTTTCTGGGAAGAACCCCTTGTTTAGAAACAGTAGGGTAACATTGCTTTGCTTCAGTTTATAACGAAGAACTGCTGTTGACATAAAATATTATGTGAATTGGCTAGAAAAAAAATCAGACAGATGTACAAGTTTAAGATAGAGGATAGAGAAACTGCTTCCTGAAAAATCCCTTTCCTATTAGATGTTCAGCATTCAGAGTCCTGCTCCAGCCGAGACTGAGCTGATGTAGGGCCTTAAGAGAAGATTCCCTGAGAGAGGAAGATACAGTGACCCTAAAAATCGCTTCAGGTTTGACTGGAATAACAGTGATGTCTAATTTTGCAATGAGGTATGTTCATGTGAATCACTTCATGGAAAGTTGTCCTTTGCAACATGCTCAGCACCACTACAACATGTCTATTCATCCCATTCATTCCTTAAATTACATAATGTTGTCAAGTCGGCAAACTTTTGGAAGTTGTATTTTAGAAATTTAACCTAAACCATAGAAACTCATACTGCGGTTGCAAGCATATGTGAAAAATACTTGTGTTGCCAAGTCAAGAGCTCTCACCCCAACGTAATCTGCTTGTATTCAAAGAAATAAAACAATGTTTAAATGCTGTATTGAAATGTAGTACTTTCAATCAACATTCTACTTAAAGTTTTCAAAATGTTACGAAGCAATTCCAGCTGTCTAAATGAAGAAAAATAATTGCATAAATAAAAGGATTTGACAAATAATACTTCATCAGCAAGTCTGATTAAAGAGAAGAAAATGCTTCGGTTAATAGAGTGCTCAGTGGTCTCACTCAAACCCACAGGAGTAGGCTTTAAATTCTGTTCTTTGGTCCTATTTACTTTTATTTGAACATCTCTTTTGCTGACTTTTGTTTTGTTTTCGTTACGTTAAAAAGTTCTTTGCTGTAATGGACCAGCATGTATTCTTTCTAAAGTGGATTTCATTTATTCTTTTGGTATTGTTTCCCATTCCATAATGTATATTTTACCTTGTAACATACTTTTTCCCTCACCAGGAAATCCCACACTGACACCTGCAAAACCACACTTCTGTAGTATTATTTTCCTAACTTACTGACTGTCCTCATCTGCCTCACATTCACTTCCACCAACACATCAGTCATATCGATGCATAAGAACTTTTTTTTAAATTTCAGAAGATATCTAACAACTGAAGGGATTGAACTTATTTGTGAAACAACCTCTTGTGATGTAAGCCACGAGTGAAGGTCCCTAGTCTTGCTCTTTCCAAAAGAGAAGGCAGGGGGGTTCTTAGTAAGCAATTTTATTTGAAATCTGCCAGGTAGGTCCATTTGCAGTCAACTGGTGGCTGGTGTATGTAAATCTCTCTTCCCCCCTTTCTTATAAACTTCTGCTACTGGTACAAAAGGTGGGTTTCCATCTGCATCCTGCTAAGTTTTGGGATTCTTCTTCCATCTAACAGCTCTGTGCTCAGCTTCTCCCTTCCCACAAAATAATACCACTACCTAATTCTGGATTCAATCTTTCCTTTCCCAACCAGCAGCAGTGTGAAAACCCCTTTATTATTATTTTTGCTCTTATACTAAGATATTTCCACCCTCTGCAATCTATAAAGCCTTCAAACGGAGGCAGCTACACAGGAGCTCTTTGCAGTTACAAAGCCATTATGGTTCTTCAATTGTCCAAGGTTGCAATAGAGAACCACATCCTTTCTCGCGCTGTTTTGAACTGACCTATTGAAAACTGTAACAAGGATTTAATACCTCACTAAACTCTGGAGAAAGGTTATATTTTAGTATTAATCTCTAAGACATAAGGGAATTCTGAAAAAGAATGAGCGTCAAACCTCCCGAGCAACAGTTGTAATCAAACCTGGCTGCAGACAAAGGAATCATAAGGACTCGTGGTACTGCTAAGAGGTTCTGCTCAGCAGGCACTATTAAACATTAAAAATACATCTGCGTTCTGGCAGAACTTATCCAAAAACTAGATTACTGAGCTTGAAATTATATTTTTCAAGAAGTCCATACATGCAATAATTCAATGGATTGAATCAGTTAATCAGGGTAGGTAACCTGCTTATTTCAGTGTCACTCAGATAAAGGCTGATTTCATAATTACGTACTAAAAAAAAAAGAGTAAAATTATACTAATGATAAAACTATACAAAAATTAAAAGTTCCTACAAAAATACCAAAAATATTTAAAGCATCTTAGTGTATTGTATAATGCAGATGAAAACCAAAAAGGAAGATAAAAAAAACCATGTCTTCTTGCTCACAAAAACTGCTTGTTTGTTTCTCAAGAACAGAATCTACAAAGCTTAAAAGTTTAGTGGACAGATCTAGGATGAGTTACAGTGAGCTGACAGCAGCTTTTCAAATAACTGGACTTCACGTGTGTTATTTTTTCACAAGTTTGGTTTGGTGGTTTTTTTTTTTTTTCATTTTATAGGAAAGATAAGAAGTGAATAGCTCTCTGATCCAGGAAAGTTTTATGATTCATCCCTCTTGACTAAAATGAAAGCATCTTCCTTTGAATTATGTTTAAGATAGAGTAGTGGAAAAGATGAAAGACTTCCATTTTCCCCCTCCCTGATCTTGTCTAAAACACAGATCAATAAGTGATGTCACAACAAATCAGAAACGAAGGCGTTTTGCTCTACCAAAAGTCCTACTTCTCCTCGGGAAGAAAAGCTTCAGAAATGCCAGCAATTTTTTTTTCCCACTACAATGATATGAAAAGGATAAAACCCAGAATTCAGTATTTACAAGCAGCTTAAAACCCTTCTCCTGAGGTGTGCATTGTAAATTATAAGTACTTTGCTCTTAGCAATATATGTATTGTATAAGTCTGAAAAATATCTAGTAGTGTTGAATAAAATGCAGTCCAATTCTATTTTGAAATTAATTTTCAATATTTATCCACAACATGCCCCACAAATGAGCTGCTTTATTTCTAAAACCCCAAAACTTAGTTCTGTGAGATTTTACAAGAAAACTCTGTTGTGAAATCAATTTAAGAATGATGAAAGCTTTCTAAAGATCAGAAAAAGCTTTTTGCTTTAATCACTATCAGTTCATCCTGCTTTATCTATATAACAAATGTTTCTTATCACATGACATTTCTCTCTATATAGGCTATGCAGATACAAAACATACCAGGAACTTTTGGAAGAAAGATGAAGTTTTTTTCCCTCAGCTAAAGATTTCCAATTCTGTCATTTTGTTTCCTTAAATATTCTTTTCATCAGATGCAGGCCTTGCAATATAGGCATACAAGCTTGGTAAACAAGTTATAAAACTCTGTTCAGCAAACCTATATTTTGTTTCATTTTCACCTCGGCAGAAGTCATTAACTGCTGCTTTAGTCATAAAAGAAAGTGTGGTTAAAAAGTCTGAAAAAAAAACCATGGTGTGCCCCCAGCTGTTTTGATACCTATTTTAACATCCTTCCAAAGGTATTGTGCAGCTAAAAGTTTCCGGCTCCAAAGTTATTTAAATGAGCTGAGGAAGAAAATGCAGAATTTAATGAGGGCTAAACCTTACCACCTTCACAGCCACGCATTTGCCTGCCTGAAGGGTAGTTAAAAAGCAGCTCCTGTGAACTGCTTTGCTAATTGTACCATACCACGTGCGGAAAGATGGTTGTGTGGGGACGGGCTCCAAGGCCATGCCAGAGCTGCCACCGCACCCGTCCCCTGCACCGGGGCAGGGCTCCTCCACACCCGTGCTCACAAACGTGTCACCTGCTCAGCACCTTCCAGAACCGGGGCCTCCCACACCTCCTCCCCTTCGCTACTTGTAAATATTCAGAAACCTTTCACTCAATTTACAGAGACAACTAAGATGGGGCAAAGGGCTGACAGTTTGGGGTTGCCTGTTGTGCCCTATCTAGGATCTCAACATGGATGGCAATTCACATTCTTAGCTGATCTGCTGTTATTAACATTGAAAGTTTTACATAATGCCTAACCTAACCTAAACCTCTACTGCTGCTTCTTATCTTTCATAGCTTTTACACACAGAACAGAATATTCCTTAGCTCATTTTATTTATCAATTTGACAACTACTTTTGTCAAATGTAGACGAAGCGGAATGCTTGCTCTTTCCATCATTATTTTCTTCAGGCTTTTTAAGGAAAAAAAAAGTTGACAATTTTTCTAAGTGCTCTTTTTTTTTTTCCCCTTAGGCACCTTTTTTCCAGAACTCTGTTCTACTGATCCACAGCTGCCTTGTGTGGTGCCCCTCACTGGATGTCATATCCCAGCTGAAGACTTCCCAGTGTTGAGTAAGTAGCAGGATTACTTCATATGCCTTGGAAGTAATAATCTTACTTACACACACCAGGACAGTACTTTGCCCCCTGTGCAACAAGATGACACGGACTCATTTTTGATTTGTGATCCATTACACATTTTAGATACTTTTCACCAGTCTATTCGTGCAGGGCCACACCTTGCTTTTGTCCCTGCTCGAATCTCATCCTACAAGGCAGAAACTTGTGAAAAGTAGCTTGTATGATCAGTGAAGTTATGAATGTAATAGTAACAGTGCAGGAAAGCGACCTGCTTGCGCATGGGAACTTTGCTGTTTTCCACACTGTAAGCCAGGCCCAGTGAAGCAACATAAGCTCTTACAGAGTCATTGCAGCTCTTACAGAGCTCTGTGATAAAAGCATCTTCATCACTATGCCAGGCATCTTTTTGACCTCTGTGGCCTATGAAGTATTTGGCCCAAATATTCCTCATATTGATAATTTAATCCAGCATTAATTCAAGGAAAAGTTGTGTTTAAACACAAAACCAATGTAATGAGCAACACTCATTTCTTTGCAGCACCATGATCTTGATTTGTACTGTTCTGCAGTGATTTTTCTGATTAATGACTAGTGATTACCTCCTGAAAATAACAGAAAAGATGAAAACTACCGTAAAATAAACATGATGAAATACTGAGAAAGACAGAGGAGTAGCTATTCTTTGTTAATCTGATTCATTTCATCAAGATCACCAAGACACTGACAGCTCACTACAACACTCAGTTGTTACACAGTCTGCTGGATCTAAGAAGGGGAACTCAAAGACTCATCCCAAGCCCAGTGCTGGCATGATGAGGATTTCCTGATCAAGAATTGTGTTATTGATTTTCATGTACTGGAGGAAGAAGAATATTAAAATATTTTTACTTCATATGGACTTTCTTATCTCACAATACTTTGCTGTGGATTTTTAACAAATTGCTCAGCTATGTTGTATGGATCAATACAAACCTTCCTACAAGCAGTAAAAAAATCTGTAACTCTTACTGGTGCTGAAGTCAGAACATATTTAGCAATGTTCATTACATGAAGAAGCCTCAAAAAAACCCAGCAGACCTTCCCATTTTCTGATTGCAAAATAACCACAAAAAAGAAGATTAATAAAACAAACAAACAGGGATTTATACTTGGGTGGGGAATCATTGTGGATGTTGAATAATTGCTTAAGGAACTTTTGAGGTTTTTAATATAAAATTGATTCAATATGCCGAGTAAGAAAATACTGTGTAGAATATCGCTTCATTAAACACAATTCACTAATTTCCTTAAATATCCAATTTACTATTACTAATGAAAACATGCACTAAGCAACAAAATCCTAGTGTGAATACGTATATCATGAAATTCACCGCTTGGGATACTGCAAGGACAAAGTAATCTCATGTCTTTTTTTTATCCTAAGGGTACAATTACCTCACGACCACTTCCTCTGCCTTCTCACTATCTCCATTGTCTTCCCAGAGTAAACAGTCTATTTTGTTTGTGTGAGGAAAATCTTTGATTTATTTATGAACAGGGAAGCTGGGAACGGTTCTAACCTTGGCTGAATTGAGTCTTTCAGTTTAACAAATAATAACCATATAATAACTTCTAATATTTCCCTTAGAGTATTGTCATAATATGTGAAAAGTTTTTATAGGGTTGTTGTGTGGCTCTTCGTAGTGGTGTGAAGGAAAGTCCATCTCTTCTGTGTTCATCTCTTGCTTATCTTTTCATATGTATCCTCTAGATAGGACCAAAACACAAAATATTTTAATTAAGGTAAAAAGGTGTTAAAACTTACCATTTTTGGCCTTGCAGGATTTGTTATCAGGCTGAAGTACATAACCCTCCACACAGCTGCAGGTGTATGATCCATCTGTATTTATACACATCTGGCTACAGCTTCCATACATATTACATTCATTCAAATCTAAAGGGACATTAACGAGATCTTGTTTAAGGATTAGAAAGAAAAAGGAATTCAATAAAAAATCAGAATTCTAAGAGAAAAGTTTAAGTCCTTAAGTCATTATGGTATGATGCTCTATGTTTTCCCCTTCTCAAGCCATGACCTTATCATGGATGTTGGCTGTTGAAATTACTCCAGTAACCAAACAGAAGGCTAGGAGTTTTCAAGTTTAATAGCTATTAATTTTGCAAGATAAAACCTTCATTTTTTCAAGTAGTATCCAATGTCTACATCATGTTAGGGAGACATTTGGGTTCTTGTTAGTACTAGAGACCATTAGTTATCAGCGTTGATGAATGAAGCCACATTTCAAGAGAGGAAATAATTGATTATCCTTCTCAACCTATTTACGCTGTCAATGTCTTACAGTTCCTTAAATGAACTGTCACAACTTCTACATTAAACCATCATCCACTACATCAAAAACTATATATTTCTCTAATAAATATAAAGAACAATTTTCTCAACTAGGTTATATAGGCATAATACCATAAAATCAAGATATGCTATTTAACAGTGGTTGAGGGTTTAAGTAATAAATTGACATTTTTAAAAACTGCTGTTGAAATTATTTGCTCAGATATATTTTCAATCACAAACCATGACAACCATAGAGCAAAAGAACTTATAATAAATTACATTTATGAAGAATCCGGCTTAGCACTATTACTTGTAGAGAGGAGTGATTGGTAGTGAGCACATACATAAGGCAACAGAACTCCAATATGCTTGTAAAAAGAGAAAAAATAAAACAAGAAATAAATACCTGGATAGTGAATTAAGAAGTCATATATTTCAAAAATGGAAAAGAACACCAATTTCAGTGTACAACTATTTATGCCGAAATAACATTGCCAGCTAAGCTGTATGATCTGGGAGTGTCCATTTATCAAATTCTAATCTTGGTGTGACTTTATGAGCATGAGGCAAAATGCTACAAGTTTTACAGGGCCTCCTAGTAGTGAGGTCTGGAGAGTGGCTTGCACAAATGAGCTGCAAGCTGCTCTGAGCAGTGGGAAACACTCCCTACCTCCTCCAGTCTGGCTGAGGATGCTTTCCTCCCAGTAACATATAGAATCACAGACTGGTTTGGGTTGGAAGGGACCTTAAAAATCATCTAGTTCCAACCCCCTTGCCATGGGCAGGGACACCTTTCCACCAGACCAGGTTGCTCCAAGCCCCATCCAACCTGGCCTTGAACACTGCTAGGGAGGGGGCAGCCACAGCTTCTCTGGGCAACCTGTTCCAGTGTCTCACCACCCTCACAGGAAAGAATTTCTTCCTAAGATCTAATCTAAATCTACCCTCTTTCAGCGTAAAACCATTCCCCCTCATCCTATCACTCCATGCCCTTGTAAAAAGTCCCTCTCCAGCTTTCCTGTAGCCCTTTCAGGCACTGGAAGGCTGCTAGGAGGTCTCCCCAGAGCATACTTTTCTCCAGGCTGAACAGCCCCAACTCTCTCGGCCTGTCTTCATCGGGGAGGTGCTCCAGCCCTCCGATATAAATGCTCCAGCCCTCTGATATAAATGGTTACTGCTGGGGCACAGACAGGGAAGCACCAAAGAGTCAGCAGGGAGGCTCTGACTCTCGTTTTGGAGGGGCACTCTTTCCCCATGCCTGACCCTACAAGCCCACGCTCATTCCCTGACGAACAACTTTGAAGATGGCTGAGGAAGCGGCTGCGGCTGCCCACCGTCGGCCAGAGCTGGCAGCTCACCGCCGGCTCTCTGCCCCTGGCAGCCATCAGGGAACGATGAGGATACCCGGGTGTTAATGTTACAGCATATTTCTTGTTTACCTGTGCAGCTTCTTCCATCACTGCTTGTTTCATATCCGTCTCCACAGTAACACCTGGTACTGTTCCTGGTAATGGCACATTTGTATTGGCAATTCATCTGTTGGCATTTGGGTAGCAATTCTGTAAATAATATCAATTAGAGCAAAATGTTAATAAATATTTTTATTATTCTTAAATTGCAGACTTTAGAACCTTTTATATATGTAAGTGCATGTCTCAGGAAGGAAACACCGCCACCATTTACGTTAGCTGGTGTTGGAAATATGACACATAATACTTTGCAAAATGCTTGCTTTGAAAATTGCATTTCAGAAAGTTTATAAATAGAAATCAGCATTTTATTTCTGTCAAAAGTTGCTCACAAGTTTATTATCGAGGTGTACTGCTTAGACATCCATTTTTTGCACATTGGTCATTTTCAGTCAAAGCAATGATTTGGAAAAAAAAAAAAACACCAAAGCTCAAACAGTTAGATTATAGCTATAAAAACCAGCCAAGGTTATGAGAAAGGTTTCAACATCTATGTCTTTCCTATTCCTCATATCAATTGATTTTCTATCTTTTTCAAGCTTGTTTTGATTTACTGATACACATACAACCTTCACAGCGATCAATGGGAATACATTCCGGCTCAATAATTTAATGTTGGACATGTGATGTTGGATAAACAGTGGACATTATATATGTCATTACTACTGAAGTCCTTCAGAGAATCTATGGCTTAAATACATACTATCAGCACAAGGCACGATGCTAACAACCAGAGGAAATATTGTACAAATATACACTGTAATGATTTCCAGCATGAAAACAAACTAAACAAACTCAAACACTTCTCAACCCTGACATGTATGATGTGTATCGATAATTTTGCTGATGAAAAAAATAGTATTTTAATGAGCAACAACATTTTTTGCTCTAGGAAAATAAGAAAAGGATTGAGGAAAACAGCTTACAGAGTTGATCTGAAGATATTTTTCAAACCTATATGCAGATGGATCAGAAAATAACTTGCAAATGGACAGAGAAAGGTTCTGTTACAGGGCTGGCTGAAAGTAACTGGGTATGTCCCAACGAAAAGGAGACTTCTGTATTTTAATATGTGGGGCAGTTTTAACCCGTCCGATCATTATTCATCAAGTTCTACTTGGGAGTATAATGAAAATTAATACGAAGAAGAGTCTGCATCAGCATCTGAGCCCTGGGGCTTCAATTCTGGAACGTCTGCCAGTGTCAAAGCCGAAATTTGGAGAGAAAAGTGGATGTGGCTGGCACCCAAACATACTACTGACTATAACGCAACTATTCTAAAACCAAAGAGGTTTCACACAATTATCACAGGGAATTCCTTCGAATTCTGTAATCCACACACTCTACAGACTGACTAGAGGCTGATAAACCACCCACTGTCTAAATCTGCCCATTTTCCAAGTGGTTTGTGGGTTATTTCTCTGCCTTTTGTGCCTTTGTGAATAGGAAAAAAAATACATTTTTTGGCCGTAGCTTGCTTTGTTTGTTTCTTGTCCCTAGTCCAGTCCTTAAATCTATTATACCTTTCCAAGAACAAGTCCCATGCAGCATGAAAACCAGGAAACTTCCCTAAAGGTAACCTAAAACGGGACCACACACTGAGGTGTGGAGCTGGAACCAAGAGTGAATAGGTGGTATCTGTTTATTTAATATTCCTATCTAAACTAAATCGACATATACATTTCATTTGCTAGGCAAACATGGATCAACCATCCTTTACAACCTATAATTTTCTTCGTCAAATATTTGTCTGATGCTATACAGCCAGGAGCTTCTACCACATGATAACTGACTCATAAATGGGACTTGTCTTGTTTGCACTCTTTCCATAATTGATGCAGACAGCCAGCAGCTTAAACCAGAATAGTGGGACCTGCTCACAGTCAGTGTGCTGGAGAACAGCAACAATAAACTAGCAGGTAAGTTAAGGGAAAATTAATAAAAATAGTCTATCTGCTCATATTTTTTAAGTATTGAAGGACATACTATGGAAGACAGTGTAGACATTTATGGGTTGGTCAGATTTGTAACAGGCTTCTTGGGAAGAGGTGAGGAGGCAAAGAATCATCGTGAAGCACTGAACACTGGTATTTTTAATGCTCCAGATAGGAAATTTAAAGAGGTAAAAGGCAGGGATCCTCATTTCTTGTCCTTCCTACCTTGCTTTCAGATCAGAGTAAAATTCTGCACCCACTTTGGTCTCCCTCTCTCAACATGAACTGCTTTACAAAGTACACAGGCAATGAAGAATGAGCATCACGGAGCTTTGCACTTTTATCACAGCTACAGAAAGTTATCAGTTTGTCAAAACATGGTATTTCTGCTGCAAGACTTAAAGGAAGAAGCTGCTTTGAGGGAAAGCAACAGGAGAGAGCTTTATGGCTCACAAGGAGACTGAGAGTTCAAGACAGGGAGCTGCAGAGCAAGCCATGAGATTTGCAGAAATACAGGGTAGCAGAAGTAGCTGTGAGTGCCTTTAGGATGATCTATTTTCTCCAACCCCGGGAGTACTGACAATTCATCCTGCTCTGATTTAGGTCATTTTGTTCAGTGTTTTCTTTCTTCCACAGGAGACATGAAGGGCACCGTTTTTTTCTCCTCTGCATCCCCATGAACGACCCTCTCTGAAGTACGTTCCAGCTCTACCACAAAAGCCACCCTGCCTTCTCAAAGTAACCCGTGTCAATCTTACGCTTCCTGACTTTCATTTCCTCTGACTCCCAGGTATCTAGTCCCGCAGGAGAGCAGGCAGGCAGGCAGGGATGCTGCTGATCTCATCTCCCCTAAAGTGATATACCTTTGACAACGGCTCAGAGGAGCTGTAAGCTTCTTGGACAAACTGCTCCCACAGGACTTCATAGTCATAAAACCATGGCTTCATTTATTTCTTCGCTGTTCAAGGAAATACACTGCTTATCATAGTTCATCCGAGATGAATGATATAAGGAACTATCATCTCTTGAATGTCTTTTTAATGAAAGGATTAACCGATTGATCTGACTATCCTTTTTGTCAGTTCCTCCTGAGCTGACAGGAGGTTCACAATAGGTTCACACCAGGTTCTCAAACTTAGATGTTTTGGCTGTTTCTGTTAACAAGAAAAGCAGTTCAGCGTGCAGTTTCTTAATGCTGGGAAGTTTTTTGGCTCTTCAGGATTGTCGAGCAATAGAGTGAATTTATGAAGATACCTCAGGTAGCTTTGCCTTTCCTGAGAGGATGAAAGAGGACTAGATTCCCACCTAGCAAAATGCATTTAGATATCATTATTTCTGAGCCACTTGGATGGTCATAAGCCCTTTTGGCTACAGTGGGTTCTCCATTATGTTTCATTAAGTACATCTGCAATATATAAATCCTGTACTGCTCTTTTTGTAACGACAATATATGCTGGAGAGTATAGACAACTTCACCGTACTCTGCAAATTAAAATTTACCAATTACATGATGTTGATAATCATCAATGATATAGAGCTGGACTAAGGAAAAGAAATGGGCTGAAGTTTGATAGTTTAAAGTGCAAGATGATATGCTTAGGGAGTAATAGCAGAGCTTGTGCTGTCAGGTGGAGATTTCACAATTTGAAACAACAAAGGATCCTTGTCAAAGAGTTCATCAGAGGATGACTATGAGCTACCAGTGCAATGTTGCCTGGGAAAAAGGGAAATGCATCACTGAGAGCACTAGGATAAGTATTTCCCATAGATAAAGTGTTGATATCAAGGCCCAGGATGCTCACGAGTCCTTTTCTTCCAGGATGCAGCTGTTTGTTGCTGTGCCCACCCCGATGGATATCTGGAGGAGAAACTCAGATTTGAGAAGGATCAGAGAATGGCCTCAGGGATTACCAGGGGAACCAAGAGCTACAATCTGAGGGAAGACTGCAAGTTTTTGTGTTGATTAGTGCTGGGAGATGAAAATGAAGAGGAATTATGACTGCTGCCTGTGAATATATTAGAGGACCAAGAGTGGGGAAAGAAACAATTTAAGCTAAAGGGCTATTGGCAGAAGTACAAATGGGTATAAATTGCCCATTAATAAATTCTGGCTGAAAATGAGAAGGTTCTTAGCTATTACCGTAATCAGGTTCTGGAACTCCTCTTTGAATGGGAACAGCAGGGACAGAAAATAGATAAATGCTTTTGACATGGATCATGATAGATTCATGAAAGACAACATATGGAAAGGCCCCTGAAACACCAGAAACTGTGCTCGTGACCCAGGAGGTTCCTTCACTACTATATTCCTCAAGCAACACACTATCTGATGCTAAAAATCATTTTTCATTATGGAACTAAGATTAATCCTTTTCTTTGTTGCTGGAACATACCCAGAGAAAAACTTAGGGAAGCTTGTTACTGAATGTGCTGGTTTTGCCTGAGATGACAGAGTTAATTTTCTTCATAGTAGCTGGTATGGGGCTATGTTTTAGATTTGTGCTGAGAACAGTGTTGGTAACACAGGGATGTTTTCATTATTGCTGAGCAGTGTTGAGGCCTTTACTCACGCCACCCCACCAGCGAGTCAGCTGGGGGTGCACAAGGAGTTGGGAGGGGACACAGGCAGGACAGCTGACCCCAACTGACCCAAGGGATATCCCACACCATATGGCGTCTTGTTCAACATATAAAGCTGGGGGAAGAAGGAGGAAGGGGGGGACGTTCGGAGTGATGGTGTTTGTCTTCCCAAGTAACAATTACATGTGATGGAGCCCGGCTTTCCTGGAGATGGCTGAACACCTGCCTGCCCATGGGAAGTGGTGAATGAATTCCTTGGTTTGCTTTGCTTGCACGTGTGGCTTTTTGCTTTACGTCCTAAACTGTCTTTATCTCAACCCATGAGTTTTCTCACTTTTACTCTTCCGATTCTCTCCCCCATCCCACTGCAGGGGAGTGAGTGAGCAGCTGTGTGGGGCTTAGTTGCCAGCTGGGGTTAAACCACAATGCTGAACTAGTCTTCTAATTGTACCCCATACATATTCTTATTTCTTTCAAATATTCATATTCTTTTTGGCAGCTTTGTGTTTCATGAATTTACTTGATCTTATCACTGTGTTATTCATTCGTTTTTTGTGATTCAATATTCATACACTGATGTCTAGACTATTCTTATCACACATATGCTGTAAGCCTTATTTTTCTTTTCTAGTTCATTTTCCGAGTTTTTGAAGTACAATTCTTTTACAGATTAGACTCTTTAATGTAATCTACCCTAAGTTTTTTGTTTGTTTGTTATTGTTGCTGTTATATGCGCAATATAAAGCTCCACGGTTTGCTTCTCTGACAGAAAAGGGTAGCTTGATTGATAGAATTCAATTGCTGGATTGAAATAATGCAGCATGTTTTTATCTTACATTTGTTGGTCATTTTATTAGTTTTGACTATCGTACCATAAAAAAAAATGACAAAAATGTAATCATCTTTGTCACACACCTCGGCTCATAACTCTCTCATGGTAGATACACCACTGAAAAAGAGATACGGAAATCAGAGATCAGCCTCATAACCTTATACTCCCACTATGGGTGACCCCTGTCAAAGTTCAGGAGAGAAGCAGAAGGAGTAAAATTTAAAAAAACATGCAATATATGGCAGATGTGCCCCATTACACTCAAACGGGGTGGGGGGAGAGAAGGGGAACAACACCTCAGGCTAGAAAAAAGATTCCCGTTTGCCCTTAGACAAGTGCTTAGATGATTGTTTCCTCCACATATTTTGTGTTTCCCATGGCCAGCCCAGGTCAGGCTGCAGCCTCTGTGTCCGGGCACCAGCCGAGTCACTGCTGCTTCCTGACTCACGGTCTTGGGAAAACACAGGACTGAAGTTTTCTACTAGTTGCTAAAAATTAGCTAAAAGTTATATGCCTTAAAAACTGAGACATTCACAGTTCAGGTCTGCAAGCCAGCCTCCAGCTGCCTAGCCCCGGAGATGCGTTAGGCAGTACAGGATTTCTACATAATGTGCAGACAGGGTAACAATAACCCAGAATGACAACTGGAAAACCCTGCATCCTGAACTGCCTATAGCAAGGTAAAGCAAATTGTAAGTCCTGACTATAACTGCAATCCTTTTCCTTCACAGAGATTAGATGTCTAAGCCTGGACTGCTGTTAGGTAACTCCATTTGCTTAAACTCCAGAGTGCAGAATCTTCTCCTCAGGCTAGAGTGTTACAGTAATATTTCTAGGACATAAGCAGAGAAATGATGCTTGAGAATGGTGCTTTGTCCTGGCTACCAGGCTGCTCCTGAATTTTCCATTAAATAGTTACTGGATAAAACATATTAACAGATTGCTGTATTTCTACCTTTTGCCATTGCTATAATCATCCAGCAAGAGTCATACTCTAAGGTGCATTCTCTGAGCCCACAAAACTCCTTTTTTCCTAACAGTATTGATTCAACACAAGAACACCTTACATTGCATAAGACCTAGTGACTGGTGCATCCTATGGGGGAACGGTTGATGGGGCACGATGTGTGAACACCCCTGAGGCTGAAGGCACACCTGGGTAATCCTCGGTCCCACCTCCTAAGTGAGTGCTATAAGGACAATGCTGTCACGTAAAAGCTGAGCACCAGCTTTTGTCATATTAGTTATCATTTCTAAGAAAAAGTTGCCTTAACTATACTGTATCAGAGCTCTTCCCCATCAGTAGGTCTTCCACACTGGGAAACCTTGGTCCACAACACCAAGTGATGCAGAACGTTTTACTTGAAGTAGGGAAGGTGTCTGCTCAAGGTAAGCACTTCTGAGCACGGGGGCACACAGATTGCACTTCATAAGTTCTGCCTATGTACCTCAACCCTCTGTTGGGTCTTTCTACACATCACTGTCTATGTGTTGGCAATGAGTTGCTGAACAACTTAATATATTATTTTAAACAAACATTAAAATGTATTTCTCTATTTTATGATTACAAGAAAATTACACATCTTGTTTAATGCACTTGTCAGTCTGCTCAAAACCAGAAGTGTCTTACTGTGATTATTGTTCAGTGAAAATGGGAACGTCTTGCTGAGTAAATTCAGGCTCATTGTGATTAACAAGATAATATTTTTTAAAAAGACAGATTTTTTTAAGTTTATTTTTTTCTTTTTCATATACAACCTAATGAAGTGAGAAAGAAGAAGGAATGTTGCAGGAAGAACAAAGCTTAAATAAGCAAATCAAATCTTCCAAATCCATACCACATTCAGCACTCCTTTTCAGATGTGAGTATATCCATCTTCTAAATATTATCTAACAGTATCTCCCTGCCATGTTCATGGATAAATTTATTTTTCATGGATGCACTATTGAAATGTCTTCCTGCCTAAATCTTGACCTACAATATTTGGCTGAGCTTCAAAACAATTTGTTTTATGTGGTGTTCTTCAACCACAGCATCAGAAAACACTTGAAAAGATGAGATCAGCAGGTAGTAGGCATGTAGTAAAATATTAGCTTCACCAGTGGAAATGGCTCATTATTTTGACCTTTCGCTGTTTTAGGTACACCTTGGCTGCCGTACACAAGCGTAAGCATAAGCTAAAGAGAAGTTCACATGGGAAAAACGAAACTGGGTAAGTGATTTCATGTCTAAAGAGAGTAATTTATCTGGTTATTAATCTAGATACAAGATATAGATTTAAAAGAATAGATATAGTTAATATGAGAAGAAAACGCATGTTTGTTTAAGTTTATATAAATCAATTCACATTTTTAGGTATTTTCATAGTATTAAATACATACAGAATCACAGAATCAATCAGGTTAGAAGAGACCTCTGGGATCATTGAGTCCAACCATTGCCCTGACACCACCATGTCAACTAGACCATGGCACTAAGTGCCATGTCCATACTGAAGCAGGTTCACTGAGTTACAGAGAATCATCATTAAATTAAGTTTGTTTAATGAGCTACGAAGCCTGACAATACTGAACATGTTCATTAACAATCCAGAAGTGAACGTAGTGACTAATAGTTTGTGAATGGTGACAAAGACTGGCAGAATGGATAAACTACAGAGAGGACCAGCAGTCAACAAGAGTAGGCCACCCGGGCTTCTAAGTAGTCTGGACCTAGTCATATGAAATGCATTTAAAGAATCAGCTCATGATTTCTCAGCCTTATAAGTAAATTGCATTTCAGTGCCTGAGGAATGCATGGAGAGAAAAAAATGTAACTTGGTGGCAGGGGCAGAGCAGGCTCTGGTGTGAAAGAAGTTCAGTTATGTTTTGGGGAGGTAAGGGATGTTAGAAAGTTTCTCAAGGGTTGCTCTGGAACTCTAAATATGATTGAGGAGTCTGTTCCTGATGAGGCAGGTACCCTTCTCCTAGGTTGTCCTTTCACTAAGGTCTGTCTTTAATTATTCACAATCCAGAGGTATGAACCCTATACCCCTCCAAGCAAAAGTCTTTCTGGGATTTCCATCTGAACATAAGAAAACACTTTTTCACTGTGAGGGTGGTTGAATACAGGAACAGGTTGCCCAGAGATGTTGTGGAGTCTCCATCTGTGATGATATGCAAAACCCTACTGGACATGGTGCTGGGCAACTTGACCTAGGTGATCCTAGAGTTCGTCAGCTAGATGGTCTCCAGAGGTCCCTGCCAACCTCATGGAACCTGTGGATCCTACAGGCTGTCCCTCCCTTGCGAAGACCTGCTACCCACACTTCATCATGCAGCAGCCTGAAATGTACAACAAGGAAGGGGTGCAATTAAATACCATCTGCAGAGGGCAGGTGGCAATGGGAAGAGAATAAAGCCAAGATGGAGAGCTGAGGAAGAGCTTTCCCTTCCTCTCCCTTCTGCAGGCAAGACGGTGGTGGGAAGGCAGATCGGGCAGTGATTGCTCCCTGTGGAAGCTGCTATCACGTCCCTCTCTCATGTCTCTTCTAACCCCTAATTTCCCTCTGTCAGTGACAGCTGCACAGAGTTGGCAGGACACAGGAGGCTGTTCATCCTTGCACAGTAAATCTCCATTTCTTCAGGCAAAGCATACAGCATGTCACCTTCGAGACTTTTGCACTAGTCAGCTATCTACTTAGGCAATAAATAGAGCCAGCTCTTGTACCTTAATTCAACAAAAAGCAAAGTCACACACTGGGGAATAGGAAATGTATGCTATAGTCACCAAATGAAGGAAAAAGGGGATTTAAATTTCATAATTGACAGACACTGAAATGTAAACTCCCACATGACGCTGGTCTATGCTATCGTACAAGTGCTGTTGTAAGACTGTACAGTTAACCTTTGCATGTGAAAAGGAGCAAGCAGCTGTGGAGGAGAAATAATACACTGACAGGACCGATATGGCATGCTCATATAGCCCTTGCACTGGTTATTTTTTGAAACTGAAAGCCACTGGAAGGTCTGGACATCATAATGGGCTGTACAAGAGCTCCCCATGTGCTTTGGTGTGAGGTCAACCAAATTAACTTACAGAGACTTCTGTCTGAAAAAGTAAAGTTATCAATTTTACAAGAGGCAGTATAGAAGCCTTCTCTCTGATGAAACAACATCTTCCACTTCAGCTTTTTAAATATCACTTACTTTGACCATCAAGTATTTCAATGACCTTGTTCACTCTCATATTTATATACTCAGCCTTATTTCACATTCTGTTGATGATATTTTTTAACTTGCTCAAACATACCCCTGTTGAATCTTTGCGGCATTAATTTTTTAATAATGCTTTATACTTCTGGCTTTTTTGTTTGTATAAATATATATGTATGTGCACACATACCTACGTGTCAGTAACTTCAAACATTTACTGAATGCATTTTAAGAAGTCATCTCAGAAGTAATGATTTTAAGCAGTTTTTTAATACAACAACCTCCAACTAAAAACTACTGACTGAGTCTCAGAGTGCTCTGGAAACATTAATTAATAATTGAAGCCCCACAGTGTTCTGTTGTAATAGTTACCCACTCCATCATTAGTGTAAGTTCACCAGTGATGCACATTCCTGTATACGATTCCACTTAGCTCATATAGCCTGTTATCATCACTGGATAACAAGGACTTCTAAGTGGAAGAAAAGCGACTGTTACGGTAGTTTTATACATGTTTTCCAGCTCTATTTAGTGGGAAGCCAGCTCACAGTATGTCATCATCACTGTTCAGTGTCTCTCTTGGAACAGTCCGTTGTAGATGACTGAAACATCTAACTTCCTCATGCAGATCTCCTCATTCAAAAACAATTGTGTTGAAGTCCATCTACATTAAGCAATACAAAGGTCATTTGAGTTTGTTGTACAGCATCACAGAATATATGAATTAAGAAAAATCTCCTTTGTTAAAATGTACTTCAGTCCCAAAGTCATACTATATATCTGGACACTTTTTATAGTCCAGAAAGCAATTCTGATGAGAGTTTCCCATAAACTTAAGGGAAGTATTTATGTTTTGAAATATTATTTATTGAGAAGCTATGGAACAGAATGAAAATCTTTTTCTTAAGGCTCTAAACTAAAACTTCTTAGCATCTCATCAATGAAGACTCGTGACTAACACCGTTGTTGCCAAATTAATGTCTGTTGCCATTTTGCACTAATGAGAGTTTTATCACAAAACAGAGCAGCATATTACTCTGAAGGTTTTTAACTGATGTTTTAATTGCTCTGTAATTATGGGAGACCATCCACACCAGTAACCTTTCTCCTTGCTTCGTGAACCCAAACCAGCAGCTACACAGCAACACCTCCACATGTCTCAGGAAGACGTGACCTCTGCAGTAGCTCTGAACAACTCGATGTACAGAGAAGCACTTGCAATGGTCCGAGACTGATTTAGATCCGGTGACCAAGGGAAGACAGTAGAAAGCTGGAATCCCTCTCCCACACTTAAATAACAGCAACTGATACTACGTGCTACAGCCACAGACCCAGATCATCACAAGAGTTCTCAGTGAACCAACCTCAGTCAATTTTCTTGTATGAAATGCTTCCACTGAAATTCTTAATGCTGCAATTTTCAGTACTGCTATCTATATCTAACAAAATCAACAGAAAGGGTTTCTTTCGGTCCTAGTGGCTGCTAGGCTTGGCCCTTATACCATCTCTAAGGCATTAACATGTCAACCACTCAGCAAGTTCAAAGAAAGTTATATTTTTGATGTTTTCTACGACTTGGGAGCCACATACAAGGTCACTATAAGTCACATGAATCTTCCTAGGTTTCGATTGGCTCACCTTTGTCCACATCATAGAAACAACATCATTAATGGTAATGAATGCCTATCAATCCCCCCCCAAATCAGGCAAAGTTAATTGCCTGATACTCCTTGGCATCTTTTTAGCCTTTCAGCTACCACTGATCAGTTTTGGATCACCTGTGGTGAGATGCAGGCAGACAGTGGTAGACTAGTCCATATATTATTTTACAGGGACACAATTTACAAAAGCGTAATCTATAGGGATAACAATGATGTGTCTTGAAGACTTTTGTACATTTATGCTGTGGGGCACTTAGTTTGCTTGTTCTGCTGGGTACTCAGCTTAAGAAAAAAGATTAAATATTCATGAAGCAATACATTTTAAGAAGAATTACTTTTCCAATTATCTAACTACAGTGTACTGGCTTCTAAGTGACCAAGTTTCATTAGTAAATAAATTTTGTAGAAATAAGATGTCATGCAAGCTAGTAGCATAGGTTAGAAAAAAATTCAGCATAGCATTTTTCAAAGATAATTCAGAAATGCAAAAAATCCCATTGTTCAGGATTGATGATATCCCAAGTTATTCTCCGTACATGTACCTTTGACAGTGGAGCCCAAGAGCTCTGGGATCAGGCATCACAAACATATGTCCGGTTCACGTTTTATCATGCACTAAATCCATCTTGATAAGAGGAGATATTCTGCTCCCAGCTCCTAAATCTCTGTTCTGTCTTCACAGTAAATTGCTGCTTAGTCTTTCATTATATTATGATCAGAATCAAAACATTTTAAAATATCAAGCCTCTATTAAAAATAAAATCAGCGAGACTGTTACAGAACACAGACTGCTGTGAAATGGTGGTATTTACAAGCTCCCTCTTACTAAGAGTCCCAGATTTGGGAGGAGGTGCATGCAAGGAGTAGAGGGCTATTAGTTGGCACTTTAATGTGCTACTGCAAGAAAAGAGGATGGCAGTGTTGCCAGACTGACTCTTACATGAGCAAAGCAAGATCCAAAGGACGTTTCACACAAGCTTTAATGATGTTCAGGAGTATTGTGCATGGTCTCAAGTGCTCTGTGGAGTGTAGGAGCTGTCATGTGTAGAAGCCCCTGGGCCATCTGACAATGTGAAGCAAGGAATTGGTGTATTTTCATATATTGATATATGCCAAGTGTCCAGTCCAATGGCCCAGTAAGTTCAGCTGATAATCTCCTTTGTGCCTCAAGCAGATACAGCCTGGCAGTTGCAATACCATTTTCCCCTTATGTGGCACACCAAGATGTCTTGGTCCTCTTCTGGAATGACAGTTTGCAGAGACAAATGACAAGTTTAGCCTCTACCTTTGCTCTGTCGCCTCAACTAGTGCTGCAGATATAATGGTGCAATAGAGCTGGGAAGGGTGTGGGAGTTTTAAAACATTCCAGAGAGGCCAAAAGATTATTACTTTTCCTTTCCTGATACTAGAAAAAAAAAAAAAAGCTAGCATCTTTATTTACTTTGCTCAGTTCTCAGTTATGTGGAAAAACATAATTAAATCATTTTGAAATCATAAAAGACACCCATAATAACTTTTTCCAACATCCAATTTCATGCCTCTTCATGGAAGTAGTACCTCAGAAATTGCTACTCTTCATGAATACAACTTCACTTGACAGATAAAATCCTCAAAAAATTGCCAGAAACCTCAGACTCACGAGGCAGCGCCTTCCTGGAAACTCAGCCAAGGACCTGGAATCAATTACATAAAGGGATTGAATAATAGATCCCAGAGAACCAAACGTGCAATTCAGTAACTGAACTTTTTTTTACATGCACAACTAAACACAGTGAAGGATAAGGGAAAGGAGTTTAAACTAGAAGAGGATTAAAAACCTGGTAGCGAGGAAAAATTATACTGGAGAAATAAAAAATTTTCCTGGGAGACAGACACATATACTCTGAACTGCGGCAGGGGCTGGGATAAGTGATACATTTTTTCACAAGCAGCATTTACAGTGTCTGCCAGCTAAAGAGACTGAACGTTTAAATTTTTCTCTTCAACAAGCAGGGTTGGATTGCAAGTTGGCTTCTGGAGTGTTTGCCCCATTGGAGGGGCACAATTCATGACAACTTCCACTTAGAGCTGTACATTGGTGCTGGTGTCTGGGAAGACTCACAATTGCCAGTTCTCACAAGACTGTTGCAAGTGGTTTTCTTAACAGTTTACTTATTGGAGTGTTACAAATCTGAGTCTTGTCTCATACGTGTATGTTACTGTGCTGAAATGCAGAGGTTCAGAGAAGCAAGAAAATATGAACCTTCAAATCCCAAAGCCCAGGAAATCACAGTGATTGAAACCCACCCTCTCGATGTCTGAGAGGAGACGCACAATTGTATGTTTGATGTTTTGTCACCATCTCACCTTGCATCCAGCTAGGATTGCTTAGTGGTGACTTTTCTGGAAGAACTAAAGATACTTAGAGCACCAGCTGAAAACATGAAATCAGCAATAACACTGTGAAGTATGGTAATATTTCCTGCCATTTTACCATGACTCATCTTTCCTCATTGCTTTTCTTATATTTTACCCAACTAACAAGACTTTAGCCTTTGGCAATGTGTAATTGATTCAGTGTTGCTGAGTTTGAAGGCAACAGAAGCACAAGAATTGCTTTTCATTCATTGCTTCATTTAGTTGTAACTCGGTGATCTACCCAGTGCAGCAGCTCCACTGCTCAAAACTCTGCATCGTTATTGCCCATACGTGCTATTGTCATATGCACAACTAATACATAGGAAAGCTTAATTTTTACTGAATATTTTCCATAGGACAATGACATCTGTTATTTTTCATTGTGAGTTCCCCAGCTGTTGTTTCAGTACTTTTTTTCAAAGCACTTCAAGCCTCTAGAGCCCAAAATAAAACCTTTCCCTTAGCCCATCCAATAAATCAAAAAACTCGTAAGTAGCATACTCCAGTGATTAATCTTTTCAGCCACATGTAGTTTTTATGGTTAGGTAACAGTTCTGGTTTTGTCTAGCTGTGTGTACCTTTGCATGCATAGGAAAATAAAAATGCAGTTTTTCACAGGAGGTGCCACTGACATATTTTATTAGTGGGGATAGTGTAAATAAATGTCATCCTTGTATCCTGCCCCTTTAGCTTCATTCACAGAAAAGGCTGATAAATAAGTTAATAAAACATGACGTAAAAATTCTCAATACCAATTTCAGCATGCCAGAGCCTGAGATTATTAGAGGCACAGCTGCAAAGGATAACACCGAAAATTAGTGACTCAGGTGATGTGCTTTAGAGGTTAAACTGTACTACAAAGATCAGCCCTATTTCTAGCTACTGAGAATAAAGAAGGAATTGCCGTGGTATTTACACAAGGGCTTCATGTATTACTTCAACATTTGGCTCCTACATTCTGGCACATTAGAAGTTAACCGGGCTCTTCCCTAGATTCTGGAGGCAGAAAAAAAAAAAAAAAACAAAAGGGAGGGAAAAAAACATCTGTTTCTTTTTTCTTCCTTTTCTAAAGCTTCTGATTTTTTAGAGAGAACAGTCCAACTGCACCAAGTGCTTGGCTTCAGAAATAAATATTGCTCAGGTTTGGTGGGGATCGTTGGTTCTCTCAAACTCTGTTTTGAAATATCCTCTTCACAAAGTATAGCAAAATTCTAGGATCCCTCAGTGTAGCTTTTCACAACTTCTTCAAATAGAAACACAGGAGATGGATGTAACTCTCGTTGCTCTTGGCTCATTCCAAGTCTGGCAGAGAACCTGACTATTTTCTCATTAAAGACCTATTATGCTCCAGCTATGTAAGACTCTAAGCAGAGCCACTTACATCCAAATTAGGAAGTTAATAAATAAATGCATTGCCTTAGCTTACATTTGTAGCTATTTTTTTTGCATTTCAGCATCACAAGAATGGATTTTTGCAAGATTAGATTACTTAGAAATAAAATTATTCAGTATAACAGTATAACATTAACATTATTGCAATACTGTTAATTCTATGTTGTATATAAGTAAAAGTTAGACTTACAGTTAATAGTTCTAAATAACTAGCAACAAATTGTTAATGTAAAAATATTGTTAAAATACTGTTAATTATGTGTACATCCTAATTATATTCTATATATGAAATACAGAATAAATACAGAATAATATATAGTTAACAGTATTTTTGAAGACCTAAGTTACAGGGTTCTCCTGTCTATAATATCATCTTAAGTTACACAAACACTTCATCATTTGGAAAAATGAAGGATAGATTCATTTACTTCTCTGTAAATGCTTCTTACGGGAGACTGTTTCAAGCATGCTGCAAATTTTGCATGTCATTTGAAGACTTTCATAAGGAGCAATATGGTTAATTTAGAGTAACATGATAATATGGAGTAATCAAATATGGTTTTGATATTGGACAAAATGTCTCATTATTAATTTATTTCCTGCAGTCTTCCCCAGATGGAAGAACAAGAAGCAAACCTTTCTCCTGAACCATGTTTGCTTCTTGGTAGGTTACTAGATATGCAGTCAAAGAAATCTGTAGTAGCTTTTATCACCGTCAAGAGTAACAAAAATCTTTTAATGGAAGAGCTCTCTGAAGGCAGGAAGCCTTTTGCAACTGCAGAACATCTTTAGTTGGGATTAGACGTCCTTTTTGCTTGACTTAATAGTGGAACTTCTTAGAGGATGCTCAGACTTCAAAGAGATTTTTTCTCCACAGAGATAAGTACTCCCATAATTTCTAGAAAATTCAGTCATGCTAGGAGTTTGAACAGCAATGACAAGAAATTCACAGTTATAGAATCCCCGTTTTTTTTTTCCTTGAAAATTAATACTGAAATAAAAATGGGATACAAGTATTTTGCCTACAGTATATTGGCATTATTACTACAGGGCATGTGCCTGAAAAATTGTACTGTTTACATATTGGTGATAGCTACATCCTTATCATGCGTATGAAGAGACATGCAATAATGGATTTATAAAACATCAGTGAAACAAACTTGGTACATTATACATGGCTCTTAATTATCTTCTTGCTATTCCTTGTTACCAAGCCTAGTGGAAATGCGTAGCTATACCCAAAGTTAAACATGAGGGGGAAAAAAAAAAGCCTTTATTTATTTAGTGACTTTTAATACAAGCCATTAAGTACATGAATTTCATCACAGTTTGTACACTAGAAACTCTGAATAGATGATTACTGTGAAAATAAAAAAGGAAATTAAAGAGAGAATGATTTAAAATAGTTGCAGTATAATTAAACTTTTCATGAAGAAAACAGAAATTGAAAATTAAATTGGGAAAGCATTTTCTGCAGTAGCCAAATTTAAGTGTGTACAGTTCACCTTCACTTTTTCTAACATAACCAGGACGTAATAATTCCATGTAAATTTACAAAAAGACTTGCTTTATTGTGTATACCCTATCAGCACAAGCCAATCATTTTTTTTCTGTTCGGAAGTGCTGGGATATCTTGAATACTGGTATACTCCAGTTCTGGTGTTAACTTGCTTCTTCAGCTTTGTTGTGTTTCCCTTCCCCAGACTGATCCTTCCTTCCTGCTTTTCGCCCCCAGTTAGTTATATACAAACACACATAAATTGTATGCCTATAATCCAGGCATGTACCATTTTCAGAAACATATGATAGGAACCAACCAGTAACAGACACAAACATTAGTAGATCACAAGATGAACCTGCATTAGCAAGATAGCAAAGGTTGTTTGGTTGTTTTTTTCTTTCCAGAATTAACTTCATTATTCCATAGGACAGCTTTTACATATGTAATAATACTTAAAATATCAGGGAAAACCCCTCCATCTCTGTATACCATAAAGTTATACTCTAATGACCTCAGTTACAAAATTATGCCATTTACTTAGTCCTATACTACACTCCATAGTGTAACTTAAGAACTACGGTACAACATATGGTGTGGTTGTACTGTGTGAAAACATCAGTTTAAACACAGTTTATTTATATGAACATTTGAATATCCATAAGCTCATCCATACATATTGAATATACACAGTTTCAGCACTCCTTTCCAAGCCTTACTATCTAACACAAAGTCAGCTTTTCATTTTCCTGATGTAACCTGCGGTGTCCATTGAAAGCCTAAGCCAGAACACGACCCAAACAAGCAGACAGCGTGCATCCCAGCAGTCACAACCAGTTTCAACTGATGTCCTTTAAGGAGCTGATGAATGGACATTATGATAAAGATGTCTATAAGATAGGTCTATCAGAGGAGCCCTGAATAAAATAAAGACTTCAAATACCATTAAAATTAATGAATTAGGTCAAGTCAGGTAATTCATCACCTGAGTGAATTGGAATCCAATCTGAGGCATCCTTTAGAAAAGACACGTTCAAATGAGGTAGTGTTCACAGGGAGGTTCACAGTGAAGATAATCATAATTTAAATGAGAAAATGCCTGCATAGTTTTAACAAAGTCTGACAGGGATTCTGTGCAAAAGCAGCATGGTAAGCAAAAGCAAATTTCGACAAATTAATTTGACCTTGATGAAAGGCACATATTTTTATCAATCAGACTTAACAAATATTGACTTTAGGCATTAACCAAAGACATACATAAACATTCAGGTTGTTAAAACAGTTGTCAAGTTCATTTTAGTTCTGAAATCGCAGTTTGCTGATAAAGATCTAGCTGAACTTAACCTCTTTAAAAAAAACTGTATTGCCTCATAAAGCACGAGTCAGATGGATTAGTCTTCTCTGCCTATCAACTGCTAAAAAAAGATGTATTGCACAGGCAGACTGAAATCTAGAGCCAGAGAGCGGGCTAGGGTAGACATATAAATGAAACGTGGTATATATTCTGGAGAACAAGTCTTATGAGGAGTGGCTGAGGGAACTGGGGTCGTTTAGTCTGGAGAAAAGGAGGCTGAGGGGAGACCTTATTGCTGTCTACAACTGCCTGAAAGGAGATTGTAGCGAGGAGGGGGTCAGTCTCTTCTCCCAGGTAACAAGTGATAGAACAAGAGGAAATGGCCTCAATTGTGCCAGGGGAGGTTTAGATTGGATATTAGGAAAAATTTCTTCACTGAAAGGGTTGTCAGGCAGTGGAACAGGCTGCCCAGGGAAGTGGTGCAGTCGCCATCCCTGGAGGGATTTAAAAGACGTGTAGATGTGGTGCTGAGGGATATGGTTTAGTGGTGGACTTCGTAGATTTAGGTTAATGGCTGGACTCGATGATCTTAAAGGTCTGTTCCAACCAAAACGATTCTATGATTCTATGATAATTATAACCACAACAGTCCCCATGACTGTGGCCCATCCTCCTCCAGCACTACCAGCCAGGAAGCTGGGGGGAGAACAGCAAGGGCATCCCTTTTGCTTGTGGCTACCATTTATCACAGAGGTTTTATTTCCACTGGAAGGCCAGTAAAGCAGCACACTGTCCATTATTAGTGGACTATTGGCCCTTCCCCAAACGAGAGGATAGCAGCTGGTGTAAAACAGTGCTGTCTTCTTTCAAGCCACTCCATCAACAGCTGAACGAAGAATCAGCCACCACTTTAAGAAAAAAAAGGTTCCCAATCCATTTCCTGAGTGAAGCGTGCCCACTAGCACTCACTGAGAAGGTATAAGATCTGTACTGTGAAGCAGGGCAGGATCCCCAAGTAAATGCCGGGTGTCCCTGCAGGAAAGGCCCCCTGCTTGCGAGCTGTTGAACTTCTCTCTCCACCAAGATCAAAACCTTCTCTGAACTGTAAGATTCCCTGAAAGAAGGGAAGAGCAGGGACCGTAGCGGCAGTCAGGCTTCAGCCGAGCATTTTCAAACATTCAGTAAGGTGAGTGCAAGATTAGATTTGAGGAGTACACAAAGGCTTTATTCTGTACCAGAGTAAACAGACATCTATTTTGTGTCATACCCAGCCTTCACTGAAGAAACACCTTGAGGCATTTCACGACTATGTTGACATTTCAATTATGCTGCATTTAAATAGATTTGGTTGTGTTGAGTCTTATTTCTTGCTAAAATACTTCCCCTTCTAAATACCGATTCAAAGAGTTATTTATTAAGTCAAATTCTGACAGGGAACATACCAAGGAAGCAGCAAAGCAGAAATTCACAGTATTTGCTTCCTCTTTCTAAAAATTCTTTCTGTCTCTCCGCCTTGTTTCATGTGCTCCATGACTGGAGGCTGTGCACAGAGAGCACTGCAATGACAGCAGCAGAGCTCTGTAAGGAATCCTCAAAACAGGTTTGGCATGAGGAAAGGCAAAAGAAGGTTTCTTTTCTCTGCAGCCTCCTAGAACTGTCTGTAAAATGAGCTGGAGACCAGCCTACCCGCTGGCGTGGCCAAAAAGGGTGCAGGCCAACGTAAGAAATCCGTGAACAGCCTAGAAATGAACGGCTGTAAGTAACTCAGGGAGCCACTCAGCCAACCAAGTACACCAATACTTTGTCCTCAAATGTCCTTGAAGTTTATAGGAAGCGATAGTAGCAAAGAACTGGAAGATAAAAATTGCTTCCATAATTTAGCAGCCTCTCTGTAATGACTGACTTCTCTACAAGCCATGAAAATGTCAAAGCCTTTGCTAGCAGAGTTTGCAGAGCTCCGTTAAACAGCTCATACGCAGCAAGCCCTTAGGAACCTGCAGGTTCCTAAAACGTATAATGGTTTCATACTCTTTGAAGAAGGAAGGAAAAGTAAGAGTCAGTTAAGTTCCATAAATGCCTCCTCTTCTGACCATTCATGGCCAAGGAAAGTGAAAGGTGGCTAACTCCAAGCTCTCGGGGTATAAAGGTTTACATTAACATTTTTCTGGCTCAGGCTGTGCATCTCTGTTGCTTTAGCTGTTCTGCAAGTGACAAATGCTACAGAGCCTGAATATTTTCCTACATGTATATTTAAGATTTCTACTAACTGCTGTTTATCCAAAGAAAGTAATAGCTTTGAATCCTGTCAAAAAACATGCCATAAAATTGGCGATGTTTTTACTGAATCTGGTTTTATGAGAAAGAATAAAACAAGTGTGCACAGCTATTCAGCAATATATACTGCTCACTTTTTTAATACGCCTAGAAATAGTTGAGGGAATGTGAAGGTGATCTCTTGAGAATATATCCAATACCCACTGTTACCCTTAAAATCCCATGCTGAAACATCATTGCCAAAAATAGCCCCTTAAAGGTGACACTCTATGAAAGATGTCACAAGTTGCAGCAAGAGCTGCATAAGTATATAAGCCATATTTACAGTGCTACTACAATTTGCACATTTATTTCATGTATCCCTTTTCCTATTTTATGTAAAGTTTTTTGGTTCGGAGAATATTTTTAAGTACATGCAGTTATGCATGGGGCTTGCTTGAAAAATCTCATTATTATGGGAATGTGAAATATATCTACAAAACAGTGGGTTTGATCCAAAAAAGGAATCTGGAAATCAAAATGAGCAAGAGACCAGTGTTGTACAACACGCTGTTGTTCCATAAGAAAATAATTTAGAAGGCAAAGAAAGCAAATACTCCAACCAAAAATATAATTTAATAAAAGAACCAAAAATATAACCATTTCCCACATAGCCTCCTATGAAGCAGGTAATAAACAGATGCTAGCACATCTACTCATGCATCGGCTTTCACCTGTATGTACGTGTTACAGGTCAACAGCCCGTAGAACTATTTACACGTATCCTTATGCACATACGTCTTTAGATGATCAGTGTAGAAATGATTTCTCAGCAGCTGCCTGCCTTCCCCCAGACCATTCATGCATCGACTGAAACACAGGAGCCAGCGGAAGCAGAGGAGAACAAACCCATTGGGACATTCCCTGGAGGCTGACTGGGCTCCACCTGGGCTGGTTACCTTGGCACAGGCAACGTTCCTCTCTAAGGCAGCTCGTCCGGCTGTGCAGAGCAGCTCGTGACAGCACCAACACCTGCCCATAAAAATGTGGTTGTGACAGGTCCCAGCTTCTGGGACCTTCTTTGAGCCCAGGAACACAAATATCTGCATATTAGTGAGCTAACCTGAAGCCAGCTTAGAAACATTTTTTGAAGTCTCAACCCCATCACAAGACTTTCTTGCCGTAGTTCCTGAAAACATGCTTTTCAGTACAGACACCGCATGTCGCTGCAACGACTTGTACATTTCTTGTACAACGACATGTACAGCTGAGGCTCCAGACCTGATTCAGATTTTGGGCTATCATATCCAGATCTCAGTAAAAAAGCAAAATCCTATGGAATATTTGAATAGGAAATAATAATTACATTCAGGTGACGTAAAGGTTGGTGTGGGACCTAGAAGTGGTGCTAATGTTAGGTCATATTGTCAACTGTAGTAAATAGCTGCTTTTGTTTTCTATTTTACTTCATTTCCATTTGCTCTGCTTGTCTCTGATTCAGCTACAGGACTCAGATGAGCTGCAGGATGTCAGCTATTGGTACAAGAAATATTTCCACAGTTTTACTATAATGCTTCGGACTCATTTCACATACACGACCATTACTATAAAACATGGGGAATAAAACAACCCTGAGTTGTTAAATTAATAAGAAAGGAGTTGTGTATATTAAGTAGTATCAGCATATCCTACCCTCTACTCTTTTTGCAGGGAGGGAAATACAATTTTTTAATAGCTTTTAGTATAAACAAGGAAAATTTATGTTTTAAAAAGAAGCTTGAAGGAAATACTGAGGAAATAAATTCTAGCTTTCCTTCAAACACAATTTTCTGTATTAATAAAACACAACTATGATCATCCTTGAAGTCCTCCCCAATACAAACTACTTTTTTTCTTGAGATAACGGGAACATTTATTAAAAATATCAAACCTAGCAGGTTTTTTGTTCTAGGCTGATTTAAGTGTAGTGAAGTTAATAATGGCTACCTTTTGAAAAAAAAAAAATAGATTTCACAGCCTAAGACTGAAGTAGGATTCATACATATCCTCTTGACTCTGATGTTAAAGTTGATTAAAATTAGAGATAATCAAGTTCTTTGTTTTTGGCATGGCTGGTATAGAGACAAAATGTATGGATTGTTCTGAGGGGACCCAAGGACCGTAGTGATGAAGGGAGAAACATCCCACTGATTGAGCAAATGAACATATCTTTATACTCTGCTGATATGCTACAGTATTAAAATTATGTCTGTTCACTCTGAGGTTGGATTGCGACAGTTTATGTGCTTTATATACCTGGGGATGTGATGTTGTTAGCTACTCTCTGTCCCAAAATATGTACAAGAACAGATCACCACTTCCCCTTCATCAGTTTACTGAAGGATAGGTAAAGGACATGTAAGGTTTGGGCTCCCAC
The DNA here is from genome assembly GCF_013368605.1 of Nyctibius grandis. NCBI lineage: Eukaryota > Metazoa > Chordata > Aves > Nyctibiiformes > Nyctibiidae > Nyctibius > Nyctibius grandis. The sequence goes on from NC_090666.1 coordinate 38,482,067, forward strand.
CATTTTTAGTGAAGAGTTCTACAGTTCTTCTCTCTTGGTAGAGCTCCTCTTGTCTCTAATAAGCACAGCAAGTTGTGTGATAGCTAGAGGCATGAAAACTGGGGTTCTGAAGAATTACATCCCTACTTCCATTTCTTACTGTGCTATTCTGACCCACTCGGTTGGTAAGGGAGGAGACCTTGGTTGGCCTCTAGGATTCACTCTAATATATTTAAACAAATTGCTAATCATTATAATGACATTGCCTCCTTGGAGTAAGGATAAAATGGAAAGGAAATACGATTTCCTTGTGAGAATGAGGCACAGTATGAAGCAGAGCTGTGCCAAAATTCAGATTTCATCTCTTAAAGGCAAAAACAGATCTTTATTTCAATACAAATGAGAACAAAACTGGGATTATACGCTGATGTAAGGACTACTAAGAAGACTTCCAATTAAAATCACACCAGCAAAATCCAGCAACGTGACAACCAGTAAGAAATCCAATTGTTCTGCAGACCCTGGCTGCCCACCAGGCTTAACTATCAGAAAAATACAACTACGTCCAAAAACTGTTTCCAAAAATTCGTATGGAGAACTTCTAAGAGACTAGTATTATTTTTACTGACTTTTTACAGTGTGTAATGCTCTCTGAAGTGCCTTTATTAGTTCATTCAGGGTTTTAATAAACTGAAAGACCATCCGGGATCAGAGATTTACTTTCTTTCAAGTAGTACCTCCAAAACCCCTTACAACGTTCAGAAGTTCAAACCAAATGCTGACTATCACAGTGTGCTCTTCCTGACCTGAATATTTCAAATTCAGAGTTTCCTAATGAAAATCTCCCATCAAACACTTTTTTATTGACAATGGTCTGCTCTTCAGAACAAAGAGAACTACACCTCGAGAATAAGAAATGTGTATCTACCTGCAACTCTCCATATTTTATTGGCTACAAAAGTTCTCTGACTTCATGCTTTCTCCATACAAAAAAAAAGACAGAGAAAGCTGTGCCATTAAAATCATATGAGAATCAAGACTGCACTAAGAGCCCATTATTGCTGCTAATGAGGCTGATACCGCTGCGTCGAGTTGCTCTTTTGCTACTGCTGCTCCACAATTTAGGCAGCCTGATGAATTCGGGTCTGCATTGTCACATATCAAGAAGGCAGTCCAGGAAGGTCATAAAGTCTATGTAGCATTAGGCACATTGGTAAAGTCAGAAGAAGAAAGATTGTTTAGAAAATAGTGAGTATGCAAATACCGTGTCTTTTTTTCAATAGCAGGATATATCTTGAGCATAGGAGACTGCTGCTATTAAAACAAACGAACGCTCCTGTGCTCCACCCAGGCAGCTGCAGTACTTGACAACTTCCCACAGCCATTGCAATGTAACGGGGATGACTTAAAGGAGCTTTCAGAGCAAAGTGTTGCCGCTTTCCGTGAGCAACCTGAGACACGGCACACACACGCATCCACATCTACACGGCTTGTGCAGCCTCCAGCTCAGCATAAAATCATGCACTTTAAAATATGACAATCGTAACTCCACATTTTCAGATGGTACCATTTGTTACAGGATGGTTGTCTGCTGTATATTTTATCTTCTACATTTGAAAAATTTATAGGCACTCTTGAAAACGTTTCTGAAAAATTCAAGAAACTGACTATCAACTTTCAGTATGAAACGGCTCACAGAAAAAAATTCTTCCTAGTGGCACTAAGACATTAGCGCTCGGGGCTGGAAAGCAGGACTCCCAGAAACAGCAAATGACTTAACTCATAAACAGCATGCACAAAGTTAATTAACCAAAGGAGGCATAATCATATGGGAAATGCTATACTGAACTCAATATTCCTGTTTTCATTGAAAGAGTAAGACAGGAGGCACAACAGTCCAAGTACTGCTGTATCAGGCAGGTCAATGGATTAATATAATGGACTATTGGACCATATGGAATATAAATATATGGCTATTTATACCCAAAACATGAATCAAAACTGAAAAAAAAACCCAGAAATGTATGAAGTCCATATTTAAGTTACTAACATCTCCCAGACTTTTGACAATCACTTCACCTTTGGTTGTATTTTCCGCAATTACATGGACATGTGCTGTGTACATTGATAAACCAGTATTTATTAGCTACATTTATCATTTAATTCCATATTTATCTGATTTAATTTAAGTTCAGAAGAAATTCTTTAATTTCATTCTTCAAAGATGGAGACAGCAAATACGAAAGGTGGACAGTGACAAAAATCTTTGAAAAAGCAACTGAAAACTGGAAAAAAAATTAGTAGTAGAACACCAAAAATCCCAAGTTAAGAGACCTGGTAGGATGACAATTACAGCTGAAAAATAAAAACCTAATGTATTTTCATGATCTCCCCTCTCTTACAAGAATGACTATATCCCTAGATAAAATCTTTTTTTTTCTTTAATGAAATGACATTCAAAAAGCCCTTCAAGAACAACTGGCAGCAGCTGCAATATTCTTCTTTAGATTTTTATAAAGAGAGAAGATGACCTGATCAAAAAATGCTGGTCAGCAACAATAGCTTTGTCCCATCTTTTTTTCCAAAGGAGAGGAGTGCTCCCTGACTGAGAAAAGAGTGGGCAGAAAGCATGTTCTCCTAATCACTCTCAGGTAACAGGCCCCAGCTGAGCTCTACCAGGCAACAAGCTTTCTATTTTCTTTCAATGAAAGGGAGGTAGACCTCATTTACAGAATTTAAAAGTTGGATGCTTTTTTTTTTTCCCCCCTTCATGAATAGAAAAGGCTGCAAAATGGGCTGAGTAATGCTGCAGAAGCTCCTCACAGCCATATTGGTGTTTTTGTGCAAAAGAAGAAGAACTTGGTACCTCTTCTGCAGGAAATAAATATGTAGGGATATCCACAGGCTCTTCTCAAGCTGGCCGGTATTCCTAATTCTACAACGAGTATTAATAAATCTGTATTTTGATCTGTTTAAAGCTGTTTGTAATGAACCATGGAAGTATTTCAGAACAGATGAGAGATACAGTTCAATCCTTATTTTAAATAATACGATCTGCAAAGGAAAAAAGGAGGAAAAAAAAAAAGCCAATGACATAATTTGAGTTAGTTTCCCTTGACCCTGACAAGGAATGACACAGACCACACAGCCTGGGGTTAATTTGGATTTCATAATTTAACAAATGGAGCCTGTCAGTCAGAAAGGAAATGTGTTAATAAAATCAAATCAGGTACAAGAGGGGATTAGAATGCCTTCCTCTGCATGGGACTACAGTGGCAAAAGGCTATCGTTCAGAATATTAAAACTAAAAGATGCTGATAAAAGAGCTTAGCATGTTTAGTAGCTGGTGCAAAAACACAATAGTCATTTCCACCCTGAGCACAGAATCAATACAGCAAATTACTTCCAAACGCCTAACAGAGTGTTTTCAATGTCACCAAGGAAAGTTCTGCCTCAAATCTCAGTCTTTATCTCTTGCCAATACATCTCCCACTCGCTTCCCTCTGCGACACTTTTTCCTAGCTCTGAACATCTTCTGCCTTGTCTTTTGACATCCTTCTCTTCAACTGCACAACTTCTTAAAGTTTCATCCGCCCTGTTGTATCCCCTCCACCCTGACGCACTCTCTCTGAACACTACAGGGACCAGCAGAGTTAATTATTTCTTAGGCTGCTCCATCAAAAAAAGGAAAGGAAAAAAAAAAGGAAAAAAAATTGTCAAGAAGACTTTCTAATTCTGATTAGTTAACCAACTTTTTTTTTTTCCTTTCCACCTCCAATTTAACAAACAAAAAAATCTGTTGCCAGTTTCTATCTCCTCTCCCTGCAGCTTTGTAATTCAGTAATTCTTTCTTTCTTTCATATTTTTGTCTTCCAGTAAATAATTTTATTTTTCTTTTAACCTTCAGTGCTTTGTAATTACTAACATAACTTCTAGGTTCTTCTGTTATTGTGACTTTCTATGAGTCTTTTATTGTTGAGTCTTTTTGGCCACCATATCTTCTCAAGTTTTAAAGTATTTCTATTACTCTTTTTCATAAATCTTTTTTTAAACTGAATATGCTGCACTTGACAAATCTCAACTCAGTGTTTTGTGCATCCTATAGCAAACAGTACCAAAAAACAACATGTCATATAAACATGAGCTGTAATCATTACAGAATTAATCTACTTTTAGTTTTGATCTGAACTAAACCAAAGAAGAAATAATGTGGTAAGGAATTCCACAGAAGCGTTACATGAACAAAATCCACTTAAGTAAGGCCAAGAAATAACAAAATGAGATATTAAAACAGAATGAGAGACTGAGTGGAAAATACCACTGAATATCTACAATAAAAGCAAGTAGAGATAAGAAACACGATTGAATGATATCAGACTTAGTAAGATCTTAGACAGAAAGCACACAAAGAGCTGGAAAGGCCTAGAGGCTTCCTGAAGGATGGACTCAGAATAGAAAAACGTGGAAGAACATGGTTTTACAAGCTACTGTTCTTTTCAGTATCATGAATTACCTTCTGCTGCCTGCTCTGCATGCCCCTTCCTTTAACATCCTCTGCTTCTTCATGATAAATTTTTGTGGGCAATAATCTATATAATTTTTTTTCCCGCTCCAACCCAGTTTTCATCTGTTTCAAAATCTTTGTTCCTATGTAAATGGTGATACCTCTAAAATGTACTCTTAAGTCTCCGGGGCATCCAAACGAAGAGCAGCCCTCAGATCACTGCATTACCAGGCTAACAGCGAGAGTCCTACAGTCCAGCGACAGTCACTGTTTCATCTACTGAATGTTGGATATTACTTCATGGCTATTTCTATTTCATTACACAAACTCTAACTGTAAAATATTTCTTCTTGATAAAAGCAATGTTTCATATTAAAATGATATGATTAGATCAAATCCCTGAGTCTTTGCTGCTAAATGTTTAAAAAGGAGGTTATAGTACCTGGGCATGGACAAGGTGCAGACATCTGTTACTTATATCCAACACTTTGATAGAAGAACTACCGTGATCCATATTTCATCCTTAAAGAAAAAAAAATGAAACCCCTGACCTGTTCCATGCTATGCTTCAGCATTTAACTGCCAACTCTAAACTACTTGCAACAACTTATTCCTTAACTACAGGGGAAAAAAAATATATACTATCAGGTTGCAAGATTAAAATTTCTTTTTAAAAATTAGATATATCTCTGGTAAAAAAAGTCTTTAAGACTCCTGGATAACTCTAAGAAAGTCTCTTCACTTAACCATATCTTCTAACTTCTTAAGAGTTTTTGTTCTCTTACATCTGAATCATGCTACAAACAATATACATACAATTTTGGGTGAGTAGCAAAGAAAAAGAGGAAAAAATTATACAGAAAACCAATGTGAAGAACAACAGTATTTGCAGAAATAATCTCAGTTCTGATATCTAGGTTTGAATATATTCTTTAAAGATGGAGAATATGTCTGCATCTGGTAAAAAAGCTTCTAAATCAGAGAAAACTTCTACGTAAATTGAATATATTTGTCCAGCCCACTTATTAAAGCCAAACTAGGCCCAATAACGAGCAGCTGCCCTCCAGTTAAACATGTAAGACTCCACAGAAGGAGAGCTCCAAATCCTTTGGAGTGTGGAGGCACATTCACACAGCAAATAGCTAGCACAGAAAATAATAGATGGCTGTCATTATTTCACTTATTTGTTATTGCTCTCTGTGGAGTCAATGAAATGTGTAAGCACTGCTCCTCTGCTTCAGAGCAAAGCCAGCTGGGAGACAGCAACAGCATCTTACCCCATCAGAGCTGTTTCACCTCTGTATCTGCCTGTGGCCATGTGTCCTGGTTTGGCCTAAACCAGGCCAATTTTCCTTTCAGTGATTTTTACTTTCAGCTAAGTCTCTTCTAAGTAACCGCACTTTCTGAAACTAACTGCATGTTTTGCAGACAGTCTCTGCTTCCAGGACTGATAATGCTTGACGTTTGTAGTTATCGCTGAGGCACCGGTAGGGATGTTATGCAGAAAGGCTCTTGCTGTACTGATTCTTAGAGAAACCAAGGTCACTGCTAAATTCCTCACTGCTTACTAGTGAAGAGCCAAAGGGGGGTCGCACCTGCAGGGAGGAGCGGACAGGGCAGGTGACCCAAAATTGACCAACGAAGGTGTTCCATCCCATACACGTCATTTTCAGTAGAAAGCGGGGGGGGATCACGAGGGTCTCGCTCTCCTTCTGCTATGGCCGGTGTCCGAAGAGGACTCCGTCTGTTTTCCTGCTGTCCCCGATCCCGATCTGTGCGTCCCTGAATCCAGCTCTCGACCGTCACTAGGCCCAGCCTGGGCCTTCCCGGAGCCTGCCCTGCAGTGCCGGTGGTGATGTGGCTGACTTCAGGGGAGCTCGATCTTGGTTTTGTATATATATTTGTATATATTTGTTTATTTCTATTATTATTATTATACTCTTTTTCATTATTACAGTTTATTAAAACTGTTTTAACTTTCCAACCCAGAAGTCTCTCTCCCTTTCCCTTTCCCTTCGGGGGTTGGGGGGAGGGTTAACAGAGAGCGTCTGCCACAGGTTTAATAGCCGGCCCAGCTTTAAACCATGACACCATGTGTTCAAAAACTGTCCTGTTAAAATTAAAATCACTCCCCGCATATATAAGAATCTCTGCCGTATGCTGGTTCATGTGCTCCCCATCTTTCACACGTTTTGATCTTCCAAATTTTTCTTTAGATTGTCATTTGCTGGCTTAAACATAATTTATTGAAATCTACCTAAGATCTCATGATAAGAGCTCTCCAATACCACAGAATAATAATTATTGTTGAAGATGCAATAGTGGTCCTGGCACAGGAATAGAAATGAAGAAAGAAAGAAAGAGACTGTTCCCTGGGGAGATCTAGTACACAATTTGAGTTCTCGTGTGAAAACTACTGTTTCAGTGACTCTTCAGCCACCTACCATGCAAATTTATTGTTAAATCAGTGTTTACTATTGGTATAAATGTACTTCTCTGCAACTCTGTACAACTGAGTTTTTAAATCACAAGTATAAAAAGTATGATTTCACAGCCAGCAGCTTCCCTCTGTTAGGAAGTTTGCAGGCTCCTGAGCTTTTACTGCAACACCAGAGATTTTGAAGGTTCTCCATTGTAAACTGTCTCATGAGGCAAGGCAAACAGCTCATGTTTTTTTCCAAAACAGCTATAATTTCAATATTACATTATGAGATTAAGATTAAGACTGCAATATGGTTTTTGCTCTCTATCAGAACACCCCACCCTTCGTGGCTGGAATGCACAGATGGCATCCACCATCTAGCAGCAGGTGTCAGTTGGAATATCGTTACAATCCTAAAAAAATGAGAAGCTGGACAAGCCTATGGAAAATGCATGGACATAAGAGGTTGAGGTAGAAGTGGATAAGGGCTGGGAGGGAAAGAGATTTAGAGGATAGAAAGGACAACTTGAACAGTCAGAAAAAAAATGCAGCTGGCAAAGGACACATTTTATATATACATGTAATGGCTGTATACCCTACGGTGTACTCGTACTTGCCCAAGTGCCTCCTGATGACACAAGCATATCATAAAGAACATCAAGAATCCTCATAGGAATCTCCATTCTTAGGATTTTCAGGTTTGGGACGGCAGAAATGTTCAGTGTGACAGCTTTGTTCCTCTGGGAGCTGTGCAAAAGGAAAATGTTGAGAGAACAGCAAATTGGCATGGACAGGAGCTGGTGCTGAGCCCACCTGCAAAGCCACAGAAGTTGCACAATGCAAATTAAACTAAAAACCACAATTCCTGCAGAGTGGCTCTTTTCTGTATCTTGGTGATGATTGTCACTCATCTTGATGAGAACTGTTATGCTCCTCATTGCAAGCTGTCACTGTTTTTTCCCTGTGTTTCAGGCATGCTGAATGCCAAGTCTTTTACTGCCCAGGTACTCTTCTAAGGATCTTATCCTAACTTTACGTCCTTCTGCACATTTCATTGTTTCTTCATTTATGCAACTAGCTCTAGCCTAGACTCAGGCCCTGTTTTTCTAACAACTTGCTCCGTTTTGATTAGGTGCCTTTTATGCAGAGTAAGATTTCTTTAAATATGAACATCCATATTTCACACTTGATACATGAAATGCTAGAAGAAATAAGAATACCTGCCCTACCCAAGAAGAGGCAGGTAGCCCTATGTTGACCATATCTATTATTTCTAAGTTGTTCAAAATGCACATTTTGATCCAGGTAAGAGGGAAAACAGTTCCTTTTAAGTCTAATTTTGAAACACTACAGAAAATTAGAGGAGAATAAAACTAGGAAATATATTCCCAGATTATTGAATTCTGTTTCTACAATTTGAAGGATTTGGAAATTAGTTTGTAGGATTTAAGAGCAGTAAATCAAAATGTTGTCTACTGCACAGGTGCTACATGAGGCCCACACATTCGTTCTACCAGCAGTCCTGAAGAGAGCGGAGCAGGATGTGCTGTTGACTTGTCCACAGGAATGAGACATAAGGGTTTGCAAGGTCGCGCTCAAAGCCTTGTTCTGAGCAAAAGGGACCACACCAGACACGTGGAACAAAGCATTTATTGTTAGTCCAATTCTTCTTCATAGAATAAAAGTCCACTAGTCCACATTAGATAATTAACACAGAAAAGCCTCAATAATAATAGGGTACATCAAAGTTAAGCCAGGTCAGACAATATTTGCTTGTTCACAAGCAAATGAGGTACAACCAGCTCAAGGCAGGCAAGCCGAGATGGGTGCTGAGACCCAGCTTTTACTGGGAAAAGCTGCTACCTACATTGCTCTTTGTCAGTGGATTCGAAACCAAGATGGAGAAATCAATAAGTACTATTAATGATAAATTTTTTAATTTGATATTTGATTTTGATAGCTTTATTGTACAGCCCTGTGTTTAATTAGTATTTGAACTTAAAAAAACCCACATAAATATTCTTTAAAACACTACTACGTCATGTTAGTACTCTTTTTATTATAAAATATTTTGCTTATATTTTTCCTTGTGGTAAAATATTTTCCTTGCTAGTGTCACTAGAATAAGTATCTTCTAATTAGACAACTGTCTTTTATTATGAGATGATATTTTGGTTTGAGATTCAATAATTAATAAAATGAGAGATATGCTGGTCACAGAGTTGAAGATCCTTGCATTAAGGTCTCGGATACTGTGGTGGTCAGTGTAGCAACCTCACCAGCACAAAATATATTTTCCTACAAAAGAATACTATAACTTGTTATCCACATTTCTCTAAATTTTAGCTCGCACTTGGACACTAATGAACACTTTCAAAAATTAATTCTGTAAATATTTTAAAATGTGTAATGTCTGCTACCCTGTGGCTACTCAACATAAATACAAACTTATTATACAAATTATTATTTTTTGCCAGCAACTGAGAGCAGAATTCTCGGTAACTGTAATTTATCCATTTTCTTGGTGATGCATGAATAACTCAATTTCTGTTACTGGCTCATGCTGAATAAATAGCAGAGATGTGCCTCTATTAAAAAAAGCAGCAGGTATTTTTTCTTGACTGTATTAAATGCAGGTAGGGGGCAGATTTAACATGCAATCAGATTCCACTTTTACAGACTTGGATTTCAGAACAAACCCTCTTTTTAAGTTGGTACTATCTGATGATGCATATTGGATCTACCAAAACCTGAAGTACTAAAATGTTAATTAAGAAAGGTGATGTTAATGAAATAGAAATATTGTAGTGGCTTAGTGATGAAGAAAATGACTTGCAGTTTGCTTTTGGATCATGCTTGACAGTACTACACAGAACAGAGCTACACTTTAAAATTGCCCTTCCACTTGCCTAGCTGTCTGATAGTAGCTTAATTAGTAGCTTACATCCAGTGAGAAAACATAATTTCTTATCCTCTTCTTGCTTGAAATGTTACTTACATTAAAAGTTCCTTTCTAGTTTGGTGTTTGGACCCCAGAAACTGAGGACTGTGGCCAAAGCCCCAAATGGTTAGGACTAAAGGTGAATGAGTAAAACAGGAAGAAACACGACCAGAAGAAAACCTAGTAGGGAAGGACACAGGGTGCATATTTTCCCTCTTTTCTTCTTTCTTCCCATTCACACAAAAAACGATTGTGACATAAAAAGATATCATAACAACAAAGAAAAGGGTACTCGTAACTGCTGAGTAATGAGACTATCTAAAGTTGGGACAAATGAACATATGTACTGCATTTCAATTTCATTTCATTGTACTGGAAGAGGACTGTCTAATGAAACTCTTTAGGAAGGTCTTCTCTCACATTAAAAAAAAAAACCAACCAAAACTTTACTAAAGATTATAGAACTGTATGTATCATCTTGTTTTTCCCTTTGGCCCATGAAAGTGGAAACCACTTCAGCAAGTTCACTTTTCCAACTGCTAAAATTCCTGCCCATATTTTGCAATCTAAAGGAAAAGTAGTTTGTTTTTTTTTTTAATATACCATTAATGGTTGCTTCATTTTCAAAGAGAAATGGCAGAAGGTTCCTCAAAATTCTACTACAGGGAGCAATCCTGAACTAAAAGAGGAATGACCAGAAGATATAAGTATTTCATCTCTAATTTCTTAGATTCATTGATAAATAACTCTGTGAGTTGATCATAGTAATTGTTAAAAGAGTGCTTTAAAAATTACAAATAGACTGCTCAGTAGCAATGTGCCTATAATATAATAGTCAAAAATTCTCCACAATTAGATCAAAACCTAGAAATTGGTTTATGCTTACTAGCAATTAGTAGAGACAACTACAGGATCACACCCTACTTGTTCAAAACTGGACATTATCACTTTGAGTGTTCCAGTGAATAAATTTACCTCTCTACTGGTTCTAGTAGATTACTGGATGAAAAAACCAGAATATTTGATCAATTTCATTTTTTAATTGAATATTCATTTTGCATTTTGTCCAGCTCTCCGGGAGATATTCTAAATCAAAATTCGTACTAGAGTTCTACTGACTGTGCCTAATTGATAATACCGGCTAATTAAATTTACAACTTCTATGCATATTAATTCTCTATTTTTATTTTGGCACTCTGAAATCCCATCAAGCTTCACCTAATAAAGAAGGCAAACATTAACATATAGCCATCTCTGTTGCTCAATATACAACTGGAGTTTCAAAGCACAGGACCTACTACTTCTAATAAAAAAGACACCTTTTGAACTCACTTGGAATATGAAAGCAACTTCAAAAAAGCCAGACTTTTCTGAACCTATAAAGATCAACATTGTGGGTTACTTAGGAAAGACAGCTACTTGGAATTTCTTAGCTCAATATACTTATCATCATAAATTAAAAGCCTTACAGATCTGTTTTAATGTACAATACCAACTTACAGTTTCCTTCCCCTATACAATTCACAAGAAAATATAATGCACAGTTTTTACTAGCAGTTATTGACAGATGTTCTTTCGGTTGATCTAACTAAAATCAACACATTTCCTGAATTTGCCGTCCAAAGTCTGTTCCTATGTGATTTTTACTCTTTGTGTATCATGCGATTTGGAAAATCCTCCCCAGTCTGTGGATTTGTCCTTAAAATGCATGCACAGGTGTAAGAATTATATTTTTCCTTATTTATATGAGGCTTCTTATGCACACAAGTTCAGTGAGGAGGGCCATATCTGTATTGCTATAATTGTCACAATCACTCTCATTTTGCAGCCACTTTCATAACTCTGATTGCACAAATTTCTGTTGGGTAAAAATAAAACACTCTTCCAAAAGCTCATGCTTAGTCAATATCAGCATCATCTCACACCATCTTAAAGGAAAGTAAAATAACAAAGACCAGAAAGAGATAACAAACTCTTGGGTTCAGAGCAGTAGCAGGACTCCCACTGGTGCTGTACATATGTCCAACCACCAGCATATTCCAAATCTGGGATTGCATTACTCACATGACTGGTTGACATATTTGACAGCAGTTGAGAAAAAAACGAGTTGTAGGGTGAGTGGGAGATTGATTTTCCTCAGAATATTTTGTTCTTTGATTTATCTTTATATTTCAAAAGAAAGATGTTTTTTGTGCAATTTGAAATAAAAAAAAAATATTATAAGAATTACAGCACCATAAAGCAAAAGCTGTTTTCAAAACTGCCTTAGACCATTTAATTCAATAAACTACTTTATCTGAAGTCAGAGAAAAATGGTTTTGACAACCAGTAATAAAACTTGGATGTTTCAGAATGTTGTGTTAATAAGACTTGAATTTGATGGACTAATTTCTCTGACCTCACTGTAAACCTTTTACATTACGGAGATGTCATAAACAGCACTCAGTAAGAGTAAATGTGCTTGTCGAAGAAAGGAACTAATGTGGATACATGGGCATTTATTAGTACATCATTGTTTTGTTAGATTACACTTCTATTTTTGAAATTGTAATAGAATTCAGGTCACTGATAATAACCAACACTCATTCCCAAAGGATTTTTCACAATGTAACCCCAGTGAACTTATGCTGCTATCTATTATACACTCCAGATGTGTGCCACTAAATAAGTTGAAATTTACAGCCTTCAGGAGTAATTACTATGTGGAAAATTAAAATTAATAAACTATGTAGTTTTCTGTATGATAAAATATAGCTAATCGTAGGAAGACTTGCATTATTGATAAGAATCTCAAAGAATATAGCAAAATATATGACTTTTTGTCAAAACAGCTGTCAGCTATTGCTCACTGTATTGGAAAGAGTCAGATCTACCCTGTGTCAGTCCCTGAATTAGACAGTGGTAATAAGTTATGATAGCAATCCTTCTGAGGGTGGCTAAAATCCACTCCTTCACAAGTGACACCAAGGAACAGTAAGGCAGACAGAGGAGAAGGACTGTCACTCTGCTGCCAGCTCCTCTGGGGCCTTCTACAAACCCTCCCCGACCTCAGGGACGACACCAGTACAGAGTACGAGGCTTGATCTCGCTCATCAAAATCCATCTATCAGGTTGAGCGGTCTCATGTCTTAACACAAAATCTGATGGAGCCTGTAGATTCTTTAGCTGTGAAGAAGTTTAAGACATTTAATACAGATCTCCTCTACGCCTGTTCTTGTTATAATCGCTGATTGTATTACTAGGAGCTAACAGCGAACAGACAAGATCATGGTCATACTGTTATGGAGGAAAAAGTATAAAACGTTTCAAAATGGATGAAAGAAATTCATAAAACTAGGCAGAACAGGGTGAGCCAGATGCAACGTGACTCTGGAAGATGCTCATCATCCCAAAACAGAGTGTGCGCACACCTGGTCTCTCCACCAGCCTTATTTCTTCTATTTTTCCGAAGCACTGACTCCTGGCTCCTGGCAGGGCCCGGACCCCTGGCTAGATGGACCTTTGCAGAGAAGTTCTTTTGAGGTCAAAATTCCAAGAAAAAATTTCTCCCTTTGCCTTATAACCCCCCTTACATTTACCTTTCTCGGTTACAGTACATAAAGCTCTTGAATCAGCCAATAAAGGCCAAGTATTAAAGCTATTTCTGCACTTCTGAAGTTACACTTGAGAATAGCAGACTTGGAAGAAGTTCTGCTTGATTCTTAGGGGACAAAAGGCTTATTTATAAAAAGTAACAGATGTAGCTAGATGAAAAGAAGTCAACCACACCAGCTTAAAGAAAAAAAAAAAGAGAGCAAGACTTCATTCAGCAAAAATGGATACCTGCAATATGTGAACACGGTATTAAAATGCTTTTGAAATTTTCAACTTAAAAAATGCATTTATTCATAAGTAAATTGATTTATTTGGGGGAAAAAAATCCTAAAGTCACTGAATCATTTGCGCAGGATTTTTCAGAGGATCATAAACATGGAAGGCTTCTCTAGTTTCATCAATAAATACGTCTTTCTCTTATTCTTCTATTATTCTTACACTCATTAAATGAGCTTCAGATGTCACAATTCATATTTGAAAATGGTTATTCTGCACCAAAGAATTTGCACTAGTAGGCCAAGTTAGTGTATGCAATTCCCTAATGTGCCCTTACAATGTACGTACAAAAAGAATTTAGGCTGAATTCAAACGATGGGGAAGACAACAGAAAGACCACGATGACAAATGGTTACCACTCCTGCTCCCTGTGCAAGTTTACAGCCTGATTTGAAAGCACAGCTCTTTCTGCACAGGGCTATACAACTACCTTTGCATGGTAGTACATTTTCTAACAAGAGCACTGTGGCTTATAAACCTTAACAAATGAGGGATATTTTAATTCCTTCATCTAAAAGCAATTCTCCCGAGTGGCTTATAAAGACCAAGATAACTTATATTTGTGTGACAGAGAAGCAGAGAGAAAGCGCAATATTTTATTGATGATTCGAAAAAGTCATCAGCAAGCTGCAATTTGTATTCTAAGCAACATGCTATCCCGATCTGTGTTGCCACCACCCCTTAAAATATCTTATCACTCAGCCAAAATTATCCTAACTTTGGTTTCTTAAATTCTACCACAGATTCATACTATGTAAAGCTCAATGGGCCTAATCTAACACTATTTTTGCTAATAATCCGGTGAGTAATACGGACCTAATTCACAGCAACATCTCTACAGGCTGTGCTGGTGGAAATTCAGTGCTAAGGACTAAACCAGAATGACAATGATTACCATAGGCATGAGTTTTTGTATTTGCAGACTGCTTTTTATGTTTATCTCCCGATAGGAATAATAAAGCTTGTTCTTAGAAAGACTGAATACAAGCCAAAAAGGACATAAACATGAATACATAAATAGCTGGGGGTTGCAATTAGTAAGAACATAACAGCTATGTCACTTGATTCTTAACAAACACACACATGTTGTGTAGCAATAGAAGGTGATATGAACTGCAGGACCATGGAGTTGAGATAAAGGCCTCTTCCATTGCTTATGCCAGGATGCTCAAGCACAGCAGATGCTCCCTGTGCTGCCTTCAGTGAAAGTCAAAATCCATTTCCATACATTTAAAAACAATATGCCTTTTTTTTTTTGGTAAAATACAGAAAAGCATCAAGGATACTTGAAATACCAACATCCTAAAACTTCACAGAGTAGTAATGTCACCGTAAGTCTCTAGTTCCCTGCTCAGCTTTGGTCCTGTGTGAGTACTGACAATAACGCTCTTCAAAAGTAAAGAAACGACCCAGACGTTGGCTAAAGCCATTGCCACTCTGAGCCTGTCTGATCAGAAGGGTCCCGAGGACATTATTAGCACAAGGTTTACATTTTTGTGTACAACAATTACTCAGGATTTAATATTTTTCTTCCGCATATTTACAATTTAAAATTGATCTGGGTGCTGGAGGTTATTTTCTTCTAGTACAAACAAAATAAAGAGTACAGTATCAACATCTACACCCAGGGGATTAACACCTTCAGGAGGGAACCCCAGGCCCATCTATTTTCTGTAACAGCTCAATGGGAATGACTACTTAAAGTAATAGGTTTTAAAATGTTTTCTGAGATAAAGCAGCAGTACTCCAGCACTTTTTTTTTCATTGTGATTCTGTTCAGAAACAGGTAGGCAGCAATAATTCAGTATATAATTCCATTCACACATAGATCTGAACATAGACCCGAGACTCCTTTGTATAATTCAGGGCTCTGGAATTGTCACGTTCAGTGTATCTCGCTAAAACCTTGTATTACAGTTTGCAAATGCAAGCCAGTTGTTAAGTTTCCCAACCCTAGGGAAAGTGCATGCATTGCAGATTTACCGTACTCTGTCTGCAGGCGAGAGCCAGACAGAAGTTCTGTGCATCAGCTTTTCTCTTGGCCAAGGAAAAAGTGACCTTGTTCCCTGTCCTTCTTAGCAGGTTTGAAAGACATGGGAGAGACTGTATGAGAGGTAAGTAGCGACAGAGGAGAGGAAGTGGTTACATTATCCTTTGGGGCTGTAATGCAAATACTCTCCATAAGACTGTAAATATATGTGTGACTATCTTTCTCTATGCTTTTTTTCACATTTTTTCACACTCACCTTCTCTCTTCTGTCTTTCCTCTTAGGCAGGCTGTTACTGCCTATCACCTCGCCATGGGACCAGGTGGCACTGGCACGGAGGAGAAAGTAGCGGCCGCACTGATAAAAGATGCGGGAGCCACACAGATAATTACGTGTGGTACTTAAGTGGAGAAGCAGCAAAACAACTGGCATCCAGCTCCTCTGTGTCTGTTAGCAGGTGCAGCAAGTATCTGTGAACCTAAACTGCACCGTGGGAATACAGGGGGTGGTTTAAAAATAATCTGTCAATAGACAGAAAGTCTATGCAGGCTTCAGTTTGCTTATCTGCTCCAGTTGCACTGTTCAGCTGGGCAGGCTTTTATGTGATACTGAACTAATATATATTCACATACACGTATACATACACATAGGTATATATAAAAACATGCTATGTATCTTGCACTGATCTCTATTGGATATAAAGTCAGCTTTGTCTGCATCCCTGTGTCCAGGTCAACCTCCTGTCCCTGAGTCCCGCAGAGATGCTCTTGTCCTCTCTAATAATCCAGCTATCAGAGCAAATGTTGTGTGTCTCATGATCTCCAAAATCAGAAGGCACATATAAAAATATGCAAGAGAAATGCTGGGACGTGACATGACATCTTTTCACAGCAAAGGCATGGGACATTCATTTTTGTTCATGTATAATTCAGAGTGGGTGTTCAACCTGAAAGAAACACATTGTATGTGCAGTTATGCACTCACAATAATGAAGAATTTAGGAATAATGTTAAAAAGAGAAAAGCATTCCTCTTCAAAACACAGCTACATATTTCAAGTGTTTTTCCACTTGAACAGTCAGTTTACAATTTTTGAAGCTGTTGGCCTATTTCAACCAAACTGAAGGTTGGGAGTTTTAAAGGTATTAAATTCTGACAAGATTTGTGAAAATCAATAGCTTGGCAGGTGAGAAACTTATTTCCCTGCCTCCACTAACAGAGAAGGTGTGAAAAAACTCCCTTTTTGGTTTGCCCCAGCAAGCTTGGCAATCACCTCGCACGCTCTGCCCCGCCAATGACCACAGGGACAGGAGGGAGGAGGCACAGCCCGCAGGGCTGCCTGCGGCGGCGACCAGCGAGGCGACAGGCAGGGCGTTGGGGAGCCCTGCAGGGAGGCAGGGAGCCCCAGAGCAGATCTGGGGAAATGCAGACTGTGGTGGGAAGGATAGCAGCAGAGGTAGGTCTGGAAGGAAAGCTGGGGTTAGCGCAGGAAGGGGAAAGGTCCACTTGTGGGTTTCAGGGAAGACTACAGCAACTGGACTGGATTTAAAGACTGGACATGGCACTTAGTGCCATGGTCTAGTTGACATGGTGGTGTCAGGGCAATGGTTGGAGTCGATGACCCCAGAGGTCTCTTCCAACCTTATTGATTCTGTGATTCTGTGACTTGTCATTTTTGAGGGGGATGGATGAAGACACAAGATACTATTCAATTTTTTAATATAATTTATGCTTATGAAACAACTCCTTTTCTCTTGGTCCTTGATGAATAAGGATCTTTTCACTTTCTGACTCGCTACTTTCTTGGTCTTTGCACTTTCCTATAGTTAAACCCTACGTTTCCCCCTTTCCAGGAGGCTGCTGCATTCTGGCCTTACTTTGAGAATTCAACAGCAACAGCTCTTCTCGCTGCCTCCTGCCTTTAATCCCTCCAATCCTCCTACAGTGCTTTGACTCACAGCTTAAATTCCTCTCTCTGGTTTTCAGAGCCCTAGCCCCACATCCTCCTACAATACGTATCCCAAGTGGCTTCCTACCTACTGCAGAGTGCAGGCATACAGTTTTCCTGCCTCTTCCTCTCCATCTTATTCTTAATTCTGTTCTCCCACTCTGTAACATGAAAGGAAAGACAGGACCAACACAGTGCCCCCAGTCTCTTTGTCTAACAGCAGTTTATAGCCACCTCCAGGACTTTGTCAGTCATCAAACTCATGGAATAGCCTGCAGCTGAGTTTCAACTGCTTTTACAAACGTCTTGAGTGTTGAAGTGAATACAATTTCCTTCAGCACGAAGGGCTTGGAAACAGTTATTTGTCTTCTACACCAAGAGGCAAATGTGTATTTGATGTCTCTGACGGCTGTCTTTGTTCAGGGATCTATATGTCTCTGCTTGTAGACTGCTGCAGCATGACAAAAAACTAAGAGGCATTAAAAATATTAGCAGTATTTCAACTGACAGCACATAGATCTCAGTATTAACTATGAGTATATAAAGAAAATCAGCTTGTTTTATGAACAGGCTTTTCTGCAATTGTAGTAATAGACCTGGTGCTATTAAAGAGTGACAGTTTGTTGCGTTTCCATTACAACTGTCAGGTTTCAGAACTGTACAGACCTTACACGACTGCCTCTAGTAGCATGCCATGCCCAGGAAGAGCATGAGAAGCAGAGCGGAAAGATTAACTGCAAATCAAACTGAACGAACGACACAGGTGTGGAAAAGTTTGTAGACGGGTAAGGGCTCTGTGCTTCTGAGGAAGATACAAGCTGTGAAGGGGAATGTCTGTTTTCCAAGTCCTAGATGAGATGAGGAGTGTCAGAGATTTAACTGCAGTCCTGCAATATCCGCTCACAGAAGCTATTAACTTGCAGATACTCCAGCAGGATGTTGTGAAGCTCGACTAATATTTGTAAAATGTTTGAAAATTAAATGCTAAGAATTAACCTTGCCATCATGAAAATCAGCAGGAATTACATCGAAATCCTGGTTTTCAGCTATTCATAATTTCTCCCATAGATTCTCTTTTCTAAAAGAGTTACAATCATTTCTTGTTTGTGATAGCCTATTATCCATTTACCAGCTCCCTTTCAACAAAATCTTCTTAGGAAATGGTTCTGGTTTTCCCTATTTAAAACTGTTAGTTCTTATCTCTCTCTTATGTTGTATTGCACAAATTCAAAACCAATTAAAAGAAAAAAGGTAATTGTGTTGACAGATTATTTTTCAAGGAGAAAAACCTTCAGAAATGACTACAAAGTACAAATATTGCTTATAATTAAAATGCAAATGCTAGGCCTTTAAACTGAAACTCCGTACATGACTTCTGTGTGACATAAGCTGGTCAAAAACAATACTACATTTCGTTTATCACTTCACATAAACAGACGAGAAGGAATCTGGTAGTCAAGTCTTTCTCTCTCAGATTCATGAAGTATCTGCTGAGATCTGACACCCATCAGGACGCCCTACGAAAACTTATTGTACTGCTAAGAATGATTTATAGTGTGCTATGAACATTGTTGTTTCGTATGGTGAGGTCTTGTTAGAATGCTGATGTATTAAGACAAAGTACCGTCACCTCTTAAACTTAGCTGTGATAATACATAAAACCTGTCTTGGTGGCCATCTCACTTCAGCATTGCCATCCGTAAGAAACAGTACCTTTCATCTCCAAGGAGCTTTTCATAACGCAGCACCTTCCCTCAGAGCTGACAATTTCTGATCAATCCTGAGCATCCAAAACCACATTAAGGAAAGACACCTCATCCGTTCATCGCTAAACAGAATCATCCCCTCGCCTCACCACTTAGTGTGCTTATTGTTAGTCCAATTCTTGATTAAATGGTGGCATTTCAGGGGCTTAAGCAATGCAGAACACATAGTTTTAGTGTTGTGCCTCTGCAGTGGTTTCCCATTTGATAATTAATTTTTAATTAACTCACAGAGCCTTAAATGTAGGAAATTCCTCTTATGGCAGCTAAAACTACATAATGCACCATTTTGGCCAATTTGCGTATTTAAATTGTATTTTTGTGATGGTTTAAACACCATATAATAAGAAGATGTAAAAGCAGAGTAACAAACTCTCTATAACAAAACATTACACACACTAATTGCACTGCCCAACCAAATTTCCCTTCTCAGATCGCACGCATCCCTGATATTTCATAAACAACTAAAAACCAACATAAATCTCTCTGATGCACACAGGACAATTACAGATTTCAGCCTCATTGCATACCAGATATCAGAATGCAGATCAGCAGAAACCTGCTAAACTGAATTAAGAAAGAGTGAATTTTGTTCCCAAGAGAGATGTTATATAGATGCTGAACGTAGGCCTGAATCTTCGTCTAGCTGATGTACAGGCTTATATCTTAGCCATGGAAACTCTGGCTGAAAAAGCTTATCGAAAAAAGAGAAACAGGGAAGCAGTCAAGGTGCTGCTTACGTCCATTAGCATGTTAATCAAGGAATGGGATAATAAGCTTTTTGTTTTGTTTGAATTTAGCAATCAGACTGCTACAGCTTATGTATGAGCATATATTCAGCAAAATTAGCAAACAAAGTTAGCAATCAAGTAGCTGAAAGTGATCACCCCATGCATCCAATGAGGCACGAAGGTTTATACGTGAAGAAGATCAAGGCAGGGTCTTTGGGTTTGCCTGCATTGCAGTAGAGAGGCTGCTGCAGGGAGAGAAGCGCTGATCACCCAAGTCTGCAGCAGCCAGCTGATCAAAGGAAGGGCTAATTGATAGGGAAGTCGTTTGGGTAATTATGATTTGGTTGCTCAGATCTTACACATTTTTAGTTAAATAAATCTCTGCCTTGACAGATGGACAGTAGTCTGGTATCTCTTGAAGCTGAAAGGGTTATATCTGAACATCTAATTGGAGGTTACAGGAGTGAGGAAATAATGTTTCCATCTGTAGCTCTCAGTTACACAATGCGGGCATTAAGTAGCTAGTATCTCTGATACAGAGCAGGGTCAAGATTCATTTTTCATATGGATGAACTATTATGGGATGAACTGTTGAGCAATATTTCCAAAATCCCATAATTTGATGAAAATTAGTTTGACTTTACTATTAGTACCCTTTAAAGCAGCTGATGAAAATGCCTTACTGCCAAAGTAGGAAATAAAGATATCATTATATGATTGGTTCTAATAAAGAAGAAAAAGGTTGTAGTCAGTGGATCTTGCAGTCACGGGGTAAAATCGCACATAGCTGAATACTTTCACTACTAATTTAAAAACTGGTATCTTACGTACTGACTACTAAAACCGCACAGTCATCTCGCAAAAAACATACTATCTCAGTTAGGTAAAAGTTTTACAGAAATGAAAGGAAATTCTGAATAGGAGGGATCCTCCATCTGACTTTTATTAGACTGCTAGCAGTTAAAAGATGGAAAGACTGGAAGGATATTTTTCTGTTCACTGGTTGGTAGAATGAAGAGATTTCTCTTGAATGCAGGGGAAAAAAGTGGACCTTTGCTGGCTTTACAAGAAGAGAAAGAGCTATGTTCTAACTATTTCTCTTTCTTATTTAAGATCACCTCATCCAGATGGCTTTACTCTACTAGAGGTTCTTTGAAAGGCCTTGGCAGCACACCCTTAAAATTCACCAAAGTTCCCCTTTGCCCTTCTAGTTGCTTTCAGTGGAAGTTACTACTACTATTGTGCAGGATTTCACCCACTCAGACTTGCAATACGTGGGAAAAATACCATATATTTCTCCCTAAAAGCTTTTGAAGATCAATTTCCATCAGTTTTGATGCTACAATAAATAATGCAATAGCAGACAACTTTATGAAAAGATGCTCTGAAACATGAAGTGCAAAAAAAAACCCAACCCACCAACTGTGCCAAAAAAAAACCCCAACTCACCAACCAATAAAAAACCACCTTAATTACATTGGGATTTTGATCCATTGAATAAGTATCCAGATTTGAATTGAACGCATTAACAAACTCCTAAGTATAACCTATTTTTCTAGCCAAAAGCATAGTTAACCTAATTGCACAAAGCAGAAGGAACTCAGAGTAATTTTTACATTCAACAAACGTGTAAGAAAAAGAGCTTGTTGTAGGAGAAGCTATAGCAGGGAACATGATCGTTTGATCTCTCTATTCTTACCTCCAGTAGACAACTATTTGTGTTAAAGAATAAAATTTAGTGACAAGTGCTCCATACATACATATCCAATTATTTTATTCTCTGAGGACTGTTTTTTATAGATTTGTTAAAAGAAACGTGTGAGGTAAGATCTTTCTCAGACGCAGCAGATCTGATTGCTGTGTTTCTACAAGGCCATGTAGCTAATACAGGTTCAACTTAAGGCCACAGTCAACTAAATAAATCTCATTATTGTCAGTTAACGATAATCTTTTATTTACTTGGATTTGACACTAATTATAGTAGAGCTTTCACAGTGATAAATATCTTCTATTTATCAAGGACAAAATAACAAATACTGTAATAAGACAGTGACTTTGGGCCAAATTCTATTAATTTACATTGATATAAATCAAGATTATTTCTTTGGATTTATACCATAATACAGAAAAAAAAATGGTTTTATGCTTTATATTTTGATGCTGTGCCTCTTGAATGAAGTTAATTTAGACTCCATTGTACATGTCAAAATCTTCTACGTGTCATTTATATTTTTTATACAAACCTAAGCATTTCAACACACATCTCCAAATCAAAACATTTTATGAAACAATAAGGAAATCAAGATCCTCATTGTTTGTTGCTCAATGCTTCAAAATGTCTTTTGAAAATGGAATTGCTAAGTACAGCTTATAGATCTGTAACAGAAATAGCTTATGCAATTGTACGCAGCACTCAGATTTTTAGCTGAATGTGCTCGTAACAATCTGGCATTGTTCACCCCTCTGCCAGAGCTCTCCCCATCACATGTTCCCCAGGTGTGTTGAGATACACAAGCAGGCAGCATTTGGGACAGAAGGCTTCCATAGGGAATAGTCTGATTCTTGACTGTGTCATAAGAGGTCTTTTAATTTCTTACATCTGTCAGCTCCCATCACAAATGAAATCTAAACCTCTGGAGACAGATTTGCATGCACTCTTGAAACCCTGTGTCTGGGTGTTTAGACCAGAGAATCTGCACTAGGACATGCTGTTTGCACTAAAATTTGTTACAAATGCAGAGATGTTTTTTACTATTATTGCTATCAGTATTTTGAAAGTTTGCTAAAGACAGCTATAGCTGGGGGAAAGGGGAGACATGCTGCTCCTGTTGACGCTACTTTCAAAGTGGCTCTAGATTCAAGAAGCCACTACTCCCTGTTCCGAAGCCAGGACTTTTAAAAGTGAGTTTCCATCAGGTGCAGCCGGTAGCTGATAGCACAGGCAGCAGCGAACGGGCAGCAGATGGGCAGGTCAGTGGGAAGGGAACCCCAGGCTATCGGTAGACGGCCAGGGCACGGAGGGCAGCTCTGTGTAATCAGCAAGTGGGTCAACCAGCAGAAACACCTCACCTCTTGGTTCACTACAAGTCATTAATTACACCTGTTGGGTTTTGTGAATATCTTTTTTTAAGATGTTTTAAGGGCATGGCCAGCCCTTCTTCCTCTCTTGAGTTTGTGGGACTAAATTGACATAGCACAACCCAAACACTGTACATTTCAGCAATGCCTTTTTTAGAAATATATATCTTACTTTTGTTGGGTTACATGAAAATCTTAATCCCCATTTGAAATAAATATGTGTTTATTGTACAAACTTGAAATAGGAAAGTATTGCTAAAGACTATGTAGTCACTGTGGCTGTAACAGCCATTGAAATACAAGCTGTAAGAGCTAAAGGCAAGGAAAGCAATGAAGGGAGGTAAAGAAAACATACAAGTAACATTGCCCTATCAAATGTCACTTGTGAGGTATACAATGCAAAATATTAATGACATGAGGCCCTTAAAGTTTAGGTTTTAAAAATTCATTAAAACAGCACTATTTTGTTACAATGAAAATCATACAAATGCAATAAAAAGGCAAATTTATCTCAGGCACTTCAAATCCTAGTTGTTGGTTGTTGTGGGTTATTTTTTCTTCTACAGCACAGCATGCAGATAATTTGCACTCGCTCAAAGCACAGCAACCTAAGGAAAAGTATGCCCCAATGTAACACTGAATTCTTATGCATGACTTTGCACTACAGCTCCCACCTCATGTCGCATTTTATTTTGCTGTAGAAATGCACTTTTGTATTCCCAGTTCCACAAATGATTAAATCTAGTTTGTCTTTTTTTTTTCTCTTACTGATATTTTTGAAAACTGGATAGCACACATCAATGGCACTTTGTCTGTTTGGAGACCAGCCATTAATTCATATAGTAAGTATCTAATTTGCATTTCTAACAAAATAGAAAAAGACAAGAACACCGCCACCAATTTAGCACCTCGTCCTGCTCCCAACCTTCTTCTCCTCTCCCATTGCCCTTATAGACCTTTCCCAAGCACAGCTGAAATTACCCTATCTGCATACACAACACTGACAGACGTATTCAGAGGTTCTTCTAACTTGATTTTTATCAACTCAACAGGGAAAATGTGGATCTTCGCTGCATCTCATTAGGGACAAACCAATTACACTTACTTGAACTCCCAAGCAGAGACGGATAAATAATTAACAATTCACTAGATGAGTTAAGATCCAATTTTTACTCATAAGAAGATTGCCATTTTTCTGTAAATATTTTTATTATTGCCTTTGGAAATAACCTGTGAACGATTTCTGTAAATAATTGTTGGTCTGTAATTTCTAGTTTTGTAAGGGAACCTCTGGGGCATTTGGTATTCAGCACTTACAGGCTGAAATAATTGTCTGAAACCACAGATCACACATTATGTTTCTGTCACATATTTGGATGGCTGCAATATCTAATTATTTTCTGATGTGAATATTAAATTTTTCCATCTAAAGCAAAATTTTCTGCAATACTATTCTAAAATCTAAGTTTCTATTAGCATTCTTGTCACTAAACCCACTAGACGGTTTGAATATACCAAAAAGCATGTTCATTTCAACTACTAAAATCATGCGTGTAAGTGGTTCGCAATCTTTCTGCAATGTCATTGGAGAGTAAGATATGAAATAGATATGTCATTGCATTCACTGAGGGTTGCTTCTGTTCTGGTACTCTTCCAGCCTCAGGGGCAAGAGAGTCAAACACCAGTCTCAGATCCGGAGTCTGAATGAAAGCAAAAAGGGAAAAATCTCAATACGCAAGTAACCAGAGCTGGGATCGGCAGGGAGGAGCAAGGAACTATGTTAAGAACAAAAAAGATCTGGAACTGACAAGGAATGAAAGCAAGCATCCTCTGCTACCAACGTCTAGAACATTTAATGGTTTAGTTCCAGGACCTAAACAGCTCCCTACATGAATAAAACATCGGCCTCTCTGTTTCAGACATTATTCTTCCTGGTTTTAATATTTTTCACAAGTCTTTAGTCTGTCCAGAAAGCAAGGAAAATAAGAGGGAAATAAAGATATGGATATGAAGGCATGTATAGGTTAGAAAATATGCACATATATAAATTCAGAGAGCTTTCCACTTGGAAAGCAAGAACTATCAATGACTGAATTTAACCCATACTTAATTAACTCTATATTTAATTATTAAAACACCACAACTATAGCAGTATAAAAAATAGCTGCCTGGAGACTATCCTTCTTTCCGAACTGTATAATTACAAATTCCACAATATTGAACCATCCTAATACTACTAAAAAAAATATTTATCTACTAACAGAACACATTATGAATACTGCTAGATAACTGAAGTTGTGCAAAACTATTCACATATTAAAAGACTTAGAAAAACAGTCATGTACACAGCTCCTGTTAAAGAAATGTGGAGGCATAAATTTTTTTTCATAGAGGAAAAATACCTAGAAATAAAAAGATATAATAACACATCAAATTAAAAACAGTGAAATGGTTCTGGAGAATAAGCAGTGTTATGAAAGGAAGCCTCAGAAAAAAAAAGTCCTTTTTTTTAAGATGAGCTTTTGTTCCCTATTTCTATAGCTCAAATTAGAGGGAAAAAAAAATCTGTGGTAAATATATATTAAGAATGAAGCTCAACAATTCTTTTGGCTTCCCAACATTCCAAAATAACTATCTCTTGTTTAAAATCATTCTCTAATTTCTTTGAACAATTCTTTGACTGCAGCCTAGTTACAGTGGAGTTGAATACTCAGTAATCCAAAAGGGAGCTACTTTGATTATAAGCTTGCTATGTTCTGCTTCTTGAGTGGATGATAGGTCGTAGAATTAGCTGTCTGTGTGAATTCATTAAAGATACTGGTAAGAAGCCGGTAAGCTCCTTTGTGGAGCCAGGTAGCTGAAACAATTTGAGACTCCCTTAAAACTCTGGCAACCGTCACTATTCAGCTTGATAGGGCATGCACAGGGCATTTGGGAACAGGAGTTTCCCTGAGTATTATTTTGTGACCATTTGTCTATTAATGAGAGAGAAGTAGAAAGACCAGTGAAGCAGAGAAAAAAAGCTGCAAATAAGCCTGGGGCACAGCCAAAGAGGTTCTGGAGACATCATCTGTGTCACAGTTCCTGGCCGAGGGAAAAGAGCTTTGGATATTCTTTGTGACTCAATAGGATTGTGCTAAAAAGAAAAAACTAGTTTACAGCATCATTTTTTTCTTCCTACCTGAAACAAACTCCAAGAGCCTGATTTTGGTTAACAGCTTAAAGAAAAAGGGGCAACGTAAATGTTACATATGGAGGTTCAGTTTCCCAGGAAAGTAGCTAGGAATTTCTCCTCCTGATGATCCATGACGGAACAAACAGTGTAGGTACTTTCATAGCTCATTGATGTCTCAGAAAATGAAAAATATGATTTAAAACAAGGGCCGGACACATAAAAATGAATTATAGCAGTGTCTGAAAGGCTTCTAGAAAACAGCTGAGGGATGTCTTGCTTTTGGAGATCAAACATCTGTTAAAGTAACAACCAGACTGTCTAGACAGATTATGAAGTCCATTTGTCTCACAATGGTAAGACAAATCAGGGTGAAGTGACTAGTAATGCAATTACTACTGACAAAAATATTTTTCATGGTAAAACGGTAGAGAAGTTAAAGGAAACTTGCAATTTCTTAGTAGAAAAGAACCGCAGGAAGGACTTAAGCACCTGAGAGAGGACTGGAAAGACTTCTGAGTACTTATTTGCTAATATTTGGAATATTGACAGAAAAAAAAGCCCAACCCTGTTTCCAGCAACCAACCAGTGGTGCCAAAGAACTTAGAACTTCCATCACTAATGTGACTTGGTTATCCTAGTTTAGCGTCTGGCGTTTTTACAAGGTTTTGTTCCAGACATCAGTCAGAGATGGGTAAGGCACAGTTGAAAGCTAAAAGATACAGAAAGAAGAAACTATCCAGGCTGATAAAGGACCTTGGGAGACTTGCCTTCTTGGCATAACAGATTAATTGCTTCCAGGATAAACCAGAAATGACCTGTTCTATAGCTCCTATGAAATTTGTCATGGAACTTGCAGTGATAACCAAGAGAGGAATCATCACCAGGGCAGGGAAAGAAAGCTGTTTTCAATAGTCCCCAATACATCCTGATGTCCAAGATGTCCATGGGACAGAGGGTTCTCATCTGCTCCATGACATTCCTGAACAAATATGATCAGTTTGTGAAATAAGAAAAAAAAAAGTAGTGAAAAAACTGTGGAAAGGAGCTCTGGGAGATATATGTAATACCATATTGGCTCAGTCACAAAATCCATCAGCTCAGTGTCCTGTTTCTGAAAATTGCCAGAAGCAAATGCTTAGGGAAATATAGTACCAACAAGACATGTGCAGAGTCATCTTTCCTCTGGTTTATCTTCCCAGGTACTGACAGCCAGTGGCCAGTGAATGTCTCAAACTGATGGCTGTAGCAGGTATACTAGCTACTGATCAATATTACTACCAGGAATGTGACTAATCCCTTTTCTGCACCTACATTTTTCTGGACTTGTAGGGATAATTTAACTATGTCCTGAGTAAAAAAACTGTGAAGAGAATGGCCACAAAACCCAATACCCCACAACTATTAAGAAGTCCAGTTATACTGCAGACCAAGTAACAAACATAAAACAAACATTAGTTGAAAGTAACTTTCCTGTTGCAAGAAAAAAGAGGCAACACAACTTGGAGGCACCAGTCTGTAAGTGGTGTTTACCTCTGGACAACTGTTTTTCTTTGCTTACTGCAAAGTAATAATGTTAGTAATGCAATTATGTACAGGAATAGTAGATACTTGCTGAAACTTAATAGTTATCAGATCAGATAGCCTGGGGGAATATTAGCTGCTAAACTTCTTGTGGATCTGGAGGAGAAATGCTTTACCTATCACTGCCCGCTGAATGTTTTAATTGGCAGAAAATGGTAAAGCAGGAAGCACTGATGCAAGCCTGAAGTAGAAGCCTTAGTAAATAGTGAGACAGAAGAAATCACAAGAAGGTGGCACTTCCCTTCAAACAGGCAAGTCCCTTTTTTAAGACACTTTCCACTTTTGGACAGCATTTGCACTATGCAATAAAGACAAACTTAACTGGTCAAGCCAGAAATTGAAATTGGAAAAAAATGAAAGAAATATTTCTATGAGGCTCTATTTGAGTGTTTAGTGAAGGAGGAAACTTTCCAGGCCACATGGTCATTTAGCAAAGATCTAACTGAGCCTTGGGCCATTTTGTAAGTTTTCACCCAGTTCCAAAAAAAAACCCCAAACTTCACTCAGGATAGACGCCAAGGGGGCAGGCTCTATGTATCCAAATACTTCTTCCCTGTACTTACTGATGAATCATCGTGTCTAATTTTTATTTGGTATAAGAGTGATTCATTTTTATATATGCTAATTAGTGTCAATCCTTCTTGTATTACTAACTTGCACAATTTCTTACATTTGTTTTATTTCCTGAGCAACAATTTAAATAACCTTTCTGGGTTATACAGTAACTTGTTTATATCAGCATTCCTACAGTTCGATCCACTTAGGACAGGCAAGAAAACTTCTAATTAACTATGTCTCTCAAGCATCTAAATTGCTCTGCTTGAATTTCTGCAAAGTTAAAAATCTCAATAGAGTCAACATCATTTTAAAGGATTCTTATTCACTAACATCCCAGATGCAATAGAAAGTTCAATCGTTTTTTCCACACCACATAAAAGGATGGTATTGGCAACTGGTAGTGGTGTCCTGGTTTGGCCTAAACCAGGCCGATTTTCCTTTCACTGATTTTTACTTTCAGCTAAGTCTCCTCTAAATAACTGCACTTTCTGAAACTAACTGCATGTTTTTGCAGACAGTGTCTGCTTCCAGGACTGATAACGCTCGAAGTTTGTAGTTATCGCTGAGGCACCGGTAGGGATGTTGTGCAGTAAGGCTCTTGCTGTACTTTTTTCTTAGAGAAACCAAGGTCACCGCTGGATTCCTCACTGCTTACAAGTGAAAAGCTGAAGGGGGGGTCGCAGCTGCAGGGGGGAGCAGACAGGGCAGGTGACCCAAAATTGACCAACGAGGGTATTCCATCCCATACACGTCATTCTCGGTATAAAGCGGGGGGATCACGAGGGTCTCGGGCCTCTTGCTCGCTCTTGCTTTTTCTGCTATGGCCGGTGTCCAAGGAGGACTCCGACTGTTTTCCTGCTGCCCCCGATCCCGATCCGTGCATCCCTGAATCCAGCTCTCGACCGTCGCTAGGCCCAGCCTGGGCCTTCCCGGAGCCTGCCCTGCAGTGCCGGTGGTGACGTTGCTGACATCGGGGGAGCTCGATCTTGGTTTTTGTATATATATTTGTATATATTTGATTATTCCAATATTATTATTATACTCTTTTTCATTATTATAGGTTTATTAAAACTGTTTTAACTTTCCAACCCGTAAGTCTCTCTCCCTTTTCCCTTTCCCTTTCCCTTCGGGTGGGGTGGGGGGAGGGTTAACAGAGAGCGTCTGCTGCAGGTTTAATCGCCAGCCCAGCTTTAAACCGTGACAGATTTATTGGCGCCCAATGTGGGGCTCGAGAGAAGCTCCAACAGGTTCCTCTGATAAGTCGAATCCCGGCTCCGGCAGGAGGAGACCCAGAGAGCTCAGCTGAGAGAGTATCAGATTTCTTCCTTTGAGATTTACGAGGGGTTGGAAATTAAAACAGATAGCGAAGATGCTGATGTCATTTTTGAATGCTGTGTTATCTCATCTCTTTATAAAGCCTTTTACAGAGTTAAGTGTAATGATACCTTACTTGCCGTATGCGCTGTTTGTTACTGTTTATGTGCAGTTTATCACTGCTGGGCACTGGTCAATGTGCATTGTTTTGTTATGGCGTTTCATACTGATTTATGTCGTGATAAACTGGGCTGTTACTATTCTGACCGCGGTAGCAGCGATTTTATCTGCGGGCTCCGGGCGTCCTTTAGCTGATTGTGTTAATGATTACACTTCCAATTTTACTTCGGGAAATAGTACCTTCTCCTTTTCTGCCAAGCTGATTCCTCTAGATTTTGTGAAATTAGGATGGTGCTGTCTAGGTGGCATGTTTTTATTTTCGGTTGTCCTGAATGTGTTTCTGATGTGGGATAAGATTAAATATCGGTGCAGGGACAGTTGTAGATGTTGTGCAGCCACCTCAGATCCTACAGCGTGTGCTGCCGCTACAGCCACTAAATCCACTGAAACCTCGGCAGCCTGTACCACAGCTGCTACACCCCCCAAGATGGCCACTGCAGCTACTCAGACTCTAACGAGTCTCAGCACTCCCACGACAGCCACTGCATCTACTCAGAGTCCAGCATCTAACGAATCTGTACCAATTGCTCCTGTAACCAGGAAGAAATACAGAAAGAAATCAGCTCGTGAAGAGGAGGATGATGACTCAGAGCCTTCTAAGGCAGAGCCATCACAGGACCCAGGTGAGGGCCCTTCTCAGGCAGAGTCAGGGCCTGACACAGATGGGGGTTCCCTTGATCGTCATTTTAAAGCAGACCCATCACAGAAGAAAGGTCGTTCTAAAGCAGAACTATCACAGGAGGAGGACTCGGATGTAGAGATAACCTACCACTCCTTATCCCTGAAGGACCTGAGAAATATAAGGAAAGATTTCAGCCGTTATGATGGTGAGCCAATTATTACCTGGCTGCTCCGATGCTGGGATAATGGGGCAGATAGCATGCAATTAGATGGCAGAGAAGCCAGACAGTTGGGATCCCTGTCCAGAGATGGTGGTATTGATAAGGCGCTTGCAAGAAAGTCAAACACTATCAGTCTCTGGAGGCGACTCTTGTCAGCTGTAAAGAGCAGGTATCCCTATAAAGATGATGTTATGAGCCACCTAAGCAAATGGACCACTATAGAAAAAGGTATTAACTACCTTAGACAACTAGCTGTGCAAGAGATCATTTATAGACACCCACGGGACATTGTAGATCCTGTAGATCCTGATGAAGTGGAATGCAACCGATCCATGTTCCGGAAGGTTGTGAAGAATGCTCCACCGACATATACCCATACATTATCAATATTAGTCTGGGGAGAAGATGCTATGGCACGACCTAGTGTGGATGAAATGGCTAACTGTATGCGACAGTATGAAGATAGTATTTCTTCCCCACTGCAGGCCCGTGTCTCGGCTGTGGAAAAACTGACAAAGGAAAACAAGGACTCATTTAAACAACTGTCAGACAAACTGTCCAGGATAGAGAATAAACTTGACTCTCTACCTACACAGGCACGCGTTGCAGCTGTTAAGAGAAAACGCCCTCCTACAGGACCAGCTCAAAGGAAACGGAACACATCACGAGGTATCCTGTGGTTTGCCCTGCGTGGTTATGGGGAAGACATGAACAGATGGCATGGACAACCTACCAGTACCCTACAGGCACGAGTACGTGAGTTGCAAGCTAAAAGAAATACCAGAGAGAATTTTTCTAGGAGGATGGCTGCTCCAGTTACCAGTGAGCAGGACCCCAGTCAGGGTAGATGGGCCTCAAATTCCTTTTTCCAAAGTGTGAATAGGAGAAATGAAGGTCCAGTCCCTGTGAGCAGCACGAATCCATTTCTTGATTAGGGGGGCCCTGCCTCCAGCCAGGTGGAGGAAAGGGACAACAGAGTTTATTGGACTGTGTGGATTCGATGGCCTGGCACATCAAAACCACAAAGGTATCGAGCCTTGGTAGACACTGGTGCACAGTGCACCCTAATGCCATCGGATCATAAAGGGGCCGAACCTATCAGTATTTCAGGAGTAACAGGAGGATCTCAAGTGTTATCTGTATTGGAGGCCGAAGTGAGCCTAACTAAAAATGAATGGAAAAAGCACCCCATTGTGACTGGCCCAGATGCTCCGTGCATCCTTGGCATAGACTACCTCAAGAGAGGGTATTTTAAGGACCCAAAAGGGTATAGATGGGCCTTTGGTATAGCAGCTGTAGAGACTGAGGACATTAAACAGCTGTCTACCTTGCCTGGCCTCTCAGAGGATCCTTCTGTTGTGGGGTTGCTGAAGGTGGAAGAACAACAGGTGCCAATTGCTACTACCACGGTGCACCGACGACAATATCGCACCAATCGAGACTCCCTGATCCCCATTCATAAACTGATTAGACAATTAGAAAATCAAGGAGTGATTAGTAAGACTCGCTCACCCTTTAATAGTCCTATATGGCCAGTGCGAAAGTCTGATGGAGAATGGAGATTAACTGTGGACTATCGTGGCCTAAATGAAGTGACGCCACCGCTGAGTGCTGCTGTGCCAGACATGCTAGAACTTCAATACGAACTGGAGTCAAAGGCAGCCAAGTGGTACGCCACCATAGACATTGCTAATGCATTTTTCTCTATTCCTTTGGCACCAAAGTGCAGGCCACAGTTTGCTTTTACCTGGAGAGGTATCCAGTACACCTGGAATCGACTGCCCCAGGGGTGGAAACACAGTCCTACTATTTGCCATGGACTGATCCAGACTGCACTAGAAAAGGGTGGAGCTTCAGAACATTTGCAATACATTGATGACATCATTGTGTGGGGTGATACAGCAGCAGAAGTTTTTGACAAAGGGGAGAAAATAATCCAAATTCTTCTGAAAGCTGGTTTTGCCATAAAAAGAGGCAAGGTCAAGGGACCTGCCCGGGAGATCCAGTTTTTAGGGATTAAATGGCAAGATGGGCGTCGCCAGATCCCGATAGAGGTGATCAACAAAATAACAGCTATGTCCCCACCAACTAACAAAAAGGAAACACAAGCCTTCTTAGGTGTTGTGGGTTTCTGGAGAATGCATATTCCAGATTACAGCCAGATTGTACACCCTCTTTATCAAGTGACCAGGAAGAAGAATGATTTTCAGTGGGGCCCTGAACAACGACAGGCTTTTGAACAGATTAAACAAGAGATTGTGCATGCAGTAGCCCTTGGACCAGTCCGTATGGGACAAGATGTTAAAAATGTGCTCTACACCTCAGCTGGGGACAATGGTCCTACCTGGAGCCTCTGGCAGAAAGTACCAGGGGAGACTCGAGGTCAACCCCTAGGATTTTGGAGTCGAGGATACAAGGGTTCCGAGGCCAATTACACCCCAACTGAAAAAGAGATACTGGCAGCATATGAAGGAGTTAGAGCTGCTTCAGAGGTAATTGGTACTGAAGCACAACTTCTCCTGGCACCTCGATTACCAGTACTAGGCTGGATGTTCAAGGGTAAGGTTCCCACTACCCATCATGCAACTGATGCTACATGGAGTAAATGGATTGCATTAATTACACAGAGGGCTCGAATAGGAAACCCTAATCGCCCAGGAATCTTAGAAGTGATCATGGACTGGCCAGAAGGCAAAGACTTCGGAATGCCACCAGAAAAGGAGGTGACACGTGCTGAAGAAGCCCCACCATATAATGAACTACCAGAGGATGAGAAGCAGTATGCCCTGTTCACCGATGGATCCTGCCGTCTTGTAGGAAAGCATCGGAAGTGGAAAGCTGCTGTATGGAGTCCCATACGACGAGTCACGGAAGCCACAGAAGGACAAGGTGAATCAAGTCAATTTGCAGAGGTAAAAGCCATCCAGCTGGCTTTAGACATTGCTGAACGAGAAAAGTGGCCAAGGCTGTATCTTTATACTGACTCATGGATGGTGGCAAATGCCTTGTGGGGGTGGTTAAAGCAGTGGAAGCGAAGCAACTGGCAGCGTAAAGGTAAACCTATTTGGGCTGCTGAACTGTGGCAAGATATTGCTACTCGGCTAGAGAAACTAGTCGTGAAGGTACGTCATGTAGATGCCCACGTACCTAAAAGTCGGGCAACTGAGGAACATCAAAACAACCAACAAGCAGATCAGGCTGCTAAAGTGTTCCAAATAAATTTGGACTGGGAACATAAAGGTGAACTATTTTTAGCTCGGTGGGCTCATGACACTTCAGGTCATCAAGGGAGAGACGCAACATACAGATGGGCTCGTGACCGAGGGGTGGACTTAACTATGGACTCTATTGCACAGGTTATCCATGATTGTGAAACATGCGCCGCAATTAAGCAAGCCAAACGGTTAAAACGTTTGTGGTATGGGGGACGGTGGTTGAAATATAAATATGGGGAGGCCTGGCAAATTGACTATATCACACTCCCTCAAACCCGCCAGGGTAAACGCTATGTGCTTACCATGGTGGAGGCAACCACCGGATGGCTGGAAACATACTCTGTGCCCCATGCCACTGCCCGGAACACTATTCTGGGCCTTGAAAAGCAAATTTTGTGGCGACATGGCACACCAGAGAGAATTGAGTCGGACAATGGTACTCATTTCAAAAACAGTCTCATAGATAACTGGGCCAAAGAGCATGGCATCGAATGGGTATATCATATCCCCTATCATGCACCAGCATCTGGGAAAATTGAACGGTATAATGGGCTGTTAAAAACTACCCTAAAAGCAATGGGGGGTGGAACCTTTAAAAACTGGGATAAGCATTTGTCACAAGCTACCTGGCTAGTTAACACCAGGGGATCTATCAACCGAGCTGGCCCTGCTCAGTCAGACCTTTTACATACAGTAGAAGGGGATAAAGTCCCTGTGGTGCATGAAAGGAATCTGTTGGGAAAAACTGTCTGGGTTCTTCCTGCTACGGGCAAAGGTAAACCCATTCATGGGATTGCTTTTGCTCAAGGACCTGGATGTACTTGGTGGGTGATGCTGCAGGATGGTGGAGTCCGATGTGTCCCTGAAGGTGATCTGATCTTGGGTGAGAATACTTAATTCTGAACTGCATGATGTTAATTGCTGCATAATACTAACAGTGTTCATAAGTGTCTTTCAGGTTAAGACAGTGGTGACGAGACCAGAGCTAGCTGCAAGTGGCGTCCAGTAACCTCCTCGAGACTGACATCTTTAACCTGCAACCCGTGGGCATGAACTGTGACAAAACTCATACCATGTCTCCTGCCCTGAGAGACTCCTAGCCAGATGGAAACCCACAATCCTGAACTAAATGAACTTGATGAACTTTTTTTTTTCTGTATAGAGATGAATCATAAACTAATGTTATCTGTATATATTTTAAAATGAAAAGTTAGTGGTGATCTGAGTATGACGTGAATGGTATGGAATAAGGGGTGGAATGTCCTGGTTTGGCCTAAACCAGGCCGATTTTCCTTTCAGTGATTTTTACTTTCAGCTAAGTCTCCTCTAAATAACTGCACTTTCTGAAACTAACTGCATGTTTTTGCAGACAGTGTCTGCTTCCAGGACTGATAACGCTCGAAGTTTGTAGTTATCGCTGAGGCACCGGTAGGGATGTTGTGCAGTAAGGCTCTTGCTGTACTTTTTTCTTAGAGAAACCAAGGTCACCGCTGGATTCCTCACTGCTTACAAGTGAAAAGCTGAAGGGGGGGGTCGCAGCTGCAGGGGGGAGCAGACAGGGCAGGTGACCCAAAATTGACCAACGAGGGTATTCCATCCCATACACGTCATTCTTGGTATAAAGCGGGGGGATCACGAGGGTCTCGGGCCTCTTGCTCGCTCTTGCTTTTTCTGCTATGGCCGGTGTCCAAGGAGGACTCCGACTGTTTTCCTGCTGCCCCCGATCCCGATCCGTGCATCCCTGAATCCAGCTCTCGACCGTCGCTAGGCCCAGCCTGGGCCTTCCCGGAGCCTGCCCTGCAGTGCCGGTGGTGACGTTGCTGACATCGGGGGAGCTCGATCTTGGTTTTGTATATATATTTGTATATATTTGATTATTCCAATATTATTATACTCTTTTTCATTATTATAGGTTTATTAAAACTGTTTTAACTTTCCAACCCGTAAGTCTCTCTCCCTTTTCCCTTTCCCTTTCCCTTCGGGTGGGGTGGGGGGAGGGTTAACAGAGAGCGTCTGCTGCAGGTTTAATCGCCAGCCCAGCTTTAAACCGTGACAAGTGGATACAAAGGAGCGACTGCTTGCAGAGCAAGCCAAGGCCTGTTGTAATTTAAAGTCATGGCTTTTGAACCTGGCCATACTTAAAAGGCTAATGGTGGTGACAGTGCACGACCTGCCTCATCGGTTTGTTTGCTCTATTAGGCAATAGATTATTTTCTGTCGCATGCTAAAACCTTTGAACTGTATGAAAGATCTGTGAAAAATTTTGCAAAAACCTAACCTACGCTGTGAACATAAGCTGTGAGCGAGAATCTCCTCTCAATAAATGAAAACGTAGACACTGTAGAACTGTCTATGGCCAGACACTCACCTGCAGTGTTGACTTGGCTCTTTAAAAAAAAAAAATGGCATTATGACAAAATCTGCCATAAAAATATACAAAGCTATTGTCAAAATCATAATTCTCCATGGAGTAAAGCACAACAGTAGTGCAAATTTTTAAAAGCACACAGTTAATACAGATTCTCTAGATCTCCATATGGGAAAGATGGAGTCCACTGAACTTCACGTTTTAGCTAAGATCTGATTATCAACTCATAAATCTCACCAATCTGGACATCATTTAGAAAGTTGCATTGGGAATTAATGCTATTCTCTGACCTGGTCACAAGCCACTTCCCTCCTGTGTGGTGTACAGGCAGGGCGGTACGGCTCCTGTCCTGCTTAGGAAACTCTGCTGAGAGCCTGGACCACACCAAAACATTTTGTATGGGGCCAGCTGAGAACGTCGGTAGAGAAGGTCTAAGAGTTGTATAAATCCCTAATGCTAGGAAAGCTCATCTTCACGTGTTTCGTATGTGCTTAGTAATACACAGTGTTTATCAGAACTATTTTCATGAGTTATTCTGCAAGGTTATAAATTCTCAACGTTTTTTTCCAAAAAAGGCTATATTTGATAATTTTAAAAAATATATAGATTGCTGAATGCAATGAAATTCCCAGCACTACCAGGACGATGAGCAGTATCTCACCTGCCAAATCCAAATGTGATGAAAAGGTCAATTAAGAAAGGCTGGAATCTTAAAATAAAGTAGGCAAAGGTGTAGTACATTTGAAAGGCAAATAAAAGGAGAAATGAAAAATTAACAAAAAATAAAGCTGATGGAAATTCCTTACTAGTAAACACAATACTTTTTTCCCTTGGAGGACCCAGTGGAGCCTGATAGAATTGGAAGCCAGCGAGCACTTGCAATGCATATTTAATTCAGTGGGTAAAGTCCTAACTGTGGAAAGCCTTCAGTTCAGATGTTGTATGTTTCATTGGCATAAAGGAAACAAAATGCTAAACCACATACACATTCACTCCCAAAGTTTAGCTGTATCTGCCCTATAATATGTATTTAATATATCAATGCTCTGAAGAGAGTTCTGGTGACTACATACTACTTTGTAAAGGAGACCACATTTCATTTATATTGCGCATTCCTGAAAAATTATGTGCTTCTCTTATACAACATAAAGGTCAAATCATTAGCCTGGGCAATTTCTGCATTCAGAGTTAGAGAGAAGAGCTGTCTGAAGCTTTCTTATTCAACGTCCGTTTAAAGGTTTGGCTGGGTATCTCATAGGATATCTCAGATATCTTCAGACTGGTAAATATGTACTGTTCAACAGTCATACAATGCTCTCTAGAATGCAATATATTTGATTCTTATTTTGTTTGCTGTGAGAAGTCTTAGGTTAAGCACAGTTCCTCTGTTTCACCACTATGAACATGTCTTTCTACATTGCTTCTATTGACACATTATCTACGTACAATGATTTTAATGCCAAGGTCAATTATGTGCAGGGTCAGTGATTACTTGCACCTTTTTCTTCTCTTAAGAACCATAAAACTCTGACCTACCAACAACCTTTCCACTCTTTATTTCCACCAAATCATCTCAGTAAGAGAAAAGAAAAACAATTCTGGCTGAACCGGTTCTGTCAATTCTTTAAAATATTGTATCACTATCTGAAGTGATTTATGTGGCACATCAGATGAATGGCAGCGTATATCAATTGTGTGATCTATGATGCATGTGTGTCATGTATTGTGACAAAAAATTGATGCAACAATAAAATGTAATAGGTGCAGTCACAACAGACCAATATTTTTGTTAAATGTTTTAAGGAATATCACAGAACAAAATATTTCACGTATTTTAATATTTACAAAAAAAAATTGAACATGTGGGAAAAGGATATACAGGAAAACTTGCCCCCACTTAACTTTCTTGATATTGTGAAATATTTAGGTGTGGCTTCCTTCATTTTACATGCTTTGCATTTTTCAGAGTGGAGCAAGAAGGACTATCAATACAAGAAATCTTCATTCTTTATCTGCCAAAATCAGCAGCCACCCAAGGCATATACGTTCAAATCATTCAAACAGCTTGTACCAGCAGCTCATATTCAATTTTTTTAGGTTAATTTCTTCTTAGGAAAAGAAATAACATATATATATATATTTAAATGGGGATGTTTAATCTTACATAAATCAGGTAATATCACAAACGTAAAAGTATTTTGTCAAATAAATGAGCTATAGACATTACTCTGTGGGTGAAGGGACATCAGTATCTCACGGAGACTAGCTGCAGATCAACAGAGATAAAGCACTTCAGGTCCTTACGGTAAAGGATTCCTGTAATAACAACAGATCTCCAGAACAAATTACAGCCCTTGCATAGGGCAGGCAGACCTGACAAAGGATCTGTGGGAGACTTATGGAGCAACAGCCCCAAGACTGGGTATCCTACAGCATGTAAAAACCATCAGACCCTTATGTTCAGTTCTTGTACCTCGCTCTTAATGGTGTATGGATTCTCTGGCAGCCTACAGAATGAATACAGTGTATAAACATGAAATGATATAGAGTTTTGCATTTAATAAAGTTGTCTAAAACCCCGCTCTTGCATAACCGTAATAAAGAGGGAACCTCATATATGCAAATCTACACTGCAAAAATAGTAACTATTTTTTCATTGCAATTTAGACAAAGTAACAGGCACAGTAGTATCTGAATTTCCATCAAATAAAAAATAAATATATCTGCCTTAATTTAATAATTATGTAAGATCTGCTAAAGAACTTCCATGATCAAAAGACAAGTAAATAAAGGGGAACAAAACCAACTTAGCAGATGTCTCATCCGCTCTCTGTGTACTATAAACTATGCATTCCTTACCATTTTTCCTAATGCTTTAAAAATCCTATTCTGGAATCCCTACAGTCATCCATAGGGATAAATAAAGAACTAAAAAGAAAAAAAAATGGTCTGTGATCTAAGTTCCCTCCTAGCTTGTTCTTTGACACAGAGCTTTTATTTTTATTTAGTTTCCTTGGCACTGATGACTCAGTTCCTACACTGTCATTTCCACCAGTGTGGTTGATACCTAAGCTGGGGTTGATACTCAAACTGAGGCTGATACACTTCAGCAGTAGCTCAAAAGAGCAAAGGAGCCAACACTCTTGGCTCAAAGGAGCATTTTTAGAGCAAACCTCTCAGAGCTGCAGAAGCAGTTGCAAGATCTTAGTCTTTGGCCTCTCTGAGTATTTTAAATATTGAAGTTTGTTAGGAGTCTAAAGGAGAGGGATGAAGAAGAAAGAAGTCAACTAATCATTCAAGCTCACAAATTTGATGTTACAGAATGCAGGTATTTACAGGACAACTTTACACCCTTGCTATAACTTGACTATTGCTTTAGTTTCAGAATTCTTTTTCTTCTGTATCTTGATTACATCTCTGTGTATTCCCTTAATCTCGCTGTGTAATTTGGAACATTATAATTTCCTTTGAACTGACTTCTCCCAACTGTTTAATGTCATTAGCAAACTTCATCATCTCATTGCATTGTTCTCTTTAGAAATTAAATGCAGAAAAGAAAACCACATTGTCTGAGCACACCCTTTCAGTCACTATCTTGCCTCAGAAGACAATATGTTATCAATATCTTTATCCACTGAAATCCCTCGTGGTTCCTCTCTTAATAAATTCACCAATTAGTGTTTTGCTTTATACTTTGTCAAAGCTTTCCAAAGCTCATCTTGGGCAAGTACATTTACATAAATGTTACTGCCTGGAAAACACACTTTATGATGACCAGCTCATATACGTCTTTCATATGTGCTGTTTTCAAACTTGTTAACAAGAGTCCCATGTAATCCACTCAGTAATTAACATAGCTACACGCTCAGCAAAGATGGGTTCCTGCTTGACTGAATAAGAAGAAAGAATGTATAATTGCTAAAATTATGGTCCCAGTGCTATAGTTTGGGATAAAATACACAGCAATATTATAATGAGAAAATATAAAACAACTATCAAGTTTAGCACTAATTTTGTAAATAGCACTGTAATTGCAGGAAATACAGAAAAGAGAGCAAGGCATAAACCGACGCATAAAACTACTACCATCTATCATGTTTGATACATGTCTAAGAGCTTCCCTAATGGGAATCAGAATGACAAGACAACCAGCGAGAGCTGTGCCGCTGCCCAGGTGGGACTGGACATACCCATGCAGACATGAGCCCAGCCCAGCTGGCTCTAAACCACATTTCCTGCACCCTCCTGTTAAGCAGGTTACATGCTTGGGTGCAAAATGAGCCTGTCCCCAATGTGGCAGCGGAGCGACCCTTGAAAGGCACACCGGGAGGATCCTGCCCCTTGCACCCTCCTTTCCTTCACACACTCGCAGAATGACTCTGCAGGCAAAACAACATGCAATGTACATCATCCTGGCTTAAGCTGAACTAACCGATTCCCTAGGTTTGCTTTTATGATTGAACGTAACTTACTACACAACATAAAGCAGTGTCACCCTTTAAAATCACTCATCAGGTGACCGAGCACATTTAAAATTTTTCATTATCCCTTTTAAAAGAAAGCTTGACCAACATGAAGTATTTTCTTTTAATAGATGTTGATTTTTTTTTTCTTTTTAAACAAGCTAGAAAACACCGTGGTTTATCTACTGGGATTTTTAAAAGCTGAGACCTTAAATGCCAAGCATTGTATTTATAATGGAAATGCTTACACACATTTAATTGTTGCATTGTTAGTTGTGCTGGTATAATAAAAACAACTTCACATATCCTGTGATTTTGCCCTGATTGTTTGTGTCAGTTAGTCTTGTAAAAGCAAGGGGGGGCACAGCGTGCTCTGCTAGTCTCTAAATGGCAACATGAATTGTGGTCATTAGAGCATTCATGACCTGTGTACACAATCAGGCATCAGTGTTAGCACAAAGTGAAGGATCCTCTGGGACACAGATAATTGCTCCGACTGGTATGTATCAAACTCTGTCTCTGCTGCGTGTGTTTATGAGTTTCAAAGATGAGAGATCTTTTCACTTTGAAGTTTAGGAATGATATATGGTAGAGTATACTCTATTTTCTTTCTAGAAATCAGATTTATTGCTAATCCAAGGATAAAAAAAGGATGATCCAAAAAAAGAAAAAAAAAAACAAATCAAACAGAAATATAGTAGTTGGAATAAGACGTAGATCTGACCAGTTTTAAAAGGAAATACATAAAAAATTATCTCTCTCTTGTGATCAATGTCTTATTTATTCATGAATATACACCTGCATGTGGAAACAATAAGACTGTATAAAAGTTAAAATGAGGCCACTGTAGCTATATAATTTTAATTCTATTTCCTTTGCCAAATCCCTCGAGCAAACTGAAAAGCAGGAATTAAAAAAATGGTGAATATACATCAGCCAAAAATGTATATTCACAGGTTTAGATTTATTTATTTTTGGCAGAACCACCTTTCCCCCAGATAGTTTCTAATTCAGAATTAATAAGGCATTTGGCCAGTGGTCGATCCAACTCAGTTACTAACAATGACCATATCTGATGCCCACGGAAAAGTAAGAAAAGGGCACAAATATGACATTTTCCTCTTAGTAGTCTCTCAGATTCTAAAGATATACAGGTTAGTGATTTTCTAAGGAAGCTATATTTGCTATATATTCAATAACCCTCAGTGGATTTTTCTTCCACGCACTTACACAGTTTGCCCTTGAACCCATGTAAACTCACACATTTACAACATTCTTTGGTGAAGAATTTCATAGGCTGCTTATCAAACACCTTCTACTGATTGTTCTGAAACCTGCCACCCATCAGTTTTGCCTGATGCCCCATACTGAACAACAATCCCTATCCATATCACTCATGCTTTTACAGATGTCTAAAATATTGCACCATGGACTACCATTTATGAGGATGAAGAGTCTTAGCTTGCTCCATCATTCCTAAAAAAAAGTTAATCAATCATCCTCATTCAATAAAAGTTGTTCCCCTTTACTAATTTCTCCCCAGTTCTACAAAGTATTTTACTTCTATTATGGGCATTTTAAACAAAGTTAGTCAATAAAACTTAAGGAGAAATTTAGACATTTATTATCAAAACAGACAGGAAGAAGCTGCCTTTCATTCCCTAACTAGTCTCGTTGATACCCAGT
Source organism: Nyctibius grandis (assembly GCF_013368605.1). NCBI lineage: Eukaryota > Metazoa > Chordata > Aves > Nyctibiiformes > Nyctibiidae > Nyctibius > Nyctibius grandis. The sequence continues at coordinate 38,524,672 of NC_090666.1, forward strand.
CTGTGGGAGATTGAAACAGAGATCTCACTTGCCTGACTTAAAATTATGTCTTCCCAGGAAACATCTTGGTTAGGATGTTCCACTTTAAGGAGTTAAACATGTATTTTAACAAAAAGAGAAAAAGATGATTACTCTAGAACTCAGTGTTCATCCTCCAAAAGTATACAGCTAGGTTCCATTTTTTCACTAAAGGAAACCTCAGTAATTTAATGAGAAATCAGCATCAACAGAGGTTGAGAGCTGCCCACATAAAACACCCTGCAGCATGATGATCTAGTAAACTGTGTTAAGCGAGGCAAGGAGAAGTTCATGTTGACCCAAGCAGACAGAGTTTGAAACAGTGTCTCTTGCTTCCTGGTGAAATTATTTAAGCACAGACATTTTAGTTAGAGCAAGGGCCCCTGTCCCAAAATTCTGTGCATCTCACGATAATATGTTCTGTAAACGTGGTTAAAATTCCCCATCACTTTCATATTGTTCAGTAAAACCTGAAATTTCAATTAAAAAGTCACCAAAAACATCCACCAACTCCTAGTTTGTTACCAAACATTTTCCAGAAAAAAAAAAAAAAAAAATTCAAATCAACCCAGTAGAATTATTCCTTACAACGTTTTAGACCTTTACACAACTCAGTAACATGCAGTGTTTCTCTTCACGTGCAGGAACGTGATATTTTCACACAATGTACTTTGCAAGGCAGCAAAGTGTAGTATGCAAACACACTCCCACAATCTCTAGTCCTGAACAACACATTAAATCTAAAATTCAGAAAGGAAATAAAATGTCAGAGTAGAGTTTTGAATAATCTGTGTCAAAGAACTGATGGATAGGGTGAGCAGCATAGGCAATAATTACTCAGTGACGAGTCAAATGAAATAAGAAAATGAATAAATATTATCACTAAAAGAGATGAGAAAAATGGGTTTGCATGCAGGCAAACACGCAGTGCGATGTCTCCCATTGCATGGGTCTGGTTGTCAATTTTTCACTTTTCATCTAATTAGATTAACAGCAAACTGACAAATGCACCTTTATGAGGCAGAAGGCATATGTATCACTTCTAAGTTGTTCTAGGATTTCTATTCATTTACCTGTATCTATTCTACATGTCAAAGCATGCTGCGTGCAAATGAATACTGAAAGTCTCAGAGCTTAGCAGGTGTTCCAGGTTTGTTGGAGAAACGTATTCCCACCGTCTCCACAGTCAATGAACAGTTTCCGTATGTCACATTTAGCAGATGCTTAAGGACAACTCTCTAAACCACTTCAACTACTTAATTTTCTTCTTTCCTCTTAAGGGAGGAGTATTCTTGCAGGAATTTTGTAACGATGAAGGAAAAACAGCATTCATCGCATTTTTAATTACTGTTCTTCCTAAACCATTTTCAAAATCTAAATTCAAATACAAAACTTATTTTTCAGTTGTTATATTTCTAACAGCTTGCTTTATTGCTAGTAAGAGAGAGATCAACAATAGCAAGTTTCCCCCAAGTCACTTTTAGAGAGTCCCTGTCCTGCAATGCTTAACATTTCAATGCACAAAGCAGGCAAGGATTAAGAACATACATTACCTCTATCTTGTCACTGGGGGAAAAAAATGCATTGAAAGTTTAAGAGTTGTACAATAAACCATAATATTAAAAATATAAATTTGGATGACAAAAGAAGAGAAACTGTCACTGCTGAGGTTCATGACTGGATACAGGGTCCTCGTCAGTGATTTAAGTGATTTGTCTTTAGACACTGCTTGCAATCCTACCATAGTTCATAGGAATCTTTCAATAAGTGACTATTAATTGTGTTGATGTCTGGTTACCCAGCAATAATCTCATGTGCCTTTCTACAGGTACTTTATAATTATAAAATATTACATAGATATTATTTCAATTGTGTTATCATTAAGAAGAAAATATGAGGTTATGAATCAGCTTATCTCAGCTTTGGAAGCTGTAAAGGAAGACAAATAGAAATAATAAATGTCTCAGGTTTTGCCTAAGTAGGGTTTTCAGTTGGTAATACGCAGTTGTTTGGGCAGTCCTTTAAGATCCTCAAAAGAAAGATGCTCCGAAATACACTGCTGTTGTTATGGCAAAGGTCACCAGATGGCACTGTTAAACATTCAAAGATTTAACTGATAAAGGGTTTTTTTTTAGATGAGCAAGGTTTTAGTCTTAAAAGAAAATGCTATTGTATTGCTTTTGGGATAGAGAATCTTTGAGGAAGGTCTGACAACTAATTAGGAAGTTTTCTGTCCATCTTGATTTCTCTAACTAGAATCAATAACAGAGAAGGAGTGATCTCCTGGGCGCTCTGGTTAAGTTCTCCAATGAGTGGCAATTGCCCATGTGGGCTGCTTCTGGCCTCTTTGTTTGAAAGACCAACATACATAGTGTAAAATACACTCACTACACAAAGAGCATAAAGATCTGCTTGTGTAGTGCTCATTTGTTTTCATTTGGAAGCAAGGCACAAAATGTTGATATTCGGTACCACTTGTCAAGAAGTGAAAAATTATTATTTACCTTGGAAAGAGGAGATGGGGAGGGTCCCCCCATTCCTTAATCGAGATTTCCTTCTATTTTTCTCCATACTTACAAGTCCCCATATTTTTTCTGGAGTGCTCAGAGAATCTTTTGTAATAACAGGTGACAGAAACTTCTTTGCAATGCTTTATACTAATTGATATATTATGGTCTGTGAAAAAACACACTGATAATCTCTCAGCATTAGTATATTCTCATGGGACATTCATAGTCTATCCAACAATGAAGATTTCTTCTTCCCAAAGATCGGTAGACTTCCATCAATTTGTTAACCTGAAATCTTTATTTTCAAGCACTGGAAGATATATTGATCAGCACTCTTTCACAGTATATATATATCATATTTGTCTACTTAGATCTAATAGTATTGGAAGGAGTGGGGATGTGTACAAACTTGCACATAAAATGATAAACAGCATAGTCATGTTTGGCATGAATTTTATCACCTGGCTAGGTGCTGAAGAGATTTATGAAGACAAGTTCTCTAACCAGACCTGAAACGATACATAAAATCTCACTAGCTGGTCACTCAGGCAGGGAAAGCTCTGAGGAATTTTAGACCATGCTTTTATATTTAGTGAATTTTCTTGTCACTTAACATGCTAGTATAAATAATACTGTATTTTTAAAACTTCATCCTCAGGAGTATAAAACCGTCAGCGTGTATAAATTGTTATAATAATATATGACAGCATAGCTTGGGCGAGTCAGCAAAACTGTATTTAGAATTAACTCAATGATTAATTTCATTGGCACCAATTGAAATGAAAGTCAGCAAATACACTACGTTTACAGCACCACAATACAGAGAGGACCTATAACCATGTGTTTTAGGTGCTCTGAAATTTCATTTTATTTCCTGGTGAGGCAACAGACTTCTGATAAGTCACTTAAACTCTTTTGGTTTTCTTCCTTATCTATAAAATGGAGATAACAATATTGTCTGACACCTTTTTAGCTGTCTTGAAACAATGGTCTGACTAGAATCTCATTCTAGCCAATGACAATACCCATGAGAATGTTTAATTCAAGCATTTGGGCATTTTAGGGTAACACTGTTTTCCTGTGTTTTGTGGGGAGGAAAAACTAAGAGTCTTGAATCCATTCTAACATAAAGCAGAAACCTTTCTGAAATCTCAGAAAGTACCATCAGAATATTAACATGGTCTGTTGCACTGTCGATGTCTCTAGAGTACACAATTAGTAAATAAATAACATTACCTTAATACCTTCCGTATTCTGGAACTTGCTGTGTCCTTTTATATTAAACACAGATGTGCTTTAGGAAAAAAAGTATATTTCCTTCGTCGTAAACTTAAATTTTCTACAACAATTAGTCTACCTACGTCTGGAAGTCTATCAAGAATTTAAAGAAAAATGGCAAATACAATCAACTGAATATTACAGTACATTTTACCATGTAATAAAACCCCACAAGTCGGCTCAGAAAGAACAACCCCTAAGCCCAGTTCTTTCAACTAAAGGTGCTCAGAGGCTCAGCTGTCAGTCTGAAACATTTAAACATTTATTTTCTAAGTACTTAGAGCTACTATCTTGCATACTGTAGAACACGTCGCAAAGGCTGTCCATCTCTTTTTGCACAAACAAAGACACAAGTCTGTATATTGGATAGCATTTTACTGGAGAATTCATCCAAGAAAGGCTTGTTTGGTTAGGTTCGGAAGCCAGTTCTGACAATTATAATTCAAATAATCTCACTGAAATCAGTTGAATTACACTGATTCAAAGTTGCCAAGAATTTGAATTTAAATTGTGATAAAATTTAAGGATCATTGAGACCACTGCAGTTTTAATTTTTATCCCTTGGAGTCTTCCTGTGTATAATTTCTTTTAATCAATGCATGGCTAAACTATAAAACCTAAGGAAAGGAAAGAAGGAGGAGCTTGGGAAGACAGAATGCTATTTTAATCTATTGATTCAAAGGAGATGTCTGTATTATTTTCCTTTGCATCTTTAATGAGTTAAATGAAATTATAATAACTAAAATACACAGACTTTTGGCTAGGGAATACTTGTCTAGAGTGTAACACCTGTTAAAGCTGTGGAAATGAACTAAATTTACTTTATATACCTGTAAATGGCATTTAGGGAAAAAAAAAACAACCAACTAAACAAAAAAAAGCAAAAAAACCCACAAAACCCACAACCCAAAAACTGAGATGCTAAACTAGAAAATTTCTATGCAGGATTTTTTTTTTTTTTTCATAGAATTGTTTAGGTTGGAAAAGACCTTTAAGATCATCCAGTCCAATATTTTGTTCTTGTTTGGGCAACCTCCTTACTGTCACGTGTGGTGTTTATTTATTACACACTAACGGGAACGAAAACAAAATTTAAACAGAGATTTTTGCAGGTGTCTCAGCCTCGGTTCCACAACGAAGTATATAAACTTAATCTGATTTTTAACATTATCATCTGCATTACATACATATTTGCTGCCTCTCTTCCATTAATTTACTGCTACTGTTGGCTCTCATCAGCTTCCAGTGTCAGAAACTGATTATCATGGACAAGAAAAATTCTGGAACGTGAAGCAAAGCTGATCAAAAAACCTCTCTAAATATATCGGGAGGAAAATAGAGAAGAACAAAATGGCATTGAAATGTAAGGGAAAAGGCAAATCTGCAAGAAAAATGTTTAAAAAGCTTTCTCACGTAATTAATTTGATTTGGAATACCAGTAGAAAAAGTCTCACGAGTGGTTATTAACCAAGGCATCATTACACATGCCCTTATACAGACACATAAGACCAGTAACAAAAATAACTTCTACTTTTAAAAGTTTGTGCCAAGTTTGAAAATGTAACGTATTTCAAGTGCGAAAGCAAGCACCAGATCTGGCCCCCTACCCCCACCTCAAGGGGTAACAGTTTAGCAATAACTCAGTAGCTTTTTTAGACTGAAGATTTTCATGTGACACAACACGTCCTCCAGCAGACAAAGTCTTTTTTTCAGGTCCATCTGATCTACTCAACAGAAAGACTGTAAGATACTTGAGCAGATCTAGGATATGTGAAACTGCAGAAAATGGGGGCTCACATAAGCCAGCAGATACCCCAGCGACTGTCATACTCTTGAGGCTTAAGGTCTGAGGAGTGATTAACCTGTAAGCATCTACATGTATGTGTCCTTCTGTTTAAGTTTATCACAACAAACTAATATGAAGTGTCCTCTTGCCACATGTATGACAAGAACAGAAGAAACACACAGCTGCCAGGAACTTCTCTGATTATTATCCGTATACATCCCTCTAGCTCGCCGAACTCAGTTTTAATTAGAAGGATTTGCAAAGAGACCAATGGATAGGACCTGGAGGAAAGACAGCAAATATGAGAAGTCTTTCAATGCCACCTTTATGCTATCACCCAGCAAGTCTCACCTATGACTGGAACTCTGCTTATAATCCTCGGCAGTTTTAGAAACTGGAGTAGAGAAGACAAGACAAAAGGTTTAGAAATTGCCTTGAGGTGAAAAGGGAAGCTGAAAGGAAGAATTCTGCTGTTTTCACGACTTTTTAAAGTTTACAGAGTAAGCAGAGAAACCGGCGGTTTCTAATGAGAGACTATTGGGAATGATCTAAGAAGGAGGAAGACTCCAAAGATTATTACATGTATATTAACGTATATTAGATGTACATTAATTAACCCTCAGTGGATTACAGTCTGGAAGCTTTTGAGCTATGAAACATTAGAGCTCATCAGGAAAGGGGCAGAATAACTTGAAATGTGGTAAGAGAAGACTGAAAAGACAGAAGAGAAAGTAAACAAAACAGGTTTGGGGTTTTTAAGTTGGGAACATTCACTAGAAAACATGACAACTCATGCAATTTCAGTGCTAGCTTGAACACACTGCGAGTGACATACTTTTTTTAACATACATAGCAAACAGTACCACTACAAACAACAAGGAGAGGTGAAGTACTTGTGATGGAACTGATAAAAGAAGCAGTAATCACATAGGTGATAAGTTGGTTAAAAGAACTGACCCCTCCTCTGTATGTATTTGGGAGAGGTCAAAACACTCAAGGTGTTAGGACACTGCGGTAAGGGGATAGAAAATAAAAAGACAGCTTAGAAACTGGAACTCTCCCAGGAGGTAAAGGAGATATTAAAGGAATAATAGTAATAGGATAGTGACTAATAGTAAAAGAAGTGCCTGTGAGCATATACAGTCACTGTGACTATAGCACAGTGACTATAGCACTGAAGTATGCTTCGAGTGTCTAGCAGTGCAATGAGGATGATGTTAGAGATAAAGAGGACAGGGCAGACTGTTTATCTACAATGCAGCCAGGACTAAACGTGAGTCTATATAAATGGGCTCTGTTTAGTCAAATCCACTTTGGAGTTCAGTGGTTGAAGAGATTGGCGGGAACATCACGAGTCTGTTATGTGGACTTGGATTTAACTGACAATAAAAATTATGCACTAATTTTTGGGACTGACTAAGGAAAGCAGTCATCTATATCAGGGCAGTGTACATGCCTAAGTGGTGCTGGGTAGTGCTGCGGAAATGACTACAACCTCCAGCTATAACTAGCTCCCTTTATTGGTCGTTGTATGTACTTCCACACACAAGCACGCCCTACCTGGTTAAAGCAAGCACTTCTGAACATGACAAGGATACACAGACCAAACGCATGGCTAGGAAAGAGACTGGCATTTGCTTGTGATTTAATTACACAAATCTGCTTTGTAACCAACTGGAAAACCCAAAACACAATGTATTACAAGGTACTTTTCACTGTGAAGAAACATATTATTCGCCATGGTTTGGCAGGACGGCCAATAAACTTCCAATCAGAATTGCTGGACAGTTAGCACCCAGCAGGCACAGTCTGGAAGTGTGATAGTAACACCTGGCATCACATCCATTTTGAGACTAGAGATCATGGACTCAAAAAACCTCTTCTTTTTGGAAAATGAACCCAGCATACATACCCTAGTAACAGAATAGTTCTCTCTTCAAGAAGACAGGCATACTCCAATGAGTGCTCTTGGTAGTGTACTTTATCCTGTGCTCTTGCCCTTCTGAGTTTTCCTTAGCACGAGTAGCAGATTCCAATTCTTCCCATGTAGGAGGAAAATCAGTAGCAATACAGTTTTCATTTTCCTTCTAGAGTTTCAGCTTCATAGAAAAACTCCTAGAATTTGCAACAGAAAAGACCCTGCAGCTTGTCCTTAAAGAAAGTACATCTGATAAGAGCAAGGGTTGGGGTGGACACAAGAAAAATGGAACATCATTAAAATAGATTCTAATTTTGTGCAGTATGGAATATTAGAGCAGCACATTCCCCATTTGTTCTTGCCTTCGTGCTAGAGGGGTCACTCACAAGGTTAACTCTCCTGCGCAGGACAGACGGCGGCTGCCTGCTGGTTCCACTGTGCCAGAACGAACTGCACAATTATGTTGGTCATTCAGGGGCAAAGAGGGGTTGGTCAGTGGGAAATATTGAATTGCGAATCCCTTTTTGAAAGTAGACAGTAAGGAAGGTTGACAAAATCAACATCAAGAATCTCAGTTGTTTAACTGCTTTTCTTATGGCATGTAAGAGTCTGGGAGACTGAAATGCTTTTATGGGTTGTCATGTCACCTTAAATTTTGGTGACTCAAGAATCATAAATTACTTCCCTGAAGTACACAAAAAACCAGCAGGAACAGTAGAAGTAGCGAGTGAATACCTCTGGATATTCAGCACAATTTAGCCTCCATGAAATATAGATTTTTCAGTACAACTTATCCACGGCAATAACATGCTGATATTTACAACAATACATTTGATTATTTCTGAGTATTGCAGTAAAAAAGGAATAAAAAAATCAGGAAATCTGACAGCAGAGTGGATGGTGGCTGCTTTTGATGCCTTGGCTGCTCTCCACTACCTTCATTACTCAGCTCAGTGGGGTGCAAGATCAAGAAAGTCTGCTTCCACCTCGAGGCCAGGGCGGCATAACTCTAGCAGGGTGCAGTGTTCTTAGGGAAGCATGTGAATTGTAATCACAAATCACAAACCCTTCTTCCGTAGAACATTATTATTCTTCCAGAAGTCAATACCAAGGAGGAGGTGGAGAACACAGAAGAAGGGACGAAAGCACAGACAGTACACTAATGAATATCAATTTTGTTTAAAAATTGTGTAAAAACAGCCTATTTTCATTTATTGTCTTCTTAACATGCACAGTTGGACTTCCCTCATATTTATGCACTTTTCCCAATATCAACTTATTTCCATTGAAACAGGACATACCTTTGTTGTACTGCTTCTAATGTGTAATTTATTTTGGTGAGAATAATCCTGTGCATTAGACTTAAGTCAGAAAACAAAGAAAACAAACATAATGAAAGTAATTTCTTTTAGTTGATTTCCATGCAGATGTAAATGTGTTTTGGTAAAAAGCATGAGAACCCAACAGACACTGTTGTTGCGAAGCCACTGAAGGAAAGGTGCAGTAACTTCGGAGACCTGCATGGTGAGCCTTCCCCCGTCCTACGTGTGCCAGGGGCTGCGAGGAGGAGAACAGCAGCTTCCATGCCACACAAATCCTACAGCTGGACACAGGACCAATGTATCAGCCTCCCAAAAATCAAAAGTATGGGCAGGACATTAGGATTTCATAACTGTTTCTTATAACCATACCACAGCTCTTTGGTGTGGGAGGTTATGCTTTTATTCCTCTATTTTGCTTCAAAGTGCCAAGCACTTGTATTAACACATAAGAAAAATATCCAGGTCAGTGCTGAAGAGTAATAATCTTCCATGCAAAAGGATCATAAAGTAATTTTGCAAGCTACCTAAGAGTCGTCCTCAAACTAAAATGCATCCATGTCTGGGATGAAAGGCAGGGAATATGTTATAGCAGCCCTAGTCCTTATAACAGTGACAACTTGGGATAAAATAAAATACAGCATCTAATGAAACTTAAGCCTGTATAGACCTCACAGAACAAATATAGTCAAGATAATGAATGCAGCACACCTGGACTTTGGAATAAAATAGTGCAGGAACCAAGTGCCTTCCTAACCTGAGACACGGAGGTCTAGTTCTGTCTTCAACACATCCAGAGTGCTTGTGAGGCAGAAGGAGCACTGCCAGGCCCATCACCTGGTTATTCCTCAGGCCTTGGGCATGACCATTCTCTGTTTTTACTCACCTACCCAGTGTACAGCATTTTCACCTTTAGCCATTGCCATTTAGGAACACATGCGTTTTGGTGCCCTTTCTACAACCAAGGACATTGATGCAAGTTACACATCGGCTAAAACTGGAACACGTATGATCCTATTCAAGCCAAACTGCCCTCCATGATACACAAAACACTCTGTAGACAGCTTTTAGGAAATGAATTGTGTAAAATGAACTGAATCTGACTCAAGCTGCCACTGTATGAATAGGTAAATGGTTCCTAGACTAAGTACTTAAGGATCTGCATTGGCTCATCAACATTCATAACTACTGCGTAACATGAAGGAGATAAAACACAAACAAGCTCTGAAAGGAGGATAAAAGAAGAGCTGTTAAAAGCGAACATTCTTCTTTCATTGTGCTGTTAATTTTCTCTTTAACAGATCACATTCCCAATCCACCCTGAGCAAGGCAATAGTCTCAGTGGTGGTGTATTTTGCAGATCTCTCCACGGTAGCACACATAAAACCGTACCTATGTAGGACACAGCTGCTTGAGATTTCCAGGCAGCCGCCAGATTTGTTTTCGTTTGGGAGGATATCCCCTCATTGATGCACAGATGGAGAAGGCAGTTAGCTAGCAACAATAATAATCATCCTCCATGACAGGCTCAGAGCTGAATCCAAATCTAAGGTGAGGAGCTGCAGGAGATTTTAAGCTTGGAGTCAGCGCCCTGATCGTTAGCGAGAACACCAGCACACGACGTAAGAAAGGCACGAATGCGCTGTTTCAGCTGGGGATGGACTCTTCTGCTTAAGCCTTTAAGCCCAGATACAGCTATTAGACAGACCCATGTATTAACATGCCTGCTGCAGTACAGGACACAAACCAAAGAGACGTCGCTGTTTCAAACAGCTATTAACCGCGGTGAACAGGTGAATTCTGTAATCATAAAAATGTGTTATCCTGGAGGCTATCAGAGCAGGGAAGGACAGTCTCTCCTGTCTCCTAATCCCTGATGTGTTTCCAATTTAAATGATAAAAAATCACTAGGAAGAGAAAGGTTTTGTTATTTCTTTTTTCTACACAGTCCCATTATCCCAAAGAAAAGTTTATCACACAAATGTTAGGTCCATTTTCTTATTAATTATCATTATCATAATATTAGTTATGGGTAGAAAGATTGATTACTTTGGTCTGGGTTTAGATACACATGCTAATATATGAAATTTAATTCGCAACTTAAGATGGAGCCCTCTGAGGCAGGCTTTCCAGTACTTCTGGCTCCACGCTAGTGTAAAATATGAAGAGTGGGTGAAAATTATATCAGTGCACCAGAGTAACCTTGAACTCTGGGGAAGATTAGAATTCAAACATTTTTGAGTGCACCAAATTCTTGTTTTCAAAAGGCTACAACCAGCTTCTCCCTACGTACTGGAAACTAAGGCATAAAAATGTGTCCGTCTCCCCACCCCCCACCATGAATAACTACTCTACTATATTAGTTTTTTACTGCATGGAACACTCTAAAATGAAAGTAGTCTTGTACTTCCTATCTATAGCACTGAATTAGAAGAGGAAAGGTGATGCAGATATTTTGCAGTTCAACAAAAGCCAATTCATTTTGCTGTAAATAACTACTGAAGCAATAATAGAAACATAAAAATATGCATATGTACAACATATCAGGCTTATTAGTTTTAAAACAATTAAAACACAATTTCAGCAGTCCCCAAACTTCAGTTTACAAGATTTTCTGATGGACCATCAGAAATTTTGGAGATGTCTAGTTCACCATGCTCCAGGCCTACCCAGGGAGCTCTCCATGTTGGACTGTCTCACTGTGTTTGGTCCTTTGCCAGCAGTCACGGCTGCAACCACAGCAGAAAATCAGCTGAATCTAACTCAGATTTATGTTCCACATAGTTTCATTGAAAAGCAAAAGTTTTGATTGGTTTTTATTTTATCCAAATAGTTTCAACCACCCTTACATCGCAATTGTGTGAGCAAAGGACAAACAAGGTCAGAGAATAATGAAATTATAATTCAGTGACAAAATAACAAGCAACAAATGAATGCATTGGCAAATCAAGCCCAACAATAAAGCATTAGTCAAACAACAAAATGATTAATAGATTTAAGTATTCCTGTCAATGATTAAACTACCTAACTCTTGTACTTATGAACTTCATCATTTTCTCTCTGCGAGTAACAACAGCCATGTGGTAATTGCTCCCTTCTATAAGCCACCAGTGCAGATTTGATGTGCTCAAAGTAAAGCTATCACTGCTTTAAAGCCATGCAAAATGATTGCAACCTTTTCTGGCACCTATCAATAAAAAATGGGTTTGTGGTGATATTAAAAGATGAAAATCACTTTCTTTTACTTACTCCCATTTTTGAAGTTAACTTTATGACTAAAAAGAGAACAGCCACCTTTTGTCACTGTTGAAAGATGGATGGATTAAAAGGAGCACATATCACTGCTGCAAACAGGCTACAGAGCACCATCAATATAAATCCACAAAGCATTTGACTGTACCAGGGAAACATATTTTGAAATTTTCATTCCATGAAGAGATTACGGGAACTTGGAAGGCAAATAGCCACTGATTCTTATTACACAAACTGTTAAAGGAAGGAGAAAAAGCAAACATTTAAACTATTCCTTTAAAATCCCCTCCTTAACTTGTGCTTCTTCTTACTAAAATGATAAGCACTGTTAGCAATTTTGTGGAGCCTGTGCAATGTTTTCCCCCTTGAAGTTTCTTTTAGTTTGCAAATCAATCAAATTTCATAGAAATGCTTTTGTTTTTTTCTCTGAGGCACAGCAGGCAACATTTTCTCTGTTCTTGTTGGTATATTTTTTCATTTGGAGGGCCTGTTGAGTATTCTGAATATAGCAGTCACGTTGTTTGTATTTTATCCTATAGTACCCTACAGGCTCATTGATCCCGACTTCATGTAATAACCAACTGGTTTTCCCTTATATGCATTCTTATGTGTGTGATAATTGTCTGTAGAGTGACTAGTTATAATTATTATAAGGTAATAATTATTACGTTAGTAACCAGGAGTTCAAGCCACAGACCAGATTCCCTGCATCAAGCCAGAGTTTTCTCTGGGACAGGAAACTTCCAATCTTTGACAAACCAGCTATGCAGGGAAATAGGAAGGGAAATACCGAATGACAGAAAATACGATGGTCAGTATGAGAGGCGATTGTCTAATGTGCCAAGGACTCAATTTCAAACAGACTAATTAGACCTTTTAGTGTCTTTCCAGAACATTAATACATCTCTTGATTTTCTTAAAGATATCAAGTACCCATAATTTTTAACACAAACATTAATTTTTAAAACCTTTTTGAAAAGAAATATGAATTAATATTGTGAATTCTAATTAACTTCAAAACAGTAATAAAAAGCTTTATCCTGCAGTGTTTTGGATTATGTATCTCTTTTTTCCCTGAAAACATCCATCTTTAGATGACTCTCTGAGGAGCCTAGAGAAATTTTAGCACTACATTCTAAAAGCAAAGTACACTGCAGCTGGTGACACACGTATTTAAAAATAGCATATATGAACTGAAGCAAAAAGAATTTGTAAGCTCCTTTACAATGGCATGACTATTTATTTCAGGTAACATCAGGTGTGCTTTCAAAGGTTCCTACCAGTCATACTCATATATCAGTGGTTATCTCCTGCCCACTGAACGCTCTGTCCAGAGCAAATGAGGGGAGGACACCCCAGGCAGAATAACGATGCACCAGGAAGAAGATTCCCCATTTGAAGTCTGATTTCAGGTAGCACAGTGCTCTCCTCCTCCCTTGCACATTTTCCAGCCTGGACCCAGAGGTCTCCTGCATCTCAGCACCACCTCCGCTCCCTCCACAGCCAGAATGTACGTGATCAACTGTTATGTTTTCCCAAGTTCATCAACTAACTGTGCTCTGCAAGTAGCACAGAAAAGTCACCATGATAATATCTCAGAGACAAGGCACCTCTGATCCAAATGGAGATCTTCAGATTCTTAAAATACTTCATGTTTTGTGAAATCTTAATTTCCAGTGATTATTTTAGATATTTGTCACAATGAATAAAATCTATTTTTCCAGAATTTTAGGTTCTAATTCTATAACATATTGTCTGACCTTTCTCTAAAGCAAACACCTCTGTGTAAGCATGGATTTATTGGAGGTTTCTGCAATTCTCTTAAAATGCATCAGTATGGGGAAAAAAAAAAAAAAATTAAAGCCTATATTCATATTTAAAAGGGCAGAGTTTCTGTGATGCTTTACTAAAAAGCTAATATAAAATTGTTTTAAAAATTCCACCTTTGACCTTTTAATTTACAAATATTTTAGTCTTCTCTATACAGCAAAATTTAAAACCATTTAGATTAGAGTTTTTATTAAAATCTCTCCAAGTTGTTAGATAACATCTGTTAAGAAAGAACAAAATCAATTATCATGTTATCGTTCTCCACACATTTTTTTTTTTAAAAAATGTCATTTTTGGCATTCAGATGCAAGTACCTTCCTCCACAAAGTTAGCAATAAAATGCCCCAAATAAAAGAATGGCGGTATTGGCTATGCTCAAGAAAACCACTTATTGTGCCAAAACTACCTATGTGAGAGTCTTGCTCACTGGTAGCTCCCCTGAGAAAAATCTAAGTAAAAACTGAGTAAGTACCCAGGCTGTGCCTCAGACCAACAGCTGAATCCCAGCATCTACTTGCACTAAGGCCGTAAACGATCACGTCTTTAGAAATACATATAGTATAACTGTAGTGGAATCTATAAAATCCTAATTGTCAGCTTACTACTACAGCTAAAGTTTGTCCTGATAATAGTTTCCCAAATATTGGAATTATAAATATGCAAGCTTTAGTTATGGTCACATTTTCAAGTGTGACAGGATTTCCCAGAGTGAGAGTCAATGATTAGTAGGTTTTTAAAATTAAAACTACATTTTCTACAGCACAAACCAGTTTAGAATACAAAACAGTCTCTGTTAGACCTAAAGCATGAAATACATCCTTAATGTATGGTTAGCACTCCCATCAACGCTTCCAAGCTACTTGCCAGCAGAACCCACAGTGCTGAACATCAGCATTGTCAGCTCCTTGGAAATCTCTGACATATCTTACGTAGCCCAAACAGACTTCTCGTCTACATTAATAATCCTTTCCCACAGGTAGGCAAGCTCTTGAACAGAAATTCAGGATAGAACATGTGTTACAGCTAAAGAAGATCCCAGCACAGTAACTTGAGTTTAAACAGCTTTTCCATGCTTCTATCACCAAAAATGCCCACACCATGAGACAATAATAAATCTCACCAAGAATTAGTTGCTAATAACAACTCTTGTTGAAGGCAGATAAATTATTTTGGAAGTCTAGAACTCCTAATCACACTCTTTGTCAAGTGCCTAAATGCACAGCTGTGCCTTCATTAGGGGAAAAAGAAAGATGTGAGAAGCACTTCCACAGCTGAAGTCAGAAGCACAGGCCTGCAGATGTAGCTGTTAACAAGAACTGTATTTCATTCACATTACTTTCTACTTGGAAGATGACTGTAACTCGTGCTAACACAAGCCAACAGCAATTTCTACTTTCATTTACAGTGCATATATTGAAAAGATCCTTTGGTGAACACTGGTAGTGGCTTTATTAAGATCAACAGACTGACTTCCCTTATGCAAGTACTGGAGGGCTGAATACCTTGAAAGCACTACAGGGCCTTTTGTAAGTATGTCAGGGTAGACATGGACGTCTGCAGAGCTGAGGTCCAAAACAGCCCAGTTGCTGGGCAGCTCTATGTGAATTTCCATCAGACCCAGCTTCTCCCTCCTGCTGTGTGCTGCGAACTTGCATATGTACCATGTACATCTTTAGGTGTGTAGCAAATGTATTACGTATACCCTTAGTCACGCAGCAAGGGTTCTTTCTGACTTTGTGATGAGTCTTAGAAAATCTGAGGCATTTTGCAAATGGTTCCTCCCAGCTGTAGACCCCTTTGGCATCAAGAGGGAAAAATTTCCTGGACTGGGAGAACAATTTTTTATTAAATGTAATCTACGGACTCTTTAAGGCATGTAAATCACAGGATTGCAAATGTCTGCATTTAACAGGAAATGCTTGTTAGTTCTTCCATCCTGCAAATTTAATAGGCTTAACACAGGAATGATTCTTTCTCTACAATAGTTTCAAGACAATATCGAGAAACCTGGCACATATTGGTGGACTTCAAAACAAAACGTTTTCAAATAAGAGAAAGTCTGATTTTCTGTGGGGATCATGTAAGGGCATTTTTTTCTCTCTCATCTAGTTCTCCTTTGTAAACCCAAACATGACATGTATGTGGGAACCAGCAACCTTTTCAGTAAGAAAGGAAGCATCCATGCTCCCCCTTTTACTTCATCTGAACAGTAATCCCCAACACGTCACTAAAAGGTATGTTGATATTTAAAGTATCTTTCCATTAAGCTCAAGAGGGGGAAATTACTGTTTGAAGATCACTGTGTTTTATCCTTTCTACTAATATCAGACATTATGACCGACATGAGTTTTAGTTTGGATTTGGGTTTTCTTCCCTTCTCTAAAACCAAAACATCCAGCTCCCATGCCAAGGGCAGGACGCAAGCCCAGGTTTTCCTGAAGGGCCAGTGTAGCACTTTACATTTTTATGCATCGTAGGACGTTCAAGTTTACCAGAAAGCAGAAGTATGGCCCCCACACTGTGCCCACTTGAATTTGTGAGTAAATATCAGATTATTTTTTAACATAAATTATGAGTGTCAGTTCATGGCAGAAAGCAGAACAGTTGCACTTCGCAAAAGTATTAATAACAACGTACCTTAAATGTGAGTACCCAGGATGTCTGAACAGTTTTGGTTTTATGTAACTGTGCACGTTTATGTAAGAATTTGCAGAACAGAACTTATTCCCATCCTGTTTTATCCTCCTGATGCCACCGAGTACCATTAGTTTGAGATTTTAAAACTATATTCATAGCTTTCCTGTAGAAACCTAAAAATTACCTGCACATAAATGTTTCATGCCATTCTTCCATCACTTCATTGTCTTAGAATGAAGTAAAAAAGCTCAAATTTGCTAAAAGACATCTAAATGTTTTGCTACTTCAGAATTGGGAACTATTTTTTTTCAGTCTGTAAGTCTATGTCACTTTCTATAATAATGTCTTGATCCCAGATGGAAATGTTCTAACATAAATATTTTAAAATAGAACATACAATGTGAATTCACATTGGTTTTATTTTTGTTCAAGAATTTAGTTTAGGAAGTAAATCAAGATCTGAATGCTCATTAAATGAAGATGTTTGTTTTTAATAAATAAATTGTAAGAGTCAATAACAACGAACGCAACTAAACCAATGATTACCAAAATGATGACAGAACCAGTCCAGGGCACAAGCTATTGTTTTTGGACAGTTGCTGAAACTGTTTTAGAATGACACTGAGGCAGCATACCATGGCGGTACCTTATTAAAATTGATAAACAGATTGAGATTGTTCCTTCAAGCACCCTAAAAGCAGGAAAAGAAAAAAGTGCAAGGAATAGTTTCTGACTAGGCAGAGTGTGTTCCAGGTTCCCAGAAACAGGGGGCAAAGCAACTAACAGCTCCTGCCCTTCAGCAGAGGGCATTTTCTCTCTTACATATCCCCTTTGACAAAAGTACATAGGTCACAGCTCCCCTGGCCCCACTCCAAAAAGATCCCCCAGGGGTGAGCAGGCTTTGGCTGGGATCCCATGACCTTTAGAGTTGTGTTCCAGATGTACGTAACTGATACAATGAGCTGCCTTTCCCATAAGTAGCTGGATTCAGTGCTGGTAAAATTCTAGGAGATGCACATCATTAAAAGAGGGAAAAAAGTCAATTAAACAAGTGGCAGGTCCCTACATCTGATGCATAATTTTGAAAGAGGCTATCAAATATGCAAAACCATTAGAAAAGAAAAGTACCTTAGACAGCAACAAATTGTGCTGAATTGCCTGCTGGTAATTAAAAAGTGCATTTGTTTAAAAGACCATACATAGTTCTTAATGAGAGAGGATTTTGACCTTCTATAGCAGGGCAAAAAGATGTGTTTGGGGCTTAAATTACTATAAATGAGTCTGTTACTTTAAAATACAGACATTTTCCCTCTGGCTGATCCGGCTCTGGGAACGTGACATCAGCTCTCACGGAACCTCACACGAGTGTGGAAACCAAGCTGCATCACGAAGGGGTCAGAAAAGTGTCACTGAGCATTGGATAAACCTATTTTTGGAACCATAATCTGGTCTGCTGCTAATTCCTCCTCTTTTTGAATATTAGAGGTCATCACTTCCTTTGAGAAAATGGGAAGGCCAACAACGGTCCATTGTTCCATTAATCCACCCCACGCATAAGATATCTTCCAAACAGCATTTTTAATACTTTGTAAAAGGATTTTAAGAATGACTGTGTAGACAAACATTATTTTAGAAAGATGCTAAATATAGTCTCAGAAAGTTTAATTTCATAGGATGTGTTCTACTATGATATCAGAAAACATTATTGCTTTGCACAGAGTGGATCATGGTCACATCTTGGACTTTAAATATGGCTCATTCTTCTGCAGATGTAGCATTTTCCTACAGTTTCTTAAAAAATAAAAAAATCCTTTTACATATGCTTAAACAGCACCTGAATACAAGTGATTTAAAAAAATTAAGCACAGTTTTTGGCTTGGGTAGGCCCAGTCCAGAAGCATAAAATCATGGAAATGTTGCCATTAATTCCAGTAGGATTCAGGTCTCTTCCTAACTGATTTTTTTTTTATTCTTGCACACTGCTTATTTTAAGGGTTTTTTTAAGAAGTGTCTTCACGCTTGAAGAAGTTGTTAACGAACTTAACTTGAGAATGTTATCTACACAGAGAACAGTAAATTAGGTCTACGTTTTCTTGGCATAATATGTTGGGTTTTAAAAACTATATTAGGATAAATTATTAATGTCTATTCTGCTGTATGACAACAGTATAGATTATATGATTCACATGCACTACAATTCTACGACATCTATTTAGTGAACAGTACTGAAGCATATATCAGTATCATTTGATATAATCTGAATATTTTCTCATCTTCACAGTTTCAGGTGACTTTTAGCTCTCTCTCCAAATTTCAGGGAATGGAAGTTTGTAGTATGTAGTATGGAAGTAGGCAGTTTCTTCAATTCCAAATCTGTAAGAACATGATGACAAATCACAACTTTTGACCATTTAAAACATATACTGTGTGCTATCTTGCACACTGGTAAGGCAAGTGGTGTGTGGAGCAACTGTGGTAAGATCTACGATGTTCTAAAGGACCAGTACCAACAACCGGAGACACAAAGAGCAGAGGGAGTAACTACCACAAAGAAACGATGATGAGCCATACAGATACTATTGCATGCACAGCAGCGATGCTTTCAATACATCCATTTTCACAAAAGAGAAATATTCTTAGATTATGGAGTTTCCTGGCAAACTCTTGTTTTCTTATACTAGTGGGAACACATTCCTCCTCTGACGCACGTATTTCCAAACAGAGCGCGCTGACTTCAATAGGTCTGCTTTACTAGCCCTCATTTCAAGGTTTATACTGAACAGTTTTATTGACTGGTCTCTGTATTTTCCCAGTTTTTGTTCTTACTTGATTGCTTCCAGTCATTCTTCTTACCTGCCATTTACTGCCTGTACTTTCCCATGGTACCACTTATTTTTCTTTTCTTTCTCCCACAATTTTTAACTCTTTCTATTTCATCTCACAGTATTTTAATTTGTACATTTCACAGATAACTCAAATTACAGGCATTACTCCAGTGAGTTAAAGATTGTTACACTTTCTTGACACAGATTTTGTGGAGAAAAGATGACTGAAATCTTCCAGAGAAGATATAATGAATTCTGAAAATCAGTTTTTGTATGCTCTATGCATGCTCTTGTTTCCAAGTGGAAGACCAAGAGTTATTTCTCAAAGTGTCAAAGGAAACTTCTTCACACCACTGAATATTATCAATCTCACTTAAAATTGCTGGTGACATCTTGACTTGTTTATCATAGTGAAATGATGGTAACTTTTAATTTTTAAACTACATTATACAGTCTGAAAATTACTTAAGACTTTTTGATTATACAGTTTCATGAGCTTAAAACTGCAAGATGCAAGAAGTGGAATGCAGTAAGAAATTAAAGTCCTTGTCTAGAAGAAAAATTTGAGTTCTCTTATTTTCAGCTATAAATTTTATTGTGTGAAAAGGCAGAATATGGTGTATGCTGTATATACACAGCCAGGCAGATGGATGTTGTGTAGAGGCATAGGTATTCCAGGTGGGACTACACCTACCCCACCTCCCAGAATTTACCCACTTTGGTTAACAATGCACAAGTAATTGCTGAGATGGGAACAAGTGAGAGACCAGAACTGACTCTTTGCCATGAGAATTCAAATGAACACTCCTGGAGCTTCAAGTTATTTGCTATAATAAATGTTTAACTGTTTATTCTACAGAGAAGAGTGCCATGAGGAGCAAAAGCACCCCCTACACGGAACAACTTGTAGTTTGCTCATTTGTTTGTTCACCTTGGGAAGATAAGGAGCTGGGAAGTCAAATCCCCTCAGGCAGGGAGAGAAAGCACTTGAAATCAAGTCTCATAATTTAGCTGGGCTGAGGACTCCTGGGGCAGAAAACTGACAACTGCACTTTGACAAGTTATGTGATGCTAGCCCCAGAATTTGCTCTTTTCTTTCTTCTTCTCCATCTTCAATTTGATACTATTCTGTAAATTTAGGTCGACTTTACGAATAGCTTTAGGAGGACCAAAACCATGTTTTTCAGCACATGTGACTCTCACTTAATTTTCTTCCTCACTTCAAACACCAGGTTGCTCAATTATTTTAAAACTCTGTTGATATGAGCAATGAAAATGCAAATAATGTCACTGGAATAAGAGGCCCTGGAAATTTAATTATCATGAGTTTTATTGATGGACAGGTGCCTCAGATGCATTTTTCCTCATCAGATATAATTTTACTATTAGTTTATATAAGAAATATTAATTGAATTCTTACCCTATAGGTCTAAATTTATAAGTTCCTGTATACTCTGAAAAAGGAAAAAAGGAAACTGAAAAAAGCATTACTCCTTCTAAATAAGATTTCAGTAAGTGTAAGCTATCCAAACATTGGTGACAATAGCCGAAGATAAACCTTGTGCTATCACTCTCCCTACGCCTCAAGGTTACTAGTGTTTCGTAAGCATTTGGTGTCAGGCTCTAGTTTCTCCTCACTGAAAAGCTGTCCCCGATGCCTATATATTGAAAATGCAGTTAAGATATACTCTGTGATGTGAACTAATAGGAGCCAGGCAGCAGCTACAATTCCTGCTTGCGGGATGAGTTTATGAGTGTCATATTTTTTGCCATGTGAATATATATCTGGAACTCCTGATATAGAGATTATGCCCAGAGTATTTATCTTCATAAAAGTACTTTGAAATTTATGCGTACAAAAAGCATCTTACATTTCTTACATAAGAGAATTCCTTAAAGAGTTTTATTAGCTGTAACAGGGAAAAATAATCAGGTAACTATACACACTAATCAACAGAAAGATAATAAAAATTGTTGAATAAAACTGAAAAGGGGATGCTCATAGTAAGAGTTTAAATGTTTGTTTTCTTCTCTCCATAGAGGGCAGCTTCAAAACAGTAACAGCAGGCAACAATAAATACCATTTAACCTAAATCCCTGGAAAGGAGAACAAAGCTTTCTCAGATCATTCCATTGCATCCCCTACGACACTGATTGTAGCTGTTTTCATCAGGTTTGTGTAGCCCTGAACACGAGCCAGTTAACTACCATCAGGACTAACTGGTCCTCTTAACGACAACAACCTTGTTGAAAATATGACATATTAGCATGTCTACTACACTTTGTGCATTTTATTGGGCAACAGGATCATAGAAAAACTGAAATATTGGAGTTATAATCTTTACTCCTCTCTCTCATAAGGAAGATTAAAAAGGACTCCATAGTGCAACCATTCAACACTGCATTTCCTACTGTAAACATGGTTTCCATGGCCTTGAAGAAAATATAGGTATTTAAAATGTGTGCTAAATAGGAAAACTAATCAGTATTTGTATTCAGGGAGGCCATAACTGACTAACACTTGATTTTCCCAGTAAGGAACAATATCCAACATTTTTCTCTCAGGAAAATGAATACTGCAACTTGAAATGGAAATATTGATTGGGAGTAGACAAGACATACATTGCTCCTTCAATGGACAAGATCACAACACTCTATACAAACTATGTATTACAGAATGATCTGTTACCATGTATTATTATCATATATGGTCAAACATTTAAATTCTACACTTAATTTGCCACATAGACAATGCTGATACCTTAACAATGGTGTTCATTTGTGCATTCTGGCCTAAAACTCTCTTTAGCAACAGCCCATAAAAGGTGGGATGAAATCACATCACTCAAATGCCTTCCACTGCTCTATCCCCCTGCCAGCACCTTTAATTTGCTTTGCTGCAACAGGATTTTGTGATGGAAAGTTATTAAATCACCAAGCCCATGACTTCTTTGTCTTGACAGCAGACTAGACTAAATGACCTTGGCTAATTTCAATGAGCCACATCATGCTCTATTAAGGCAAAAAGATGGGAAAGAGAGTAATATACAAGAAATTGGATATTTGGATGGTGAAATGAGAAGAAGGTACAATAGAATCAAAAAAAAAAGCAAAATGAGCCTTCATCCAGAAATGTAGTTAGTTACTAGCAGCTCTCTTCCAAAGCAAAAATACCCACGATCATCTTATTTTAGTGCCTACACTTTTTTATCTTTTCTGTCTTATCACCACAAGTAAAAAGCTCCATGCAGAATGCAGAGTGGATGCAGAACACAGAGTGGTTGCAGAGGAACCATTTTGAATGTTACCTGATGGTTTCAGCAGCCCCACTGGTATGTCAGGAGCACTGTGAGATTTCTTGGGGGTTCAAGGATTCAGTAACCTGATGTGACACTTTGTACATCCCAGTCTTAAAGGATGACTGATTTAAAGCCTGCCAGAATAAATCAAATGAGTTCACAGGAATTTCTTTTGCAGGTGTGCACTACTTCCAGAAACAGCCTCATGAGAAAATGGTGGGAACATTTATAATTCTAGACTAATTTAGGTTTTCTTTGTTACCTCGTTACATGACTTCATAAGAAACAAAAGGGGGGAAAAGAGTAAGACTAGGATCTAAATGTAGCTCCATAACTTTCAGTTTTATAGTTTTGCCTCATTCTTGAAAGGCCTGAAGTTTCCATAAAATTCTGAAATTTGTATTTTCCCCTCTGGTAAACACCACTTCAAATTTCCCAGTGTTCCAGCTGTAGAAGTGCCAGAACAGAAACATGATTCAGTAATAGCAGCATTTATCTTCGTCTTATGATAACAATTCATTCAAAAACCTAAACAGAAAAATAATAGTCTGATTATAGGCTGCTGCAAACATAACAATTATTCGGCCAAATCTTCTGTATGTGTGTTCTGCAGTTTTTTAATACTAAATGATCCAGAGTTTGCCTTTGTATATTTTATTGACTAGATATTATGGTTCACATCACAGTTAACAAGGATCCAAATAACCTGAAGACTTGGAAGGATTCTGCGAGATCTGTTGCATTCAGATTCCAATTTTAATTAAAAAAGAAAGTATCTCAAGTAACCTCTGTGATGTCTCCCAGATTTTCTTAATCTTAATTAGCCTACTAAAATATGTTGGGTTACATCTAGTTAACATGTCAAACAAAAATTTGAAGTCATTTTCATAGGATATTTAGTCTTCCAAAGGTAATGCAGACTCTCCTGTATGCCCAGGCTCATCTTGTCAACGGTGCTAGTTCGGCAGACAGGTAGACACGCAGGCAATTACCTCATGTGTAGTGACTCTCCAAATAGCAAGAGACTTTAATGGATGTTGCAATCTTATTATGATTAATTTCAATATAAGATGGTATAAGCAATCTGAATAATCAGTATTTCAGATCGGAAAAGATACAGTCGCTTTTTTCATGCAACTCCATCTGCAGCGGGGAGCTGCTGTGACTCAGAGCCAGGAAGAGCAATGTTCTAAGCTCCGCCAAGCCCTGGTCCAGCGACTCCTGCATGTCACAGAGCCAGAATACTGGCCAGATACCATTTGTAGCTAATCAGTAGCAGCAAGTAGAATGAGAGAAAGCATCCTCCAGAACCTGCTCCACTCTTTGCACTTCAGGGTTTTAGTGCAAGTAGACTTCCAGGGAATCCCTACAGCATTCCTGCTTTCCCCTTCCCAAAGCCTTGGCTTGTCTATCCTCAAACCAAAGTAGTACAGAGCATAATCCATGTCTATGCTGTGACAGAAGACTATTTAATGAGATCCCAATGTACTTCATGGTGAATGTGTCCATTGCAGAGTGTACATGCACACTATTAATGCTGTTACAATTTCATCTTGTCAAGTAGGATGGATAAACTTGCTGCAGTATTCCCACTGCATAATACAACACAGTCCATAGAAATGCAATGGATACTGCAGTAAAATGTAAAAAATACTTCAGCTTTAAAGTCAGAATGTAATTAGTGTCTTCACTGTGCTCCTACCTGGGCCTCTTAATTCCAGGTCAGTTTTGCTTGTCTGTAATTGTTCCAAAAATGTCCCGTTTTTATGATAAATTGGCATCAGCCAAAGATATGCAAAGTATTTGTGGTAGCATTTTTTTCAGTATTCTTTTAGTATTTTCTGACTGGAATATCAAGAATTTTAGCATAACGATTCCTGCAGCTATTAATAATAACTTATCCCTTAAGTGAGTTAAGTGAAAAAGGACATTTCTATATTCTGTAAAGGTTCTAGTTTTCTATAGCTCTAACTCAGAGACAGACCAAAAACTGTTTGGCATTTTACTTTCAATTTTTTGCCATACATATATACATATATATATATATATAAAGTACTGATTTATAAAACTGTACAGATCACCTCTGCAGCCCTATAAAAAACCCTTTCTAAGATTCACATGATTGTAATTCTCTAGAAATTATCTTAAGGATATATCTAATCCTTTACCCACTCAAGGCCAAGTTCCTCTGTCTAATCCATAATGGATATTTGTCTAAGCTCTTCCTAAAGCCTTCAGAAAAAAAATGAGGTATTTTAACCTTCAAAAGACCACAAAATCAGAGGCTGGAGCTGTATGACACCTACTTAAACTGACCACAGCCAGACCAAGTCCCAGTCCCGTATCAGCAATGCCCCGGGGCGACCTCATACGGGACTGGATGAACCATGGGAAGGAAAGACTTAGAGCTAAATAGTTCAGCTCGTAACAATCCGGCAGCCCTCCTGTGGCAGAAGACTTCCCAGCTCATCGCATGGCTGAGCTTTAAAAGTGGCTGAAAATGCAACTGAAATAAAGACCTGTCTCTCAAAAGAACCCTGAAGAAAGAAACGTAATTGTCAAGAGCGGCTTCAGATCAGTCCTCTACCAGAACTAGTCAAGCTTGGGTTTAGTTTTGGCATTGGTAATTTTTATCTGAGCCTTATCAAACCTCCAAATAGCTGACGGGCACTAACTGCCCCATTCAGCAGGACTGGATGGTGGTGAAATTATCTGGTGACTCTCAGAAAGCTGAACAGCCCCAGCTCACGCTTTATAAGAGGGTTTAGTATATACTTTGATCCCTTGCTTATTCAGCCACTCTAAAGCATTCTTTACCTAGTCAAAAAATAGCAAAGAATCCAAAATGACCAAATACAGATGTCTTATTACTATTACATGCAGTGAGTTTCAGTCTCAGTGAACCACACACCTCTTCTCCTCTGAAGGACACTGCAACACATAATATCAAACAACCATACATAATAAAACATTTTTTATTTCATATTGCCACAACCCTTCTTGAATTTATGCATTACATTCACCAGAACAAATGCATATGTGCCTGAAATAAAAGATGATGAGACAGGAATGTCATTGTATTTACTACTATTTCCTTGAAATTTCACATACATTACCATTTCACACTGCAGAAATGATCACATTTTTACTTGTCCAGGGA
This sequence comes from Nyctibius grandis, assembly GCF_013368605.1. Lineage (NCBI taxonomy): Eukaryota > Metazoa > Chordata > Aves > Nyctibiiformes > Nyctibiidae > Nyctibius > Nyctibius grandis. The sequence continues at coordinate 38,550,504 of NC_090666.1, forward strand.
AAGGTGCAGGCCTGAATATATCTCTCAAAGATCATAATATAATGAATTAACATAAGAATGTTAAATTTAGAGAGATTCCAGTTACTGAATGCTTATACACCATTAGTTCTTAAGCATTATTAGAAGCTTTCACCCCTGTGGAGTTGCAACCTGTACACTGAAATAGTCTTTGCCGTGGTCACACACCCCATACTTCATATCATACCTTACCTTCCTGGTGCATAGACCGTGACTTATTTACCCAGCAATATCAGTGTCAATAGCAACAGATACCCAGCAATATCAGTGTCAATAGCAACAGATTATTTTAACATAGTCAGCTCTGTGACCAACTGAGTTGTTTGCAATTAAATGTTTAAAACTGCTATCATCCTCTTGATCAATCAACAACTTCATATGAACAATGTCAATTAAAGAGGAACATACTTAGAATGGCATTTTTGTTACTAATATCAAGAAAAAGCTAAACTATTTTGCCAGGTTTCTGAAGCCATTTTGCAGTTTTTGACTCAATAGTTACCCATGAATTGTCCTGATATATAGATTATATATATAGAGAGAATAATAACAACTATACTGCATGCATACCAAATATTTAATACATAGGAACATATAATAATGATGCATTAGTGGCAGTTGTTAGTATCAAGCTACATGATCAATGTAAAGTTACAGTTTTCTATATTCTTTGGATTTGCTGATAGAAGCGTGCTGCTGATAGAAATGTGTCCACCAATAATTTCAAGAACTGCCTCTAATAAGCAAGTTAAAATATGTAATTACTACAAAAATCAATATTAACAAGTTGTTAACCATTTACTAGATTAGGTACTGGGAGACAACTTTAAATTCTTAATAAAATAGAATATAAAAGAACTTCATTACCTATGTGTTCTGTGCGGTTTAGACAAAATGTTTGTTTAGTATATTTTATTAAATTCTATGGTAATTTATTAGAGCAGACATTAATTTACCATTGGGAATTTTTTATATTCATATATGATAATAAAGAAAGGAGTGGGAATCAACATAAACCTTACAAGGTATATTTGAGCATAAATTAAAAGGGCATGATTAAAGATTAGGTATTTTATGTGCTATCACGTTCCAAAGTATATATACAATATGCTACATATGAAAACCAAACATATTTAATTTACTCCAACATAGGATTTTATTTTTAGTCTATTTATTTTAGTCTATTTATTTTAGTCTATTTATTAATCTCCTAATTTAAAGAGTTAAAATACAATTGAGCTGTAATACAATAATTATTCAGCACTGGAAGTTTTTAATCCTCTGCCATTTAATCCAGAGTAATTCATACAAATATATGAATTATTGAGGAATGGGCATTTAAACAGTGCTTAATGGATCAATACTGTTCTCTGAAAACCTCTGAAAATCTGCAGCCTCAGAAAGCGTCAGGATGTGCCAAATACTGCTTTGGCCAGTTCAACTCTGGGGGTTTTTTGGATGCCAGGACCAGTGCTAAAATCAATACACAGACACAAATTTTGATTTTCTGTAATGCTCGTTGAACGAGGAGTACACAAAAGTAGAGCCTTCAAGAAAAGAAATGATTCCTATCACTGCGAATAAGAATTGTCATATATTTTATGACAGCCTGTCCCCTCACCTGGTTACATAAAAATAACCATTTGTAGTTTTGTGCAGTCAGCAGTATTACACTGATTAATTACAGATGGCTTTTTTTTTTTTTCTTATTTTAATTTTTTCTTTCATACGTCTTATTTTTGGTGCGGGCTTAGATTTTACTATGACAGTTCTGGAAATCTGTCCACATGGACTTTTAAATTCTAATTGAACTTTCTGAACTATACCATTAATTGTATCTTTTACTGTATAGTGTCACATTGGATTGTAGCAGAAGTCCCACGCCTGTCCCTGAGTTTCTGGTTTTGAACATGAGTGCTGTTGAGGATTATCAACAATCATTTGCCAAGCAGTAAAGTCTACTGAGAATAACTGACACGTTAATGACTGATGGTATCTAAGACTCGGGCTTAATATGGCAGCCTTATAACTATCCCCAAGGCCGACTTTAATGAGTCTTCTGAGCAGTAGAGCTGAGATATTTAAAAAGTTGACGTCCACCAATTTCTCCCTAAGATTTCTCATTGCCAGAATTTGGTAACTGAACTCTCATACAGTAGATTATTACAATAAAATCCCCCCCAAAAGCAAGTCCTCAATGCAATATAATGCTCCTAGGAAATCTGATGTATTTTTCAGTGTTTTTCTTTGGCTTTTTTGTTTAAACAAAAGTTATAAGTAGAAAAAAATATTCTGGCAAACAGCGTGCTGCCCAACCTTTGCTCCCTAAGAAAAGGCTTCCTCGTCTTTCTTTGGGTATAACCATTTCCATCATACAAAGTTAGTAACCATTAAAGAAAAAGTCTGAAAACCTGTATGTGCTTTTTACTTGCATTTGCTTCAGACAACAAAGTATTTCTAAAATGAACTTGAAACATACATTAAAATATGCCTCTTTCAATCCGCTTTTGTTTTATATGTATATGTATTCCCAAGAAGAAGAAAGTTTTGGTTCTCTTTGAACTCAGAAAGAAACTATAGCAGAAGACTTCAGGTTAAAGCACTTTTTCCTTAGCAAATGTACTCACCCCGGCAGTGAACTCCTTCGTCGTACCCATCAGAACAGTCATAAACACCATTGCAGAGCTGCGACAAGTGAATGCATTTGTTTGTACCGATGCAGCTAACATAATTCGGGGTGCACTTGGCATCTGCTTCCTCTGGACCTAAAAAATACACAGAAAATTTCTTATATGTATTTTTAAATCTACAACAAGGCAAAGAAAGTTCTATACTACATTTCAATTTTAAAGCTAAGGGTAACACTCCATGTATTAGTCCATTTTGCAGATTTTTAGTGCATTATCATTGCTGTATTTAGGAGAATTAAAATCATCAAGAAATGATTAGTGCAATTAAAAGGAAATCAATGGGTCAGACAGTATTATTTCCCAAAATGCAGGTGTTTTACAGATGCTAAAATTAAGCTTTGCAAACATTAAAAGTATCATAAGATTTTCAATTGCCTTGTGAATATTGTATCACATCAAGAGTCATATCAAGAGTCATAGGTACCAGTATTTACATTCACTGTTGTGCTATATAGATAATTTGAGATAGTTATGAAATTATGTATAAATGCAACATATTTATGGCTGCATTAGATCAGAGAAGCTGTTCCTGCAGCCCAGGAGTCTGCCTCTGAAACTGCACAGTACAGGCTGGGGGGGAGAGGATAAGGATGCTGTGATTGCTCCCTTTGGGAACCATCCCTGCAATCACTCTCTGTCCTCTTATCTCTGAAGTGTTGTGTACAGGGATTTTTCAGGAAGTTCAGGGATTTCTGAGATCTCTTAGAGAGGGTTCTGACTGCTAAAAAAACCCACAAACATAATTTCATGTGATAAAGACTTAGAGATTTTTAACACACTACAAAGAACATTTAGAAGTCTGAAGGGTTTAGCTCATTTAGAGGATGAATCATAATTTGTACACAGCATATGATTAGCTACACAGAGACTGAAGGTGTGGAAATTTTTCAGGAAACAACTTAAAGCTCCTTGATTGCTTGTGTTGGAGCCTTGAGTCTGTGCTAAACTCTGACAACTTGTAACAGTCCTCAAGGGAAATATACCCTAGGCCGCACTGTGCTCAAGTGTAATATGCTTTCACCTTCTTCGAGGCACTAACTCCAAGACGAAGGATAGAAATCACAGGCAGTAGCTGAAAGCTCCCTTGTAAGTGGGAAAAATCTCATCTTTGGCAGATCTGGTCTCTTGAAGTCAGCAGGAGAAAGCAAAGGAGAACTCTGGGGGGAATTTGTGATTTCTATGACAAATACAGACAGCTCTTAGCACGGTCCATTAAATAAAAATCCTAACTTACGAGGCTTGTCCCAATTAGAAAATTTAAATTAAAAATCCCCACTGCTGTGCTACACATCAGGAAGCTGTCCACCATTTAGAGTGGGCACAACGAATACCAGTTTTCCATGGTTTACAATGCGTTTGCCTGTATTCTTTTACACAAGTCCCATCAGCACAGGGCAGGTGCTCCCCTCCCCAAGCAGGGCACGCGCCCCTAAAACGCATGCACCCGCTGCACAGGAAGGCAAGATGTCCAGCTCCTGCAGCCCTCCTCTGGGCTTTCCAGCTTCACACCTTGCACCAACGGAGTGACACCAATTACCTCCTTGGTGTATCACTGATGAACAGAAACACAGCACGCTGGTACTAGGGATTAAAAAGGCAATGCATATGGGCATGAATGTACTCTGTGTCAAACAAGTTGTGTGCTTCCAGGATGAAAAAAAAAAAACCCATGTTTTTTATTACAGCCATATGCTACATACAGTTTTTCTTCAATTCCTAAGCTAAGGATAAGGAGTCTAAATAACTCAAAGAAAAGAAACAACTATTCTCACTATGCTCTAGGTTAAACAAGTGCTTAGCAGATGTAGAGGAATTAAAACACTTCACAAAGAATACATTTTTCCTATATTTTCCAGTAAACTACAGGAGGAAATTAACCACAGAAAGTTAAGAGATGATTAAAACTTATCCTAGATGTTAGGACTTGAAGACCGTGGTAATAAGAACCAGAGAGGTGTGACCTCCTGGTGCTGGCAGAGACCCCTGCACTGTGCAGGAAACAAGAGGTGGGGGCAATGCGCCTCCATGCCCATCCCAGGCAGCAGGGCCACTGGGTGGGGGCTTTGAGGTTTCTTCCCTCGGGCTTTGGGCATTTAACTCTTTTTTTGTTTGTTATCTGGAGGTCGGACACTTCACGCCATGAAGTGTCCCATGAACATAAAGCTCACTACAGTACCTACAGCCTCTGTCAGTGCCCAGCGTTCCTCCAGGCCTGGTTTAACTCGGCAGAGCTTTCAAAGAGGAATGTAAATAAAGCAGCTGAGGATAGCTCAATGCCAGGTAGGTCATAGAAAACTGAAAGGTTTAATTTGATTCCCATTTCAGTTGCATCAGGACTTGAAGGCACCTAACATTTAACAAAACCAAACTAATTTTCTGATTTGCCATTTATAGCTTGGTTATTCATTGCATTAGAGCAACTGTGAATAGAGTGTGAGGAGTAAAAAAAGATCTTTTCTTCTAAAAGAGAGAGCATTCATTAAAAAACTTAGATCTGTGAAGCATATAAACCATGGTACTTGCACTACTTGCATATAAACCCAAGACTGCTAGACGGCTTTCAGTATTCATACCTTACCAAACAGAAAAATGAGATCTGTGACCAAAAATATACATATATTTATCTTCTAGGAATATATATTTATCTTCTAAATTTAGTGAGTGAAAATAATGAATCTCTTAATTAACATTTAAAATCTCAACAGGACTTGTCTGATATGCTCTGTCTAAAGATTTTGGGATTTAATTTTGATTTGATGCTTCTTGCTTTTAAAATACAAGATTCCTTCAGAACATAAACATACTGCAATTTTAAATACATTATTTAACTTAAAATCAGTAGTAGCAAGGCTTCCTAAATTAGAGATTTTGAGGGGGAACAGTATCCGAGGGGAAACTGAAATATGCTCCAAGAAGTTATTACTCACAATGTTTTGTTTTCAAGAGAAATTTTGAGCACCACTTGTGAAAACAGAAAGGTTAAGATCAGAACTGATGAACTAATTCATGTGATCAAGGCAAACTCGTGTACTTTGTTTCCTTACTAGCAGGATGCTACGGAAGGCAACTTGACTTACAAATGAAGAACAACTTCAGTCCAAAAAAGTCCTATTTTAAAGAACGCAAAATGACTCTAAAAGGTAACAGGTCTCAATCACCCAACAACGTCAGTGGAACAAGACAGCATGTCCCAAGGTCTCCCTGCCCCCAATTCCTACCACCTCCATTGAATAAAAAAATTAAGCTAAACAAAGAATAACGTTGCGATGCCTTTCAAGCAGCACATGCTTTTCCCTCTGAATCCTACCCAGCTGCTGCACTTTCTGAAACGTCTAATGCAAATAAAGATGAGTAGCTTTTTATCTTATGTACTCCTCTTCCCTCTCCCTTTAACAGCCAGCCACTTCTGGCAGCATTATCAAGTGAACTTTGGGAAAATGAATTTAAAAGTGTTCTTCTTCAAGATAATCTCAGTGTATTTTACATCAGAGCAAGAATGCTAAGACTATAAAAGACGGATGGTGTCTTTTCTTCCCTTCAAAAGACACAATAATTCCTAGCCTTGCCACTTGGTGGAAAAATACTCAAACCTACTGGCAGCAATTATGGTAATACACCACCTCGATGTTTCAAACACTCATACCGGGACGCTGCTTGGAGGGTGAAGAGGATGGAGCAGCGCTGCTAATGCAGTGCTCAAGAGATTCTGGCTCAGGAGACAGAGTATCTAACTGTCTCCTTGACATAACTGCCTCTTAACAGATGGCTAAATGAGAAATGGAACAAAAAGCTGAGCTGCAGAAAGGTGAGCCAGGGGCTGTGGGGGATCCTGCTGGGGCTGGCATCCAGGGCCGTCCCACCCCAACCAGCGGGTGGCTGGGGCAGCCTGAGACATCGGGCATCTCCGTGGGGATGAACCACGATGTCCACCCATGGGTGGGGGTCAGAATCAGGCCTGGTGAGGGTACCAGGGTTAGACACAGCCCTGGGATGGCCAGGCGGGGCCAGGGGGACAGGTCACTGCTGCTTTTCCAAATCCTCCCGAAGGCAGGCTGTACCCAGGAGCAGAGAGGCTGGAAACAGAAGGCCAGCGATTCATTTCAGATCCAGATTTCTTTGGCTGTTGAATTGACTGGGACAGCCATTTCTGATTTGGTCACCTTGTGTCAAGGCTCACTGTACTCTCCCAGCATGTGAGAAAGCGAGGAAGAAAACTGCACCGTGTTTTGGCAATACCTGTGCCGTGTACAGTGAATCTAGCTGAAGTCCCTTCAAGGAAAATGCCCGTACTTCAGTGAGGGCTGAGAAGTGGTAAGAGAGTCCTTGTGATATCCTCCAGCAGGAGTGATGGAATCAATCAAACACGATCTCTGGTTTCCCACCAAAGAAGCATCGTGAGAAAGTATTAACGACTGCTGTCAGAATTAGCAGAGACATTTTACCACACACTTTTGACATCGTATCGGTCTTGAATTTGTGCTTAACCAAAACTGCACCTGCCTGGCTTCAGGCTCATGCTATACTACATTTCCAACTAGAGAATGCAACTAAGCATCTACGAGCTGATTATTTTGACTAGTTTTTGTTATCATAAGCAATATACAAGTGTTTATTAGCAAAAAATATGGATTAACATTATTTCATTATGTACGCTTCCTTCTTCTAGAAACATTCCTCCTAATTTAATATAAATTATGGTACAACGTTGTGTGCTAAGTTTACTAAGGAGTTAAAAAGTATGAATAAAAGATAGTTGCAAGGATTGTAGAAATAGCCAGACAAAAGGAGACACGCTAGGGTGCACAGCACAAATACAAGGTCCACAAAAAGTTATTGAATTACAGTAAAACACACTCCCTCACTTCTTGCAAATTCAGTTAGAGATGCTCGTATTTGACAACTGTTACCAAAAAAGCATCAAAGCTGCTACTTCTGAGTTTATTTTTTCACCTTTGTCTTTCTCAGCTAAGTTTTTACAAAGTGTTTTTTCTTTCAACACCTCAGGTAAGTGGTTAGACTTTTAAATAAAGAGACTAGGCAGCCAAATGTGGTACATCCCTTTTACATCACTGCATCCAATTTACTTGAAGACCAGCAATTTTCTAGCAGCTCTAATCCTGAGCTGTCCTCAGCCACACGAAACAATTAGACCAAACTGCTGGATGCCTTCAAAATTCCCATTTGTGTTGTACCTCAGTGACTTACAGATCCATCCTGCTCTCCTAAGTGTCTTTATGGAGTGAACCTTCTCCACAGTGAGCAGTTATCCTGAACAAAACCTTATTCCGCTGCTTCAATGGCCTTTGAATTCAACGCTGTTTGCACACGTAGGTGGGAACCCTGGACAAGGTATTTTGTACCTTTTCAGGTACAAAAGCATGAACATGTAGTGGATGGAATCTGACCCAAAGACAAAATCGATAATTTTGATGCAAATAACAAAGTTGTCAAAGAATATCTTTTACTGTTCTGACTGCAGCACACATTCCTCTAGAGAACTTTTGGTATAGCAACTACCTACGTCATCTTTGTGGTATTATCAAAGGAAGTTGATTAATAACTGTAACTAAGCCAAAACAGCCCAAAGTTTAAGCCAGAATAATCCACACAACTTCTAGGATCTCTCTGGATAAACATGGTCTTAAATGAAAATACTCCACTATGGTGCAACGCAATATGTGGTTTGTCACACACACATAGAAGATTGTGAGACTTCTTTCTGCCTGTTAACTCTCCTCCACAGCATTGTTGGTACCCCTTTTCTACTGCGGACTCAGAGCACAGTATAGGATGTTTAAGATTGCAGAATTGATTAAAAAACTTAGTATTTATTCTTTAACATAGCTCTTGGCAACACGAATCAACCTGCTACAGGCAGACAAAGTAACATAAAATATCTGATAGAATTTTAAAAGTGTGAGAAGTCACCTTCACAGGTGTTTTTTTAGATTTATTTTTTGTCCAGTATATCATCAATAACAGGGATTTTAAAAGTGCTTATCTTTTATAAAACTTGAAATCACAACATCTTGAAGTACTGTTTCTGACCCTGCCAACACAAGACATACTGTGCCTTAAAGATATTTAAGGTTTATGGCAAAATTATGGCCATTAGAAGAGGTTGCTTTTGTGGGAAAATTAGAGGTTACTAAGAAAAAGAGACTATACTTCCATGATTCATTTTTTTTATGTTAAATGTTTGAAAACTTCCAACAGGTTGAATACTACATATTAATTTCTGTAGTTACAGGTTAATGTGAAAAGTGTAAACTAAACATACATGGTATCCCATGATATCATAATTGCTTTAAAAAGTGATTTTTCACACAGATTAGATGCACACCTTTAATATCAGGACTTTGAAACACTGGGATAAATTTAAGGAAATTACGTAAAATCTTTACTCTGGTATCATATATATGCAAACAAAGGAATTCATATTTAATAAGGATTTATGTAGCATAAGTAACCCCTTATTCATGGCTACTTTTATCCATACGCTTTATCCAACCACGTAGACCAATACCGAATATAGATTTGAAGTTACCTTCAGTGAAATCATGTATTCAGACGGAGAATAATAAACACTTACGGTGGGATGCGGACAACTGAAAAGCAGAGGAAAGCAGGTAAAGTATCATGCATTTGCAGCAGAACAATAGCTGTAATCTCTGACCTCCCTGACACAGCATATTGTCTCCAAAATAATATATCACAAGAAAGAATAAAACCAGTGGTAGCCAGTAGGTGTGTGAGTGTGCAAACGAATGACTATAGTTATACTGCGCCCTCATAACTTACAACCAAACGTAAGAGACATTCTAAAGACTGTAGAAAGCAATGCTGAAACAAACAGAAACAAAAGAGAAAATTAAGAACTTCAGAAATCAAAAGATGGTTTTGAGTCATCACAGTTTGAATATCAGTCATCTGTGCTGATTCACAGCCCTTACGCGTCTAGCACCAAGTGTCTCCTCTCTCTTTATAAACAGAGGCGTGTCGACACAATCAGCCCTCTGGTCTCTGCCTCCCTTTTCAAGAACAGGCTTTGGCTCATTGTTTGGCTTTGTACAGAGAGAAGAACCACAGCTATCCAAGACAAAGCTTCCCAAATCCAGTCAAGGATTTACACTGATCTTAGCCTGTGCTTAGAGTGCTGCACCTCAGTAAGTACACAGACCACATCAAGTTGAGCAGGAGTGTTGATTTGCTGGAGGGCAGGAAGGTTCTGCAGAGGGATCTCCACAGGCTGGATCAATGGGCTGAGGCCAACTGTATGAGGTTCAACAAAGCCAAGTGTCGGGTGCTGCACTTGGGGCACAACCCCATGGCACTGCTACAGGCTTGGGGAAGAGTGGCTGGAAAGCGGCCTGGTGGAAAAGGACCTGGGGGTGTTGATCGATGGCCAGCTGAACATAAGCCAGCAGTGTGCCCAGGTGGCCAAGAAGGCCAACAGCATTGTGGCTTATATCAGAAATAGTGCGGCCAGCAGGACTAGGGCAGCGATCATCCCTCTGCACTCGGCACTGGTGAGGCCACACCTCTAATATTGGGAGCAGTTTCAGGTCCCTCACTACAAGAAAGACATTGAGGTACTGGAGCGAGTCCAGAGAAGGGCAAGGAAGCTGGTGAAGGGTCTAGGGAACAAGTCTGATGAGGACTGGCTGAGGAAACTGGGGTTGTTTAGTCTGGAGAAAAGGAGGCTGAAGGGAGACCTTATCACTCTCTACAACTACCTGAATGGAGGTTGTAGCAAGGTGAGTGTTGGTCTCTTCTCCCAAGTAACAAGCAATAGGATGAGAGGAAACAGCCTCAAGTTGTGCCAGGGGAGGTTTAGATTGAATATGAGGAAAAAATTCTTCACCAAAACGATTATCAAGCAGTAGAACAGGCTGCCCAGGGAAGGGGTGGAGTCACCATCCCTGGAAGTATTTAAAAGCCATGTAGATGTGGTGCTTAGGGATATGGCTTAGTGGTGGACTTGGCAGTGTTAGGTTAATGGTTGGACTTGATGATCTTAAAGGTTTTTTCCAATCTAAATGATTCTATGAGTCTATGATATATAATTTAGGCAGTCAAAAACTCATAAGTAAAAAAAAATACCACATTAGAATTCACTTCTGAAGGATGGTTTCCAGTTTTGTGTGTTACTGTAGACAGAATAGTTCAAGAGGTTATCTACCTGTAAAGCTTATCAAGTCTCATAGCGGCACACAAAACTCTGATTTCTATACTCCCATGATGGGCTTTTAGCATTGGCACTAGTATTGAGCACTGGCTCTAGTATTGTATGCAAATGAACTCACAGGTGCAAAACACAGCATATGGATATGGGTTTATGATGCTCTACCATTGCTTGCCTTTTCTTCTTTGTCTGTGTGTTTTTGTAAGTAATAGAGAAAAGCAAACAGCAGACAGCCTAAATCTAATATTATACAATAACTTTAATTGTTTAAATACTTCTTTTTGTTTAAAAACATGAACACTGTTTGCATACTGCCATTATAATGACTCTGTCAGGAGCTCCATTTGAGATGGCTCTCCAGCAAACACTTTCCCTTTGGCCATCTCTTTCCTGTTCACTTCTTTCTGTGTGTCAGACACTTGCTCATCTTCACTACACAGATGTAAATAATTAAAGGAGCCACAGGACTCATCTTCCCCACTGTAATGTAGCTGGTAGCCACTGGAGAGAAGCAGAAAAACTATGTTGAAGGTTGAACAAAGGCTGATGAAGAGGAAAAAAGAGGTAGAGGAAATCTTTCTAAAAGAGCTGAGCTTTGGATCGTTATCTAAAAATCCCTCTCCGGGCACACGTGGGCCAGGACGGGGCTGGAGTCAGAATACAGCTCTTCAGGTGATCAGGCTAAGAGCAGCCACCAGAATCAGGACCTGAACTAAAAGTGGTTTTTGGCTAACATAAATCTACCTACTAAAACTGTAAAAACCATGGAGGTAATTGGACTGATAATAGTAAAATCAGGTCATAACAGAAAAATCCACTTAGATTCCTAAATGCAATTGGTCATTCTGCATCCAAAAACTACCACAAATAGAAAATTGACCTGGCCAAAGGGAGAAAAGACCACCTTGTCAGCCCAAACCCATCGGATATGACAGTTCTACAAGACTGGAGTAATTTTTCATTGAACTCTAAATTTAAACATTTCTGGATTGAATAGCATGACAATGTCATTTTTGTTTTTAATTTATTTTATTTTTTTAAAACAAGGTTAAGGGTGGTCAGAGAAATCAGTGGCCACAAAGGGAACACCAAACCTTACCTGCCCACCAACTTTTCTGCAGCCTCTCTAAGTTATACAAAAAAAAAGCAAAGAACAAACAATGGCAGAGGCAAAGAGATGGGGAGAGGAAACGAGACTGGAGTCCAAGTACTTGGAGTGTTCCAATATTCTTTCCAAAGAGTTCATACACTGTGTCCGAAGATTAATGTAATAAATCAATTAAAAAATATATAGTGCTTAAAGACTGTCACACTGTATCATCAGAATGAAAATCAGTTTAGGGGAGAGGGCAATGCAGACACATAACTGTACTTTATAGAGGAACTGACAAGGACCTAAAGTCCAAAAGAGAAATATGTTTTAATGTGATTTTTTCCTTTGCATTTCCATTTTATCAGACGTCAGTGAAAGTATCTCTGTTGACATCGCCAGCAGGGCTGCATCTTCATGCAATAAGGCAACAGAGTGTACTTTGCATATCACACATTTCTAAGACATTTCCATTCCTATAGAATAGATTATAAAATTGTGCCCTTTACTGAAGTTACGGTAAATATCTTAATTTTTGCCTATTGCTTAAATCAAAACTTCCTATTCTCTCTACTGCTTCATTAGATGCTGGCAAACTCACCTTTTCTGTACACATTATACCATTTTCATTGTCCCAGACTTAACAACTATCTTCTTTTTATGGACTCTATAAATACATGCATATGTACATATATAGTGCCTTACAAAAAGCATATATGACTGACTAGTGTGTTAACACTGTCAATTGCACTTTTCCATTCCCCATTCTGTAATACCCTGGAGCTGTGAATATAAGTATTAGAAATGGGTCTCACACAGTTTTTAAACCTCCGATTCTTCTTAAATATTCTTAAATTTCACCCTTAAATTTTCATTTGAATTTGTCATAAATGGAAAAACGTAACCTTACAAAATCACATAGTATGGAAGAAAATTCTTTATCTCACATGAACTATCAAAAAAACCCTCTGCAGTCAGAAAATATTAATATAAATATCTAGCTGTAGAGAACACAGGTTGGTGCTTGCAAAAAAAGATGACTGAAGAACCTACAAGAGGACACACGTAGCATGAACTTTTCTTAAAAATTAAGTCTCTATCTTGTCTTGCCAAACTCAGTGTGCCAGTGGTGTTTGATTAAAAACAACAATAAAACAATTCTCACCATTATAATCTTCCATCACAACTGCCCAACATAATATAGTTACGCATCAATGAGTTTTAGTATTTTTATATACTTGCTCAATGACCGCAGCTTCAACTTCTGCAGTAAAACTTAACATGCAGACACCAAGAGAGAGAGAATTTATGTTCTTTGCTATAGTGCCTAAAAATTAAAAAGCTAAAATGCAGTTTTACTAAGCTCTTGCACATAGCATGTATCAGAATATAAAGGAAGGTCCTTCTATGTACTTATACATAAGGAAAACCATTGCAGATTTATATTCCCTGGATATTTTTGGAGAATGGATTCGCAAACGTTTGTCAGTGAAGACTGTAGGAAGAGGAGAAAAAAAAAATGCTCTGTTTTCAGGAAGTAAAAATAATTAATAATCTTTGTACTTGCAGAGACATAAAAGCTTTGTTAATGGATTTTTTTGGTGATTTACTACAACACACTAAAGCAATACTTTATGATCAATGAAGTAAAAAATTAATATTGTCTCATGTAGATGGTCATTCCTCATTAGTTATAAGGAACCTATTTTTAATTTGGAGATTTTTACTTAATTAGTGTCACACATCTCAAGGCTGCCTTGTGTCAACTGTTGTAATGACTCGATGTCTACGCACAATACAGAATGGGCTGCTAATAGAGTCTCAGTTTGAGAAAAATGATAATGAGGTGAACAAAAGTAGTGTTAATTACTTACACAATTAAAGTACCTAATACCAGCAATATTGTAACACATCAACACTTATGTTATAGATATTTACATACCCAAAGTGTATAAATGTCAGTGGAAAAATGCATGTAGACTTTCTTTATAGAACAATATAGTGGGGTAATAGAACGGCTGGGTACAACACAGAATATGATATGTGAACCTCTGCAGCATACCAGCTGTATTAGACATTATAAAAATGTGTTTGGCTATATTTACACACATCATCCATCTATATATATTCCATTCTATCATGTCCCCGCTTGGCTCTTCATTAGACTGCAGAAATTCTATTAAAATAAAGGAACAGAAAGAGTTCCTTACTGGATCGTATCTGCAACAAGCTCTGGAAGTTTTGATGGAAACCCTTCTATGGCCCCCATCCTGTGAACATTTATGCACCCACACACCACTTCAGAAACATCTATGGATTGAGACAGAATTTACTAAGTTCATGTTTGCATCAGTGGAACTGGAATTCAAACCCAGAAATAATTATAAAGTCTCAAATAACATGAAATTTCACAGGGCTTGATGAGATCTATAACATAAGATACAAGTGTTTTAAAACCAAGAAAGCACTAGAACATACACTGATACCTGAACTTCTTATTTTAAACAGCAAAAAATGAAGTTACCATCTCATTTGCAATACATTAAGATTTTTTAGTAGATGTTGTTAGTATCAATATGCATGTTTTATTTATTATTTTGGGGTAGAAATTTTCCATTAAAATGCATAACTGTGTTCTATAACCACGGGAAAATTTAGCTTAGAGGGCCAACATTTTCTAAGTATTTGAGCTTTTTTTTAAAAAAAGAAAAATGTTATTAAATCTGCATTACTTATTCATTTTAAAGATTATCTTATATGTTTAATTCAGCTTTACTGCAGTAACTTAGAAATACATCTCATGCATTTTTAAACTGAGCTAGGTAGTTTGCAAAGTTATTCATTTTTATTTTGTACACAGACACATAAATGTAAATTGCATCTAATTAAAATAAATTGTGTGACTTCTTTCTTCTTGTACACTCACGCACTGAAATGATAAGAACCAATTTTCATTGTTCTAAGTACAAAATTTTTAACAGTGTAAAAGATTTAAGCAGGTTTGTTGGAGTATACACTGTGTCAAAGCGGTAAAAATTACAGGGCTTCATATTGTATAGACACTGTGGGTCCTATTTGATTCAGTACTGTCCTATAACTATAAACTGACCTGGAATGTCTTTAATTTCTAACAAAATGTAACATATGTTGTAGTGTATATCAAAGTAAAGTTTCTCTCTCTCACAACATATCCATGTCCTTACTTCCTTAGAAGCAAATAATGGTGAACCAAAACTCATATGGACAAAAAATTAGAACAGCTGGTAAAAAAATCCTGTATTACTTACGGGAAATGTTCAATTACTAGTTCTCACAGACTTCTAAAGGCTTTGCAGTGTGATAGGTACTACAATTCAGAGAGAAAATTAGTTTTATATGTTTACCAGCTACGAAATAAAATAACCTTCTCTCCTCATTTTTGTACTCCTAGAATAATTCTAAAGGGCCATTATTTAACATGATTCAGCCTTGGCTGTATCTTTTTCACAATACAAACCCCAAAGCGCCTTCAGATAACAGCACGGTGGAAGCAGACAAAGAACCCGTGTTAGACACAAACGCAGTAAATCTTAGTGAACAAGCCACCACTCTCTAGCCCTTTCAAGCCAGATCTTCCCCCATTATTGGGCATGTACTAATGAAATTCATGGGAAAGTTCCAGCTCATTCAGCTCCATTCCCTTTGAAACAAGATTTTGCTGAACTCAAGGCCAGGCCATCACAGCTGGAATTGAATACAAACACTTAAGAGACATGATCCTTATCCACCTGCTCAGCAACTCCTGGAGGTTTCTGCCGGTGCACAGACAAGATTGCAAAGAGCTGAAGTGCTCATGGTTTATCCAAAGTAATGCTTTAAAATGTCAGTTTCGGTGTAATTCTGTACAATAATGTTGTTTGAAACAAAGATTGATACTTCACCACTAAGATAATAGTCCAGCACACTGGAATTTCCAGGAGCCGTGCCCGGCTTGTAACAGAATCTTCACCAAGAGAAGAGGACAGGGGCTTGAAACTCTGGTCAGTCTGAAGCAGCACGAACAATCTCATGTGAAATACAGAGGAAAAACAGTGGGGGAAAAATTATTATTTGCCTGCTGAGTTCTGGTCCCCAAAGAGAGATAGAGACTTTTTCTCCCTCATCAGCCAATAATACAGTTTTTCAGAGTGGAACATTTAGGCTTTTCATTGCTTATAATGTATTTTAAGCTTCCCACCATGTCCTAGAAGAGCTGAACACTTCAGAGGACTCAAGAAGGAAAGGGAGTCCAGAAGCCTAGGGACTTTGGTGGAGGCAAGGGAAGTGAATGGTAATACCTGAATGCTAATACTTACTGAACACTGGCAGATAATAACCCAAAACATGTTCAGCTTTTCAACTTTTCCCATATCTGGCAGCACTACTTCTAAAAGCAAGAATGCCATAAAACTGAGGGAATTATACAGCTGCAACATGAAAAGTCTGACCAAAACCTGCTACATCCAAATGTGAGTGATCACTACAAGGTAAGAGCAACTTGTGCAAGTCTCAGTTGCGACTTGCTCGAGGCTTTCCTACCTGGCAAGGCATGTTATAAGGAGGTATCGTAGGGAGAGGAGAAAGCTAACTACTCCCAAGAAGAAGTTTAAATGAGGAAAGAGAAGTAGTTCAGTTTTGTACTTCATCTTCTACTTTATAATGGTAGATGCCCCATCCCTGGTAACATTCAAGGTCAGGTTGGACGGGGCTCTGAGCTACCTGATCTAGTTGAAGATGTCCCTGCTCATTGCAGGGGGTTGGACTAGATGACCTTTAAAGGTCCCTTCCAACGCAAACTATTCTATGACCTTCTCAACATTCTTTCTCTTCTCTCTTCAATAAAGTAGTAGTGTTAAGCCATGAGATTCATCATTTGTGACCAGGGAAATCACTTCCATCAAAGGTAGCTTGAGACAGTGCTTATTAAATAATCCAACCTTTATTCGTCAAGGTCTAGCAAAGAGATGTGTGCCATGGAAAAGTCTTTAAAAATTATACTCCAAAATCAGAAAAAAAACTTTTTGTTTTACACAACAATATATTCCAATGGATCCAAGTCATTATTAAAACCCTAGGTTTAGAATCTATTCAGAAAGAAAAAAACTTCAAACTAACTACTTTTTATGAAATTATGAAATAAAATTAAACCTGTTTCACATAAATCTATATGAAATAGTAAAAAATTACAAATATAAATGGACACAGACCATAGTTTGTCCTAACATCTGTGCATACAATTTTTAGAAGGGTTTTATGTATCTGTACTAGAAGTTTATGGTGATAAACTAATTAGCGAAAATTAGTCTGTTAAAGAGAGAAATGAAGATATACTTGTATTTTTAACAGTCATAGAAAAGTTTATTGAAAGTATTTCATCTCTTTCACAATAGGACTAGTAGTGAAGAGATTTCCCATTAATCACAACAGAGTGTGCTGAGCTGAACTTATGATAGCTGTTAAGACCATTTGCCCCAATATTGGGCTTTAACTGTCAAGAATCAAGATTTAAAAATGTATTCAGGTGAAAAGTTGTAATGTTTTCAAACATCAAACCCAAGAAAGTGTCAAAATGGTTTATAAACAAGATGTATATTAAGCTGCTTTTATATATAATATTATAAACTTTAGAACATGCTACTCTGTCAAAGTAAAAGTGGAGTTTCTGTCTAGAACTTCTTTACTGTCTTGTCCTAATACATTGTGACTCAACAGTTATAGGAAAATTCAATATAGAAAAAACATTATTTAACACTGGATCTATAGCAAACAATCTAAAGTTCTTGTACAGATCTATAAACAAATCTTTTCAGCTTTAGATAGAAAAAACATACAATTGTCCCTGTAATTTCATGATTACTAAAAAAAATAGAAAATCCTTTACCAAGTGTTGAGTTGAGAAATATGATCCTTCCCATTGATTTACCTGTAGCAATATAGACCTAGGCCACTTTGGTATGCATGAATTTTCTGGTATGAACTTGGTATTTTCAACTCCAATTCTATACTGAGCTTTACACGTATGGGCACAAAATCCTGCCCTTCAAGAGCAGTGGTGACACTAATGACATCAAACTGATTATTTTTCTACTATATTAAAAGACAACAACAGCAACAAAAAAAGAAAAACCTTTAAGACATGGTTCCTAAATACTACTAGTGAATCAGTGTTCAGTAATTCTTGCTGAGAATGAGCAGTACCTATAAAATGGATAGGCTTACTGCAGCTCTGAGTAAGTGCTGCAATGTAAGTATCTTTTGAGTAGGGACACTTACTGTTCACTTTACATAAAAAGTGGAAATTTTCCAGAAAAGTGACAGTCCATAACAGATACTGTTGGGGCACTGCCGCTTTGTTTTTTCTTTTAAAAAAAAAAGTCTACAATGGTTGACTAAATGACAGAAAGTATATATCTGATAACTACAGAAGATGCATGGATGAGTTTGAACGCTGTCAGAATTATTTACACTCGTTACAGTCAGATTATAGGAGTAGTTCATTTAGTTGAATATAATTTCAAGAAATTCCTTTTGTGGTTACTGAACCTATCTGCTTTGCTCTGGCATTTGGAGAAGCACAAAAGTCACTTTATTCTGATGAAAGCAACTCAGAAAGAAAAGATTGTAATATTCATATTTTACCTGAATACATTCCTAAGGACTTTTAGGACATATATATTTAAAGGATTCCATTTACAGACTGCTGCATTGACAATGTTATTCTATTAATCTTAATAGTTTGCCTTTGTGCTGTATATTTCTGGGTTAAGACCTAAAAAGTAATGTAATTGTCTCTCTTTTCTTAGCATTGCTTAGCTTTCATCCATGCTCAACTCTTAGTAACCTTAAGCAACTTCCACAAGAGCAGGATGTGATTTGAGCTATCGCGTGTTCATATTTTTTTAATGCTGTTTCCTACACCTCAACGTCTCTTATTGCCTTCCAAAGTAAAGCAATCAATGGTGTCCACAGATAATTTGCTTTAAAAACATTTTGCAAAGACCTGATTTTGTGTCTGTTCACTACCTCCCAAACCTTCAAAAGTTCTGGGGTGGCAAAAAAATTGCCCATTTTGCGTGAGAATTTTTTGATGCCAAGAAGATCAGTTAAGAAGATCAGTTGCTGGGATGACTTTTTTTCCTCCATTTTTCTGTTCCAAAAATGATGTTTCATTCTTGTGCTACTGAAATTTGTTTCAGTTTTAAAAGAATGTAGGAAATTCTTTTTTCCTGATCTTTGACCTACACATCTCAATTATAAAGAGTATAAGTAAACAATGGAATTGGAGGGAAGTATTTTAAACGTAACTTTTATTCTTGCTCTTCCTCACAGAAGCTTTTTTGCTTTTTCCTACACTAGAGATGATTAAAAAAGAGAAGCCCGCACCATGAAGAACGGTCTCAGCCTCTGGATCTCTTAACTACAACAAATACTTGAAGAGTGATGTTTCCTTTTCTCTCTGCTATTGTCCTGTCGAAGCTTTTATGGCAAAAAAAAATTCAATATGCTGTTTGGGGACCTTTCTCCCATCTTTTATTATCTCTGCCTCCTGGTGGTCTTTGTTTTTTGAGTTTTTATTTAAAAAAAACACCACTTTTAAGTGCTGCTTTAGTCCTGACTCATTTTCTGCTATTCACATTCCTTTCTGACAGTCACTGGTTTTACCATGGTGCATTTACTTTACACATTAAGAGAAAGGTATTGAAGCTGAGATCACAATGTAAAAATATTGGCCCCATTTTTCCTTCCAAATATATCGCATAATTTTCAGATCTCTTTGGAATCTTATTCCTCAGCTTTGCTTGTATCAAGTTTGCTTCAAGGTATCTCTCTGTTATCAGAAGAACAGTAACAAGTAAACCTCCTGGCCTATGAACCAGTTTCCAAATAAATTTCAAGGACTTGATATTACAGTTAAACAGAAGTGCTTTTCCCACCTACTTTCATAAAACAACAGCTGTGAGGCTCCTTGCTCCAGGCAGTGGCTCATGTGAATATTAGTTTTAAAAGTTTCTCCCCCTCACACTGCCTACAAAGCAGCTACAGAATCCATCAGAAAGTATAGATATTAAGGATAAAATAAAAAAAAAGAAATAGTAAGAGTACATATCTTCATAGTAAAAGTAACATTGGAAGTATAACCCAGGACCAGAGACAATAAATTAGGTAACAGATGCATGCAGTACATGGGGGGAGGGGAAAAAAAAAAAAAAAAAAAAAATCGAGATCTACTTTTCCTACAACATTTTTGTGCTCTTCTTTTCTTGAACACCTACAATGTTTGCTGAAAGGCTTTGATTGATGAGTAAGGAAATAGTTTCTACCTTAATTTGAACGAGTTGAAGAAATAAGGTCTTGCATATCTCTCTATATATTCAAGAAAGGTATTTGTATGTCTACAAATGGATAGATAGATACTTTACTCACTGCCATGAAGGCACATTTTTGTGTAGAAAGATAAACAAGAGGGAGGTTTGCAGAGCTCCATGGAAGTTCCAAGACCTCATCAGTACTCATGTTGTTTCCCTGGCATACTTACTGGTGTGCAGACACAAACTATTACCTGAAAGATTTTCAGAGGTCTAAGTTAACTTCCTTAGTTCCCAGCTAAGCTCTTAGAGAGATTGCCATGGTTTCTGAGCAAAGAAGTCCATGGACTTAGGTGCCTAAAAGCTGAGACCTATTTTTCAGATCCTTCAAGTCTGAGACATTCTGAGTTTCCAAAAATCCTTTGTTCTCAATGAATTATTCAAAGTTTAAATTTTACATCCACAAAACCAGTTTATCGGACTATTGAAATTCTGTACTTCCACTGCCAGGATTTTAACTGGTTTAACAAGTGGATTTCGAGACAGGCACAGCATTTTGTTCGTCATTCAGCTTCTTTTTCAGAGGCGTTACATTATTTGATGACTAATTGCTGTACCGAACGTCCTCTCTCCTGCTACACAGTTTGACTTTTGCACAGTTTTTGGGTAGTGTACGGCGAGCTTTGCTTTCAGAGCGCCCGTGCCATAGGGGTAATGGAATTCATGCTTGGCCTATTGTGCAGAACTGCCAATTTCGCTACCGCATGGCTATTTCATAGCATGACTTTTAGTTCACAGCAAATCTCTTCCCTTTCTGAACATGAACTGCATACAATTAGTGTCCTTTTATAGCTGAAGAAAGAAATCGAAATGTTAACTAAATATATTTTTTCCTCTTGATGGGTATTCACAATGGCATCTCAGCCATTTTAGTCCACCAACCACACACTATTAATAGTCTTTTTTTTCCTGAAAACTTCCCATTTCATCTCACTTCTAAAACTCTGTTTACCAGCAAGATTTCATTTTTCTGAACACTTTTGCATCTTTGTTTTCATGAGCTTCAGTTAGTCCCTGTGCCATAGCAATTCCAGGGAGACTGTACATTTTACATCTTTCTCTCATCATCTAGAGAAGTAGATTTCCCAACAGATCTCAGTAAAAGCAAAGAAGATTTTTGTTACAAAATGCAGGCAGATTTTTGAATGACCCCATTTCGTCATTTATAGAGGTTTGTGCCTTTTTTAATTTGTCTTTTTTTTATTGAGACTTTTCCTAGGTTTTCTGTTGCTAATCTTCATTAGCTGGTTTGCTACAGCCTACTTTTTCCTTTCCAAATAGAAATGGAGTAGGAAGAATAAAATTGGTTTTGTTTTGTGAAAATGGTCCCCAGAATGTTGTAATCTTGCTGAGATTTCTCAGCCAGAGCAGAAGGAACACATGAACTTGAATTTTCCACATCTTTGATGAATACTCTAGTCACTGGATTATTCTGTGCTCTCTGATATCATGACTTTCTCAATAACATTTAATTAAAACGATTACTGTCCATGCAGTGCGTCTATTTCAACATTCAGCATCTCCTGTTCACCAACAAAGTCCTTATATTCCAACATAACCTCATAACTCTTAACATGACAACATAACTCTGTCTTGCACCAGTTCATATTTTTGAAACTATACCCTAAGTGTCTGCATTGTCCATTGCTATAGCTCATAGCCAACATCAGTAAGATCAGTAAGCAAAATAATTTTGTTTTGCTTTGTTTTTAATGGGCGAGCTGAGACTTCTTCAGTCAGTAGCTTAAATTGTTCAGCATTTCAGATACCATCTGGTTTGTGCTGGATGCATGCCATAGACAGATAAATACTTACAGAAAGAGTCTTGGTTGTTATTGCCACATTCATCGTTTGGCTCTGGTTTTTTTACACTGCAAGTCTTTCCTGGTTTATAACCATATTTACCTTCATTTGCAGGAAATCATCCCCTTTTAACAGACTACTTTACAATTTATTTTAAATGCACCATGCATGTGAACTGAAGAAAACAAATAATCAATTTCCATAAGGGCTTAGAACCTTCTGCCACCTCCCATTGTTTCTCATATGAACTGTGGGGAGTGTCAGCAGGTAGGCAACTTTTAAACCAAGAACAAGCTTTGCAGCAAGAGGTATTTCAGCCTTGACAGACAACTCACCCCCCAGCCTGTCATGCACACATTACCAGTCAGTGAAATGAAAAGCACTTTTCAATGGGGAGAAATTGATTTTATGCCTGCACTGAACTTGGCAAAACTGCCTCATAAAGAAAGGGGTATTTTTTTTTTCCTTCCAAGTTTTGAAAATGACTTGAAACAAAATTTCTTTTTCTGCTACCTCCCCTCGGGGTTTCATGGAAGGATAGTTCTCCCTACCAAAGACTGCTTGAAAGTTAGAGGCAGCGTCACATATATGCACTCACAAAGCTGGGAACCAAATATCTTAGTTCTCTCAGTAGAAAGCTGTAGGTAGTTAAACCCCTTCTCCCTCCTGTATGCAGTTTTGCAGGCACTATGACTACTGTTCTGCTTTATTTTACAGGGACTTCATAGGACCAAAATCCAGCAGTGTGCTGATGCTGGGAAGTCAGCGTAATCTCAGACATCCCTTGAGCATGGCAAAGTTTGATCATGTTCATCCTGGAACGCAACAGTGCACTGTATGTTATAGAAATGGATTATCACTTTTGATTCTTGTAAGTGTCTCCTATTCAGCCAAGCATGCCATCCTCCAAACCCATGTCTTTTTTCTGGTGGCAATGCTGTAACCACTAGTTCAATCCCTTAGATGAAAATTTCTAAAGCCAGACAACTTGTTTGAAGGCTGAGTTGTCACAAGCAGCTGCATTAATTAAAGTAGAAAATCCAAATGTTTTTATCGTTATTGATTCTTTGAAGGAATTGAAGCTTTTACAGGCTGCTTTTCCAGCTCTTATCTCACTTTTTCTCCTAACTCTCCCTGTGCCCTCTCGCAAGTGTTTTTTCCCTTGACCTAAAGTGATTTACAACTTATCTATTTTCAACAACTGGATGACTGCTTGAGTGACTTGACATCTGTTTCCACACAGCTAGAGATCTGTCCGTCACCCCTGATCTGAGGACAGTTGTTGACATGCACATAGATTCACATGATTGTCAGACCTGACTGTAATCGGTCTTTCGTAGAGCTTCAGCGAGCTGCTGAACACAGATATAATCTCAAGAGAACAAGTCCCTCAGTGCACATGAGCTCACTGACATTTATTCTTTAGGTCAGCATAGCAATCAGGCTTTGACTCTGTTTTGGTGCTTAGTACAAAAACAACCTTAAAAGAAAAAGCAAAGGGGAAGAAATACTTACCCCTCTCCAATCTAAAACCTACACCCTCACCAACAATCAAACAAACAACAAAGATAAATAAAAGTAAATTTTTTAAAAAAACTAATGAACTCTATAGATAAGCTGCATTTTATCAAACCTTTTGCCAAGTCAAAATTCTCCCAAATTCTCCCAGAACTATGAGATTTGGTTCTGACTGAATTCATTATCCTCCATTCCCTACGAAATGAGTAAGCCAAATGTTAATCCTTGCAAACTACAAGGTGTAAGCGAAGGCCACAATGTCACATTGGTCTTCAGGACATGGAATGAATCTTGTCCATTCTGGTGTGTAGGCAGATAAATAGGTGGGCAGATTGGTAGGCAGGAAGGTAGATAGATGGGGTATTTTGCTGCTTTGTTACATTATCTGAATTTATGTCAGAAGAATCGACATTATGAAAGGAAGGGAGAGCACAGAGCGAATAGAGAAGTATACCCATCATTGATTTTTCTCTGCATTAGGTGAGGCATACAGAACGCACGCGAAAACACCATTTTACACTGACAAAAGACTTCAAAAATAAAAAGGCAAATGTCAGTAAAAAGATACAAAATAATATATATGAAGTCATTTTAAGAAGATGACGAACAGGAAGGGTGAAGAACAGTAATTACATTTATAACAGAAAAAAGCTTTGAGAGCACTGGGTTTGATACTTCTTTCAGTGGATACGTCTTCAAGAGCAACAGCTGCTTTTATGTTGCCGACCCTTTAATGAAGTGCTACTAACTTTTAGTCAGAGAAATCTTTTCTGAAAACTGTTACTAAGTCACTCAGCAGAAGCCACTCTTCATGTATTTGTAACTGAATTTTTTCATCCGTTTGTACAGACACGCCTGATCTGGCTGTTTGGTAGTTAGCAAAATCTTTAATCTGGCCAAGCAGATAATGTAATCAAACAACAAAAGTCACTAGCTGGGAAAAACGATGATAAAAATAAAAATCAGATGAAACATCCAAAAAAGACATAGTGGTAGCAAGTAGAAGACACAGGACCAAAATATAAGAAAAAAACCTGATCCACCAAGTATCTGGGGTTTCATGAACTAGATGATGATGTCCTTGTCAATAACAGTATTTCCAAGACAGGTAATTATTTCACTAAAATGCAAAAGCATGAAGCTTCACATGCGGTTCTCAGTAATACTACTACATTAAGAAGAGCACACAACGTGTATTAGGCATGACACTGATTATTGACGCCAAATAAACACTTTCACATACGAGCTCAGGCATCGTATAGGGAAACAGAGTGGGTAGCCATCAGAAAGTAACATCCAGGCTGGGAATCCTGCACACACCACCTGCGCAATGGTCTGATTAATTATTCTGTTTCTTCAGAACTATTTAAAAGAAGTTTAATATGACAAATTCCCAGTTTGAAACAACATACACCATTAGCGGACAAATCATTCATGTACCCATGGGGAACACACAGACTAGAACTGAACACCAGGACAACCACAGCTCACTTGCTTTTAAATTAAATGTTGCTACTTTATATAGTAAGTGCAACTAACAGGTATTCTGTCATAACCTTTACGTAACATAACCCCTCTATACTAACCTCACATGCAAAATAAGAACTATTCATGTGGTTTAATACAATTATGATCTTCACAGTCACCATTTGCTTCAAATAAAAAAAGCTTACTGTACTATGGGACCCTGTAATTCCCCAGAAACGTATATATTTATACAAATCATCAAGAAATATTAATGGAAAAATGTGAAAGTTTGAGTTCCATAAAATCTTCAAATAAGGTTCAGATCAAGATTTCAAGATCATTCTCATTCCAGTCCCTGAATTCCAGGAAGAGATGTCATATTGATATGTCCTTCTCATTTTTCTGAAATATATATTTAGCTCCATTTAACATAACCAATGAGGTTTTAATTTGAAAAACATCAGATCAGTGTCTCAAGGGTATGTTGATGGAGAAGCAGTACATAAATTATTAAATTCAAGTAATCGAATATACAGGAAAAGCAAAAAATGCATGGAAGATCATGCATAATTTTCTACATACTAAGTGCACGCACAATACATTTTTGAGCAATTTATTAGACCATAATTGAAATTTTTCTTCTATTTGGAGCTATTAATATTCTCTAACCTTTCTGTAAGGCAGCTGATGTTCTTTATTCCAGACTTTCAAGTATGATGCTAAGAGGTTAATATAGCTAACATCTATATAATTACATGGAGATTGTGTGGCTATATTGGTTAATACTTTTATTTATTTATTTATAGCAACATAAATCAAGAGTCAGTTCACAGAAAACAAGGCAATTACAGGGCTATAAAATAGATGCAGGTAAAGACAACCTAACCTGTTAGAATAAAGGTTCGTTATGGCTACTTTTCAAGTAGGAAGAATTAATTGATGATGGGGGAACTATTTCTCATAAACAAAGTATCCAAGACATATAGAACCCTTTACCTGATAGGAATCATATTTAGTTATTATTCAAAATCAGATTAATCATTTATGCAATACACTGGCCAGTATAAGTTTCTTACTAGCCACTGGACCTATACAACTGGTTTCTGAATTCCAGCGACTTTCCTTACCTCCTTTGATCTCTCTTCAACCACGCCAGCTATGAACACCAGTTCACCCATATATATGTATCATTCCCTTTGCACAATTTTGTGACTAAAAGTATGTTTTTATGAATGTTTGCAAGGAGAAAATAAAAGGTCCCATGAATAAAATACAATTCATGGATTTTCCTGCAACTTAGACTGGCAAATACCTTTTTACAATATTTGTTTGGTCTAATTACTGATATATAATGACATTTTTACATAAACTAAAGATCAGATCAAGGTTACTTGCAGTTCTAATTAAAGCTGCAGCCTCTGAGTACTGACTGGTGAAGCAAAGATTGTACTGCTGGATGAATTGGCTTTCAAACTTCCCTACCCTGTTTGCTGTTCACACTATAGTTCCACAACGGGGTTAAACAGTCTGACATTAACCTTGAGTTTGAGACTGCAGAAAGATTCTGTATGCTACTATTCAGATTAACAAGAGGAGATGAAAGGAAAAAAAATATATCCATCTTCCTTGCACCCCTGCTTCCATTCCTTCCTCCCAGATTTTGTAAAACCTATTACATATAATAATCACAAAACATCATTAACTTAAGGAACTAAGAAAATTTGCACCATTTCACCATGGTCTCTCTCTATTTTAACAAATGCACACAAGGATACAAATTTGTCAGAACAGAAAGAACTAGTCTTGAAAAATTGCTAGTATTTAATCAATGAAGTTTGTTCAGAGAACTGGAAGATCTCAATTCACTTAAGACATAGACATCCCTGAGCTGAACTGAAACATTACTGTAGACAAAGCCTGGCAGCGAGGCAGAATCATCGCTGTCTCCATTGAGCAAAGTGGGCAGAAAATTAATACAGGGAAAATAAAATTTGTAAAGATGAATTCTTGTCCTAACCACAGCAAGACATGTCAGCTCCCAGAGGGGTCAAGTGAGAGCTAACGCCAGCGTAAGGACAGAGATGGTGGAGCATTTAGGGGGGGAATCACATCAGTACCACGTTGGATAAGCTAAAATCTTAACTGAACTTGTACCTGTGGCATGTGACTCTGTTCTTCACAGTTTCAGTGGCAGGACAATTTGCAGTCAGAGCAAATGCTGCAGAATATTTTAGAAGTGTGCAAATTTGAAGCCCAGGAGAACCAATGCTGGGATTCAGCTGGGTGCTCTTTGGGGACAATTTGGTGAGTTCTTCCAATTTGAGGCATCACTGACTTATGAAGAAATCAAATATGAAACATTTTTTTTCATTTCTTAAAATTTTAAGCTCAATTGTTTAATGTGACACTACGCAAAAGTATCAAGGTGAGATTTTTTGACAGTACTTTGAAGTGCATGTTGATTTTAAATCTGTACTCTCTCATACATTTAAATTTTTAACCACTTTTAGTTTAAATTCAGTTCACACTACTGAAATCTAAGCAACTTCTCTGCAGCCTATCCAGAAAGTAATAGATAACTCAAATCTATATCCATGTACACACTGACACAAGATTCATCAAAGTCTTACTTCTCGCTTGTTTTTCTTAACCCAAAGTACAGACACTACGATAGGAAGCTTTTTCTGGCATTGGCAGCTGTCAAAAAACCTACCTAAAACAAGAACCTGGGAGACGCTGCTGCATTTTAGTTTCCATCTGATTTCAAAATAAGATATTTTTCTGTCTTACAGGCAAATTACTTCAGAACATGATGGTGTAAATGTGCCATTGTTTCAAGTCTGATAAATGCTGTGATTTCAGCTACTTTTTCCACTCTTGCACTTTTTTATTTTGGCTTCAGTCTTTAGCTCCTGATGCTTTTCTAGTACTCCTTTGCCCACTACCTCATTTATTTTTCAGATTTTCCTGATTTGGCCATCTGCTCCTAGATTGGATATTGTTCTCCACCTCCATTTATTAGTTATCTGCTTTCTTCTTTAATATATAAGCAAGCAGGTTTTCTCCCCATAGCCCCTGGTTGCTTATTAATTTTTTCTCTTAGCTTCCAATAGGATTTCTAATCCAAGTCATTGCAGTAGCTTGCCCACTCAGTTTCAATGTCATAAAGGAAAATATTTCAAGTATGAGACTATCACTGCCCAATTACAAGGTCCTTTTAAAGGTGTTCCATCTCAAAGAACCTCCATTGCTGGTTTCTTCTGAGTTGACAAAGCAGTGAGTAGGTGACACGCTCCATAGCCTGAACACAGACTGTTAATCTAATATTGCTATAAATTGCTTGTTTGTTACACAGCTGCAGGAGAAATATGCCATATGTAGTGTCTATTTGATGTATCATTTAATTGAATAATGTTTTAAAGTAGCTTGAACATAATAAAAGTTAAATCAAAAGTTCTTCACAGAACGGGGTAGGCCCTCATTTGTAGGTCTTGACTTCTACAGAAAATCTTTTACTGTATAATTCTGGGTGAATAAACTAAAAAAGGATTAAAAAACCTTGTCTAAAAGAAACTCTATAAATTTGATATGTCAGTATTCACCTCTCATTTTACTGCTTTTTTCCCTTAAGCATCAATCTAAATAGTGTTTGGTTCCCATAAGTATTTGCAGAAAGAAAAACTTTTGCATCTTTTCAGTGTTTTTGAAAGAAATTATTTGTTCAACAACTTTAACATTCTTTATCTTCTCCCCATTTGTAAAAATGCAGGATTTCACAGGAATTAAAAATCTATTCACAGTTCATTACTCTGCAGACTAACAGCTTTAATTGGTCAAATAATTATTTGCTAAGAAAATTTCAGCCAATTATCTTCAAGTACGCTGTTGGTGGAGGGGGAGGATTATTTGTCAAGAGGATGCAGCTGCAGAATGCATTCCATGATACTGTAAAATAATCTGACTGGGTCTGGATAGGCTGAGGAACATTTTTTTCATTATTCGTTTTTGTTAAAGGGTTAAGGAAGAATCCCTACGCCAGCTCTGCCTTTTATCCAAACCCCTCGATAACTTTTAATCTTTCAAAAAATGATAAACCAAGCAGTGTCCTGTATGGGAATCTGTCCCTTTCACAAGAAAGGATGAGAAATTCCATTAGGGTGGTTGTAGCTCTGCGTGAAAACGCAGTCGCATATCATGGTAGGAAAGGTAAGAGAAAACATCCGTTTGATCCGCGTGTCCTGCAGTGCTAACCCACATTAATTATACTGCAGCTCTAGTAACTGTATACAAGACAACAAAGAAATTCTCAGCAGTCGGTTACAGTCAAAATTTAATTTGTTTAGAATAGGATCTGTCTATACCTGAGAACATGACCTTATCTCTGCAGCTTTGTTTACTTCTCCCATTGATTTAGAACCAGACATAGAACTTATTTCAGTGATAAACTTCTGAACAATATAGACGCAGTATTTATCCTCTTTTTTGTGGTCTTTCTAAAAACTCATAAAGCTTTTTTATTACAATCACACCTTCAAAATATTACTGATTTCCCGAGATGCGTCCCACAAAGTGAATGTGTCTCACTTCATGAGACATGCAGAATAGGAAAGTTCAGTTTTTGAAAAAAAAATATGCAAGTTCTCAAGTTCCAAAATATTAAGATCTTGTCAAAGAATAATAGGGGAAAACCAATCAGAGCAGTATATAATAATTTAGGAAGTCAATTTGCCAATCATTTGCTCTGCTCTGAGCTTCTGTGGGAAAGTTCTTGTAAATGACAACAATTTGACTGGAAAATTGTAGAGCTGCAAAAGCTCATCCTTGGCATCTCCATTAAAAGGCTTTCAGCTATTCCTTAGCTTGCTGAATGTAGTTTTATTTTGTTTACTTCTTTGGACGTAATTGCACGCAATTTGTAATTGTGCCTTCCCCTATAATTACATATGCCACTTTTTGTAGTGAAAAAATGATGCAGCAACCACCAAAGCATGGCAATATAAAGATATATGTGGTGAATATTGATAGTTTTTCATGACTACATATGTTTTTAATGTGTATAGATATCATGTAAAGGAAGGAAGACCTGCTCATTTCTGTTGTGCATGCATTTCAAAGCTGCACCAACTTCTCAATGGAAATCTAAACATGCACTAAAATTCTTTTGGTCTTATTGATCACAGTGTAATAAATATTTTGCTGAACTAAAATCCTTTCATTGTTTTAAAACTTCTTTCAGATAACTGCATAGACTCACAACACTGTAATTAACAGAAATAGCAATATTTTACAACCTTCTGTATGGTGTCCAGTGATCCCTGAGTGTTATATAGCGCAGCATTTCACATGCTGTATTTCAGTAATTTCTAGAAATAAGCCTAAAATATAGAAGTCTTTCAGTCACCAAATGGATGCTTTTGATAATCCCTTCAGATATTAATCAAAGAACACATTGCTTATACAGAAATGGGGACAAAGTATATAGGCACAATTGTACAGTAATGGAAGCTGATGTCAATGCAGTTCACTGAAATGAAAACCTAATCCAGAGTTTAAGAGGTCCAAACCTAAACAATTCAGAATCCAACCCTGAACTGAGTAAAAATATTGCAACTATGAATAGGAAATGATGAGAAAGTAGAGAGGAAATTCTCATTGTCCTTCCCCCTGCGGATCGGGAGATGAAGAGGAAACACCACCTCGAGAGTCAGCTCATGCTGGCTGTTATTCTCTCACTAAAGCATTTAGTTCTTATGCTTAACCACTGCTTCAGATTTTTTTCCCCGAGTTTCCTTTTCCTTCTAACAAGTCTTAGATCTAACAGCGGTGTAGTATCCACAACCAAGAATTAAGCACTTTGGTCTCCATCATACAAAATGTGACACTCCCAAAGGATCTCTGAACACATGCGCATGGAGCAAAGAGGCACAGGGAAACATTGGCTACGTATTAGATATCTTTTAATTGGAAACTAAGACTGAAACAAAACTGAAAACTTGGGCGACCAAGCTGGTGAAGGGTCTGGAGGGTCTGACCTACGAGGAACGGCTGAGGGAGCTGGGGTTGTTTAGCCTGGAGAAGAAGAGGCTCAGAGGTGACCTTATTGCAGTCTACAACTACCTGAAGGGAGGTTGTAGTGGAGTGGGGGTCGGCCTCTTTTCCCGGGCAACTAGCAATAGGACAAGAGGACACAGCCTCAAGCTTCACCAGGGGAGGTTCAGGTTGGACATTAGGAAGAATTTCTTCTCAGAAAGGGTTATTAGACATTGGAATGGGCTGCCCAGGGAGGTGGTGGAGTCACCATCCCTGGAGGTGTTTAAGAAAAGACTGGACATGGCACTTAGTCTCATGATCTAGTTGACAGGGTGGTGTCAGGGCAACGGTTGGACTCGATGATCCCAGAGGTCTCTTCCAACCTGCTTGATTCTGTGATTCTGTGTGAATCCCCTACTCCATAGCCTGTGGGGTAGGCGTGGATATGAATCCTTCAAAAAGACAAGGGAACAGAAAGAGTGCTCTGACCGCTAAGCCATTATAGCTGAGCAGGACAGCAGGAACCACGAGTTCTTGTACCTTAAGCACTACGCTAATAAGTGTCCCTGAAGTTTTAATTATCACCATGTCTTACTTATGAACTAGATCTGCCAGGCTTAGATAAGAGTTTGTCCTTAATTTCTCTAGCTCAGGTGGGTTTTGGATGCACAGAAAAGCAAAGCCTGGTGCACCTTCTTATTAAAAAGAGAACTGTCCAGAAAGTTTCAAGACCCTCCACCTTCAGCTAGCCACTGAACGAGGGCAGATGGGATCACACACACAAGGAAGCTACTGAGGGAAGGATGAACTTTGCTTCAGTGCAGAAAAAGGTAGCTTTTCTCCTGGAGCATCAAATACATGGCACCCAAAATTCTGGCCCACAGACATTAATTTACTGTCAAAAAGTATGGAAAAGTACATTGCATCGGCTTACCAAAATATTTTTGCAGTATTGACAGAATAGTAGCAAAATATTTAGATTCCTTTAGGCTCACCATTAACAAAAGCAGAGTGAAGGAGCAAGACATCTCAGGTAACTGGCCACAAGGAAAAGATTTTAGTCTCTTAGATAAATGGCTGCGATTCCAACAGCAGCATTACTAACATTGCATAAAAAGCATGTGCATAAAATCCACTAACTAGCAACGGCGTCTACGTACTCTAGCCTAAACGTTCTCCTCTGGCATAAGAACATCCCCATATGGTGCATGTCTGTGCCTTTAGAAAACATGGATCACAAAGCTGGTGAGGAGTGTTACAGTTCTGCATACAAATCACTGGTCACATTCACATGATGACAGTTACGTTATAGTTTATCTGTCAAGTCACAGTCATTAACTCTGTGTGTGTGAATGTGTGTGTGTGTAAAATACACTCCCTTTCCCAAGGATAATGCACATGGGTTAAGCTGTCACATTTTACTTGGAAACAAGATGAAATATTCATACATTTTTTGCTACTCATTTGACAAACAGTAACTTCCTGAACTATTGCAATTTGTTTATGTGACCGTATTCTGACCAGTCCACCCAACACAGACATCCTATTTACAGATAAAATAATTGAGACATTACAGTAAAACAGCAAAATGGTGACAAACTTCTGATTCTTTATTTCTAATCTGTCCTTGCTGTTTCCACACTGCCTTCAAGATATAGCCAGACTTCAGCAGTCTTCCATATTTTGCCTTTTTCAAGTTAATTTTTACTGTCTTTGCAGTATTGCAATAGTTGCAATACATGTATGTATAGATCTTTTGTAGGAAATAAAATTATTAAGAAACTTTACTAAAAGCACAGCAGGTGCTAGAGAAGCTTCACTGATGTGATTTTTTTATTGTTTTCTGATTTTATTCATGTATTTTACCCATCCCAACCCCCACTATTTTTCAGGGCAGATTTCTATAATGCTATCCTCAGTCTCTCACTATCTCCTTCAAGAGCAGGAAACACCCAGCATGGGTAAATATAAAAATACAAATGAATTTGTAGCTGGTGGAAGTCCAGCAGTGTCTCTATAACTTTCATTGGCCAGTTGTTTCTGGACTGGGGGGAAGGAATAAAGAAAAAGGAAAGCCACATTGAAACGCCTTAGAAAATTTCCTCCAAAACACAGTCTCAGTCTATTTCTCCATCAGCGTTTTGACTGATCTCCTAGGAACGGATCTATTTCTTATTCCTCCATCATCAAATGAGAATGAAAAGGAGAATGAAAACAAAAGATGCAACGGACAATGAGCATTTCTCAGGCAGCAGGAGAGTAGAACGGATGTTTTTTGATAACTTGCTCTGCTCCATCTCCGCTTCCCACCCTGTCCCTTCACAATGCAACACCTATTTGTGAACTGGGCGCAGTTACAAGCGCAATACTTATGCTCTGTAATTCAGGTAGTAATTTACTGATGAGCAGGTTCAAGCATTAAGTTGTTGCAGAGAGGATGCTGAGACAGGCTTCTGCAACGCAGCAGGTAGTGATGCCAGCAATGACTTTTTGCTACGCTTTCCCCCAGTTCGATACACTTTTCACTGGACCTGGCTCAAACTCCCTAAGGGTAGTTACCACTTCGGATGCTGTTACTGCTGACTGGAGAGTGCTTGATCAGGCGCAACCGTGGTGTTGTGATTAGTGACTACAGCTTTGTGCACATGTACTGCTGGGTAACACTATCAGATATTTAAATGACCACTATCTGCTTCATTACGTGCAAAGGTTTGTTTGCCACTAATGAAAAAGAGAAAGCAGAAAATACGGAGTAGGAAACAGTTATGAAAGGCGGGGAGGAGCGGAGCGATTCTCACCCCAGCAGCAGTTGCTTCCCATGAGAACCCCCCACAGGTTTGCACATGCAAGACCATGGGGACGACAGCACGAAACCACGGCGTGACAGCAGCAAGGTGCAAGGTGCATCGCTGCCGCAGGGGCCTGGGAACACAGCCGCAGCGGCTACACGAGAGGTTACACAGCTAAAAGCAAAAGGCTGGCTGGAGAATTGCAAATGCAAGGCCTGGAGCTACACAACAGTGAAGGCACCTACGGGACCACACCAAATCCTTTAACTGTGCGTGTTGGTATTGCTGTCCGCATTGCTGTCAGAATACTGTTAACACCACAGAGGCCTTTTCACCAGGGTGCCTGCACAGTAGAAAGACTCCCCTCAGCCTTAGTTTGTATTATCTTAGCTTAAATATTTTTAAGTCACATTTGCCTTTATTCTTCATTTTGTACTTCCTTCTCAAACTGAATAACTAGTCACCTACATTCTAAAAACTGACATTATAAAAAAAAAAATCATATATGAAACTACTGTTCCAATATATCCGTTTTTTATCCCATGTACTGGCAGATAATCTAGTGAATCTATGACCAAAAGAAACCTTTAAAGCTTTGAAGAATTAAACTCATTACCATCGGTACCCTGACATTGAGATCAGTATTGAGCAGCTTAAATTATATTCACAATAATGGCAACTAATCACAGATAAATCTGCATCAAATCACAGGTATTTGGCATTCTAACTTTATCAGCATCGACTGTGAGGTCTTTGTTAAACCATTCTTGGGTGAATTGTGGTTTTGCAGCGATCAGATTCTGTAATCAAGACAAGATTTGTGTGTCAGTTCTCTTCCACACTGGCAAACCCATTCTGGGATGAACTAGCTCTTCTCCAAGATGTTCTACTGCTGCAGATTTCCATAATATATTAAAGGCGCCTATTAAAAAAATAAGTTTGCAGCAGCAGTAGCTCATGTTTTAATCCACGAGAGTTTTCTTCATGTAGAGATACATGCAACAATAGCTGCAAGCATAACAGTGGAAAACAGGGTTGCAAGTACTGTATGTATTTTTCATTTAAACTCAGTAATTCTTCAGAAGGCTTATTATGTCAAAATAAAAGTGTTAGTATCATTTATATCCTTCTGAGAAATATATTACCTTATATATCAAGAAAACTAATTAGAGCCAAGAACATTGTTTTCTTGTTCTTTCTAAATTGTACACAACCTCTTTATTGGCACAGTGAATTGTCCCTGGTTGGAAGTGATGATCCCTTCAGAGCTAGACACTTAAGTCTTTATTTAACAGTGGAGCAAGCCCCGAAGAAACAATATTCCCATGTGTCGAACTAGTATATTCTTGAAAATACAGCCTTCTGCAGGAACAGGTTTCAATTACAGTTCTTGATGCTTAAAATACAGTGACCTCATTGACTGATTTTCCCATCTAGTTTATACCTATGGAATACACAACAATAAATGTAGCTGGCCATAACAAACAAAAACAATATTTACTTGAGAAACCAAATGCTACATTGTAAATCATTGCATAAATTGACTTTCTACACTCACAAATGCCACTAGCTCCAACTATGCCACAGCAATGTCAAGTTACTATGGAAACTAATGTATAAATTATGTTTTAGAATAATTAAAGTGTGCATTTACTTCAGCATTACAGTATTTATTAGAGCTATGTAGAAAACAAACCATCTTGCACAAAGGCATCCACCATCCCAGAACTGACTCCTGAACCCCGTGGAACTGAGAAAGAATGTATCTTTCTGTCAATGAAATACTTGATAGTTTATCTAACAACACTTGTCCTCTTTGAGAAGAACCATTATCTGTGTTTTGTATCTCCATCAGGCACCAAACTAAATGTAGAAATCAGAAGCTGTGTACTCAGCCATATTTCAAAGGGAGACAAGGGCAAAGCAGACTCGAAGGAAGAAGAGACAATCATTTTGGATGCTCTGAATATTAGCAATGGAAAATATTTCTGAAGTGGATGTAGATCTAGATACATCTTCATGACTTTCTGTGTCTTCACAGAATGCAGCAATGTAACTAATCATTTTCCCTCCCATGTTAACACAGTGATAAGCAAATGAAAAAAAATAACAGCATCTTAGTCCCAAAAGATCAAATCCTTTGTTCTGCAGAGCACGTCAGTGTATCTGTAGAGGGATCTGTGAAAGGGATGGAGTTAATTGCTTTGTGAGTCCAATGCACTGTTAATAGAAATTTCTCCTGAATAAATAATGTGGAAATAGGAGTATTAAATAGTTCATGATTTTCTAATTTACCTTAATTTGCACTCATTTTGAATTGCCAGAGCTGAACGTGTTGTGCTTCTCAGCCAACTAAGGAGTGCAGCAAACCCTCCCTCACCCTGGAGACGCATGGCAGGTGAGGGGAGAAGGGGTGAGCTCCCGGACCGCAGTGGCACACACACCCTGATGGGACTGTGTGCACGGGCATGCCGTATCCTCGCTTTTCCGCTGCCAGGGATACACCTGAGATCAAGGATTCATGGACATGTGAGCAAGGGGTTTCCCGTAGCTCAGAGGTGTACAACCCGCAGCCTGATGGTTCCCAGATCCCCGTCACAGGTCTGAGTGGGCACTGGCTGACTTCACCTCACAGCTTGTGCTGGGGGAAAACAGCAAAAGGCAGCATTCTGTGGCACTGACTCCCATAAACACTCCTCTAGTGGGACTTGATTCTCCATTATTTTGGGCAGTGCCATATCTCTTCTGCCAAGTGATAAATGTCTTCCATGCCTGTCCCTTCTCATCTCCACTTATAAAAAAAAAATAAATGCGTACATTCAAATCATAAGGTTCTACGACTACTAAAAGAAGTAATTAAAATCATTTTATAATTCAGAATTATTTTTTCTTTTGGGAAGGAGCATCCATGCTGTGAACTGTAGATCTATATTTTTTCTATTTTCACTAATTAAAATCCTATTAATTAATAAAGCTCTGAAGAAAGGTAACGGTTTTAAACTGAAAGAGGGTAGATTTAGATTAGATCTTAGGAAGAAATTCTTTCCTGTGAGGCTGATGAGACACTGGCCCAGGTTCCCCAGAGAAGCTGTGGCTGCCCCCTCCCTGGCAGTGTTCAAGGCCAGGTTGGATGGGGCTTTGAGCAACCTGGTCTAGTAGAAGGCGTCCCTGCCTGTGGCAGGGGGGTTGGAACTCTATGTTCTCTAAGGTCCCTTCCAACCCAAACCATTCTGCGATTCTATGAAATCAAATTAAAATAAAATAAAATAATATTAAATTAAATTAGAATACCCCAAACCCTACCTCTTTGTTCACATTTAAAGGCTGGCTGACTGCAAAGGCAGCAGGGAAACCTGAGCCAAACAAAGAGACCTGTTCATGTACTGGAACAGCAAAGTTACAGCAAGTTCTCGATCTCCTCGACAGCCACCCTTTTCCATTTAAGCGGTAACCTCACCTTTTGTTGGCACTTAAATGTGCTCTGCTGCTCAGTCACTTTGTGTCCATCACGTGTACCTCAACACAGTGCCACTGAAGTGACATTCTTATAAAAAACCTGCATTCCCAAAAGTTTACTCACATTTACTCACTCCTCTCCCACTTTTAGCTAATTTTAAGTTAACAGAATAACAATTTGAGTGCAGAGTTAGCTATCTCCCTGGGTTAATATGGTTTGCTTTGTTTTGTTTTTAATAAAGTGCTTGTGTCCAGTGATTAAGAGAAGACCCGAAACTCAGGAGTTCTTGGTTCTCTCACTATGTGAACTCAGGACAAAATACGGGTTTTGCTAACTTTTGCTTTTCCTTAATATTACTTACATGCTTATAATAGTAATCTTCTAAAGTATAATTAATTACGTGTATATAACATTTGAACTTCCCCACTGAAAGGTGCTATATAAGCATTATTTAACCTTGAGTTCATTATCGCTATTAAGTCTGATAACCAGAAGAACTGAATAATCTTATTCGTACTAACTCATCAACCAAATCTTAATCATTCAGAAGGATAGAAATATTATTAATACTAAATCTAATTTTTTTGGCTTTATTGCAGAACTTACACAGGGAAAAATGAGGGGGAAAAATTACATCTTTTCAAGAGCAGTGTAGGTTATTAATTCCCTCACCTCACATCTGCCCAGGAACAACTCGAGAATCCGCACTGTCTTTGAGGCAGCACATGGTGCCATTCCAGACAGCTTTGTGTCGTGAGAGCTGCCGTTTTAGAACATATTTCAGTGACAGAGAATCACCATTTGACACTAAACTGTAATTTCTCAGTGCTGAGAACTTATTTGAGAAAGACAATGTATCAAAACATCTTTTTTAGCTTAAGATGGGTAAGTTTTGTAGCAGTAATAAAAGAAAACATCAAATTTTGCTATTCAAAACACAGTACTACTCCACTGGTGAAAATTAACTTTGAAAATTACCTTCTAGACAGCAATGGAAAATGTTCTTTAAAGGAAAGCCTAGCAGGACTTTCTTCTTCCTAGTGTCTTGGGGTCTGCACAGTGTCACATTTTAACAGTTAAGTATTGAATTTTCTTAATTTTCTTTCCCCCCCATATAAGTTGATTATGGAAACTTCATTAAGAGATGGATTGAGATTTTCTAAATGAGATAAAATTCTGTTTCACTACATTGCTAAACTTAATCGTGAAGGCTAAATTTATAGAGAACAATTCTTCAGAGGCAAGTCATTTTTATAATGCGAGCTTAGTAAAAATCCAGATTAAAAAAATTGCTAAGGAAACTTTTTTTCCCCTTTCACGTAAATAACTAAGCACAATCATAAAAAATTCCAGGTTTGTACATAGAGTCTTACAGTATCAGCTCAGACAAAAAACAAATAAACAAAAAAACCTGTTCAGATATTCCCATTCTATGTTACTATTAATCTGTCCTACAGAACAACCTACATGTGACAGATCATACTCATATCCCTTGAAGTATTACTAGTAGGTGCACTACAGCACTAGCATGTTATTAGTATCTACATAAAACAGAATAACATGCAACTAGCATGTTATTAGTATCTACATAAACCAGAAGTTGGTATAGATACAAAATGAGACTTCTAATCTTAGCAAACAGGTGGAAATTGTATCAAAAAAATGCACTAACAGACATGTAAGATAAGAGAATTAATAGGATACCTAAAGAAATAATTAAAATGGCATTTAAATGCCTCTCAAGTCTACACAAGCCCATTGAAAAGGCAAGAAGTTTCTGGAAAAGAATAATTAATATAAGCTATATCTATATGATAACCTTTTTTGCTAGTGTCCCTTACCTAAATATCTTAAAATAGCTATATTGTCATGAGATGAGAGAGAAGGTCATCTTGTGAATTAAAGATTCCCTAAAAGATAAAAAGGACATGGCAGAACTACTTTCTTTTCATAATAGGACATGTAGGTTATTTCAAGGATCAGTACTCAGATCCGTGATATTCAACATTTAAGTAAATCATGTGGCAAGTTGGAACATTTGTACATAAGTTTGACTGAAAAGGCACCAACAATACAGAATGTCTGGTGATAAGATGGTAGATCCAGCTCAATGGCAATGAGCTGCACGCAAGTGCAAACAAACCGACCTAGCACAGTAATAGGCCCTAGATAATATATTGCCATGCATATGATACCTCTGGTGTCATAGCAGACAGTTCTCTAAAAGCGTCAGCTTAACGCTCGTAGCACTCAAAAAGGTAAACAGAAAACTATTAAGAATATCTGAAAAACATCATTATGCCACTGTACAAGTTCATGATGTACCACGTCTGGAATTTTCCATGCAATCCTAGACA
Source organism: Nyctibius grandis (assembly GCF_013368605.1). NCBI lineage: Eukaryota > Metazoa > Chordata > Aves > Nyctibiiformes > Nyctibiidae > Nyctibius > Nyctibius grandis. The sequence continues at coordinate 38,590,292 of NC_090666.1, forward strand.
TCTTACCTCAAGAAGGACTTAGAGCGTAGAACTATGGAAAAGTACAAAAAAATTAAGATACACTGTACAGAAGTGTCTAAATTTAAAAAAAAAAAGGATAATAAAAAGAAAAAAACCCACCATAATTAGAGAAAAATTTTTCAGCCTGATAAAGAAACAGGAACAAGACCAGAGTGTATAAAATAATGAATCATATGATGAAGTTGGAAAAAAACATTATTATTTCATGTGTTTCATACAGAAGAAAGGAGGATGAATTTAAAAAGAAAGAATCTTGTAAAACCACCATTTAAAACCACAGTTTTACAACACGGTCTTGTAGGATTTGATGAAAGTTAATGGGTTTAACAACAGGTCAGGGGCAGAGTCCGTCATTGCCTATCAGTTACAATGGCACAGACACAAATTCCAGCTAGGAAGTGCCCTTCTTTCCTCCTTAAGTCATCAGTTAAAACCTGTGAGGTATCCCAAGGTTGGGTAAGTCTCCATTTGTCCTGCATCTTTTATTTTTCCCCAGTGGCCACTTTCCTAAAGACTTTATTGAATGGGTTGGACTCCTGGTATCACCAGCTTAGCTGCTTTTATGCTTCTGGACTACACTTCCGAATCCCTAAGCTTATTTATAATTAGTTTACACCTGATCCAACTGAACTTTGATGTAGCTACTATTTTATTTCATTTATTACTGGATAAGAGTTATCTTATCTAGTTGAAATAGTTAGGAGGTAAGAGTTCATTATAAAGCTATTTCCCAACACCAAACATTTTCTCTCTTTTTTTTCCATTTATTTTTTGATTTTGCATTCCCATACCTTTCCAAAGAAGTTGGAAAAAAACTCCATTTTCCACGATGTGACAGAAGGAATGTATTCCTCGCCCCACTCTCAGAAATTTGTATCTATGCAAACGAGGGTTGAGAACACCCCGCACAAGGTCAGCAGTGAGACAACATTTAAAGCAGTGTGAACCTACTCAGGCAGAACTATTAGCTAACTGAGAGCTGAAAATAAGCTGAAAATTTGCTGTACTGCAAAAAGTGAAAGACAACTTAATGGCAAAGGTCAAGAACTGAAATCAACAGATTCTGCCTGAGCCATTGGACAGTATTATTCAGTATTTTTCTCTAAAACAACTTACCCAGCAAATTGCTGAATTTCTCCCATTCACGACACGCATCAGTCAGACAATACACCAGGACTGCAGTCCCACGGCAGTTTAGAATATCTGCCTCTGATCTTCCTCTATAACCTGGACTTGGCTGTCCTGCTCCTGAGTGCCAACGCCAGCACCTGCACAATCCAAGCCTGCTTAGAAAGCTCGAATGTGCCAAAACTAACCCTACTGATTGAAATACTGAACGGTCTGCAGACAGATCAGCTCCCAACACGGCTCACCGTGCAGATGAACAGATTTTAAGGGACAGTAAAGAAGGAAACAACAGAAACAGTGCTGCTAGAGGAACCATATGCAAACGGTTCACTCTCTTTTTTATCATCAGCATTATTATTGTTCAGTGTAAAACTAGAGCCTACACTTCCACAACATCTTATTTCCATGAAAAAAAGTCCTTACTAAAGAGGAAAAAGTAGGAGTTTTCCTCATCTTTTCAGATGACTATTCGCTTCTCTCTACAAAGATATTTTGCTAAACATTTAAAATGCTTTCAGTCCCATAGATAAAGACCTCCCAGTAGTACAAGGTGATCCTAATTGAGCAGCTTTAGCAACATATTCAACTACATAAAAATAACCAAATTGGTCAACAAGCAACTGTGTCTTCTCCTTGTGCAGTGGCATTAAGAGGGAACAGGAGAACCAAAAGAACATGCTGTTGTTAAGGTACCATGTCAGGTTTTGCACTGTTAATATTATTACCAGACTACATCTTGTTAAGGAACATCCCAGCTGTCGGGCAGCTATATATAATGCAACAGCTAAATATGATGTAACACCATTGGTCCTCATGCATGTCATCTTCGGTACATTTTTGTAGAATGGGATTCCGACTCAGACAGCAGTTTGAGTTGGAGCTATAGGGCTCCATCCTGAAATGGAAGAGGTGACTGTTCCATTAAAACTCATGACAAGCCATGGGGTACCACAGTTAACAATAACATCCTAAATCCATTTACTTAATAGTTATTGTTAGACAGAAAGCCACAGACACAGGCAGGCAATTAAACCCTTGCAAGGCTGTGGCAACTCTCTATCGCAGCAGTTTTAGTATTTCAAAACTTGCGGTTGTTCTACACTGAGAAAAAATAAAAAGTGTCCTTAATGGTTACCCCGCACTGGCAGATTGATATGTCTTGTTTCAAACTTATACTGGCACTCCTTGGTTTCAGGAACTGTACATGTGTGTAAGATGGTATTTGGGAGGAGTACACAGCCCATCACAGACCATGCTCAAGGTTCTGCTCTCCATCCCTCCCAGTACCTCATTCAGGGCACTCAAACACAGTCCTTTCAGACTAACACAGTATTTTGGGAAGTCCTTTGTCCCCTTCGCCTCTTCACCCAAAATATCAAACTGACAGATCCCTGCAAAATATTTTGGCTTCACAAATCCAGCAAGAACTACATATAATATTTGCTGTTCTCCAGCATCCTGTCGTATCAGAGAAACAGATACGTTTCTCTGCTGCTCTTCTGACAAGTTTGTACGCTGCACAGCACTGAGGCAGCAAACCTAGACGCTCCCCTCTTTGCACCAACTAGACTGTCAGTCATAAGTACAATGTATTTAATCAAATCCAAACAAACCTCCCAGCCATAGCTAGGTTGAGAAAAAACAAGAAAGCTTCAAAAGAGGACGCAATTCTTTCAAAAATAATCATCTCTTGAAGCACCACTTTTCAATAGCTTACATTTGGGATTTCTTTGCCAGTTCACTAGGCGTGCAGATTACCTTTCACAACTGCTCAGAGCTGGATATCCTACATCTAGTGAATTTTATTCGGCTTCGTCAAAGGGAATTTATGCAATAATTTAATTAAGGCCTCCTTTTGTTCATCTAGCTAGCCTGGGTCAGGGGATTACAGGGGTCCCAGGCCCAGGCAGGATGAACGTGTGTACATGTTTAAGCCATACTGATGATGAATTACACCACAGGGATGGAAAAAAACAGATTAATATAGGGACTATAGGATATCACCAGGAACTTTCTGTACTTTTTTAATTCTCTTTTAGTAAGAATAGCGGAAAATTGAAAAATACTTTTGCTTTCGACAAAAATATTTGTTCAATACCAGTAAGAGATGGAGTTCATTGAGCCAGAGGCTCAGTTATGCGGAGGTCCTTGGTGTTTTGGATGTTCGACAGAATCTCCTATTAAGACAGGAGATTTGGAAACTCAGAAGGCTGCCTCCAATGAAAGATTTATAGCATTCCGCATAGCACAAGGAAAAGCTTGCCTTAGATTATTTCCAGCAATTTCGCCCTCACCCCAAAGCCAGGTCATGCACCAAAAGTACATAGGTCTGTAAAAACAAAATATATTACCCCTATGTTAAGCTATGGGTATTTAGGAACACTTAACCATATTTGCTTCAGGTTTACCTGGAATTGTACTCTGGGGCTTACTAATGTTCTTGGTTTATTATCCTGTCTACTCTCAAGACAATTAGAATTCATCTAGCTTGATAGAGTAATGCACGCTAAACAATAAGATAATTAAAAAATATGTATCAAAAGCATGACTGTCTTGAGGATGTGCACTACACATGGGGTATACACCTGAACACAGATTTATAACACTTATTATTTAAGCATACGCACAGTGAGTGAGCTCTATTCATTTCTATGTGCTCACAAAGGTAGCAGCAGAGAAGAAAAGCAATTTTAAGTGGGTTAAAAAAACAGACTTAGAATGTTGTCTAGAATCCTTTCAGAGACATAATTTAGTAAATTAAACCCTTAAAAGAAAAATTAATTTGGCATAGAAATTCTAAGTCAATTCTATATTCAAAATTAGAACTTACTTTCCTAAGTTTCTCCTCTTCTCTCTACATGATCAACTGCTACTTCTTCCCTTTCCCAAAAAGGATAAGATAATAGTAATGAAAAAAAAATTATTTGAGAATCATTCTCCATTTCATGTGTCCTAGTTGTAGAACTCTAAATCCAGTTCTATCAGGATATTTATAATAAACTGAAGTAGAAAATTAAGAATTTTTAATTGAAGATTTTAAACTCTTTTTTTATTTATGAAACGAATATATGTAGACCACTTCCTCAAGGCACATCAACTGTAATGGCTTCTTTTCATTTGCATTATGGAATGCTGACAAAATTTGAGCCTTCTCTGTCCTATTTCATTATCCTTCCTCAGTTTTTAACAACACATGCTTTGTCAGCACTCTTCATTTATAGCATATTGCTCTGTTCTCTACAACTGTGCTATCTTGCTAAAAATAAAATTGGGAATTTGTCTTACATAACTTGGGTATGGAGCTTGTTCTGCCTATCTTCTATTCCTTCTCACCTTCCAAAAATGCACTTACTGTCATTTCTGTCTTGAAGCTTCTCAAAATAATATATACCAGTAAGGTTCACATTGCTCTTCCTTGACAATTCCTGATTCCTCAGCTTGATAGAGGTTTTCCCTGCTCTTACAGGCAGCACTTCCACAGTCAACATTTACCCGCTCTTCAATTTGTGCATGGAATTTTTTAACCTGTCTTTAGCTATCAGCAATTTCCATTTCATTACTATTACGACAGAAATGTTATAAGAGAGATTTGCATATTTACCCATACAACAGTGTTTGGATTTTTTTGCTGGAACAAGTTTTGACGCCCTCACCAAGCAAAGCTCCAGGTTCCATAACTTTGGATGTTTTGCTGGACAGTGGCTCAGCTGGGATCACAAACACACCACCGTCACCACAATGATGCTAATCCTTCAGTGTAAGACGGAAAGGATCACTGCAATGACACAGCTCAGTCAGCTCTGTAACTAAGGCTAAAAAATGGTTTTAATTGTGCACTATTTAGAAATCCAGTCAAAACGATACACCAAAGGTTTCAGCCTTTAGCAATTGTTATTTGTTGGACAGGAAAGTACCTGTTCCCCTCCAATTAGCCATCAAATTATTGTTCCCCATCCAAAACCAAAGTCAGAACAGAAATTTGGACAAATTACAATATTTTCATTTCTTCCAGTTTTCCATTACAGGGAGAGCTTACAGACTTTCCATCCTTCTTGGAAGGAAGTCTTTATGAATATTATTTAAATTGTCAACACATACCTTGACCTGCGGACAGAGCTAGGTGACTTTCTGACAGTGTTTATAAATGAACAAAATTCAGAGGTATCTTTTTTCCGTTCCTACTTGATACACCTTGTGTACATATACGAGGGGATAGCACTAAGAACTCATATATAATTCAATTCCATCAAAATAACAGCCTGAAAGATTAATGACTTCCTAGGTAGGCTCTTCCTTTCTGAAAGTGTGAGTTTATTAAAGGCATGGGCTTTTCCGCACGCTGCTTGCTTGCATACAAGAAATTCTGGACACTCTGAATCTGATCTGTCATTGTCATCACTAACCTCATCCCCAACCCCTGTGTAATCTGAAAATTTTATGAATACTCATTTTATATTTATTACTTGTGATAAAAAGTGCTAAATAGTACAGAAAAAAGAACCTCAAAACATATCTACTTAGTGATGCCAAAATTGTTTTAAACAAAAATACCAGTTGCTTATTTTCAATCTACTGCACCGTGATGGTTTTTTGTTACACTGAAGGTATCATGCTATAGATATTTTTTCCAAGGCATATGACTAATGTCAACATCTTTGTTTTAACAGTCAAGCTTGTAATCTCATCAAAACCAGTATCAAGGTAACTTAGTAGGGTCTATTTTCCCTCAGCCAATGCTGTTAGACATTAATTACTTTACCTTCCTTATTTTTTTTATTAAGCAAGCCTTGTATGAACCACTGCATTATTTTGCTCCAGATCAATACCAGGCTAACAGGCCAGCAATCACCAGGACTGTTGCATTTACTCTTTTTAGATATTGGCACAACATTATCCTTCTGTCTGGCATCTGTACCTTCCCCAGATGAGTTATTTTAGCTATCACAAAAAACAGTTCTACACAAACAGCAAAACTACCATTGCCGAAGTAACTTTAATTTGACATTTTTGGTATAAACCTTTAGAATACATTTTCAAGAAGCCTTAGGCATCTAAATCCATAAACATGAAGAGCTTACATCCAACTTGCTAGTGCTTATGAGTACCCAGAGCTCCTCTTACAGAGCAGGCACAAAAACGAGGTCTGAAAATGTTCAAGTTTGTTGTCAGGAGCCATCAGGGCAAGACTACATTCAGCTCTTTCACTTCTCGGGCTCATCATGTAGATGAGCTCTGATTATTTCAAGTAAAAGAGAAAGAAAAGGTGTCCCCCTGCCTACTACTGCCTACCCTGCTGACAAAGCATCACCCAGGGGAGATCCCGGTCCATATCCTCCTCCAGCTGAGGAGACTTTAATCCCTATTTCACACCTCCTTGGAGGGTTCCCAACTGTTATGCTGTCAGGTATTATGCAACTCCATCTGTTTCTGCTATCACGTTTTATATGGATTACGTACGTAGCCACCGAGCTAAAAAGAGGGGAAAAAGTAAACCTGACTTTACAGTGTGGGTGGAGGGAAGAGCTAGATCCCGAGCCCCGCTCCTACCACCATTCAGTATTTTGGTGGCGTGCTCTAGCCAGTGAGCTAGGGGTTGAGAAGAGGCTTTTAACGAGCAATGTAGCTAACTGATGGAAGAACACACCGTCAGATACTGCCAAAAATTATCGCAGAGAGACAGCAACAGAAAGCTATTGATTAAAAACATTCAGAAGGAAATTGTTCCTCAAATTTCTTAAGCTATGTTTGTATAGCTATATTCATATACATATCATGTATTCATATATTCATAAACAAACACACACATACATTTATATACTTGAAGTCTGCAGTGAAATAAAAATTTACATCCCTATAGAACATTAATTGCATTGGAAGTTCTGAAACAAATGAAATGTCATTTCATTTCCCTTCTACTGGATATTATACTGTGTTATATACATACTGTGTTATGCAGAATAAGCACCCATGTATCTTATTTAAAACAAATAGATGTCATTACAATATAGATTTAGAATGGTTTAGACAACTAGATAAATGAAGTAAAATTATGAAGCAAAACCAAAATGGTGCAAATGTCAAGATGAAAAGTTTTGACACTATCACAAAAAATGAGGAGCTTATGTAAACCTACCATAACTGAAGACAGCAGTGATACAGATGGGAGCTCATAAAAGTTTTAGACCTTAAGAAAAGTTCACACTCTGGTCAAAAACACTGCAGAGAAAATTGGTTTAACTGCTTTACTATTCACATATCTCTTTTAATCAAATTTTCAAAAATACTTCTTTCTGAGAGGTAAATCACCTTCCAGAAACAATACAGTATTTCAAATGAGTGAAAATGATTTAAGTGTTTTTCCCTAAAATGTTAATATCAGTGACATAATTAGTCTTTCTTTTATCAGCTAATTTTTCAAGATACAGAATATCTTATGACATTCAACTACACAGTGCCCAGTAGATTTCCTTTTTCTCTTTAGAAATCTTTTGAAGCCGCAATACTAGTAAATCAGAGTACACAATACCCACAGGAGCAGTTTCTGCCTGTCTAACTTCATCACTAAAAGCAACCATATTCTTACTTACCGCTAATCTGTGCCTAAATTTTTTATTATTCACTTTACCGACAGTTCACCGAAAACAGCAGCAAAAGTGTATCATAACCCTCAACCACAACAAATAATGCTCTGCACTGGTACAAGGAACATGATGGCATCTTTGAAACCTGTACTTGTTTTCCAACTCTGCCTCAGAAAATCTCAATGAAACATAGGTGAGGTGGAAGTCTCCCTGATATGTCTCTCAAAGTAATAGAACTCTGTTTATTTCCTAATAAATGTTCTGTAGCCTATAAAAAAGGAAAATTTGGCATGTCTCCAACCCTTTCATTCACCCTATATAACAACGACAATGAGCTATTTGCATTTAAGTGAATATGCGGCACAGAAGCAGTTTCAACACGCGTGAATTCTTTTCTACATTAGTGTGCTCTATGCAGTGTTAAAATGCCAAATGTTTATCCATTTCACTCACCACTATAGCAAACATTCATAAATAATGCAGAACAAACGATCACAATATCAAGATTCTCCACAGAAACCCCATGTTAACTAGTTTTTTCTATTAATTCTTAATGCACAATGAAAGGGCTAGTTTCTCACAGAGTACTTGGCTGGAGCACAGCAGATGATCTAAGTAAAGTAAAAGCGATGTCCTGTAGCAGAAGTAGGACGGTTTTCACAAGCCAACATGGAGATGACCAGCTATTTTTGAGTGATACCAAACCTCAGACAAATACTTACTAAACTTTCAAGAAATTCCATCCTTCCTCCAAACCAAAAATACCAGTTGAAGCCATGTCTAGACCACACCACTCTTTCATATAATTAAAAGAGTACATATAATTTAAGAGGATTTGAAAGTAGAGCTGGGGGAGGGAGGGGGGGGAGGGGGAAGAAAAAAAAAGAAAAAAAAAAACAACAACAACAAAATTAAACAAAAGGAGTCTTCTAGTCAACTGATTTTTAGCCACAAAGAAATCCAGGTAAGGAAAGGGGAAAAAAGAAGAAAACTACTCATTCCAGAAAGCTTTTGGAACCTTTTATCCAATCCCTATAAAAACAAAAAAAGGTATAAAACATTTCTTATAGAGATTGGTGTAGCTTAAGTTAGCCAAGCCTACTTATCCTAATCTTTTATATAATTTATATACAAAGTCCTGTAGCCTTTTAGAAAGAAAGTACTCTCTTATTGCAACAGTAGCCTAGAAGCTTGCTGCTAATTATGATCAGTTGCAACTTCAACAAGCTTAAGGAATCGTTATGGCTTAAGAAAAAAAGCTCAAACACAGATTAAATATGCTGGAAAACTCTCAAATCACTTATGTTTTGATAGAGTCATTTTGTACACTGTTCACAGCAGATGAATAGTTTATATGGCCAACCCTTAGCTGTTACCCTGCTGTGTTCATAACATCTATATCGGAACGTTTTCAGCAGGTTGAGTCTACTCAGGAAACTGCCATATTCCATTATGGTCCAAAGCAAACAGTTACTTGTGGACTCATTATTGCCTGGTTTTAACTAGCATAACGAGCTTTTAACAGATTTTCAGAGCACGAGCTATTAAAAGCAAGTAGCGTGTGCCAGACGCGAGGTTTGAAGTTCCTGCTGTGAATACCACATCTCTTTGTGCCCTCATCTTCATTTCCAAATGCTGGCTCACATACACGCACCTTCTGAAAGAAGGATGCTTTACCATCCCACACACAGGTAACATGCACGAAATAAAATGGAACAGTTTGATACAAACACAGCGACGGTGACAAAATTCCACCTGAGCACTCTGTTTTCTCAGCCTGTCCACTAAATCCTCTATTTCTTTGAAAATATTTCCATTTGCTTACTGTCAAATAAACTGCTGGTGAGCTACGGGAATTACAGATATTTGTAGCTACCCAAACCAATTAATTGGTTCTCAGAATAGTTTGGTAGAGAGCTGTAAAAATCACATTTTCAATCAGACTGAGGATGTCTGAGCTTCAAGGGGTAGTTATATGTCTGAGGTAAAATGTGTTCTCAGGAACAGTTCCTAAGACTACAGTGCAGGACTACTTTAAAATCGCTGAAAAGAACAAATTAAATAGCTATTTTGGTGATGTGATTTTAGAAATTAAATAGCATTATAGGAAATGTGTCACAGTTTGATCTGTTTCTTTTTGACAACTCAAGAAAGGTTTTAGAAGATGAAATTTCTTAAACACTGCTTCCCAAATTAGAAACAGTTAGTTTATTTATTTATTTATTTATAAATTCATTTGTACTTTGATACAGGTTCTGGATTTTGGGGAATTCAGAGCTGGACAGGATAAGGCAAAGAGGAGATGAAGAAGACAAAAAAGAAATGAATCATCTTAAACACTAAGTACACTTCCATGGAAGAAAATTAATATGTCTTTTATCTGAATAAACCCTGTATAGAGGAAAAACCTGTAATTTGAATTCTTTACCTAATAATTATATACAATTATAACCAGAAACAGGAAATAAGACTGAGATCAAGTTTTCTGCTTTCTTGTCTCAGCCACTTTTTCCTTCAAAGAGACAAAGTGGGAAGAGTCCTACTTGCAGTCTTGGTGGCAGCTCTGCGTGGTGCCATTTAACCTACAATGGAGCACTAAACAATGCAAAAGAAAGTACATGAAAATTTTAGCCAGCAATTAGTGGGGTTTATGAGCTCACTCAGAATGTTATTCTGTGAACTGATGGAAAAAACACTGTTATTTCTTTCATGAGCAGTTGACATTTGTGAACAACAAGGCACCAGACCATCAGGTGGCTAATTTAAGCATTAACAGTCCTTGGCAGGAAAGCCAGCCAGACTGCATGCAGGCATTTATGACAGCATTTCTAAATGTAGGTTTTAGTCTGTAATCCTATAAATGAACATTCTTTTGTGCAATATTTTGACAAATCAAGGGAAAAAATGCCAGGAAAAATCCAGCAGATAGTATGAGTCACACCTTTCCTAAGCCACTTCAGGCATCTGTTACTATGGGACCATATGGATAAAACAGAAGATGCAGGTACCTTTTCCAGTCACAAGTACTCTAAAGATATGCATATGGATAGAAAAATGTTAAAAAAGAGAGACCCTGATTTCACTGTCTGCTAATACTATGTACTATGCTTACAACAGCTTTTTTCTTATCACTGTTACAGTTAATTGTTATTCTCTGTTGCTCTTTACACTCTGAAATCCAAGTGCCAAAACCAAAAGTCAAACATTTCACTTCTAAAGTTTTTTGGTTGTTATGGGGTTTTTTGTTTTGTTTTGTTTTTTACCTGGGGTTGGAGGTTATTGTGTGCTCAACACTAAGCTCCTCATTCCTCACCTATAATTCAAAATTTGATTCTTTTACTACAAGCTTATTATACTGTTAGAAAACGAATTAGTTCAACAGAATAGGCTGGAATTGTATTTATTGTCCCTATATTAGAAGGTCACTGAATGATGAACGTGAAAATAGCTTTGATACCATGGGCGAATGGACCATTACCTACATTTGCATAAAATAGACTTATTTGTCACTGCTCTTTCATTTTATAGCCAAAGAAGATTCAAGAGATATCACTGCTAAAAAAAAAAGTAATAAAAAACCCCACACATATTAAATGCTATAAATAACATTTGCTTACCTCATGTATTTCTATATATGGGTTCCAAAGTGTTGGCAGACCTACAAAGAACCGAAGCCTTGGAGGCAGAACAGCCCCTGCTGGTACTACATATGTCCAACTGCACTTCGGAGAGAAATGCTACAAGTAAAATCCCAGTTTTTAAAGACAAATATGTGAATCAAGGCACAAATCCTGGGAGGGTTATTCATCTTCTACGTAAAGATCATAAAATTAAATTAACAAATTACAGTGTATGAATTGTTTACTATTATGATTTTTGCACTTAAATCATAGTATGATGTATCAGCTTAAGATTTCTAAAAGTACTTGCCAGTTTTACTGCATTTCCCCATTTTGGGTATCAGAAACATTTCAGGAACAGACTGGTATGAATTTTTCAAGCTGTTCTCAAGGTGTGAATGAACTTGAGCAACTTCCAAAACCATGAGAATTAAAAAATTACAGAAAAGTGCCATCTTCAGGCACCTGAAGAGCTATCAAAACTAGGAAGCAAAGTCTAAAATAAAATGAAAAATCACATACATGTATATATAAATCTGTGTGTTAAGAGTTTCAACTCAGCTGGGCTAAACTGACTGCAGAAGGTAAATTAGACAGCAACATTAGAGGAAATTGTCACAGTATTTTGAGGAACATTCAAGTCTTGTAATAATTTATCACTATGGTGGGGGGTTTTTTAATATGCATTTTTTAAAAAAAATAATTGCTGCTGTTTTGAAAACAACTTTTGCTTTTATCTGGGTTCCAGTTCTTCAATTTGCATGTATCCTTTTGGCCCTGATGAAGGACTCTGTGCTGGTTTGGATCCAAGAGAAAAGTTAACACTGTCAGAGCTTTTTCCTTCATTCCCTCTTCTCTTCCTTCCATCCTGAAGGTTTTTAAATATAGTATTTTCTTTCCAACTTCCTTATCAGTAAACCATATGCAGTGCCCATCATGAAAGCTGTGTTATCACCTTCAGTCTTCCAATGACAGTTCTAAGAGAAATCAGCTTTAAATCAATTACAGCATCAATCAACCTCCATGCACTTTAAATTCAACAGGCTCTTGTGTTTGAAAATATCCACTGGAAAGAGGGTCTGAAAATATACAGACAACCATCTTCTTTCTCTCAGTTGCAATGTCTTTTTATCATAATGATAAGCAATGACACTTGAAATAAAAGCGTTTAAAATCTGAATCTCGCAGCCTGAACAATGTTAGTGTCTCAGGACATTTAAAAAGAAAAAACTCAAATCAAAACCCAATGCTGCCTGTTTTATCTTCTGTGCTTCCTCCTGTCAAATGACATAAAAGTGCAAGTCCACAGAATACACATGGAGTATAAAATGCTCTTTCTTTCCCTGTACACCCCTTGCTGTCCTGCACTGAAGGTAATTGCTGTTTAGTCAGGAATTGCCGAAAAATAAGAGAAGAAGCTGTAATAGGTAAGTGCAATCGTAGGTATACCACAGAGGTGACAAGGGTCCAGCCTCTGAACATGCTCTCTTGCAAGCCTGCAAGTCCTCTCATTTGTCCTTGCAAATCTAGCTAGAAAAAAGGTTAATTTTCTGTTAGAAACCATTTCCAGATCCAGTATATAAATAAACCTTGACTATATTGACGTGCATATTTATTATCTGCCTCTTAAGTTCATATTTCAATGAAATTGTAGTTCTGTATTTTTTTACTAGTAAAGTTATCAACAAATAATGTTGACTTGCATACACCTAAGTGTCCCACCGTACTAGTGCCAGCACTACGCTGGCTTCACTTACAATCCAAGTACTGCCGTGAATATTGTTAGAGCTGCTCAAACTTCACATGACCATAGGAATGCTTTAGTCATCCTTCAGAAACTGCTTTAATGATATACTTCTTTGAGATTTTCACGTATGTAGTCCAACACGTAACAAACTACATTTGAAGCACATTTGAAAACAAATATTATATTGAAAATCTAATCCTAATGTATGTATGGAGGACTATTTTAAGCTATTTTGCTTAAGGTGGACCTAGATGTACGTGAATATAAATGAAAATGGGTTGGCTTTTTTAATCAAAATTAATCAAGAAAGATTATGCTCCTTGCTCTTTTTATTTTCTCCAGAGGAAGTAATCAAGTTCTCTTTTGAAAACTAAAGGATATTATAGCAAAATTATTTTACTAGGTACCATTAGAAAATAATGTTATCTCCAATTGTCAGTAAGAAATATAATGTGTTCCTACTAAAACATTAATACATATAATTTAATTATTACTGAGAATTAAAAAAAAATTCCTCCAAATAAACCAGTAAGTTATGCTATTTTATGACAAAAGACTGCAGGTCATCTGCCTGTGTATATAGTCACAAAAGGCCTTGATACTCATCAAAAGCAAATTATTTCATACTGAGGAAAAGAAAGGGGACAAAAATGGAGGCCCAAATCTTAACTTCAGTTTTATAGTAGAAGTATTTAAGAATGTTTACTTTGATAAGAACAGGCTGACCTTAAACATGTGCAAGTATTAGTAAATAAAAATGCTGTTAAACAAATTAAGCAAGCTAATAGTGGTAGCAGCCTTCCATGCCTGTTTCTCACCAGGTTTGAGACACTAGATCCTGCCTTTGCACACCCGCGGCTGGAACTTTCATTCTATTCCAAAACAAAACAGCAGGTTCAGTACAGCAAACTACAGAAATCTGGGTTCATTTTTCTTCTGCATGCACAGGTTAGTACATTTTATTCATATATTTTATCTATATCTATATATATGTATGCATATATTGTGACAGCAAGAGAACTAAGCGGGGATAGAGAGAATGGAGGGATTTTTAATAATTAAAAGGATGATTTACCTCCAGTGTTCTGTTTTTCCCTTCTTTACAAAAGGAGGTCAAGGTTGAGCTGAAATAATACATTTAGCTGTAAAATCATTTCATAACAAAAATAATGGCATTCCAAGGTAACTGCAAAACAAACCTAGTTTTTCTATTTTGATAGGTACTCTGAGAGAACAATGGGAGATCGCACTCTGGAGAGAAGTATTAAGTTCAGTCATGAACTTCTTTTACTAAGGAATAAGAATGTGAAGTGAGACGTGACCTTAGGGTCAGGATACCCTGCTCAGCTCTCCTGGTATCCAGGTGCAAGACCGATACCGGTGCTCCCAGTCTCCTCGGTTCCTCCTAGCTGGAGAGTGTTAGGGGAGGATGCACCAGAGAGCAACTTCTCCTCCACTCATGTTCTTAAAAGGGTCAAGAAGTAGCAAGTGAGGATGGTAAAGCTCAGGAGCTGATTTGGCAGAGCAGGTTGGTCTCAGCTGATTTAAATCCTTCAGAATTTTGTTCCTAAGAAAACCCACAGTTTGGAGACTTTCTACAACAGATAGAAAAGGACTAACCAAGCAGCTTCACTCTGAAGGCACAGGCAGGACAGAGAAGCGGGCATAATCCAGAATCCTCTAAGACCAAGACATTTCTGAATTTCAGATAAATCACAAAGCAGCTGCCGGGAGAGAACAGAGAGCATCTCTGCTGCTCACAGTGCCAGGAGGCACGAGGACAGGGTAAGAGCAAACAAGCTTTGCTCATACTATTGGTAAAACGCCAGCCTGATAAGGCCAACTGTACATCACAGCTGGACATGAAATGGTGATTTATCTCCAAATAGTGCTCATATAGGTACTCAAGGGGTCAAGGGAAAATTCTGTCATGTGGCCACTCTCTGCTATTGAGGCCAAGTTTCAGTATCAGTGTAATAAGCTGATGAGAATGTTAATTTTTTTTTACCTTTGTTTCTATCAAAAGCAGTTCAAGTACCTAATTCCCATGGTGATTAGAAACTTTCTTTTTAAAAATAAGAAAATAATAGTATGAAAAGAGAATTCAATGTGAGCCTTTGACAAAATGCGATTCCCAACCTGAACTGAAGTTTTGTAAATGTTCTCTAACATTTCCTTATAACTATTTCACATCTTTGATATTCTTGTTTCTATATGGGGTAATTTTTAAGTCTCAAAATCAAAAGAATACAATAGAGTCAAGTCGAGTCTAGTCAAATAGTTTAGTTGGAAGGTGTCTACAACGATCATCAAGTCCGAAGCTGGAAGGAGTCTACAAAGATCAAGTCCAACTGCCCCATCACTTCAGGGATAACCACAAGTTAAAACATATTATTAAGGGCATAGTCCGAATGCCTCTTAAACACTGACAGGCTTGGGGCAGACTCTCAGCAAATATTTCAGTGGTGCTTACAAGGAAAGATAATCCTTCTTCTAACAGGAATATCTGACCATCTTAATTTTCTGCTTTTGGGGACACAGCAAACAAATAGTAACTTTTCTCATTAAAGCTGGTAAACTGATGGTTAGCGTGGGATTTTTCTACCAATTAATATTTCATTTGGAACAAGAAATCATACTTTGTTACATGGAAAAACTTAAATTTTTGAGTTTACACATTCCTCTGTACTGACCGCAAACTCTAGCAGTCATTTTTTGTTCATTTAACAATCTACAGTATTTCTTGAGAAGACCTTCTCCCTCACTTTACCTCTGTGTAGATATACTGCATGGCACATGTTCCATTCAAGGCAGAGTCAAAGGTAAGTGTACCGTAATAAGCAAAAAGCTATATATCTTCACACAGATGCATTAAAAGATTTTATGAAGGGCATTATACCCTTGGGAAGGCACCATTTACGGTTCATTATCCTAGCAATCTTTCCTTAGTAATAAGAAATATTTAGTGATGTAGTGTATTTAGGGGAAATCAGTAAAGCACATAACTGTGTGCTTACATTTAAGGACGTGCCCAAGTCCTCTGCTCAGCACAGGCCACTGACACCCATTCAGCAAAGCACTTACAAATTTCTGCATAAACCTGAAAGCACACACACATTTGGGAAACTGCAACATATATTACCATCAGTTTTGCTTAAAAGCAAGGAAATTGCCTAGAAAATACTTAAATCATTGCTATGCTTGTAAAATATTCTTCTTCCTGTTCGATGTTATAAACTCTTCTCTCGAGAGTTAATAGTTTTGCTATATTCAAAGCTATTAAAATAAACTATACTGATAGGGAAGAGCACGGAAGGAAGTAAAGTATAAGATATGCTGTACTGACAGTGAATGTTGCAATTTTCCTCTATTTCTACAGTCCATTCCACAGCACAATCCTCACTGGAATATGGTTAAACATTTAACAGTGAAATGGTTAAATGCATTTGCCACTCACCCTCTCGGCTCTGAAAAACCTGACGCGAAATAGACAGGCAACTTGTAAGATACACTCTACTTCATGTGTTTGCGTGTGTTTTAGGGAGATAATTAGTCTGGATTAGGAAAAAAATACTTGCTGCCTTCCGCCAAAGACACTGACATTGATGTGATGTTATCCTGTTAGTCTTAATTCTCCCAGTAAGTACCAACCTTTAAGAGAAAATACAGAAAAGAGAGGAAAACAGGCACGAGATCTGGCCGACAGTTTTGAATGGTACCCCGTAAATATCAGAATGACGGTTTTGACCTTTTGGAATCTGCTGAAGGTCAAAGATTTCTGAGAAGTTTGTATTTTGGTTTGGGGCTTTTTACATGATTTTCTAGAAAGAAAAGAATCAGAAACTGATTGTATACACAGAAGTTAGACTGTGCTTGGCTCAAAGCTCATAAGTTTGCAAGTGTTACTGTGATTCAAAGTACATTTACCAGACTTGTCCTTCTACACCCCCACCCAGTTCTGAATACTTTGGATCATTTTTTTTTCTCTGAAGTTGTTTCTTGGTAAATAAATAGACCTTAAAAATTGAAAATCTCTAAGGAATTTGAAGAATTATATCAGTAAGTTACAAAACACAAGGAAAAACAACTTCAAGCACAGAACCTCCCAAAGCCACTTCTGGGAAGACAAAACTGAACTTAGTATCTGAGGTTACGGCATAGGAAGCCCTGGAGAATTACGTATTTGCAAGTCAGACACCATTTGAACACCATTTTACGAAGGCTGGTTTCTGAGAGGCAGCTGACACCTGGAGGCTCTCTCCTGATGGTAGCGTGTTCTGAATCAGAAGGAAGAACATGGTTACGGCATTTTGATCTTATGCTAAATATTCGTGTAATGGCCACAGGGATGAATTGTAACTATTCTCCAATGAAATTATTTTTTGTATATAGGTATCAATGTCACAGGAGCCAAAGATTAATCTTTCCCTTTGGTTGCCACGGAAGCGCACGGATAGGACAGATGAGTTCTTAAATCTGCCCACCCAGACTCCCAGGTTTTACCTGACTGTTTGCACTGTCCTGCCACAAACTAGAAATAAGGTCTCGGCTTTACTGGATGTTAAAACGCTGCATTGCTATTCCACTTTTGTCCATTTGTTTCAGCAACTACCTTGACCTAACACTATCTACTTTTTAAAACTTTTTAATTTTTTAATATCGAACTAACACGATGTTAGGTAGAAGGCAGAGATTTAAGGAAGCTATGTCAAATGATTCCATCATAAAATATTTTTTCTCCCTCCCCTTCATCTTGCTTCATGTTTAAACCAAATAGATCCAGCCTTTGCTAATCAACCACTCGAATCAAAAAGTCTTCACCCTGTTTAGCTACTATAGCTGTCTTGATGAGTTAAAGGCTGCTACCATGGAAAACATTATACTAAATTTATTCTAATCCTGGATAGAGATATCTTAGATATGAGATATTACAAAACACAATGATCTGAATTGTAATTATGTATTGGGTTTACATGGCAAACTTTTGGTAGTGGGGGAGCTACAGGGATGGCTTCTGTGAGAAGCTGCTAGAAGCTTCCCCTAAGTTCGACAGAGCCAATGCCAGACGGCTCCAAGACAGACTCGCCACTGGCCAAGGGCGAGTCCATCAGCGATGGTGGTAGGGCCTCTGTGAAGGGGAAAAAACTGCTGCACAATGGCAATTGCAGCCAGAGAGAGGAGTGAAAATATGTGAGACAAAAAAACTCTGTAGACAGCAAGCCCAGTGAAGCAAGAGAGGGAGGAGGTGCTCCAGGCACCAGAGCAGAGATTCCCCTGCAGCTCCTGGTGAAGACCATGGTGAGGCAGGTTGACCCCTGAAGCCCATAGAGGTCCACAATGGAGCAATCCACCTGCAGCCTGTGGATGACCCTACACTGGAGCAAGTGGATGCCCAACTCTTTTGGTAGGCCCTGTCACCATGTTGCAGTGATCAGGGATCAGACACCAACTGGCAAATCCATACTGCAGGGCTGGAGATGCACAGCCTATGCAGAAGAAAAGGGACATCACCAGGATGGCTGATCTCTGAACTGTCAGCTAACAACATCCAAAGAGAACAACCACCAAGGTGCCTAAAAATACCTGAGCAAGACTAAAAGGAATCTTTAAATATATTCTAAGGTGATGTTAAAGAGAATTAAATAAAAGGCTCTGCTCTTGGAACAGCTCATACCCCAAAGCCAGCTCACTGCTATTTCATGCCAAATAAAAGCTGTATGAATCACATAATAAAATGTTATGGCTGCTGGCACGATTAATTAGAGATGGAGGAGAGCACAACTTTCACCTCAAACAGAAGTGTCATATTAGAAGTAGAAAAGCTGTTAAAATATTGTGACCATTTCTAACTGATTCAGTGTAGAAATTAAGAGATATTAAGAAAATACTAATTTACAGGAATTAAGGAGAGTATGTATCACTGTAGCATTCCCACTACATGGTAATGTTTGTAGAACACCTTCTGGAGATCATATTGTGATGATGGTGGATCTGCACTTCAGATGGCAGATCTCCTAATTTCTCTACTGCTCCTTACGTCAACGAGAAATGTAGCAGTATCCTCATGGGCCAATTATGTCCACATATACTTTTAGGGACAAAAAACGTGCACAATTAATGCAGTAAGCACTAAAGTCCGCCTTCATACTCTTAAGTCTGAATCTTCCTTCTACACTTCAGACAATTATACTGCTTTGAGCATTTCAGGAACAAAAATGAATTCAAGAATTACTCAGGATTGCTCCAGATTGATTTCCCAATGGAAAAATTACTCAAAATTACTACAGCAATGTAAACACCATTGTGTATTTTATTTGTGGTTAGGTCCATGAAGCATCATCTTTATGTAATTTGAGCATATGAAGTCCACACGCTACATGTCGTGCTGACCTGCACTGCACAAAAAGCCAGGAAATCACCTAACAATACAATGAAGCAACAGCTTTGAATCAACGAGAATAAATGTAACATTTTTCAAAAAATATTTCTATTTCCAGCACAGGTAATACCATGCACGTCTATTTCGTACACTTACAGTTCCATTTAAATTGAAAGAGTTACTGGTGCGACCGCTTAATCTGAACTAAAAACTTGCAGTTCTTGCCATAAGTTCTACTTCTCTGAAGTCACATGGATGGTTAGTTTAGGAGAATTGTAAGAATAATAGTACTCAAAGAGTCAGGGGAAAAAAAAAAAGTTAACAGTGGTCAAAACATACCTTCTGTTCACCAAATATGACTATGACCAGTCACTGTTATCAAGAGAGACATGGATTTAGGACCTAAGTTTTGACAAACAAGGATTACCCTATTCCTGTTCCACTCATTTTAAACAAAAGGAACAGTCAGCCTAAGCAGCGCATCACTGTGTGACTTAACGATGACAGCCAAGATGTCAGTTATAACCACTGATGCCTGATTATGTCAATCAGCACAAATACTATTTTAGAAATACTTACATACATAATGCAATTCAGCAGAGCTTGGGGATCCAGTTTTGACAAAAGCAGGCAACGATTACACAAGGGTTCATTTATAACCTCCCTGCACATGTCAGTTCTAACTTACAAAACTGTCCATATAGAAGACGTAGAAATGACATATATCTATTTCAATTGTATGTCACTACTAAACATGTCTTCAAAGTTTGTTTCGTTTTGGTCTTTTAAGGTTTCTCTAAAGACAGAGTTTCTGTTCGTTATAGAATCCAGGAAACTTTCTGCAAAACAAGCTGTTAGTAAATAAGACTTTTCTTAGCCTTACATTTAGATATTACGGTTTGTATGGTTTGTTAGGCAAGAGTTACACTCGACTGACTCAATGCAAGTTGCAACACTACACGGATACACGTAGTGACACACTTCTGCCTCCATCAAAGCTTATTAACAATGATGATTGACAAGAAGCTCTGTGTCTTAGAAACGAAACTTAACTAGGTTTTCTTCTGTGATGTTTACCCACAGGGAATGGGGAAAGATACGTATTCCCAGTTAGACTTTTTCCTCCTCGCATGTAAGAGGAACCAAGTTTCCCCTAGGTATACATCCTTTCTGTGTTTATGAACAGATGTAGGAAGGAAGCATAGTTTATGGTATACTAGTTTTAAATTGACTCATTTGTGATTTCATTAAAATGCAGAATAAATTTGATATCCCCAGGCAATACATGCACAGAATTCTTCAGGTTAAGTTTTTCTATTTCTTCAAAAAGAAAAAGAGATTTTCTAAAGGCTTGCTGATTTTATGTATCATTAAAACTGCTGTTGAAAGAGGAAAGGAGAAAAGAACAAATTTTGTTCCTCAATATTCATCATTACTTCTTTTACCTCATGAACCTGAGAAACCTCACCAGAAAGTTAACGAGCCCCCACTTGCTGAGTATTTATGCAAAATCCACACAGAATAAATGCCTTTGCATATGTTACACTTTTGACTTCTCTGCCTTTTTCTTCCTTTTCTATTAGATGTATTTATTCTGGATTAGATTCACCTGATTTTTATGCAATAAAAACTGAAAAAAAAAAAGCTGTTGGTATGAAGTTATATAAAGCAAGAAACTACAATATTGTTCCCTTCATCTCAGGAGACTATAAGATATGAATATGAAAATAAGTGACAGTCCTTGAAAAGGGTATTTCATTAAGATGATAGAAATGCTGGTAGAGGTGATCATCATGAAACTATCTCCACTATCACTTAGTTTTTAAAATATTGAGTACTAACACATCCTTGTTATCGTTACCTTTAATTAGGCAAATACCTGCATTCTGAATAGCAGCAGAAACTTGTAGGGAACTGCTGCTATGAACTGATCTCCATTTTCACACCTAAGAAGGTGCTACAGGCTGGTTTGCTTAGCACAGAAGCATGGTGTCACCTATCAACAGCAGCACCTTGTTTCTGCAGGAAGCAGCTTCTGGTGAAATCAAAACCACACCATGATTGTTTTTCATCCATGACCTGAAAATACTGAGTGGTAGGCTGAGGGCATACATCAATGATATTTAGCTAAGGCAATATGGAAATGAATAAAAGTATTTGGTGTGTGAGATCAGAGTCCCTTTTCCTTAAACTCAGAGCCTGGAGATTTAGGTCGAAAGTGACAGTAAATAATAACAATGCTCAGTAAATCTCCTACAGAGGTACCTGTGAATATTTCTGAAATTTTATGATCAACCAAAAATAAAAAGCCTCTATAATTTATCATACTACATTCTATGTAAAATGTAATCTTACAAACTACTTTGATGATTAACAACAAACTTTGATAAAAAGCATTAATGTACTTCTGCTTAATTATTCATTAGGCCCAGATATTTGTTATCTGTCATGAAATTTCTAATAATGCCATTCAGGTGCATTAGTGACCCTATAAGCTATCCTCAGACTATTTTTGAACTAATGCTTGAAAATATAGCACGCACGGTATGCATCTGAAATGTCAAGATGAAAAATCATTTCAAAATTTTGTCATGGGAGATTTAGTCACAACCAATTATACTGAGGTTTTACACAGGCAGGCAAAGATAACCTCAGACTTGTACTGCAGGTGATCAAGGGATATTATTATCTGGAAAATTGACATTTCTTCAGTTGCAACCACGGTAATTAGCTGAGATGGTGACAGGCACGTACTCTTGATAGAGTAACCCAGTCTCACAGCAGAAGGTATGGTTTCCTTCAGCTGCAAGCTTGTATTGGACTCCTGTTATTAGCTACTTCTTGTTTACTCTTCCTGACAGTAGTATTCCTTACACACTACAACGTACCAAGCTGTTGAATACATGGATTTTAGTAAAAAGTGTGAACTCTGTCAAATGCAAGTATCTTATTAATAGTTGGACTTTTAGTTCAGTACCAGGAATCTCTTACCAAATGTAAGAATTGCTGCTTAGGCAGGAGACATTAATATAGGTAATCTGAAAATGTTTTCTGGTCAGTAAAGCCATAGGGCAAACAACATAATACAGTATTTATTCTACTATATTTATGGTGAAGATATAACAGAAATGTAGGAAGAAAAAATTAAGAGAAGTTCCTTTATTTTTCTATAATGTTTCCACCTTACAGATCCATCATTACAGCTATTATTCTGTGAACAAAGAAAGAAATCTAGTTCTGAAAGTTTAATTAAAGTTTTTGGCTTTGTGACAGAACCAGTTCAGATCTGTTTACTTCAAATAATTTCACTGCTCCTTCAGCAGTTCTTATGTTTGAATAACAGCAGCCACAGCGTTAAGGAACGTTACAGATTTCCACTAAAACTCACTCAAAGCGATGAGAGATTTTAACACAAATGCCGCTTTTCTTGCTCTAACACACTACTACAAAAAGTGAAATAATCTCTGTGTAGCATTTTTTGGTTGTGGTGGGTGCTTATTTATAAACTGGCTATTTGAAATTCCTGACGTTTGGATTGCTGCGAACTATTTATTCAGTGAGGACTAAAGAAACAAAGACTAAGGGAGAAGGAAGGTCAAGAAACTGATTCACAGTTCACTCCCCAATTAATTCGATCTGCTGGGAGTCTTGAACTTTTCTAAAAATTGGAATTCAGGAGGAAACATGTAGCATGACCTAAGTATCTGTGACGGGCCTGATTTAGACTGCAAGAGCTATGGGGACAACCAGACAAATACTTTTCTTTCCTGCATAATACAGGAAAGA
Organism: Nyctibius grandis; assembly: GCF_013368605.1. Lineage (NCBI taxonomy): Eukaryota > Metazoa > Chordata > Aves > Nyctibiiformes > Nyctibiidae > Nyctibius > Nyctibius grandis. The sequence goes on from NC_090666.1 coordinate 38,613,554, forward strand.
AGTAATGTAAAAGAAGGCAGCATTTCCCAAGAGGCCACCAGAAGGTAAGTGTTGCAACAGAGGTTTTTATTAATGCTGTCTTAACTGCTTATCTTCTGAAAAGCCATTTCTCCTTGAAAGAGATGAACAGTTCATTGCAGTTAGCTAGCGAGGTAAGTGTATGGACCCACTGGGAACCTGAGGCTGGAAATAGAAGGCAATGTCGCTAAGTAATAAGCCCTATTTACCACATTAGGCTTTTGCTTTCGTTTTGGTTTTGTGTTGAAAAACTGTAAGCGAGGGAAAAAGCCAGACTCCAAAAACCTTAAATTACAAATAGCCTCGTGCTCTGGCTTGGGGCGGGGAATGTATTCTACTTGATTAGGTTAGTACTGCTCTGAGAACAATATAAATTGAGTAGAAAACAACTATGGGGCACGGACAGGTATATCACTCCCCTGATGTCAGCTTCCCATTTCAGCTCAAGTACATATATTTCTTCCCATTAATAAGTACATCTCTTCACTAACTTGTCTACTTACCTTAACAAATTTAGTTCTTCTGTAAATGGATGTTATACCAAGTATTTCAAGAGTATATGAGACTAAACTTGTCCAAACACATCCTCTGGAGCATATCCACAGATCCCAGATTCTCTCTGTGCTTGCAAACATTGAAATTATTGTGCAATTAACTTTCATATATTGTGCATTCCTCACTTCCAGATCACACAGAGCTAATTAAAGATTTGTTACTTTTGCAAGGTTTAAGCTTTGACTAGTCAGACCGAAAGGTATATATGAAGACTAAATATCTATAGGCAAAATCTGCCTATCTAATAAGCAGATGAATGCATGTCAATTTTGATGAAGAATCCCGTTCTACCAGGTCACCTTCCCTGGGATGGCACATAAGACTATGATTGTATTTCTCACCATTCCCTTGCCTGCATTGGATCTCATATCTCTGCTACTGAACCAGGAAACAACTACTTTCTTTGGTCCAGATCACCAGAAAGGAGCAAAAGGAAGTCTTCAGAGAAGGGGACATACGTGAGAATCTGTTTGGCCATAGGCAGCCCCACCTTTTGTGCTGCACCTACATGCAAGAGGAGAAAGAAGGAGCGCAAGGTTGGCTCATTCTTTTCAGTCCAGGGATGATATCTGTACGGTGCTGGTGGGACAATGGGGAACAAAAAGGAAAGAGGGGGGAAAATAATGTTGCATGTGTAATCATTTGCACGGGTGTATGAAACATCACAGAATCACAGAATCACAGAATGTTAGGGATTGGAAGGGACCTCGAAAGATCATCTAGTCCAATGCCCCTGCCGGAGTAGGATTGCCTAGACCATATCACACAGGAACGCGTCCAGGCGGGTTTTGAATGTCTCCAGAGAAGGAGACTCCACAACCTCTCTGGGCAGCCTGTTCCAGTGTTCGGTCACCCTCACTGTAAAGAAGTTTTTCCTCATATTTATGTGGAACCTCCTGTGTTCCAGCTTGCACCCATTGCCCCTTGTCCTGTCAAGGGATGTCACTGAGAAGAGCCTGGCTCCACCCTCATGACACTTGCCCTTTACATATTTATAAACATTAATGAGGTCACCCCTCAGTCTCCTCTTCTCCAAGCTAAAGAGACCCAGCTCCCTCAGCCTCTCCTCATAAGGGAGATGTTCCACTCCCTTAATCATCTTCGTGGCTCTGCGAACATGCTCTGTGCAAAATGCAAGGGACCTTTAAAGAAAGTAGATGCTAAAATGTAAGAAAATATCTAGTAAATATGCATTAATTTTTAGATGTTTATATGTTTGCCAAAGATGGAAATGAAGAATAGAGAGACTGGTGTATTTCAAGGGCAGGAGCAAGAACAGAATATGTAAACTCTCAACAACATTTTTTAATTGCAGTTTGAATGAAGAAGGTGGGTCCCTTCAGAAAGGGATGGAGGGATAAAGGAATTTGGGAAATGCTTCCTTGCTTCATTGAGTCTTTACAGCACCTCAGTGAAAGGCTGTACCATTTATATGTAATACTCAGCCAGACAATGTATTTTCCCTTAATCTCGCTTTCTCTTGAATACTGGACATATTTCATAGACTGAAATATCCTAGTATTCAGCTTAGCTCATATAACTGACATTGAAATTTCTGCCAATATACTTAAAGCTTAACAGCAAATAAACAACTGAAAATAGGGTTTGATATGGGAAGGCAGTAAACAACCTCAACTGTAACCCCTGCTCCAAGTTCTTCCAGTAACAGATACGAAGCAGAGTTTTTCCCATAACCCTCCAAAGATATAATGTTAGATTCTTTTCAAATCAAACCAATCGAAGCAGTAGTCTCCTACCAAACTATGAACCTGTCTGTGACTGAACTTATCTGCCAATTTGCTACATCTGATGTGGTAGAGCAGACATCTCTTTAAGAGAGCTTTCAGGAGCTGCACAGATAGACTTCTGACATCTCTAATATTTGCTTACAAGAGTAACAGGAAAATTGGTCTGTCTGAACACTATTCAATCCAAAAAGCAATTTACATAACAAAACAAAGTACATCATTGAATGCACTTTTAAAACAGAAAGGGCACTTGCAAACAAAGTATTCAGCAGCATGTCTATTTTAATTATAACTGTATAAAACATACACCATAGGCATAGAAATGGATGGCAATTCTCTCTCATTCTCTATCCTTGACCTAATTTCAAAACATTAGATAAGATGTCAGGAAACCATTTTGAGGCATGGTGAACATTTCCACTTCAGTACTTTTATAATATTATTTTTTCAATATTTCATCTGCCTGTCCCATGCCTTCTTAGTTGGAATGTTCTTTATTAGCCTTCACATAACAAGACTGAGTGCCAAAAATGCAAGCACTTTAAATGCTCAGGAGATTTCTCTTTTTAAAATGGTAAGTATAATTGAATACTACTTGCCTGAGGAGATTAGAGTTGCAATATGTCTTATATATCCTAGTTGATTGGATAATATACTAAATGGAACATACCTGGGATGATGAACTGCTTATCTGGTCGTAGCATATGTCTCTAGGAAAGATAAGACACTTGACTTTTTTTCCTCCCCAACTGATAGTTCTTGATAACTCACTTGTTTGTTCATTTGCATATACGGATTATTTTATGGAGTGTTGTACACCCACTCATCAAGAGTAAAATGCGGAGAGGAGTAGCAAGCAAGCAGTGGCACGCTAACATCTCTGATCTCCCCCGACCCCCTTCCCCAGTAGAGGAGATCAGAGATGTCCATGGATAAAGGAGCAAAGCAGAAGACCTTCTGCACATCCTGTGCTCTGCAGAAGGGAGAAAATAGCAGGAAAAGCCACTGCCCAGTGAGACCACTCAGCCTTGCAAGGGGCCTGGCCTGAACTGTTAGCCCTTAACCCGATGGTTAAGCATCCTGGCATAAAGTTAAATGTACAGGTCCCTCCTCTACCCTGCAGCCCTCTACTGCTTGTCAGCCATTGTCAGAAAGACACCTCAGACTTGCATACCCCAACTAAGACTTCTCACTAATCATCAGTAATACCTAGAGTTCATGTTTATAAAAACCTGCTTCACGGGCATGAACAGAAAGGTAGATATTTTCCTAACCCTGGATTTGGGTTGGTAATTATAATCTCTCTTCTAATTTCAGTTGGGTATAATGAAATTTGAGTGGGAGGTTCATCCGTTTCTGCCAGAGCCCATTGTTGTGCCTTAGCCAATAACCATGTCCATAACTGTAATTCTCAGCTACCAGCAAGAGTTGTTACTTAACAGGTCACAATACATACCTTGCCAAAAATCTCTTATCTATACAGAAAGCCTTGCTATTTACTCATAATTGTGCTGCTTTAAGAAGTGTTACGCAAGTACTATGGCAGTATTTTTATTTGGTGGCAGATCCCAAACCTTTCCCGACACGTCACAGATCAGGTGATGAAGGGACAATGTCCCCTTAGTCCTTTAATTAGATTTTACTCTGGAGGAGGCAGAGAGAGTAAGGAAAATAGTAACCTGTTCTGTACCTTTCACCTCACTGTCGCTGACTGCAAGCAGCGCCCACAAATGAGCAACTGGAGGCTGGTCCTCAGCAACTGTTTAATTGAGGACAGCAGGATAACTCTACCTAACACGTCAAGCCAGCATAGCACAGCAGTGGGGCTGGTCACATGGACAAGGGTAGCCCTCACGGGGATAACAATAGGGGAAGAGGGTCCATCACAGGAGGCCACAAAACACCCAACTAACCAGCATCCTTCTGCCTATGACCAGAAGACACAGTGAAGGTAAAAACAACTGAGATACCCAGCAATTTTTTTTCTTGCAAGCTCTCCTTTGCTAATGCTTAGCTGTCTCAGGAAGAACATTGGCAAAGAGAACCAGGCGTAAGTATTTTATTTTATTGTCCTTCTTTTCAGCAAACCCTTTTCTTTAATGAACAGAGATGAGAGCTATTGTTCCATGAAAGGATGCAGGCAGCCTCCTCTGCAGCTACTTTGAGTCATTATGTCCCAGAGCTTTACTGAAAAGGTAGCAACAAACTCAGCACTGGGAACGTGGAAATGGTCCTGGGTAGGCAAATCTCTGCTTTGAGAAGGGGATTTTGGTCCCAAGGAATCAGAGTGGGGTCCAGCTCTGAACAAAAGCTTCTGTCTGGTGGGTTTCTGTGGAAGCTGACAGAGCTTCAGAGTAAAGGCTGTGTCCTATTTGGCTCTGAAAGGTAGGCAGGTGGGTACTCATTAATAGCATGGCTCTCTCCCAGGCAATAAAGGCAGCGTTTGTGGTGAACTGAGGTAGGAAACTTGCTGACACAATTAACACCATTTCTGAAGCCATTTAGCAGAGTCATGGCCAAAGTCAAGAAACCAGTTACAAGAAAAAGGGGTCTACAGAACTTCAAAATCCTGAAGGTTCTTTGGTGCTTTTTGCTGCACCACATGTAAGTCCTAAACTACGTGAGCCTCTAAGGATCAGAGAGTGGGACAGACGTCTGCCTCAAAGGGCTCAGGGTTCTGAGGAGAGATCTACTGAGGAGAAAGATGCTGACAAAGGATAGAGAAAGAAATTGGGGTTTGGCAAACTCCTTTTTACTTACATTACTAAGGAAGGGGAACAGACACATTTTACTGCCAACAACCTTGCTAGCCAGTAGCTCACAAAGAAATGACTTAATAGATTTAATAGGTGAATCATTTCCTATATTAAGTTACCAATAACTATAAATATAGTTATGACAGCTGAAGTTCCATAATCTTGGTAGCAGGTCACCCTAGGGCTAAGTTTTCTCATATTAGCTGGTTCCTGATTTAAAGGTCAGTCTTAAGAGCTCAACTTTAAGAATCCACTGAGTCACCATCAGCATGGCAGAAACAGTTCATGGCTCATGGTGACTACTTCATTTAAAATTTCTGACATAGCTTACAACTGTAGAAAAAAATACAGTTAAAACAGACCAAAAAGGAGTGGTATAAGCTTACCTGCAGCCCTTTATTTAATCAATGTAGACGTCACTGAAGGCTGAAGACCCACTGTAGTAAAGACTTTGTGTAAATCACCACAATCCCAGATGAAATTCAACTGTATTCCCACTAGGTTTGGTGAGAATGGTGTAGGAATTGGATTTATACTACACAAAAACATTCCCATACTGAAGACATTCCTATGTGATCAGGGAACGCACTCTTGATTCTTAAATCACTCTTCCCTTTTAAACATTTCAGAAGACTTCCTTTCCCTTTGCTGCACGCTATCAAATGTTGTGAACAAAATAGTTGTGATAAGCAGACTACAAGATCTAAAATGTAACATTTTGCTACTTTTAATACAGGTTGGTCTTTTAGAGCAGGATAGAGCCTATGACAAAAAAAAAAATCTTCCTATGCTCCTTTTCTTACTCTGTTGTTGTTTTTCTTTTTAACGGTATTCCATATAAACATCTAACAAAGGAATGGTTAAATTTTACAGTCTACATCTAAAAATGCCTTTCAATAAAGTGAACCTGCAGGTCCAGAGCCTTGAAGAGAGTTAATTATTCCAACTTGGACAAAATTATTTTATCAGCATCAATAATAAAGAACGAAAATAAAAAGAATGGTGAAAAGAAAGAAAAAAATCCATATGGCCATACCTTAAATCAGATAACTGTGGCACTAAAGATGGGACAGTAAAAGAGAGAAGAAACAGTATTTGAGGGAAGGGGAAATTTACCCTACTATGATATACCTCATTTGGACTGATATTTGAGGAATTATTCCAGGCATTCTGCAAATGGGGAGTTTGATTGAACTTCTTTCCTCGAAGACTGCTCTTAAAAACATGGAATTTTTTTTTTTACGGTCTAATAACAGTATGAAAAACGGAATAACTGATTCACATAAACATCTTACTCAGAGTCCAACAGAAGGTAGTAAGTAGTTTAACATTAATTGCATTTGTGAACAGAAAACAAAAACACTTCAAAACCAGTCAAATTGATACACAGCACTGATACTCATACACATTTAATGCTAGCATAAAATGGACACTACCACACTAATCAGTTTTTAGAACTACAACAAAACTTCACCATGCAAGTGTGGCCTCTCCTCCATCTAAATATAAAACCTAATTAAAACATAAATTTTAAATGAAATGTCCATGTGGCACAATAAATAATAAAATAATTATAAAGTTGTTTAAAGTAATTTTGATCTGTGTGCTTGTTTAGAACGGTCAGCTGCACAAGCAACCCAAGTCAATGCTTGCCAATAAAGCAGTCAGAATATAAAGTGCTATACCCATGAATGCTTTGAGTCTTGATGCATATATTTCCCTGAGACTAAATGACATAAATGATTTATATTTTCATTCCTTCATTTTCCACAATAAATCTTCAAAATGTCCTAAGGAAAAAAGTTCAAGGTCCAGCTGCTCTCACAATCAACTTTATCCTTCCAAACAGTTGAAACAAATTAGGTTAAAATGATTATCTTGAATTTCACTGTGGTTGGGGAACATGCTTTCCGATTAATTATGTCCCTTTGAATTTTCCAAGGCCATGCTGTGGTACAAGCAACCCATAAGTTCTAAGTAAGTGTATTTGTATAAGGAGAAATATGCTAAGCTGGGGGAAAAAAGTACGTCTGTAAGGGTGAAAGCAAAAGAAAAATAGGCATAAATAACCAAAAAGGTTCTGCTCCTTTGACTGTGAAGCACATTACCAGTTTTGGCTTCAGATCTTTCAGTGACCACAGAGAGAAATATTAAGGTTTCTGTTCTGATCTATAAGAGAAGGACTAGCAAGACTTAGGAGTTGCAGTTTTTATTTTCATCTAGATTCTCCCTTCCTGGTTAAAAACAGTTAGATCACATAGATTCATGTGTCTTGACAGAGCTTTACAAGTAAATTAAACTAATTTGGATGTGCTTACTTGATTAATAAAATCTTCAAGCTTCAAAATATTTTATTTTGATGGACAGAAAAGATAACACATAGTGCTCTGTGAGAGAAGAAATTTGAGCACGGTATCGAGCTAACACGAAGCTTTCCATTACCACTCTTTTGATAAATGTGCTCAAGATGTAACTTCTATGTTTGCCTGTATGTGAATTAGTATATATTACCCCTCCTTAATTTAGTGGCACGTAATAGTGATAAAACACTTTCCAAAGAGTTGCCATCAATTAATTTTTCAATGGTCTACCTTTACTTACACAGTAAAATCTAAGGATTTTTTATAGACTCTCAGCGTTGACCTAACTAAGCTCGACAAGAAAATTTATTAACGATTTCAGATGAAAGAGCAGTAGGCCAGCCTCTGAAATCCTATATATGTATGGGTATGGTACATGGCAGCTCCCATATACTAATAGTGAATAAAAACCTAAGTTATCTTAATGACAATATTTTTTAAATCAGTTTTGAAGTACTATTTTAGGTGATTACCTAATCTGAAACTCTAAAAATGAGAACTGAATAATGTTATACACTAACGTAGCACATTTCAAGATCTTCCATCAGTTTAGCATGTACATTTCTATATCACTGACATTCATATATAATTTATGAAACATTTCTGCATTTTAGTCTGCATTATCAGACTAAAAAAATGTGTTTCTGCTTTTGTTTTTAAAACACTACGATGAGAAACACTGAAGGACTTGGGGAACTGCAAAGGCTAAATCACAGAGCAGCATTTGCTACAGTGGCCAAACCCTACCTGCAAAATCCATCTGACTGACTATCTGTTCTTTTGCTGCTAACTGGACAAGATAAACCATACAGTAATAGACCGCGACTCCAGAAACCTTCTCATCACTTGTCAGCTTCGTACAAAGATCAAAGCTTCACAGCAACACATAAAGCTGAGGAAAATGATAGGGGGCTACATAAAGTCACAGCAGCTTATGCAGCAATGCCTACAGGAGCACCAGAACCATTTAGGAGCCGACACCTTCGCTCTTTAATGATGCGAGTGGTTAAGCCTTCAGTGCTGAGGTGCTTTTGGAAGACCTTCCCCTTAATGGTGTGCACTCACATTCTTACAGCAGTCATCGTGTTGTTAAAATTTGCTTACCAGACTTAGAAGAATTTGCACCTCTTTCTCACTTCCAACCTGATTCAGAAAACCTATTTCAGCACATGACAAACTTTAAGTACATCTGTGTTCACAGAGTATCTTCCAAGGGATTACTGTTACGATAAGTATCAACCATCATTTGTATTAACAGAGATGTAAAGTGGCAGGTAAAGACAGGGTATCTTCAAGACATCCATTGGAAAGGTTTCCATAGTTTGAAAACACAGAAAACTTGAAGTTTTAGCTTTTCAAGGAAACTTAATATATGTCTGCTGTAATTTTAGCTGTAGGAATTACTGATGTTGATCTTTGTCTTGTTTGTTAATAGACGACACGAATGAGAATAAACAGAATAAGACTATTTACAAAAGTGTGCTCATTACAATAAACTCACCCTTTCCTTGCAAAATTTCACCCTTCTGTGTAATAATTATAGCTCAAAAAACAAGGTTAACCTGATTATACACAGTACAACAAACACATTTGAAGCTTCAGCACCACATTGCTCCCAGTAGGCAGCTCCAGGCAGAGCACGGACCAAGTCTAGACTATCCCCTGTTAAAGGAAGGAGGAAATGTAAATAAAAACGGCGTGTGAACTAAACCTATAGTGAAAGGTCAGGGTGGCCATGATACTGCAACGCACGCTAAAGACATACCACTCCTTTGCTTTTGCGTGACCATGCAGAGAGGTACAATCTGTGCTCGCTTAACGTGCGCAACAGTGCACTGTGCTTGCTCTCCTTTTCTCTGAGGAAAGGCACCAAAATGAGGGAGGATGGATGCATGGCCTCCCATTTCGCCACAGCACCTCTAAATACTTGATACCAACTTGCTGGAAAGACAGACTGCACATCCCTTGGGAACAATGAGCAGCCCCGAGCAGGGGGACAACTCTTAGCCATTTTTCACATATGCCTCTTGGATTAAGGACATTTTGAGACGACTATTTCTTTTGTCTTTATGTTCGCTTGCAAAGTACCTATCTGACCTCCTACTGCCGTAAGAAACACCTGCATATAAACTTCATCAATAAACAGTCTCACACGCTGCTGTTATTTCTGGTTTGAATTTTACACAGCAAATTACTGATGTAAGATATTAGCTGTTTTTGCAGTAATGTGATTTTAACCTGTCTTTTGAGGTTTTTTCCTTGATTAATGGTAAATTACTGTGAATATTCAATGTCTTTTAGTAGTCTACTTCCACATATTAACAACAAGATAATTATAGGTAATTCATTTTAACAAAATGAAAAGCTTTCACATGTGCAACTTTCAGCCCAAAGATGATTTGCATTTAGTCCAATAAGACTACAGATCAGGGAAAGGTGCCAGCACTTTTCTGATTGCCAGCTTACTCCTGGAGTTTTACAGGGATTTTATTTTTTAATTTTGAAGTCCTTTTATTCAACTTCCACACTAGAGCAACATCTGAAGCTTCTGAAATGAAGCCCAACATCATCAAAATCAATGCAAGTAATTTCTGTTTTAACGAGGCAGTCCATATCTGGCATTCAGCAAACACCCTTGGTAGACTCTGAAGGGGGTGAAGGGCCTTCTATGTTGCTCAAACTTGCCATGCTCATTTGCAAATGATCTGGCACGAGCTGCATAAGTGACTAGTTCAGCTTCCTCTAAGACCTTCTGTAATAAGATGTTCACTGGAATAAAGCCAAACTCTGGTTTTCCACTTTTTTAAGTTTCTTTCACATTTGCCATTCGGTGTGAAGACTTAACCTTGCCATTAATTTTTTGCGCAGCACTTCCCCATTGATTTCAGGTGGATCAATAAAGCAGGCTGCTGATTGGAAAACCCAGGGCTGAGTGTCAGGCAGTGCTGTGCTGGCAGAGAACAGGGAAGCCTCTACCCTCCCCAGAGGCAGCCAGCAATTTAAAGGTACACACCAGAGTCACCCATATTTCCCACAACATTTTAATTGACTTGCCAAGAGTCTCCACCACCGTATCTTGCTCTCTGAGAAAGAAATACATCAAAGAAATCAGTCATATAAATAATGTGGTGAATAAAAGTTGCTTCTGAGGAGAGACCTGGCAGGTCCTTTAAGGCTCCAGCTATTTTTCTTTTTACCATGCCATTAAGACTCACATATTTCTGTCCTGGATTACCTAGACAGAAATACATACACACCTGCATACGTCTTATTCAGTGTATCTCACTGGTTTGAGCTTACTGTGGAGCACAAGAGCTGATCTGTTGATCCGCTGTGGTTCAAGAGCAGACCTGGATTTTTCCAGTCTAACCAAAGCACTGGCTATGACAACACTACAGGGTGTCTGGTCTGAAGTTTTCCAGCTCAGCCAGAAAAGATATTCATCAGGAAAATAAACATATTCAGGGAAATACAGACATGCAGTATTCCTACTTCTGCCAAACTAGAAGGCAGGGAAAAAAAAAAATCTGCCTTCAAACATATTTCTGTTGGGTAATGTCAAATTGTACTACATAATTCTCAGGAAGGAAACCAAATAATCAAAACCAAAACCAAGAATCAGAAATAGCTGAAGAGTATAAAACACAACTGATTCAAAACCGACCAATAAAAAAATGTATATATGAAATAATTCTCTGCCACGAAATATAATTGAGACAGGTTGCTCAGTAAAATACAATATAAGTTTAGATATCTATATGAATCTCTGAAAGCTTTCAAAGTTGTCATCAATAAGGGTGTTAAATTTGACAGAACGCTATAAAAACCATCTATAATCAGTGAGTAACTTCAGTTATTTGTACATATCAGTAGAAGCAAAATAGCTGACACTTCATTACAGCCATTGCAATGTTGTTCAACTATCAATTAGAAGATTATTTATTTCATCAATAAACAGTTGTCAAGAGACCACTCTTTTTTTGAGTCTCCAATTCAGATGGACTGAATTCTGGGTCAAGTCACTGGCTTTTTCACACATTTTTCTGTGTAACGTGTGTTTTAGTTGTCTCCAGAGGCAGCAACTGTTTTTCATTCTCATGCTCCCCTAAGTCAGCGTAACGAGTCAATACTGTATGCTCATGCCATGACCTTCTCTGGTTACGGATCTTTCTGATGCAACACCAAGTCTGACCTTCCTGATCAATCCTAATTGATGCTATTGATTCATTTGGAAAGAAAAGACACAAGCTTCCAAGGAAAGTCTAAGCCTTGCTAAATAGATCATTTGTGAAAGAATCTCCTAAGGAAAAAAAAGAAGTGGAAATCCATGGTTTGGGAGTGTTAGTACACAATGTGACAAAATCCATTGTAAATACATCACCTGGAACACTATTGCCCTGGGGGGAAGAGTAACTTCTCTGTCTTCCCTCCAGCGAGTTTAAGCTTATTTCCTATGTATTGAGCTTTGTGTCATGTGTTATTCAAAGCAACTTTGAGGCAAATCACTTATCACTAATTGCTATCTGTTCACGGTGGTACCAATATGTACACAGCAGTTTTTAGGGCACTTTTTCCTTATTTCATTTGCAATTTAAATTGACTCTCAAGTGAATAGAATCATCCCTCTAGTTCAGTGACATGCTCTTAATTATTTTTGTAGTTATAAGAGCTATAAAAATCAATGCTATTATTAAGACAAATACATTTTACGTAAGTCACAGAAAATACTATCACAGGCTACCCTTATTAAATGTGTGTTTTATTTTCTTAGTATTAAAAAAGCCCTTATATTAAAAGCGCAATTCAATCTATTCATAAATCGCAAGCTACCTAGAAAGTTTTCTAAGTGAACTAACTAGACTTTGGGAAAACCCACAGATTCAAGCAATGGAAAAGTAGGTTTTTCAAGTGCAGGAAAGCCATGCTTTTTTGCTAAAGCAGAATTTATCTGCACAAGTTAGACTAACACAAAAGTCATTTCAGAACCAAGAAAAGACCCATCCTCACAAAGCACACTTCTGAGATCAAATCTCCATCCCACTCATCGAGTTAACTAAGCAGAAGTTGACTCAAGAAAAAGCTCCACTGATATTTCTGAATATTAATTCCACATCACAATGACGGGCTGCAGAAAAATCACTATCGCTCCATTCACCATTAGGAGGTGACTTAATCCGCTGTGTTTCTACGGACCAGAGGAAAAATTAGATATGTTCTACCCCATATTCTCGAGAACCAGTTGCTTACACACCACTTTTATACTAATACACCCATGGTACCAAGGAAGCCAGGCTGCACTTAGATTATTCCTAAAACCTAAATAAATAACATTCTGGGAGAGAGAACAAGAGAGAGAGATCGTGTGAAGGCTGTAAATTAAAATGAATAAGGGAAAAAGGAAAAAAAAAAAAAATATACCACCACAGATTAAAAAAGTCTTAAAATGAATAACGGCAAATTACAAGAAGTACAGATTCTAAACAATGTGGAGAGAAAGAAGAGCTTTGGGAGACAGGGACTGTGGTTGCAGTGACGCACCAGGACGTGTCCTGCCCCTCACCCTGGTCCATGCTGTCACTGGAGAGGGTTTATCCATGAGGCTGAAGAGCTTCAGAGGAATGATTTAATGTATTTATTTTTCTTGGCAAGGTGAGACTCAAAATTAAGTTCCCAACTTCCCAACTAACTGGAGACTGAAATAAGGACCTGATCTATATTGGGATTTGCTTTCCTGTTTCGTTGCCTCCTTGTGACATTATCTCCCTCGTTCTGTTACAATTTAAATGTAAATTTATTTGGGGCGTTTGATGCTGGTAACTCTACAATTTAGTACTGCAACACAGAGAGTCCATTTTAAGCGCTAAGTGCTCCCAAAAGGTATCTGTCACACTGCCACATTTTATCATGCTCAAACATCAGTGAGAGAAGGGAGAGGAGCAATGCTTGCACATTATGGTGCTTTACATCAGGGTTGTTTCCCTGGTTGTGCAGGACACTGCACAGCTGTGCGGTTTTGAATAAGCTCTCCATTATATTGACATAAATGCTCATAAAAAAAGTAATTTTTACCTTTAGGCTTATTAATACCGGAGTGTAAGGAATTTGATTCAAGCTCCATCCTATTAAAGAAACCCAAGTTATTTAAATAGATTTCTTTAAGCATCCCTTTCATCTCACAAAAATCTCTACAACACCACACCTAACTTTCCTATAATTTTCCAGCAGTGCATTTTACAGACAGTTCATATATGGAGGCAGTGCAGTCTGCCTTTAAAAGGGTCAGGCAATTCCCCATTGGCCAAGAACTCCTATCATCACAGCCAGCCTTTTATTAGTGATTTTAAAATATCATCAGCCATCAGGGTCAGCAGATAATGTTCAGAGTATCCATTTCATTGACAGGTTGTACAGGGTGATTTCAACAGTATCGCCTTTCACTAAGGTTTTACACTTCTTTGGCTAGAGACAACTTCCCTGCTCCATGCAGCATCACAGCAAGAGCTGGCGGATCAAAAATACCTGTAATAATTACGGGATCGGCAACATCATTGTGAGAGAATATGTAAGAGGCAGCTTTTGTTATTTAACACCAAGTATCACGTAGGTATTAATATGTAAACAGCAAAGCATTTATCCTACTTGATATGAACACAAAGTTCTCAGGAATAAAACACCCTGGGCAGAAATTTATAGTTAACTGAAAGCTGAGTTCTAAAATTTCTCCCTAGAACTGAAAATTCAACTGATATTCCCTTTGGTCCATTTTAAGCATATATTGTGGAAAAAAATGTTTGTATATTCAATAGACAATCACAAAGCAAGTTTATAAAAAAGCTTTGGAGAACACTCACAAATGGGTAGATAGCGGGGTGATAGAGAAGGAAATCTTGGGATATTCACGAATCTGCTTTAAGAACAACAACAACAACAAAAAAAGAGAATTCATCTTGCTTTTCCCTGAAAATTTGTTTCATGAAGGTCTGTTCAACACACCAGATAAGGCAGCAATACAAAAGGTATCACAGTAACAACTAATCAGTAAGATTAATTTTTCATAACAGGTAAATAATTTTTTAGAAAAGAAAAATCAATCATAATTTAGAACAGGAAAACAATTCAGTCTATGGTCTTTTGACTTCCCTGTATGGTATGTTTGTTCTACATACAAGTTATAATTCCCTAAAGCCAAGTTTATTTTGTAATATAAAGTGCCTGTGATCACATGCTGCACTAAATTGCATGGGATGACCAAGACCTGCAGCATTACTATTGCAAACTAGTTCAGTTTGTACGTTCTTTATCACCTATAGGATGGCAGATAAACTGATTATTTTTCTCCCATACAAATATTGTTGATGAGATTATTATTAAAATAAATTTTGTATTCTGAATTCCTTCCCTCCAATCCCGAGTTTCATGCCTTCAAGAAATACTCAGTAAAACATAAACAGATTTCTGCAGCCCCCCGGACCATGTCTCACATGCTGGGTTGAGTTCAGCTCACTTTTGTTTAAGTTGGATTTCGGTGTTTCAGTGCTCATGCAGCTCTAAGCAATATTTTCTCATTTGTATGTGTCTGACCTAATTCGATTCCATTTTTTTCTAAACCTCAGAGGTAAGATATAAATGTCAATACAAATTAAACTCTGGTCAATGTAAATCTCTTCAGTCTTTTATTTCTTTTTAAAAGCAAACAAAAAGGAAGTAAAGAAATAAAGAGAGAAGCAGGCTGCAATCTCCTATGACTTCAGTTTGAAAATAACCATTCAACTTAAAATAAATATTACCCAGAGTTTAAACAGCTTTATTGCTTTCCACTAATTGGTAAATGTGAAAATGACCATTAATGGCCTAATGCGCACAACTGACACTTCCCTGTCCTATGAAAATTGTACCTATGTCTTGTAAATACTCAGCCCAGCTTCTCGTTTAATGCCTATTGCCATATTTTTAAAATCAACGAATCTGTGAAAGAGATCTCTAAAATCGACAGTTTACAATAACAGATTCAGACCCTTTAAATTTACTAAGATATTTTTTAAAAAAATCTAGATTTTCTATGCAGCTGTAAAAGAGCAATCTATGGCATTTTCCAATGTACCTGTGTAGCATTTCAGCCTTCTCACTGTTTGAAGGAAATATGAAGTCAGAACAATTAAGTATAAACAGAAGTAGACAGAGTTTATGTCTTCCTAATTCTGAGCAACAGAAAGCCTGTTCACATCTTTCTTACCACAGTTGTCCATGGCTCCAATTTATAAACACGAGATGCATTTAATGCACATTGAGATGGGTTTTTTTTATATATCACTTCTTCAAATTTGTGTTCAACTTCCAAAAAGCCCTTGTAAAACAGCCAGCCCATGACAGTGTGAAATTTGGGACTAGCTCTATTCTCTTCCTGCATCCTCCCTCTTCCACTCAGATCTGCTGCGTTACCTCCCACCACACTGTTGTGCCCATGATGGAAAGCAGACACATCCACTCTCCAGCATTTATTTCTAATGCTTTTTAACAGCTCCTTGCAGAAACTTTTCTTCTTTTTCCAAGAATTTAATCACACTTTAGCAGACATTCAGCAAACGTCAGCTGTCGGATTACAGTGAAGATATATTACAGGGTTTTATCTTTATAAAGTTCTGTAAAAGCTACACGAAGATTGCTGTCTGCCTTTTCAATCGGTGCTGATAAATAAAGAGGTATAAAACAACTGCTTTCTGCTTTATAGCTTACAGTCTCTGAACTTCCTAACGAATGAAGATGAAATGGCCATGCTGGCAAAGGGCACCACCTTCATTTCTGACTCTTCCAAGTTTCAACTATGAGCTGAGCCTCTTCTGAGCCAGCCCAGCAGTGCACAGCCTGCTCCGAGGTGCAGAAATCCCCAACTCCATACTCCTGAAAGCTCCTAATCCTCCTGCTTCCCCCTCCCTCTCCTCCCAGTTCCCTCTCTACGTGGTGTTATTTTCATAAATAGTTCTATTTTAACAATAACCACCGCTGCATATCCAGGATCCCACACAGATAAATGCCAGGGCTGTTCTTAGTTCTGGATTTACTCATGACATTAATTTTTATTTCTTGGCATTGGGGGAGGAGGAAAGAAAGGAAAGGGATGAAAATACACTCTTAGCAACAGATTTTTCAAAAATACATAAATAACATTCAACGCTCAGAAAACGTTAAAGAAATTACATTCTACAGCAAACTGCTAGGAGTAGCTTGAAACAAATTCTGCTAATTTTACTTCTCAGAAAAGACCCTGCGGTTAAGATAACTAATCAGCTGGGAATATTATAATCTGGCAAAGAAAGCTGTCAATTGAAGGAGGAATTTTTAGCATGGCTTATGAGCCAGAATTAGGACAGCTACGAATGTTTCATGGTATTTGGCAATATTTGAGGAAAGGCTAAGTTTTAAGTAGGTTAAAAAAAAGAAAAAAATGCAACTTAAACCTATCACCAACAAAACAAGACAGCCGGGAAAAAAAAAATATGCATAAAATATTTTTTTAGCACTACATATATATATAAGCACTATAATTTAGACACACACAATATACATATATTTAGTGGTAAAAAACAGGATTCCAATGCTCTGTTATGCTCATTTTCACTGGAGAAATCACATAACCCCTTTGTGCCTCAGTGTATCATCTGAAAAAGTAAGGATAAGTGTTTATAAAACTTTGAAGTATGCTGGGAGACTTCTGTGTCTAGAAATCCTCAGAAACCTACAGAACAAGCAACTGGTTGGCAGTTAAAACAAAGAGATCAAGAAACTGCACCTTCCCTGATGTGACCTTACACTTAAATCTTTTAATAAAGTCTCTACTGCTATTTATCTCAGGTCCCAGTTCCTCCATTCTGTCCCATGTCCCATTAGAAGCAGACTGGTTCAAATTGGTCATAGATTTAGTGATTTTGCTGCTCTGTTACAGAGCAATAAAAACCAAAACAATGTTTAGCCTGATAACGTAAACTCAGAATAATCTTGCCTGTGACTGGAATACTTGCCCACACAACACTTAGTTGTGTCGAAGCCAGCCTTACCCTTACTTGTGAACTCGAACACCAGGGTCTCTAACTGGGGCCGGAGGGGAACCTAGGAAAAAAAATAAAAACAAAACAAAAACAACAAAAAACAACACCACACAAAAAAAATAACCAACCAAAACACACCACAAACCACTCTACAAAAAAAAAAAAAAAAAAAAGACCAAAAGAAAATGAGAGACAAAAACCCTACCACCATTAACAACACAGAACCAAAGCCAGAGAAGCGTTCAATCTGTATGGGCTGATGCAAGCAGCCAGAGTCAGCAGCTCTTCTCGAGTTTATAAGCACCTTGTAATACAATCCTAACTCCCGAAAAGATAAAAGACATAAATGCCAAGGAAATGTCAACTTTCCTCTCAAACTCTAAGGAGAGGTAACATTTGTAATTACCCTCATGATACCAGCAATTCACAGAGTCCCTGTAAAGGCAGACTCTAGGATACCAGGAGTAAAAACTTGCAAAGAAAGATCACTGAAGAGGATGAAACCATTTTCACATATAGACTACACAAAAAGACAGAAGCGATGAACATTTGAGAGTAAACAGAACAAATATAGAAAAGTGCTATCAAAACTTCAGCTCGTCACCTCAGTTTCCAAGTAAATCTCTATACAGAAGCATCAGCATCAAAATCACACTTGTACATTCTAATTTATCATTTTTATATAACACATAGTTATGTATTGATATCTGTCATCATAGATCAATTAAAAAAAGTGTCCTTGGACCACACTTGGCCCTTGCTAAAACAGCACTGAAAAGGTACAATCCATGTTACAGGCTCAAGACTTGAAAGAGACAAAATGTGTACAGAAATGCAGTAACTTTTACTGGACTAGTTAATATAATTTTTTGGGAAAAAAAACACAACAAATGAATAAGATAGAGCTTTTTCAGATAGCTGGTATGTACAATGCTTGCTTGCATTTTCCATCTCTATCAGTCAAACAAGAGACATTGCCTATCCCTACAAAATATTACAGTTTTCAGTCTTGTAACAATAGAATTTGTGAAGACGATGTTATATAGTGACAGTGTGGCTTCATTTCACCTCCTGTGAACAAGAAAAAGACTAAAAATATTTTTGGATATCCAGGCATACTTAAGGAGTTCCACAGACTTTTAGTTATTTAGTGGGATATATGAAGTAGTTGTACTCAAGGCTAATAAGATCATTAGGGGAAAAACCACTAATGATTAAAAGTCAGAAAACACAATTTACAACGCTGAATGGCACTCAGGCTGAAGTGATCTGGCACATTTAGAAAAGATCACATACCAATTAACCAGTATATTCAAAGAGTTTATGGAAATGTGCAGTTCTGTTGCTTAAGAGGTAATAAATAAATTTCATGTGATTAAGAACTGTTATATTTGCCTGTGTACATTTTATATGATTTTTTTTTTCTTTTCTTTTAAAGAATTGCTACAGGAAAACTGAAAGACTAATGAAGCAAATCTATAGCTTCTAAATTAAAAAAATAAGATAATGGATAATAGATGAGAGAGACAACTAATGGATTGCATTAAGTAAAAGATGCACATTGGTACAGGTATAAAGCAAAAGAAGAAATTTACTTTAATTTACTTCAATCTCAAAGCAGTAATGTAGACCCATAGAAACAAAAATTACTCAGACTGGAGCTAGGACAGTGCCAAGCAGCACTCATGTGACAGGGAAATGCTGATTCGAGAAAGAGTATGAAGGTCATTTTCTAATTGAAGACTAATTGATCCTGCTCCCCTGGAATCAATGAACTCTTTACCATCGACTTCAGTGACAGCAAACTGCAACACGCATCCGCTGTAGCTTCTGCTCTCAGGGCACACACCAAACCTCACAGCCCTGCAATGGTTGCTTCTTACAGCTGAAGCAATGAGTGATGGCAGTGGTAGAAAGCCAACCATAAATAACACGCTTATCGTGTATCACACTACATAGTCCTTTATGCCGGGTAGTTTGATGTACTAAAAATCACAGAACTGTGAGCTGCAAACTTCCCGTCAAATCTGGGATATGGCATTCATGGTGGGGTTTTAAATGAAGGATCTACAGAATATAAAAAAAATATCTATATGTGCAACTATAAACAAAATGAGGTGATACAGTAAATAAGGAACGATTCATTGGTCTGATACACACACAAAATCAGAAGTTATCTTTGATGCAAGATGGGCCACTACAAGAAGTGCCTTTTAAATGACATATTTTTATTCTGGATCTCCCATAGATTGGCATGCTCTTGAAAGACTTAGTTTAGCACTTCTCATAAAGAAACCATCAGTCACTTCTAGCCCTGTTACCAGAACTGGTACACTTTTTTCCTCAGTATAATTACCACACGATCCATCTCTTGCTCCTCTTTTACAAGTGTTGATTTCACTGTGACTCAAAGTCAGTTATTTTCTGAACACGTGGCTGCCACTGAAATAAGTCACATTGTATGGATGAGTTTATTGCTTTCGTAGCCTCTCTCAGTGAGTCCACTTTACTCTCTTACTTCATTCCTGGTGACAATTTGCAGTGCAGCTAGAGGTGTATGGAGCCATCACCACAGGACTGTCAGTCATTATGCTCCTGAAGAAAACCTCCAGGTTTCAAACTCCAAAGGGAAACAAACTGAGCACACGCTTTAGGAACTGCTCACTGACAATAAAGTTAACTGCATCGGACAAGAAATGTATTTCACTTTGCATACAGTGACCCTGGAAGTACTTTGGTCGTTATAGACTGTTCTATGTCTATTAGTGCTCCATCTATCAATGGGGATTATTTTTACTGTATCATTCTGTTTTGTCTGTTTCAGCTTCTCTGTCACTGCAAAAAGAAGCTGCAATAGAGGCTGTTTCAGACCCAAACTCAGAACAGGGGAAAGTGCAATTTCAAAAGAAAAAACAAACAAACAATAAAACCCCAGCGCTGCACAACAGCCACCTCAGGCTGAACCATTCCCACCCATACAGAGTCTGCAGCCTCTTTCCAAAAGTGCAATCCTCTGCAAGAAGTTCTGAGCTACCAGAGACTGCCACACAAAGTGGCTCACCGTGCAGAGACCTGCCAACTTCAGGCCATGCACGGAGCAGAACAGCCGTGTTCACAGTGCTGTGCCCACCGCGGCAGTCTGTGCGCACTGGTGGGAGCTGGCTCCCCTGCAGGAATCACAAATCTTTCTCCATTCACACTCCCATCTCTTTCACTCCCAGGATAAAGGAAACAAAACCAGTTTGCGGTCTCCGTTCCCATAGTGTGGACATGGGAGTTTAAAAGGGTCAGAGAGCCTGCTTTTTCACAGGACATGGCTCAGTGTTGCCAGGAGTAGGGCAGCCCCCCACTGCCCATCTCCTCCTCGCTCTGCTGCTCTGGCCTCAGGGTTCTACCTCCTCCCTTCCTCCAAGACACTGGCACTTGCCAGATCTTTCACTGAATCAGTTAACTTGCAAGCCCCATAGGTAAATATCAATTTTTTAAAAGGAAAAAAAAAATTACTCCCATTTCAGCAAGCTAAATTTGCTCATGGAGCAGTTTACTGGGCATCGGGATGAGTTCAAAGAGATTAGTGGGTGCACGGCCAGTGTCCTGGCAAGAGGAGGAGGGACAGGACGGGACAGCAGTGGAGGTAAGCAGCTGCAGGCTCCGATATCCCATGCTACATTCCCACACAAACTAATGTGCTATTGGTAACAGAACTCCAGCACAAAGAAGAGCATTGCCCTGCATTTCATTAGGGATCAGAAACAGCATTCAGTTTTTCCGTGGAAACATGGAATCCACATCGCAGAACCATAACTGAAAGTTAAAAGGAGTCCATACAAAAACATTTTGTTGGTAAGTATAAACGCATCTCCAATGAACCGCCTAAGGCAGATCCTGCATATGTTATTTGTTTAACCACTACATCAAACCAAAAAGTTTAACGTCTTTGCAACTTTTTTTTAAATATCCTCTCAATAAAATACTACATGCATCCATGCTACAGATAAACTTCACTGATTTCATTCAGTGCATTCAGTACCACTGCTGTTTACTTAGGTTCTAAAACATTAGGGTATTTTACTTCTCCGTTTGCTTCCCTTTTTCCTGTCTCCCTTGATTCTCGGACAATTACAACTACTTCTACTCCCATCTTCCAGTTATTATCCTTAATGGTGACACTGAGATAACAGAATCCCCTCCAAAATGTAACAATGAAAAATAAAATGTTTTCAGATTTCACTACTAATTCAACATGAAAATGAGAATGTATATTCTAAGTCTTTTTGACAGAAACATCTCAATTCCATTAGAATTGCTAGTTTTGGAGCACAGTATATATGAGACGCAAACTTCTGCGTCCATATTTGAGGTCAGCTCTGCATAGCACAGTCCTTGGCATCTTGGGTTTGCACGGAAAAGGCTGCAGTGCCCCATGTTCTGGTGGAACAGAACTGGTTGAAACAAACAGTAAGAAACTCATGAAGGATTTTGAAAACAACAAGAACAAAATAACCAACCTCAGGCACAATTAAACAGAGACGTTTCCAGCAAACTCTTTTAAAGTTAACATGTTCCTAAGCGATTTCAAAATATCTGTTCTAGGCTGCTAAGAAGCAATCAAAAGAGGCGATATTACGAACCACAGATGTAGTGTTTATACAGAGTCCGCTGTACACCCTCCAAGAGCATAATCATTTCTAGAGGGACCAGGGCATGTAAATGTATGAGCTCTGATTCCAAAACCACAGCCAGATGTTACAGACTTATCATTAAAATCACATGGAGAGGCACTGTTTGCAAAACAATTTCATTCCAGAATCTCTTGACTGATGCTTGAACACAAGCCCAGTTTGCCAACTGGCACCAGGTTGGGAGGGCTCTTGAGCAAATCGGCACGTTGCTGGCCCTCACTAACGCAGCACACTCCATTCTCCCTTCCTCACCCCCAGTGCAAAGGGGCAAACGTTAGCTTTTTCTGGAAACAACAAAATCACTTAAGATTTCACCCCCTTCTTCGTATTTCCATGACCGTCTCCGAGGTCTTCCTCCCCCGTGAATCACAAATTCTGAATACGTTACAACAGCAGGACGGCTGTTCCTGATGTGCAGCGTACCAAATCTCTGTATTCGAAAGCAGCCTCAGCCTTCCCACTGCTATTCCCCAGCTTTCCCTGGCTCACTCTGCCTTTTAGCAGCCAGTATTTTCAAGTACCGTTAAAGCTTTTCCAGGCCTCTGTGGACAGAAGCTAAGAAAGAACAGGGAGCAGAACCTGCTGTACTTTACCTCCATCCTGTTCTTCACTCGAGGGTAAGCTTTCCTGATTTTATACACCAGATGGAAACTTGTTTCTGCAGGAGTTTATAATTTCTTTTCCAAAACAGTGGGACGTTCAGGTCCCATTGGTTAAAGGAAATTATTGTGTGCCCTTTGGTGGGTAACTTTAAAGCTACTTTTGCTTTCTTCTCCACAGCCTTCAAGCAACAGTAATACATAAATAGGACTGGTTTGTTCTGGAAAAGCTACCGTCTTGAGTAAAGTCACTAGAATTTATTGTTTTGGAACAGACTATAGGATCTACTCCCAGATAGGATTTTCTTATTTTAAATCAATGTCCTTCCCTTTTACTAAATGATAGCTGTAAGTGATATGAGTATAGCAAAGCCACTACGAGTATAGTTATCCCACAAAGCATTCAAACTATGACTTTAAAAATTAAAGAAATTAGTTGCATTGGAATAATAAGTTTTGCTTTTATCTAGTACAATTCCCACTGAAACAGATTTCCTGAACTGAAAAAAAAAGTAGTAGAGTACTATTCTACTTGAAAATTTTTTGAAAGCAATTCTGTAAAAGGAATTCCTCCATAAACCACATTCCTGCTCCACTAACACTCATATAGTTACAAAAAATAACGTAATTATTAATTTTAACAAATATATTTTATTACAGAGACCCTATGGCATTAAGAAGTGTAGTATGATTCTTAACATTTTTTCCTTTAGTAGGTTCAATTCCTATTCAAAGATATAATCTCTGTGACACAGGTACTATATTACAGGAAATAAATACTCTAAAAAGATACATGAAGAGAAAAGCCAGAGGTTGAAAATACTACAATTAAGCTTGCAATTTACAACCAAACTTCTTTTGTTCTCATATTACATTGAGAAAAGCTGTTTTTTACCAAGCCACCAAGGATATTTTGTTTTCCCCTCGCACCCCACAACCAAATTGTATCACCCACAGTCATCGGAAGAGCGGGACTTGTCTTTCAGTCTCAGTGGCTGCAGGCACAGCAGCTGCTGGGACGTGGCGACCACCAGTAACAGCCCCAGCAGAGATGCTGTCTGGGGCCACAGCGGCACAGCAGCCTCCGTGGGGCTCCGCCGCGCCGGCCCAAGCAGCGGCTTAGCTGCCCAAGCTGTCCTCAGGAAACTGGATTTCAAATCTCCCTTTTGTCCATTCCCAACCCCTTTCCCTGGTAGGGCAGGATGGAGGGGAAGGCAGGATCAAGAGATATCTTAGATTAAGTTAAAAGATGCTAAGTTTGTCATAGTCTAAAAAAAAGAATAGCAGAAAGTGAACTGAGGTGCTGAAGCAGGTGAAAGGCCGTTGATGATTAAGAAGATCTTGTACTTTTTATCTTTCCGTGACTTTCATTAAAACACAAAAAAGCAGATATGAAATACAGTCCTTCACTTTGTGGGATTAAGATGAAAGCACATTACTTCTTTCATTCACAATTCAGTGCCCCAACACCACACCTCCGCGATAGCTTGTCTTTCAAAAACTGTCCCAGATGACAGCAGAAGGGTCTACGTGTGCATCTCCTGTTTCTCCTTCTCCACACGCTGCCCTACACAGCATCTTTGAGCAAGGTGCAGCAGGCAATCTCATTCTGCTTGCTGGCACTGCTCCATTTTACACATATAATATTCATTGGGTCAGCATCAAAAGAGCATTTTGAGTCAAAAAATCACATTCAAGAAGCAGCTGGTCAGGACATTCAGCTAACGATGACTGCCTCACTTGCAGTCCCGCTCCAATGAATGCCAAATACTTAATCTACAGCTGCCACCAGCACTTCCTACATAACCCAATCCGTCACGCACACTCTGCATAGCAGAGCACAATTCCTCAGAAAGCGTAAGAGACCGCTGGAAACTGCCAGCTTGAGTGGCAGCTGAGCTGCTTGTTGAAGATCTAAAGCCTGGACTTAGCTTCTTAAGTGACAGGCATCTGTCTTAACTCTGTGGATGTAGCCTTTAATTGTTCCAGTGTCTGGCAGCCCAAGCGAACAAGAAAATAGCCATGTAAATGTCCTGCAAACCACAGCGTGTTCCCACCGAATGCCAGGCTGTACATGAGGAGCCCGTGCTATGGCTGACATCGTGAACAACAGCATGCCGAGCATGAAATAGTCAGAGGATTTCACCGCCCGCTTGAATTGTTGACCTCTACACAACATAAAAGGTGAATCCTGGATACCCAGGCGAGTGCCTTGCCTCAGGAGGCAGGAGAGTCTCTACCAGAAGCAGAGATACAGCTCAAGTTATAATTCTGGTAGGAGAGAAAGCAGACAGCTATTCTCTGGCGGTAATGCTCTCCTCACCGCTCCCCTTTCGTAACCAGAGAGATAAGGAACTTCTTAACACAGCATAAGAGAGAGAGATGTGCTAAAGAAGTGAAGGTAAAGTTACAGAATGCAAACCTGTAAAAACACTCAGATCCTATGACCCATTATGGCCCAGTGCCGCAAGCAAAACTTCGCTCTTCCCATTTCAATCTGCTATTACTTCTGGAGCTAGGACACCAGTTCGTGAGAGAAAGCACTTTTTGCAATAACTTTCCTTTCAATTCCATTAGCCTTTGCATTTCTTCAATATAAAAAGAATCAGTGCCGTGATGACACAGGAGAATTTCTTTGGCGAACCTGAGGTTTCTGCATTGTGCTTTGAACACCGACACCTGCATAAAAAGTGCAGGAAAAATACAGTCCCTCGAGGGAATTTAGATTGCAAATCACTGATGTGCTAATAAGACTCTTTATGTACGAACAGGAATAGAGAAAGCAAGAAAACAGGCAATTTCAGCAGGCTACATAAAACCAGACAGAATGAAATAACACTGTGGGAGTGATCCTCTGTAAGAGACATACTTATACTTTGGGACATTTTATTTCTCTCCACTTACTTAAACAAATGAATTGACTAATGGAAAATCAGAATTATGCCTTTTATTTTTTTTTCAATTTAACTAACAATTCCTTTTTTTTTAATTACTTGAAGAGTCTAATCATTCCAAAAGTACCTATGCAATCAAATAGCTACAAGAATTCATCCCAGTATATTATGTTAGAAAGTTCCACAGACATATAAGCTAAAAGCTGAAAGCTAAAAATATGAAAACAAGGGAGGAAATGCTGCTTTTAATTCCACTGAAACATGCTATATGTGTAGAGTTACTCAAGGTACCAAAAACCTAAAAAAACCCAAAAGCACATACGTGTCCTTTTTCACTCTGGTTTCTCAGCATTGATTTTCCATTTTAGTTTATCAAACCCGCTCATAAGTAGGTTTGGCTTCATATTAAGAATATCTACTCCCATAATACCACATGGGTTCAGGACACTGACCATATACACTCATTTTTAGTTTTTGTGGCATTCTTAAGCAGCACAATCCCTGCAAATACTTGCTCTTCTGAGGAGTGCAGCTCAGAGTATAATAGTTGTATTTTCATAACTGAAAGGAGTTTCAGACAAAAAAAATTATTTGGAAAAAATAAAAAAATAAAAATCACAGCCTGGAGTTAACACCAGATAGAATGTGATGCACAAGTTTAAGGGGGTCAGGCCCCCCAAAAATTCCAAAAACCTGAGATGTTTCACCTTGTTGTATCCAAAATGTTCTGTCTTTTTATTTTCAAGCAACATTAAGCATTTTTCTGCATTAAACATTAAAAAAATGGACAAACAATAAAAAGCTGACAATCGGGGGTTTTTTATCAACACCAGTGATTTAGGTTGTCCGTTTGCCTCAGAGAGAAAAATCAAAATAAAATTATTTACAGTGCTCTTCTTGCGATAAACTTTTATTTTAATTTATTTCTGAAATCACAAGAACATTAAACTAGAAGTGATGGGGAAGTTGAAAACTGTGTGAAAACACAGAGGAGTTTTAATTTCTGAACTGACGTTTCAGTCACTGGCTGTTACATAAAATCCAACTTGCCAATTCTAAGAGCAATAAGAAGTCTCTCTTCTAAAAAAGTTTTTCATCTTTTTTCGTATTATTTCATTTTTTTCCTCCTTGGAACAGTGTAACAATGAGTGAGAATCTATTTAACTGGAAGTTTAAAAAGAATGGATACGTTTTATACGTTACATAAATCAGAGCAAGAGATTAGAGTTCTCTACAAGAATTTTTTCCCATTTCCAAGGGCTTGAAAAGATGGAGTTTTTTAATACATAAAGTTGTGAGAAACCATCTGACTTCGACAAAGGATTTTTTTTTTTTTTAATCCTGGAAAATTTTAGAAGACGCATAAGTTCTAACAATACAAGAAAGTTAGCATACTACAGCAGACTAAACCATGGGCATACAGTCTTTCATAGCATCAAGAAAATGACCTAAAATAAAAACCAACAAACCTTCAAATGCTTAGAATTTGTAAATATTTGCACATAAGTATCATTGTAATTATAGTGCATAGAGTTAAATGCACATTTACCTTTTAGTGGTTTGTTTTTGTATCTTAACCTATTAGAAAACATCACGACTACAACAAAATTACAACCAAGTGTTATGGCAAACGTTCCTAAAAGCCCCAGCAATATGAAAGGTCAGCCACAGTAACTGTAAAGAGTTCGTACTATATGCAAGAATCCAACCCCATATATGTTATTAAATTATGCTAATAGGACAACTGAAAATGCATTGTGATCAAAGGAATTGATCTCAAAATCCAAGTTTTCTGATGACAACCACTCTCCTTCCCAGTCCTCCCTTTTCACACACAGAATTAATTTGGGCGCTTTATAAAGATGCTTTACCAGACCCACTTCTCACAAACATGCTGCACTTTGCTGTTCTCTATATACTTAGGGCTGATGTGCGAGCATCTTCCTCCAATTTAAATCAAAACACTACACTAAAAAGCCTGCCAATTATGGTTAAGTACCTGGTATTATTTTCCTACCTATTTTCCTCAAGTCTCCAACAATTTGTAGCCTCATACCATTGCTATTAATCAGTATAATACCAACTTAAAAATCTGTATGTAAAAGTGATTTCCTCTAGATACCAGAGCTGACAGCTAACTAAAGGTTATCCATGCCATTTCCCACAAATACATATTTTTGGTTCCTAAACCAAATACTGTAAATCCTGCTTGTGCTTTTTCTCTCTAATAAAGAGCACTTATCCTGGTAGAAGGAAGGGATTTTTGGTAGGAAACAGACTTCAAAGCCTTGGAAATAATGGTTTTCTGAATTCACAGCCCTAACTTAATGCTGGACTGAAGATTTTTTTCTTTCAACTCCCTCCCAAAGCCAGGTCTCTTTTTTCCTCTTTTCTAGTCTCTGGAGTATCTTCCCATTTCATATCCCGCTCTTTTTATACCTCCCTTGTATTTTTTGGAGAGGGGGAAAAAAAAAAAAAAAAGAAATTAAAAAAAAAAGCTATGCAGCAGGGGAATTTCTACACTACTAAGCACACAAAAGAAAAGAAATAGCAAGCAACAAGCCAAAAGTGGAAGAGTTTTATTATTTGGCTCCCCAGCTACTCAGGACCAACCGCTGTCACCGTTGGTTGGAAGAGCAAGAATTTGCCGGGGCAGGCAGTGGCGATGGGGAGCCTGAAGCTGTCCGTTCCCTTCGAGATGCTCAAGAGCCGCAGGGAGCTCACCAACATGAAATCTTGGCAGAAGCTGTCGAGGCAGCTCGGAGTCCCATACAAGCTGCACAATTGCTCATTTGCCTCCCTTGTCTGAGCTCTATATCCCTCTCCCAGTGCAGTATTACTCTGCTCCACGGGAATGCTGAGAACTTTCACAGTTCAAAGGCAGTGATCGACACGAAGGTCAGCTGCTTGTCTAACACACCCTTCTTCTTAAAATGAAACTTAGTGTTCACTTTCGCTGACTTTTCATGGGACGGACAGGGACTTTATACATTATTTAATAGGAATTTAAGAATGAAACAGAAAATCCCCACGGCTCTTCCAAGAAGTACAGGAGATTAAGGAAACAGAAGACTAAAGCTGGAGGTGCCAGAAGTGCCTTTTACGAAAACCAGCAGCCTTTATGTCTGTCTGCACACTTGTAATAATAATACCCATTATACCTACTACCTCTGCCTTCTATGCTACAACACATTGTAAACAATGAGTAGCTATAATTAGCTGAACATCTAGACATTAGTTAAAATTAATGTTTGGTTAACGTGGCACTGTAGCTGTACATGATGTATCACTGCACATGTATTATAGTAACTTGTTACAAAAATTCTGTACCGATCAATTTAAAATAACCTTGTAAAGTTTAATTGCTATCTAACATGAGTAATGAATAGAACAAATGTCAGATCCTAGTAAATGTGCCTTTTATCATAAATCAGTATTTCACATACAATAATTATCCCATTAATGCTAAATGAAATGCTGATTGAGTGTATTTAGCATGCAGTGTAAGTGGCTGAAATGACCAGGTATACGTAATAATTTTCTGACAGACAGAGTTAAGGGGGGGGGAAATCAATTTGAAAGGCAAATTATACTTGTTAAATAAAGATACTATACATAAGATATTTTTTAATAGAAGCAAAGGCATAGTGTCCTAAGTTCTCTTCAACAGTTTCTGAGTTTAAAAAATAAAAAATACAGTAGTAACCTCCCGTATCTTCCTAAAGCAAGAAGGCTCTATGCTTCATTTGGTTTTAGTTTTGTCTTATAAGATAAAGAATGGAGAACAGGTAGTTGCCAATTTATCTAACTCAACACATCCCAGACTTGGCAAGTATGCTGTGATAAATAGCTTTAACTACCTTCTGCTCATCTTTTTATTATAGGACATGACAAAGGGATTTGTAGATTAACTCTTCAACTTTATTTGTGATACTTTACTGAAGAAAGCTGAAAAGGGCTCTCAGGAGGTTTAGTGTGAACAATACAATTAAAAAGGTAAACAAACAGCAAAACTATATTTTACATCGAAAATGTCTAAGGTTTTAGAAAAGCCTTTAAAGAAAGCTCAGTGTTGTTACGATCACTGAGCAATGCCATAAATAACTATGATCTTGCTTTCTCTCTGATATATGTTTTTATAGATTTTGCCTACCCAAGAAACACACATGTAAGTACACTACTGTCTCAGTCTGGTATGCTGAGGAAAGAAGTCCTTTGCTGTTATATGTAAGAGGAAATTAAGATAAATATACAACTGTACCAATAATCCAATTCAATAGGCTCTGCACAACACTGCTCTAACACTCCTAATGCTCAGCCAAACACAAAGACTCCCGCAGTCAGATTAAAGGGACACCATCAAAGCTTCGGTCTCCTCTTCTCTTTCCATTCCTAAACTCAAATCCATCACATACTTTTCTTGTGTAGGTTTCAAAATGAGAACTCCTCAGATTTTTCTCTTTTGGCAAATCACTATGGCAAGAGTTTTGCATCTTTTTGAATCAGCTTGCCTCCAGGCCACCACAAATATTGCAACAGCTTCTTTGAATAATATTATGCTGCTGTGATCAGTGAAAGAAATGCTTGCATCTAGATTTACTACCTGGTAAGTAAAAGACTGTCTAAAAAGCTTAGAAAAGCTTAAGAGTGTGCCTCCTGGTTCATTAGCAATTTATGTGCACCAGTAATAACCATTATCGTTAAATCATAGTCATTAATCATTAACATTAAATGCTCCTTATCCTCTATACCATGTTAGCCAATCGTGCATCATGAAATAAAAAAGTTTTTTCAACTCTTTCAATATATTTTGCACAATATATCATGTAGGTCACCTCATGTTGTGAGGCACCTTCTGGCTGATACAGAGAGCAAGGTGCTGTCCAAGCTAGCAGGCAGATTAATTTACTTCTCACCTGGTACAAACTGCAACTGTTTTCCTACCACCTCATTAAACCAGTGGTTCTCGGCTGACACTTTTAACAACCCCATATTCTAAAATCTGTCACATGAATCTTGAAGTACATAATGATTACAAGAGAGAAAGAAATATGTTGACTGGAATATTAGTGAATAAAGTTCACTAAATTGTGACTGAATTCCTAATATGATCAATAGCTTAATTACCATATCATTCTGTCATCAACATGACAGAAGCCTGGCAGTTGCTGCAAAGCCATCATCTCACAAACTGCTGATCCAGAATCAGCACAGATTTGAAAGCCAGAGAAAGAAACCCAACATGTTTATGTAAACCTATAAACAAATATAGATGGGATAGATACCTGCCAAATATGAAGTCACCATAGGCTCTACTTCTGCCCACTATGTCCGACATTCAAGACATTTTGTTCTTGTCCTGTATGTGTTTAGAACATTTTGAGTACAGTTTTATAGGCCATTTTATAAGGTAAGTATCACTGTAACCTTTTAAATTAAAGTGTGGAACAAAAATACTTACTGGAAAGACATTGGTCAAATGTTTTACCGATTCTGTTTATTAAATTTTCAGGAAAAAAAAACCTGCCTTAAAGGGTAGTACTGCTTACAGTGACAGTATAGGAGCAAGGTGCATTTGTACAGGGTCCCTGTGCAAGGAATGGAAATAGTCTCCATTTGTCTAGCCAAGCGTACATTTTTCACTGCTGTTCTTCCATGTCTTGGTTCATAGGCTTCAGTGCTCTCCTGATAGTTATGCTGCTGACTCAGGCTATGGGTACAGGCAATCAAATATTATCTTTTTTTAAAATCCCCAAATATTGAATTTGTTGAAACAATGAAGTGATTGTGACTTACTTGCAAAATAACTGGACACCAAGAGATACAGCCATTCTCAAGTCTGTTGATTCAAGCTCAGAAGTTGTTTTTACTTTAGAGGTAGTTCAGGTTCTCTAACTGCCACACACAGCAACATCACAGGTTTCGCACCACGCTTTTGTTGGTGTTGGTGTTCTGTTAGGGCTATGCTAACACACCATTTAAACCATCTCTTGTTTCTCTACCCCCACTTCACTTGTGGCACCATTATAAACCTTCTTCAGAATAACCTACCACCACAAGAGATAGTTTTTGTATGTATGTATGTATGACTGTGCATGTGTGTGTGTCTGTGTGTATACATATGTCGATCTTCATCTGAATTATCACCTTTAAAAGAAGTTAAAATGCTTTATCTTTTAGCTACACCTACCATGTGATACCTGTGACATCAGACAGAACTCCACAGAGATTATATAGATGTTTTTTTTAATATAAGACTCTCTTCATATACGTAGATCTTCTCCAATAGATATTTATCAAGTGCTGATAGGCTGATAAACTGATTATACCACTACTCACCAAAAAAGCTAATAACATTCTTTATTTCACCTTACTGTTAAAAAAAAAAAAAGAACATTTTTTCCTCACTACTGAACAGAGACAATCTTGGAAATAATAAATTATCATATATTTTTATCTTAAAAATTTCCTTTCTAGATAGATCTATGTTCTTTATGTGCCATTTTGCATTTTAAAATCAAGCAAAGCTTATTTTATTGCACTTATTTACGTTTCTTTTTCTATTCATGTTACAACATGCTTCACAGATTGAAGCTGAAAATCCTTATTAAAGACAGGGTTAAAACATTTTTTATTCTCTCACAATTCCTGGAACTTTTCAGAGTGGCCTTAGCATGTGAGAATCTGTATATTTAAAAGTCTCAGGGAAGAGTGTGAAAGTGGTTGTTATTTTGTGCCAAAGCTAATATTGCAATATACTGGTCACATTTTTATGGCCACACCTAACCAACCTTTCTTCAGAGCCTTCATGGCTGAGTGATTAAAGAATAACATTTGTAACTGTATAACTTTTTTTTAATGACATGGCTGATATTAAGCCCATTACAGGCTATACTGTCTCTTAAAATATGGGGTGAAAATTCTGTTAAAACAGCAAAAAGTTTCCAGTTGACTCACATAGAAAAACGAACTATGAAACTCAAGGACCACTGCATTCCACTTAAATATGAAAAAACAGTGAGCTGTATTTCTCCTGGGTTACAGAGTACAAAAAGAAAGTAGAAACATGGAAGAGATTCAAGGTAATGCAAGACTGAAATGAGGAACGATGCTCCTCATGAATGAAGTAGTCCTTAAACAAGTAGTAAATAAATAAATAAAATGCCAAACTTAAGGAGTACAATTCACATGGACGGACAGCACTGATTAACATGTCAGAGGTAAACCAACATTAAATCAAGCTATGCTGAGTAGAAGGCAGAGCCTGCATGCCCCCAGCCTTACACTTGAGGATGTCACCAAGGAATGCAGTTACCCGTCATCTCAAGGCAACCTCCACTTGACCGGGGTCCAGGCAGCACTAGCATCTATTCCTCCAGAGTCAGGTTTTACCATGTTTCCACCACTCAAAGCTTCGCCCTGGGGCAAGTGGTTGCCCTGGCACACAGAGGCAGTCTGGCAATCAGGCTAAATCCATGAAAAGGCAGGCAGTTGAGGCTGCCCAAAAAGAGAAGAAAGAAGTGAAACTCTATCACTTTGCAAGAGTTTGCACGGCATGGCAAAGATCACAGAATCACCTCCTCAGAAGACAAATTCTTCACAGAAGTAACAGGCGATATTACTGCACAAAATGAACAGACTGTTAGCCTTCAGCAAATGGGGTATTTATTGTTTTTAAAGTGTACATTAGTGCTCAAGCACCAATGATATTTATACTGCACATCAAACTGCAAGAATAAGAAAGTAGTGAGCTAAAACTGAGGACTCAGATTAGTGATCTTGTATGCCCTGAGGAGTATGAGATCTAAAGAGATGCACACATAAAGTAAATAAGATACAATGATACTGGGGGGAATGATGCCAACTGAGTCAGCAACATGAAAAAACTACTGTTCAGGAACGTCCAACAGATACCAGACTCCAACCTCAATAGACAGTTTGGAAACTGAAGGGATTTAATTAAAAGTAGGAACTATCCTGAAACAAGAGTAAGCACAGAGCTCAGAACAACACTGACCGGTCCTGTTACAGTACCATGCCAGAAAGCAGCTTACACACCTCCATACACAGCACTCAAAACAAGCTGGCATACACCAGAGTGCTACATTGTCATTTTATATTTTTGTCTTCAGAAGTCTTCCTCAGAGAGTAAGCTGAAACAACACATCAGTATTAAAAATTCCTGTTTTCTTCCTCCAGCTTTTAAGTTGTAGATATTAACAAAGATGAAACACTTATCTCTTCAAATAGAAAGGCAATTTTGACCTCAGCGCATTAGTGTAAAAACAAAATGTGTTGTTTTGATATTTACAAGATGCCAGAATTAGCTGCACTTCACAATCACCCTCGTACCATCCTTGCTAAAACAGCCTTGCAAAAGCCCCTCCAGAAGAAGAGAAAGGGAAAAAAATAAGGAAAAAAAAAACAAACCAAACATTTACCAGTAGAGGATTCACAAACCAAACTTGAAAAACATTGTATTGAGCACTTGAGCTCTGTAGACAAAGGATTCATGAAGTCCAAACTGGAAGCAGACTCTGCATATATGTAAAATCTCTTCCAACACCAGCTAAAAAGCAGCCAGTGATTGCCAGAGCTGCTGAGGATGAAATCTGCTACCCGGGTGGTAATGGAGGGTGCCATGTAGATTAGTAAGAAATGATTAGTTTGCACAAGCCACACTCCTCCCGATTCGTCCATACACCCTTAGATTTGCCTGGCAAAATATAAGACAGAATAATAACTCTGAGATGTTTTAGCCATGTCCAACTGCTGTTACACAGTTTATTAGTGAATCACAGCAAGCACTCAGAGCTTACGCACTGAGCAGAGCACACATGCAAGAGAGACTGGTTTTAACTAACGTCTGAGTAGTCAGTAATAACAAGTAGTAGCAACACAGTAAACGTTGCAGTGGCATCAGTGGCAGGCTGTGCTGTGGGTGGCTGGAACAGGCCCTAACAGCTACCAGGAAAACCATCCACGCTGCTTCCGAGCTTTTTATGTTGTTAAACATCTCTCAGTAATACACCAGCATAAGGTCCTGTACAGCCTTCAAGGATTTCTAGTTTTTCTTTTATTCACTCCTTATTTCAACAATAAAGACCCTGCATGCCTTTAGAGGAATGTTAATGATGCAGAAGACCCAACCCTGAACCCTGGGAAAGCCATTACAGTTCGCCGAGAATAAATGGGCCGCTGCCAGCTCAGTTTATTACATTGCCTTTGTTTGTTTCCTTGAAAACATGATGCTACGGTGAACCAGGGGATGTTAATGTATTTCCATGCCATGCTGCATTTGTTTGTGTTGCCAGAACTCCATACTTAATATAGCTGATACCTTCCACGAGGCTAAGACATGTTAATGAGCTTAGCACAATCATGCACAGAGGCCTGCACCCAAGATCACTGCTTCGTGAGCAGGTTCTTGGGGTGGGCATGGATCACTGTCCGAATATTACTGCTGGCTGCAGACTAACTAATGCAGTTTTAACAAGCTAAAAACATCTTGCTAAAACGAATCTGTCATTATAAAAAAGTGACAGTAAAACGGGCACACGGTGTAATACGCTCACCAAGGTCATCACATGGTGGTGGGAATTAGCTTTGGTACTTGGCATGTTTCTATGCTGATTATGGTTAGGGTTTTTGCACAGACTTTTTATTCTGGAAATTTCAGTTGCTAAAAGAGATCTTACTGTCAACTTGATGCATAAATTTGGTATAAGACAAAATCCCTTCAAGGAACATCCCAGTATCATTAAATTGTACCACTAATAAGTCTGTGCCTGAGAAGGAATCCTGCCTACCACTGTGCACTGAAACAGCATTACCCTGGGGAAACCCTCTGATCTCAGCCTTTAGAAGTACATACAGTACCATACTACAGGAATACCAGCTTAGTACTACTCTACCAACCTGCAGTGCTACAGATGGTTCATGTAGTTATATAGCTTTAATCAAGATAGGAAGATGCACTTCCCAAGAGAAGGGCTTCAGTCTCAGTCCAGCATTGCACCAGCGTAGCACAAGATCTGCTTTCAGGCTTAAACTGAATCCATGCACTTACCTGTGCATTTAGAAGTATGTAGCTCCTTATGTGCTATATACAATTAAAAGT
Organism: Nyctibius grandis; assembly: GCF_013368605.1. NCBI lineage: Eukaryota > Metazoa > Chordata > Aves > Nyctibiiformes > Nyctibiidae > Nyctibius > Nyctibius grandis. Next base: position 38,649,329 of record NC_090666.1, read on the forward strand.
AGGATTGTTATAGAAATATACACCCCCACACACACACATTTATGAGAAGGTTCTTTTGCACTGCTCTAAGAACAGAAAGAAATCTTTAAATTCAAACATGAATAAAAGAACATCTGATGTAGTGCTCCCCTGCACAGCCAGAAAAATATAAACAGAGCTCAATCACAGAGCTCCCCAGCAGAGACAGCCATACAGAAGCACCTGAAACCCAACACCTCCTTCTGCTTTGAGTAACTTTTCACATGGATTTTCCAAGCACTAGGAGTTTTTTTTAGTAAGTTACCAACCCCTTCCAATGAGGGTCATACGTGCAAGGAGTCCAAATCTGGATTAAAAAAATGAAAGTTTGAGGTAATTATGGGTGCTGCATCACTGCTTCTTCCACACGATTGGCTCCCCAGTTGCCATTTTGTATATCTCTTATCATTCTTCTCCACGCTGGAAAAGGAACATTCCCCTTGACTGTGCATGAAGTTTTTCAGCTATTTACTGTCAGAAAAAAACTGTACTGTTACAAAAATCAGATTGAAAAAAGTAAAATTCTCTTAAGGAATCTCACACTATTTTTTTATATTTTCAAAATTGCAAGCCTGTTGGCTACTAAAACGTGGCTACAAATACAGCTGAGTCATGGAAAAACAGAATAAACATACCATGATTCATGGTTTTATGATTTACCACAGAAGAGCAACGGAGATATCTGGATCACTGCAATTTTCCCTTCCTTCCCAGGCTTGGATCGCTCCCAAATAGAGCAAAGTATTCCAATTACTTTGAAAACTAATTAGATTTAAAAAAAAATTGTACACCGCAGACAGGACCACAAGATAAAGCTGTTTGAGTGTAGGAAAAGGAGCTGAAAAGCGCTCAACAATAGCCTGTGACTAAGCGTCTGGCAGTCTGGGTAGGGGCAGGTGACTCACGAGTGCGAGCCTGCATGTGTCACTGTGCATGTGTCACTGTTTGGCAGCAGCCATTCGTAATCTGGGTGGAGGTGTAAAGGTTGCACCGTTTGCATTGACCTGTGTAGGCTGCTGGAAGACTTGGGAACTGATTAGATCCTGTTGCTCCTCCATCTACAGCTTCCCCTCGCGAGGCCAAGGGCTCTCCCTCAGCCATTTGTCCCACGCAGCCTTCTGAGGCTCCTCAAACAGGCAGCTGCAAGAGATCATTGCACCAGCATTAGCTGGGCTTCCTACATCACGAGCTGTGCCTGCGTTATAGATGCTGGCTGTATAACTGCTGCGTGCTCTCATCTTTCTGGGTGCTATTCCTGACAGCAGCAAGCCAAGAAACAAAGAGACCGGGTCTTAAAGGTCAAGGAATATTATATACATCATTTCAACCTATCATCAGCTCAAAAAAAAGCCAACCACCAAATCTCTTTTTCTTTAAGCTTAGCTTAGTCAAACTTAACCTTGTTCTAGCTTATTAAGAAACATTTATCTCTTTCAAAATTTGCCAGTACTTCTAGGGAAATACAAAAGAATGTTAAATAAAATGTTTAAATCCACATACATACTTCAACCAGGTATCACCATACTTCATAGAAACAGTAAATGAGCCAAGACCCCTCTTACAGCATCCTCTTCTGTGGCAGACTAAAGAACAGTGCTATGAAGGGGCTTCTTTTAATATTCTTGCTAATCTGTACCATTACTGCAAATAATGATCACGAACGACTAAAGGGGTGGTGGGAGGGCAGCCCTGTGCCCAAGCCCAGCACCAGGACTGTGCTCTCTCCTTCACAAGCTAAAAGGGACATTGTGAATGGTCCTTATACTGATCTTCTAAACAAGTATGCATTCTACCTTGCTTATTTATGAATTCATTCACCCTCTGAATGATCTCTCATTTTTCCTGCTTGGTTTATCAGGTTCCTGATAAACCAAGTTGAAAACTGCAGAAGGAATTCGCATTTATCTTAGGAAAAAAAAAAAAAGGAAAAAAAAAAAAATCAGTGGGAGTTTTCCAAACTGGGGCTAAATATTCAGAAGTGTAGAAAGTCATTTTCTGTCAACAATACCAGATGCATTTCTAATAGAAATAATTTGTGGGATATTTATTTACTGACATTTCAGATGATCAAACATTGTTATATCTTGATCTTAATTACATCTTGTATAATTTGGTATCTGAGCAAAGGTTAAGACCACACCTAACCCCTTTATAAAGCTGTCAGCAGTGTTTCTTCATAGGTTAAAATTCCGGGGTTGAATATGAAACGTAAGCTGAATTGTTATGGCACAACTACAACTAAACAGTAGCAAAGCTACTCTGGTTTAGATCAGTACAAAAAGCTTGCAGAAAGGGAAAAAGCACACAGCTAAATCTATGCCAAAATATAAATTGATGATAACTTAAACCCCAAATACATCATTTAATCCTGCAGTACATCTTCCTAAATTTCAGCTCCAATCTCTAACAAACACTCACCATGAAAGCAGAATTTTTCTCTGCCACACAACCTACGACAGTTTTGGACAGGTAATTCACAACAGCCTCTTCCCATGGCCCAGACACAGAAAGCACAGCTAAAAGGCCAGAGACAATAACTTCAAGGACCAACTCCTAATGCACATGGGTAGAGAAGGACCGTTTATCACCTAAGCTGTTTCAAAGCCAATCCTGTTTCTTAGGCTGGAGACAGTGGCTTGCCCATATAGAGCAAATTTAAAGATCAGGGTTCTTGACATGGTAGATTAGGCTGTTCTGCCAGGCGTTTTGCTCGCTGTGTAATTCCATCATTAACAATCTTTGTGCCAGTTCCAGATAAAAACATCCTTAATGTCTTTTAAAGGCAGCATTTTTTTCTCCTGAAATTAAAACCTTTCCAGGTTATTTTTTTTTAATCACACAAAATTTCTTGCTGCCAGTACTAGTAATACATTAATTATTTAACTGAAATAAATGCATCTGTTAATGTGTTTAATTAAGCATACAAACCTCTTTATTTGATGTTATTTGTATCTAAGATTTCCTGTTTTCCCTGAAGTATTTATTATCCAAGGCATGATTCTTCTAATCTTAGATATACTCTGGGACTGAAGTACTATTTTATATCAGCATTTCTCAGCTGCTTTTATCACGAATAGATGTATTACAAACCATGTTAATGAGCTGTTTAGTATTCATATATTAGACTTTTCCTAATTTTATATGGAAATAATACTATAAAAATTCTAAGAATACTGGTTTTATGTGCATGATAATGATGAGATTCAAAGCAAATAAGGAGGAGGAAATCTGTGGTGGCACTGAATATGAAATGGATTAGTACATCATCAATGTGCTTTACATTGGTATGAAATTATTAAGCATGTAATTAAGTAGGATCAATTGCACTGTTTGTTTTTGGGGTAATGTTTTAGCTGTTTTAGATGTTTCATCTTTAAGAATTTAATTTCACACTTTAACGACCTTCTGGTAATTTCCTCCTCCTGCCATGAAGTCACATAGTCAGGATATGCACAAAAACCCATCACGTATCAAGAAGTGACTAGGGTGGAAGGCCAGGCCAAAGTCACTGCCATGGAAGAGAAGAACAAGGCAAATTAAATAATTTTGTAAATACAAAAATAGTTCAGTTCAACTGACCTTATTCATCAGATGCTAACTATCCTGGGGATTTGAATGCAAGAAAGAAATTACACAGTTACTTGTAGCAACTGAAGCCTTGACCTGGCTGACCTCAGAGACATCTCCAGTGCAGCCAGAGTGAAATGAGATTTGGCATTATAGGAGCCTAATGAGTAAAACCGTCAGCCTTCAGCACACTTACATGTACATGGAGGTCACAGAAATAAATAAAAAACTAAAAATCCAGCTTTGGGTAGGGTGGAGACAGAAAAGACTAGTCTCTATCTTGGATAGAGAACTTACTACTGTGTTACTGAATAAAAACCCAACTGTGAAAATAAGTCTGCTATTAAACGGAATTGTCTCATTTTGAACAGGGAATTACAAATCAATGAAACAAAGCATTTGTTATCATGGAAAAGCCAACACCCGAGTAGGTTCCCTTATTAATTTTATATGCTGGACAAAGCACACGCTGCCCTTGCGGTCCCAGCTCCCCGCATGTTCTCCTGCACGTGACTTCCCAGGGGCTGAAAGCAGAGCTGTGGCCACCAGCAAGACTCTGGACTGAAGGGGGTGAGGAGGTTGAGACGAATTCATTGAAAGGCAAGACAACAACAGCTGCTATTTATTTTACTGAAAATACAGTCAGAGAAGATAGATTTCAAGAAGAATAACGTATCTTTATTATTGTACTGAACAGGTACTATGCTACATAACTTCTCTCTCAATAGTAGAGCAGATATCTATTATTTACACTATCCATTATTTGTACCTGGTTTTCGTATTTGAACATACCATTGGCTTTAGGTTATGGAGCACACTTGTAAACTAAATTACCTCTTGCAACAAGAAGCTAAAAAACAAAGACAGTAGCACATTAGAGACCCACCTTAGAGAAGTTTAGATTAAATAGTTTAAAAAATTACCTAAAATATCAAATAGCCCAGTATAGAAGAGCAGAAAAAGTCAGAATTAATTAGAAAATGCCACCTCAATATTCTCTACAGCCTGAGCGTACAGGCAGTAAGAGACACTCTTTGTAGCCTTGGCATACTTATGAATGTTTAAGAAGTGGAGCAAAGAGAATAAACACTTCAGAGGCAATTTTATTACAAGATGGGTAAAAAAAATTATATTTTTCCACCTAGATTTTGTTTCAACTCTTAAATAATGAAAAATAAGCTTGCCACATCTTTACTTTGGAGTAAGTCATGTTATTTCAAATACACCATTAACAGCTGTATCTTCTGAGAAGCTGTGCCTTTAATCAGGTTAAAAATGTCAGAGGGTAAAAACTAATTTAACATTCTCCATGAGGAAATATATACACAAACTTGGGTCCAACCCTATAAATGCCTGTTCTCATGAGTAGAACTAACTCGGAATTATTTCATATTGGGCATATCCAAGTCTTGCATACAATTTAAGACCTGTTTCTGAGGGCACAGCTCACAGTCCTACAAAGTAGATGCACGTGGATGTTGATGCACCTTTGAATAATGTAAGATGAAGGCGTTAAGCAACGCAGACTTTCAAATGTTTCATTTGGCACAGTTGAGTTTCACCCAGAAGTACTGGGGCATGAGTAAGAGCTGCTAAAACATGGGACTTTCTGGACTAGTTCTGTACATCTGTACGTTAACATAAGGAACTAAATCCTGAGGGATACTTTTTGAAATGAAATCTTTTCCATCATTGCCTTTTCTGCTTTATTAAAAGGCTAAAACGTAGCACAGTTGAATCCAGACTGCTGGCTACAGTGAATTACACTCTTTTGTCATAGTTATGCATTATTCTTTGTGAGTAGAGGTTTTTGTCTTGCATTATTTCTTCATCCATAGCAAAATGCCCTCTTTGCTGACTAAAACTACTGTGCATTTCATCGCTAATAACACAACTGAATTCTTATTTTAAATCACAGCCCTATTTTCAAAAAGAGCAATTTTACTTTTCTTCCAGAAAGCCATCTGCTTGCTAATGAGAGTTGTTTTCATCAGTAATTTTGAGAAAAAAAATGCTTATTACACTTTAGCACTTTTTAAGTGACAAATAAAGAATACCACCAGGCCACTATTTAAATACACTACGTTCCTCCCAGTACAGGATCTACAGGCCAGATGCATCACTATAACTATAAACATTTGTAACGAGTCTCAGTGCAACTGGGGCCCACAGCAAAGTAGCATCACCTCAGATAAAAATCTTTCAACAAGACATTTCATACATAATATTGCTGTAATTTATAAATCCCTGCATTATCAAAAATTACCTTTTTATACTAGCAAAGCCAAAATGATGCTATGTACGTACGTTTTTTCCTAAATATGTTTTTAAATTTTATCAATGCCTAATCAATAGACAATGCTGTGATACAGTAATTTCTCTGCCTCCCTTTTACCAAAGCCATTCCGGGTACAGAGTGCAATGACAGCCTAACAATCAACGTTCTCACAATCATCTTGATATTGGGCTGAATTATGCTGCTTAAGGTGCATTCCCCTTTTCCCAAAATACTCTTTTCCTGATGCTGACTATTGAACAGCAGCAGCATGAGGAGACAGCAAGAGACAAAGGACTGTTAATGGGAAGATAAAAACTGAGACAAAAAATGAAGGAATAAGAATTAAGACATCAGTGAAAAGAAAAGGATGAGACCTATGAGAGGGGAAAGGGAATCTGTTTAGGATTATAACAAAGGAAAAATAAAGGAACACAGAGGATGAAAAATAGTTTTCATAGTAGTTTTAGTAGTTTTGTCAGCAGTACTAAGAAAAAAGCAAGAAAAGTGGGAAAATAATGAATAAAGCAACAGTGAGGATTAGGGCTAAACAAATATTGTGCAAAAATGCAGAGCTGGAGTGAAAGGGATAACTGAAGTATAGAAGGCCCTGAAAGAGCTGCAAGGACATAAGTATGAAAGGAAAGAGGAGAAAAGAAAATGAGTAATAAAATTGTTAAGTTGTAGAAGAGAATGAAAATTAAATGGATTACAAATAAATGTGCATGGAAATAGGGACAAAAACATCACAGAAAAAAGTTCAAATTGATGCACATCAAACTAAATAAAGAGCTTCTAAAAAAATAAAAAAAAAAAAACACGCTGCAACATCACATTTCTCCCCTCGGTCACTTGCCCAATGATCAGTTACTGCCCCACTTTTTCAGGCAGCCAGGCATTTTTTGCCCCAGTATATCTCAGAGACTCGCTGGTGCAGATCCTTCCAACCACAGTGCTAGTGTTTAGTCCCTCACTGGGCCCTCCTGTGTGGACAGTATAGTAGATGCATCCCTGCTGTGAAACCAGAGGGGATTGCGTCTGTACCTGAAAGACAGCCCACGCCCAAACTGTGATTAACACTGAAACATGTGTCTTATTTGTGGTCAAATACTGTCAAGAAGGTCAATGCTGAAAAAAGATTAAGTCATTAGGTTAGGCTTAACAGCCAGCACAACCTCATGAAAGAGAAACTGTGCCAAGTCTTTCCATCTCTTCTCCCCACGTGCACTTTTTTTTGGGTGTAATTTATAGCTTAGCTACAAAAATAAAATTGCTTTGAGTTAAAAACTTGAAAACAAAGCCTTGGTCAAAGTATGAATTACTTTTATAGGCTTTTCAAAAGATTGATCTTTTCATTTTCTTTTCTTATGAGTATATATCCCATTAGATCTGCTTCTGTGTAGGAAGTGCAATTTTAGCAAGCAATTAATCCATAAATGAGCTGTTTCAGAGTTTTAGGTATTGGGCATCATCCTTCAAAGGCTCTATCCTGGCCTTGTATTATACCTACATGTTTCCACAGACCTTGCTCATTTTTGTCAGCAAGCATTTAATTGAATTCCCCATGAACCACTTTTGGAACACCATGCTCAAGATAATCAGCTGTAGATAAAAAAAAAAAGTAGCACTTCTAATGACCGTGTCACTGAGAGATACAATGACCTTTAAGTCCTTCAATCCTGAACTTCATGTTGCATACATTATTCCAAAAGAAAACGTGCAGCCAGAGAGCTACAGAAATTATACCTATTTGAACCTGGACCTCTTGCCAGGGACGCTGAGGTCCCGTGCAATCAAGACACCATGATTCCCCATGCAGTTCTCATCTTTCACACAGACATAAGATTCAGTGATTTTGACACTACCCCGCCCCTAAGTTCAGAAATAAACATTTTGAAAAATTTGCCCTGTGTGGAAAGGCAAAAAGAAATCTAATGCTGCATTTTATCACAGAATCACAGAATAGTTTAGTTTGGAAAGGACCTTTAAGATCATCGAGTCCAACTGCTAACCCAGCACTGCCAAGCCCACCACTAAACCATGTCCCTCAGCACCACATCTACACGTCTTTTAAATATCTCTAGGGGTGGTGCCTCCACCACTTCCCTGGGCAGCCTGTTCCAATGCTTGATAACCCTTTTGGTGAAGAAATTTTTCCTGATATCCAATCTAAACCTCCACTGGCACAACTTGAGGCTGTTTCTTCTCTCCTATCACTTGTTACTTGGGAAAAGAGACCAACACCCACCTTGGTACAACCTCCTTTCAGGTAGCTGTAGAGAGCGATAAGGTCTCCCATCAGCCTCCTCTTTTCCAGGCTAAACAACCTCAGTTTCTTCAGCCGCTCCTTGTAAGACTTGTTCTCTAGACCCTTCACCAGCTTCATTGTCCTTTGGACTCACTCCAGCACCTCAGTGTTTTTCTTGTAGTGAGGGGCACAAAACTGAACACAGGATTCGAGGTGCAGCAATGTACTCAGATAGTCACATAAACTCTAGCACTTTCCTGAGCACAAGGGAAAATCTTGTCTAAATGTCATTTCATATTACGAGCTCAAAGCATTTAAAAAACAAAGGAATTATTCTTTCTTAAACTTTTTATGAACCACAAAGATCTCCAGCTACACATTTGTAAGGCGTGAATCGTTACTAGTAAAGCACAAAAGAGCTAGCCTTACAAAAACCTATGGGCCTAGAATAAAAGTTAATGTAACTATTTATATTGGTAAGTTGTAAATAATTGTTCAAATATCTGCATATATAACACTTACATGAACTCCAGAATGATAATCAAAATCTATTGCGGAGTCTTCAACTACCTTTTAAGGCAGCTACGTTTGGCTGAAACAGGATTGGGTATATGGACTATGTAAAGGACAACTCTAAACAACATTCAGACTGGAAAACAGAGTAGAAGTGAATACACAGTATAGAAAATAAACTATAAACAAAAGAGTTATTGAATGCTTTTAGTCTTTAAAATTATTAAAAAAAAAAAAAATAGCAGAAGCAAGTAATTCTATTCCCTGCCAAATTCCGATGTTTACCTGACTGTAGTGTAGGGATCGGCGATCGGAAGATCACGAGATGTACGGAAAGAATAGGGACCGAAAATGCCAATGCAGCAATAAAACTGCTGACTACATAAGTCCACACCAACGGAGTAAACATGTTATTGTATGCGGGCTTAGCAATAAGGAAGTAACAAGCTTGCTCAGAATAAGTGTTGCAATAAGGCTCGGACCAGTGGAAAATTACTGGTGGGCGGTGCACAGATCTATAGAGTATATAAAGCAATGTATCACTCTAAATAAACGCCATTTGCAGCATCCTCATATTGGTGTTTGTGCTCTCTTGGCCCAGAGGCTGGGGATGCCTCTGTGTCACCTTCGCCGAACGGGTTATTGTTGAAGACTGCATGCAACACTGTAGCATGTCACTTACAAAACAATCATTTAAGAAAAACTATTTTTATTCACAAAACTGAAAACGAACGCTGCTGGAAGCCAAGCCCCTGTTGCTAACCCTTTACAGATAAGGCAGCAGTGCCCAACAAGTCACCAGGAACGAGACTCCCTATACTCCTAACACCAGCTGGACAGACTTACAACTCACTCTTGCAAGATCTTTGTGTTCAGTACAGTGTAAATTTTAGTTCCTGCAGCGTTACCCATCTGACAGGGTATATGATACATACAATAGGTGTTCGGCGTACCATGGCATTCCTCAAGAACTTTGTTATCTATCCTTTCAAACACTCCTTGTGGATCTGATCTTCCTACCCTACTCGTTTCCACAGTTATCATGGATACATAGCACCACCCTTCCTCATTTAAAAAAAAAAAAAAAAAAAAAAAAATTAAAAGCAGGCACAAGCTTAGTCATTCCATACCTCAGACAGCAGAATGCCATGCAGCTCCAACGAAAAGCCATATAACCTCCTTCTGGTGGGACCCATCAGGTTGTGTTCAGTGCTACACCAGCATTCAGTGTTACACCAGCACATTTGCTTGGCTTTCACTCGCTGCCAGTTTAGATCTGTATCCAGGCTGTATAGACCCAGCCCATATAACACTGCGATCAGATAGAGATGGTTCTGTGGTGAGTTGACTGTGGCCAGTTGCCCACCCAGCTGCTCACTCGCTCCCCCTCCTCAACAGGATGTGGGATAAAATACGATGGCAAAGCTCATCAGTCGACATAAAGAGAAGATCACTCACCAGTTACCGTCACAGGCAAAACACACTCGAGTTTGGGAAGGTTAATTTAATTCAGAGCCAGGCTGCAGCCCCTGTCAGGAGAACCTGCTCCAGCGTGGGCTCCTCTCCAGGGGCCACAGTTTCTTCAGGAAATATCCACCTGCTCCTCCATGGTCTCCCCAGGGGCTGCAGGAATCTCTGCCCCGGTGCCCGCAGTCCCTCCGCCCCCTCCTCCTCCTCCACCCTGGGGTTCACAGGGCTGTTTCTTTCCTCACACCTCACTGCCCGGTAGCTTTTTGCCCCTTCTTAAATTCGCGTTCCCAGAGGTGCCACCAGTGCCGCTGACAGGCCCGGTGGTGCCCTGCCCTGAGGTCACTGCGGAACCGGTTGTGTCCGGCACGGGGCAGCCCTGGCCTCTCCTCACAGAGGCCCCACAGGCCTGGCTGCCACCACCCGGCACAACTCCAAATAATATTAGGAAGAAGCTTCATGTATTAGGGGCCAAAGACATATGTTTCATCACACCAAGTATTCAAAGTCACTCATACAAAATGAACTACTTTTATTCAGAGAAGGATAATGCACATATTCCAGTAATTTGATAATGTGCTTATGTCTCAGAAGTAGTATTACCATCCTTTGGGAAATTATAAAAAGGAATTGCCTCTAAATGTTCTCTAGGGTCTCAATACCATTGCTTATATGCTGGCTGTGACAGAAAGTAAGTGCAAAAATGTAAAGGTTATTTCCTGGCCCAAGACGAGTGCTCCCCTGCACCCAAGGATGGGGTGGCCCAAAGGGCAAAGGAACAGAATTAGCGGTGAGAAATGTAGGAGCATCCCCAAAGCACAAACCCCCTCAGGAAGACAACCAGGCCTCATCAACACCGGTCCTAAACGCCACAGTGGAACAACCTGAAGTCCTCCAGACTAACTGCAACGCAGGATTTGTCTCAGCGGGGTGCTTCTCTATAACCTTTCCAAAAGGCTTAGAGGGTATGAGCACCATCGACATTCATCCTTTCCAGACTGTTTGCTCTAATATTCCATTAACTACCAGAACGTCAGCAATCCCATCACACCAGCAAAACGACCTTTCCTGGAGGGGCTGAGCACAGTAGTTTTCCCAAATGATGGAGTAAGGAGAAAGCAGAGGTCAGAAGCTGAAGCCCTGGTAGCAGTCACACAGGTGTTCACCACGTGGAAAGGGGCAGACAACGACAAACTATCTGAACGGGATCCAGCACAGCAGACCCGAGCGACTATATGTCAGAAAATAGGATGGCAAATCATCAGCCATAATAAAAATCTTTATACATCTTTTCTTTACCAGTGGTTACGCACCACATTAGCTTTACCAGGGTAAACTGCATGGAGACTGTCAGTGGGAAGTGTGGTTTCTTTCAGGTCTGTAAAAACAGTATCAGGAAAGTTAATCCTGCTTCAAAACACCCACCCTGTTCTGTCAGAAGCACTTCTTTTCACCAGCTAACATAAGAGAGCGGCAATATTGTATTGCTGCATTAAGCATTTAACTTAATTTTATGTAAATTAACAACAGTTTAATAAAATTTGTTGACATTTGTCATTTTGTTGTGGTTCATTTCCTACAAGAGCTTTAGAAGTTAGGTTTTACGCCACTGACATGAAAGATCCTGATTCAGAGAGAAAAAGTGAGTATACATTCATCACTACAGAGCAGTTTAAATTAACGTGACCAGTAACACGGCCAAGTGTCTTGCTGAAGAACAGGTGTAAGCAGCTATTTCATCTAACAGATTCTTTGTTCAATAGTAACTACATACAGCAAAATTTTAAAGAGTGAAAACACAAGACCATATTTTTACCTCATGTCCGGTGTTTTCTTCTTTTACCTTCAATAGCCTTATGGCAGCTCATCTTCAATCTATATAAGTTATTTATTGATCTGGAATTTTCCAAAGCTACTTAAGAGTGGTCTGGGAGCCTGGCTTCTAATGAATTTCAATGAATCTACTCATAAAAAATTAGGAGCTTTAGGAAAATTTTTCTTTATTGTTTCATACCACACAAGCAACAGGGCATCCAATTATCTTATCCTTTGCTGGTAAAAGAACTACAACTGGGGTACCCAATTAACAATTTTTAAGCTTGTGAAACTAGTCTCACATAATTAGCATCCAGAGAATGAAAGAAGCTATTTTAGCAAACAAAGTGAGACTCAAGCTTTTAAACAAGGTGCTTCGGGTTGCTGCCTTTCTTTTGCTCCTCCAACTTCAGTTTAATCATGATTATAGAAGATGATACTCCCTCAAAATCCCAGAGAAAGATTATTATCAGAGATAATTTCAACATGTTATGATAGGGCTACATCTACTCAAACTTCCAGAGAGAGGGACCATTCAAATTTGATGATTTGCTAATGAAAACTGGGGTTCTTTCAATTCACAACGAGTCAACTACAAATAAATTGTGTGTGTGGCATGTATTCAAACTGGCATTCGGATACCATTTAAGAAAGCTCAAATACAAGAACAACAGTGCCAAGATAACAAAGAAAGTGCAGTTGAGGACAACACAAGAGACGGAGTTGCAGTCTGGCAGTGCAGTAAATTGTTTTCAGAATTCTGATGCTGCTAAAATAACTGAGTGCCAAATACTTTCATGTCTTTGTAGTAGAAGATCTCATATTGTACTGTGTTTTTTTCCCCTCTCATAGATATTCATGATATTCAAGCAATACTTCGGGTCATAGATGGTTCTAATGGGCAACTGTGCCGTAGCAAAGCTCTGCTGCCTGCAACATGCCACAGAATGATATGAAAAGAGTTCAGGGTATACTTGTGCCAGACCTCAAGTCTCTCTTCCCAGGGCAAGTATCAGGCAGTGTTATAGCACCTTCCTCTACTTCATGGCTAAGAGACAATAAACCAGCCCTTGCTGGAACTGCTGCTGCACCAAGCGTTACAAAACCCAAACACAATCAGTGTGTACAGTTCCAGAAAGAAGCTACAGAAAATAAGCAATTTCTTTTCCTGCTCCTTTGTTTCACCTTGTCTTAGCACAACGCATTCTGACAGAGAGGAGTTTGTGAACTGATATTAGAAAACAATGTGCAAGCCAGACAAATCCTGAAGAGGCAAACACACAAAAAAAATCCTTAAATATTAAATGGATGGTGTCATTTGCCAATATACCTTTTAGATCTCAACCCTATTAGCAGGATGTTGAGCAGGAAACCAGGTAATAGTACATCAAATGTCTAGATTTCAGCAGCCATTGATATTCCTTGGGCAACTGCATGGCTCATTTAGAGATGAATATGTTATTCAGAGGTACAACTGCGGAACGCAACACACACTGGTACTCTAAAGTGACAATGTTTTAAATGGGACCTTGAGATACAATTAGTGACCTTCCCTATTAAAGATGCTATAAAAGTTGCTTAGATAAGCAAATGCTTACAGCTTAAGACCAATACTAGTGGCAAGAATGGTAAAACTAGAAAAAAAAAAAAAAAACACACCAAAACAAAACACACAAAAAACCCCAGGAAAAACAGTAATAAACATGTTTTTCCAACTACTGAGTGCCTAAAGCAGGCAATACTGAACAGACACTACGCGATACAAAAGGATGTCACTATTTTTCTTTTTCAAACTCTATGCTTTTCAGCAGTATATTTGACTTCTGTAATTGTCCCACCGAAACAGTTTGGCAGATGAGCCTACAGACAGCATTTTTTTTTCTTTTTACAGTATGGAAGTCCTCTAAGCATTCGCATTAACCTCCAGACCAAGATCTATCTGTAAAAGTCACACGTCTGGTCAGATTCTGCAGCACCTGATAGAGTTCTATTGATTTCAAGTGTGCTTGCTGATTTAGCCTACTGAACAACCGAGCATCATCCGATTAGGTTAAGCAGATTGATTTTTGAATCCTGACTATTTGCAAAAACCTTATGAACAACCTAGAGACTCACCACCCAAGAAAGGGTAGAAATTACATGGTCAAGAGTTTTATTACAGTTTTTTTTAAATCCATTTTCTCACAAACAACTCACTAACAGAAAAGCAACAAAATTTGTTCACTAAATTATTCATTACGAATTACTGAACCAGGTTCTTTGGCAGTATAAAAAGCAGCAGCTCCACTGAGAGCAGAAAGAATTACAGCTGCTAAAAAACAGAACAGAACACAGGTACAGGTGCTGTAGGAATTAGCTTCTGGTTTTACAAAGCTATTCGTGAGACCTTTTAGTGGAAGATGGGAAGTAGAAGGGGAGCAGAGTGGTGATGGAAGCTGTCCCTTGACTGAGAAGAGCACAGGCAGTGACAGGACACCTCCATCACACTCGTCGAAAGCCCATGGAAGCTGTGCCTGCTTAAAGCCCTGCCCCAACCTTTGCCAACACAGAGACTGAATTCAATGATAATAATGCTGCTTTTTTCTCCCTTCTGTCCAATCCCAGATCTCTTTACTAAAGCTAATAAAGGGACTAGATTGTATGATTTCAGGTGGATTCCTGAGGAAATTAGTTGATACAGTCACATCATTTGTGTTTGTACAGCCTAATAACTTTCAAGTTCTGTTGCAAAACCTGGTTAAAATGCCACCAGGATAGAGAGGTCACCAACATATTTAGTTGCTAGAAGTTTTCTGCAAATAGACGGTTGAGTGATGAGACTAATAAGACTTTTCATATTCTCACCATGGGAAAAAGTGCAGCATGAGAATTTCTCTCCTTTTAGACACCTTGAAATCCCCACGGGAGAGAAGTTAAGAACTTCCACTTGCAGGAAAAGCTTTGATCAATGCTTGCACGTTATTAGAACCCAGAAAACCCTATTACTCGGCACAAATCCACAGAAAAATCAATCAAACTCCATTTGTTTATGGCTATAGGAACAACTAGCAGTATCTGTCAGGCTGCACCAAATAATTCATCGTACGTAAGTCAGCAAAGAGCTGACAAATAGAGGCTGCACTCATCTATAAACAAACAGACGCACTAAAACTGGAAGGCGCTGTGTCCCTGGCATTAACACCACAGAGTCCTCAAATATTTCATAAGAATATTTTTAAGGTAGTTTATAACTCCTTACAGATACCGTGATGCAAAGCATCAGCAGGAAAATCCAGGAACATTATATTAATCTCTAATGAGAAACAACTTACCCGATGAAGCCAGAGTACATACACATATTTCAAGAAATACCAGAGTTGACAGTAAATTATGCGGACTAAACAAATATAGAACCATCAAGAGCAAAACAACTGCGAACAAATACATAGGAAAGTTTCCCCCAGCATTCCAGTGGTCGCTTGGTTCTCACGCAGAGTCCTGGGCTGAGTTGAACTGAAAGGATGAGACAGGGCACCAGACCCAACATCATTACCCTCTCAGTCCATACAGTCAAGTGTTGCCCAGGCACCTCATTAACCAGCAGCTCATCAGCAAAGGGCTACGTAAGCTGTACGTGCAGAAGGATTCAAACATCTTCCTGCTCTATGACCAGAAAAGCAATGATGCTAACTCCTACCTTGGACTTAGGACAGCCTAAGTAATGCACCCTACAGAAACTGTTAGCATTTGCAAAGAGGAAGGTGTTTCCAAGAGGACCAGGCAAGCTGATATCAGGAAGAGTGCAGGCTTGATTTCCACCCCGTCCCCCTTTCTTGAAGCCATCAATAAACTTCAGAGGTTATGTTTTTAATATGCTGTGATCTTGAATGGTATTACTAAACAGAGATCATATGGTCCAGTACAATAAACATGCAAAGTCCTTGAGAGGAAAACATCTAGGCATCCAGCAAGCTGCTGGATTTGGAACCACCTGCCAAGTATCAGGAGGCAAATTAAAAACTGTGTGTGTGTCCGTTTTGGTGCTCTTATCACAATATTCATTAGTTAGCAGAAAAACTTTTAACTGCAGATACTAACTTAAGATTATATTAGAGAAGACAGTAATCAACCATAAAAGGAGTAATAAAGTCTTAACTGTACCTGATGCTTCCAACTACACTATTCTGTTTTTGAGAATCCCAACGTGTTACAAAGGCGGTTGGTTAATCAGAGCACCCTCACCACAGCCCCAGAGGCAATTTTCCTATCTGTTCCAGAGAACAAATGGTGGAGCAGGAAGATTGCAATCATCGGTGCAATGTTTGCCCAGACAGAAATGGTTTCCAGACATCTCGACTTTCTGTCCCTCATTTTAAAGATTAGACTCCTAAATACCGTCTGATGTTTGATATTTTCTTTTCTTTTAGCAGCAAACCACATTTCTAGCCTTCCTGATTGTCAGTACTGCTTTGATACAAAATACATGGTTCTTCTCTTACATTAAGTGATTATCCTGGGGATAAAACCAGGAAATTCCCTCATGTTCTTCAGAACTCAGGAAACAAGGGAACATTAAGATTTAATATCACCTCATCAGTAGTCTACAAGGCTGATAAGAAAAAAGTCTTTAAGGTTGCTACTCTGGTCTTCAGAAGCTCTTAGCCACATTAAAAAAAACAAGGTCTTTTATTATAATTAAACATGTTTTATTAAAGCTTTCCCTCATTTTCCTTTCTTTGCTTCTTTCCCCCTCATAGTTTTTACATCTTCTTTCATTCTTCCCTTTGATGTTTGCAAGCTTTTCATACTTTCATTGAAAACATTTTGCACTATTCATTTCCCCCCATTTGAGAGGAACACATTTTTCCTGTCTGACTTTGCCTTTGCCCTCTACAGCTCATCTACAGCTCAGTGAGAGCACAGGGAACATATGCTCTGGCGACAGTGTTCATTACCAAGTGGCACATGAACAAAACATCTTCCAACTCTTCCGTTTCTTTTGTTTCTCACCGACGCATTGAATGTAACCTGTTCCCCTTGATATGAAGATTTATTCAGGATTTATATAAAAAAAACTGAATCCATCCATCCTTTCAATTGTATAGTTAGTGCAAATATAAACGTTACCATTAAAAGGAAGATAAAATAAGATTGGCTCCTTCTTTACTTACATGTGTCTAAAGACTCATCTGAATCATCAGGACAATCAGGCTCTCCATCACACAGCCAGTGCTGGGAGACACACGTCACGCGATCACGACACGGAAACTCTCCTACGTCACATAACTGATGTTCCTCTGAAAATGAGAATGGTTTAGAATGCAATGATTAAAAATGAAGGAAAATAAAGTGGCACGATGAAAATGAAAAGTGAAAATAAAGTGATTCTGAAATCAGAAATCAAAGCAAACAATAGAAACAAAGTGAAGTAATAATTTAATGAGATCCCTAATGGCAATGCCCTTACTTAGGCTGTAGAGCCCTAACATCCAGCCACAGTGTTTCAGTGGGAGCACCCCATAACTGTTCCAACAAGACATGAACAGCATTAGCTTAAGATAGCACTATGAAATAGAATTTTAATAAATTCTATTTTTCTCTAACTATTTCACCATGAAGTAAATTTGCTCACTAGATAGAAATCAACAACCTTTAATTTCATATTATCAGCAGGGAGGTAACCCCATTCTCCTCTCCTGCCCCAGACAATATTTTCAAATTGTTGTTTCCAGTAATCAGTTTTCAAAGATGTATTTTTGTAAGCAGTAAGAGATCTTGTTAAAAAAACAAAGATATCTTTTACTATTTCTTTAGGTACATATTTTAATGACCAAATCCTATCACAGTTTTATATAAAAACTATTTTATATTTCACATGACAAATTTGCAAACAAAGGATTTAGTTATTTAAGGTCAACACTGAGGCACGTTGAAACCAACTGCCTTAAACAGAGGGCAATTTTGGAAGCCTGGTGCACCTAAACTATCTGCTGGATTCAACCACCAAGTCTGATGTCCTTGAGATCGAGAGTTAATTAACTCAAGACTATTCCATCATTAATTAATGTAAAACTATTCTAGCATTAATTAAAGCTCACAAAGCCTCTGTGCAATATATTCTATTCACTTTATCAATATATAATTTACAGTAGTGCCTTCCACAAGGTTACACTGCAGATCTCTAGGAGTAGGTTTTGTTATTATTCTTACACTGATTCTAGTGAGAAAAAACTTCACTGGAGTCAATACTGTTACAAAGATACAAAACCAGGTATAAATAAGGAGAGAATTAAGCCCAATGCCACTTGTAGGTCTATCCATTGGCTTAGTTCATACGAAAAGCCAACAGATAACATTATTTTTTTTCCTTATCGCTGTTGCACACTGTAAGTCAGTGCCCTGCACACCGTCAGCTTCAGTGCCCGCTGAACCGAGTTGCTCTCTTGAAAGACCTTCGTTGCTGCAACTTGTGATTAAATGCTTTGACTTTTCAAGAAGCCTTACGATATTGGTTTCTTAGTCTGATATGTCAACCCGGAATTAGCATGATAACAAAAATCCACTGTTCCTCAGAACAACTCAGGTAGCCTTCTGAACAAAATACCTATTTTGCAAATACTATATATGTACTGTGTTGCCTAATCACTGTGAGATGTGTTCCTAAATGTGCTTGTAAAGCTGACTGAGCTTGAAAGGAAAGCTCTTATGGCACAGTTTTGGGGACATTTACGTATTACTACTCTAGGAAATAACAACGGAAACACTTTGTTAAAATTGTCCCATCATTTCATATGTGCACACCTCATTTTCAAGGTCAGTCTCTAAAACTATCGACAGCTACAGTTTTAAGCGAGCCAAAGTTGCAACTACTATGTAGATACCTTCCATATTGCTTCAACTAGCTACATCGTGGCCTCTATAACACTGTAGGAATCAAAGCATTTTTGTTATATTTTAATTCCTTGCATTTACTACAACAGCAAACAGCACTCAGTCATTTAAGTTGTTTATCTCTGTAAAAAATAAGTTACTGTATAATGAAAAGTGTCAGTTTACACAGACATGGAAGTGGTTTTCTTAAATCTTTCGGGGAAATGACTAAAGGTCCTGCTTTGATAGCGCTTCTTGAAAAATCATCTTGGAAGTCAGAAAGAGGGAGAGAGTTTGGCAAGTTTCAGTATTTCAAAGAGAAACAGTTGTATGAGCAAAATCTGCATGAACTTTTTAATATTTGTTTTTATAATATTCTTGAAATCCACAATAATTTTCTGTTCCTTTTTGTAAACGTTGTAGCATAGCGTGAACTATCATTTTCTGTGTATTACATGACTGTTCGTAATAGACCTGGAAATATTAAAACTAGCACAAAACCAGTTATTTACCATGTCCACTTATTTATACTACTCAAGAACTTTTATTTTTCTAATTGGTGGCCTTGTCTTAAGCATCAGAACCATAGTAGAAATACTTAAATGCTCATAGTATCCATTCAATATTTTTTCTTCTTTTTGTATATCGTTTCTCAGAGAAAAAAAAAAACAGCTGAAATAGCTAACTTGCATGAATTAAGATCCATAAGACCAAATTATTTCAAATTAGATTTTTCTAAATGTTACTTTTTATAGATCTCTCGACTGGCAGCTAAGTGAAAAAACCATTAATGAATAAATACAAAAATATAAAGTTGTGAAAACACTTATACAGTCAAGTTTACACAAGTGACTGGTTCTACATAAACTTACTCAATTACCTCCGTGCAAAATACCTATACAAAACCAAATCTTGTTTTTTTCCCCGAGTCCTAACTGAATAATTGGGTAAAAGGAGAAATCAATGCTGTCATTTATGCCAAAATGCAATACACCAAGTCTAATTATATATTGCAGCAAGCAGAGCCCAGCATTAAGAAAATCGCATTTGAAGCCAATAACTGCAGAAAACAGTTATTTTCAGTGACTCCTCTCTGCACAGTTTCCTTCTGTATTTTGTGTGCTGCACAGGCGGGCTCCCAGCGGAAGAGAAAATTCACGTATTTTTAACATACCAATTCTTTGAGATACAGAGCAGATGGTTAGAAATCATCTCTCTATGGGTAAATGAAAGCTTTGCCTCCCTAAGGACACTACTCCTATCCTATGCTGCAAACACCTGGCAATGCCTCTTAGAAGGAAAGTTTCACAAAAAAGACGGTGCCTTTGTTTTAAAGGCAATGTTTCTAGAGCCAAAAATGTGTTTCTTTTCCAAAAGATGAGCATATTTTAAAGAGGACAAAGCTGAAAATTTCCATTAGAAAACTAATTACAATTTATGCAATTACACTAATCGTGGAAAAACAAAATTCATAGACAAGGTGGGGGGCGGGGGGGGGGGAGGGAAGGCAAGTAAACAAAAAAAAACCAGGACAGAAGACATTGGCCAATGTCTGCCTACAACAGGAATGCTCCTAGTTTAATAGGGCAGTTGCCTCTGTAAACATGCATTCAGCTCCCAAGTGATGATGGATAAAGGTCACCGTCCGTGATCACATTGACGGGTAGAGGTCAAAGGTGTCTGGATCCTTCTTATTTGAGGGAATGCAATTATGAAAAGCAGGTCAATAGGGTTCTTGAAAAGAACTATACAGGAGATAACATTTGTATAATTGAGTGCTTCTTCAGCTCTACCATGTGAATGTAAATGATTCACCGCACATCTAATTAATATCTGCCTTCGTCAAGGAACCAGACGCACAGAGAAGCTGTTGATTTCTAGAATTGCTTTTCCCTGCAGGTGTCAGCACTGTCCTCACTTTCAGGACTTCATTGCTTGGGTGCTCTATGGATCTGACAGGCTTCCGCTACGGTCCGGGTGACCCCACCACCCCGCTCAGGCAGCAGTTGCTTGGTGTGCTGTCTTCACAGCACTTCCATCTCCATCTGCTTAGAGCACCTGAGAGCCCAAAAAAACAAATCTCCCATATGGCAACACTCTTCAAAGCGAACAAAACTCAGTCTAATAAAGTCTTGATCCATTATAGCAGGGAGTACGCTCATTAGGCTTTCACTAAATATTCATAAAAAGCACATATGCAAACTAATCCAAAAATCACATTCAAACAGAAGCTTTTGATTGATATGATATAGCACTATCTGAATGAATGTTTAGGATAAAAGATCACATAACATAATTTTTAAAAGCTTTTATAAAAATAGCTTAAGATTAACCTGAAGTGAGAATGTTTCATTAATTCAATTTAACAAATTTTTGCACTCATTAAAAAATTAAAGATATTTTTACTGTGGTTCAAGAGAAACAAACAAGTTTGGAATTTTCAACCTCCTCTCCTTTTTCAGCAAAGAAAATGGAAAGAAAAGACACACACAGAATAAGGAGACGTATGTGCAAACATGCTTTCCTGCTCAATTTGGGAATGGCAAGATCAAGGAAAGAGCCACGAAAACCATGAAAAAAAAAAAAACCCAGATAAACACATACAAGTACTCAGCTGACTTGTCCCCAACTGCGTACCCAGGCAAAACTCCCAGGAAAGAGGGGGAACTGCCTGCCAAAATAGCAAGTTTTTCAGAAGCAAAAGAGCAGGAAGACTAAGAAGGAGCAGAAAGGCCAATAAGAGTGGTCAGAAAACTCTAATCCAGCTGTATATTTTCATTCTGACCCACTGGTGACTGCATCACCTGTCCGCATGACCACGAACTTCTACGGATAATAATAAACCCATTCTGCCATGTTTCAGGGATATTATGCAACTAAAAACTTGCACTTTAAGTTCTTAATTAGTTTTGCTTTGATTTTAATTAAGTTATCTTCATTACAAGAGCTTTAAAACTCAGAATTTTTTTTTCCCCCTCTCAAAAGCATGTTTTCCATTTGGGATTTTCTTTGATCTCTCACTGAAACATGGAAGGGTTTGCAGATTAATTTCTCCAAAATTTACTCAAAAGTTGAAAAGTATATTCCGGTAGTAATTTATGATAGAATTCATCATATGCTAAAACCTAAATTACTGTAACTGAAAGGGAGATGTGAAGAAAGAGCATGCACAGCACTTCCTACTTACGACTTTTCAGACTTTCATAATCTTTTTCCAACCTTTTATACCTTTTGTGTTAAATCTACATTTTTAGAGCCCACCATAGAGTATAACATTTATGTTTTGGCTGCACTAATCTACAAACAAAATCCTTGGAATGAGTCTTGCAAAACAGTAAACAGAATTTTACATTCAGAGTATAAAAAAATGTCATCATTTATTTCTGTCCTATCCAGTTCAGTACAACGTTGTGTTCAAAGTCAGAGAGTAAAGTTTTATTCACAGGATCCAAAAATCTCTCTCAAGATTTACCAGACCCTGATTTGTGCTTCTGCAGTGCAAAGGGGCTTAACCAGCTGCGGGTATGTTCATATGTATATAGCATTCCTAAACAGGAATATATGTTTTATATGTAATTATTCAGTTCCTGGCATATTAGTTATTGCTTACTCAGCACTTACTAACCAACTAATTGCTTTATCCATAGGCAAAGCACATGCACAGGTACCAGTCACTAAAAGCACCACATGTTCAGTTTATGCTACATATCTTTCAATGTCACATGCAAGTTTTCTCAGCCTGCACATCCTCCACCCCAACAAGGTCACAGACATCTTGTTTAGAGTCTGGTCAGTCTTTTGGTTGACATCAGACATCCTACTTCTCAGCCCATACCCTAGTCCATAAATATTCACATTCAAATTCCTTATTTACATCACGCAGCTACAATATTTTTCAGACTGCTCAGTGCTATTATAACTTATGGATCAGGCTGAGCAAATATTGTTAGAGATCCGTATTAACAAGAAGACTAGAAACATCCACTGTTTCGTAAAATTCCTGAAATATTTCTGGAGCTGGGCAGGTGATAAGCCTAGGGGCAGCCTTGTTCCTCTCATTTTTGCTCTTCCTTTGACAAAAACCTATTTCCATGTGGGGGCTGACCCCGAGGCCCCTCCTGCAGATTTGAACCAGAGAAGGTTACTATTCAGCCTTAATTTGGCACACTTTATGGACAGAGAAATCTAAGAAATATTCACATAATGAGAAAGACCCAAATATTCCTGAGACAATTTTTACCTAATCAGCAAAGGGTCACATAATAATACGTATCTCGGCAAACTCCGAAATGACATGATAGAGATGTTCTCTAATGACACAAAAATACTACAGTATAGCCAGACACCTTCTTTAATACAATAGAGAGATACTAATAGAAAAACATTACCTGTAATCTTGTCATTTGCCAATGCCTACTCCAAGTAGCCATATACAGAAAGGAATTTGAAGTCCCAGCAAGCTCACTACGAACCAGTTCTTCACAATTATCTTTTACCTCCTTGAAAACAGAAGGACACACGCAAACACGTTCCCCAGATTGAAGCTGTCCTTCTTTCCAAACAGCCAGGCTTAGACTGAATGTTACTATCAGGATGGAGGGTCAAAATGACCATCACTTATCCCTCTATGCATGAAGAACAACAAGACCCATAACAGAGTCAACAACGTGCCCTTTCAGTTGCTGACAGTTAGACAGTGCCAGGGTGAACATGAGCAAAAATGCACTCATTTGTGGAAAGCCCTCAAAGGTTTCCACTGAAACAAGCCTTCTCTCTTTCCCATGTCACAGAACAAAATGTCTTTGAAGAAACCATTTATATGGAATGTGAAAACGTTTGAATCTCTCCACCTTGGTCTGTATGGTCATAATGTGTTCATAATATTATCATTTCATTTGCTCTGGTGTAAGCCTCCTCATCAGGAGGAAATGGTTGCAACAGAAGACTTCAAAAAGAATAAATACATAAATAAAAAATTAGTCTTTATAAGGAATTGTGAGGAATTTGGTAGGAACCTTCACAGGACACCCAAGAGCTCATATATGAGGACACGATGTGCTCCCTAGTCCAAGTATATACCTTGATAAGCAACACAAATTTCACATGCAAAAGAAATTCTAGGAGAGATGACTTGCATAATACATTTTGTGTACACATACATGCTTGCTGCTTCTTCAGGAACCTCAATGGAGAAAAGACGAAGGCTTTCAGCTACTCCCAGGATCAAATCTCAAAAAGGTCTGACAAACAAACCCCTGAAAAGCAGAAGAAATGAGCAGAAGGATTGGGACTGAGAACAAGTCACCCTGCGCCGATTTCAAACCCAATTCAACACAGCGTGCCTCTTAGCGTGCCTCTAAGCAGGACTTCAAATGAATCTTTTTCATCTACTATCTGTGTTAGTTGTTTTAACTATTTCCAAGTTACACTTTTAACTTCGCTAGTGGTAGAGCTTCCAAATTTAATTGTCATGTTTTCACGGCAAAATTGCTTTTTTTTCTTAAAGTAAGATGGAAATCCTGACTCGAGACAAATTATTTAAATAAATGCCATGCACAACGTTTTCTCTTCTGAAAGCTGAAAACATTCATTACATAGCTTATTACAATACCTTTGATAAGGCTTCTGCTGAGCAGATGTTCTATCGTTGTGAATTTTCACATACTAACATTTTTAGCAAATATTGGAAGACAATTAATTTAGATAAATTGCATATATCAAAGGGTAATCAATGATGTCATTGTTTTAATTCAGTAGTTTTATTACCATGTAAAACATAACAAAACCATTTGTTTTTAATTTCCCAAATGCTAATAGAATGACATCTGCCCAAGCAAGGAAGGAAAGGCACATACTAAACTGTTGCAATATTGGAAGACACCAGGAACATTCTGGCAATAAAAAATTCTGCTCTGTTGATCATCACTTTGAATAAAAGTAAAGTTTTAAGTCTTCGTTTAAAGCGTAGGTAACTTCATGAAGGAAAGAGACAGTTAGGTAAGATGTAGGTAATTCAGACGTCTGTATAATGGGAAAACAAAGTTATTCTTAAAAAAAAACCAGAGAAAATAACTATAACCAACGAGTGATATTAAAGGATGAAAAAAACCTAAAGCTGTATGAAAGGAACTATATAGTATCTGGACTAAACAGAACTGTCTTCTTTGCTTTCTCTTTTATTCCCCTGGAGAAGGATTGAGGCTTCATTATCATCGGTGGTTGATTCGCCTGTTTGCTTTGCTTTAAGACTCAAGGACTAATTTTGTTCCTTTTGCCAAAAATTACGTTTTCAATGTTGTACCAGATAGTCTAATCCTGAAATTGTACAGTCTTCCAGCAACTAAATGGTTTGTTCAAGAAAAATCCCAAGAGCTCATATATACTCTATTACTTTTTGTGGATTCAGTGGGCCTTTCTCCCTTCCCTCCCACCCGTGTGCTTCAGGGACATCAGGGAGTCATCAGCGACTTCAGAGAACCTCAAGACACGCAGGACTAGGAGCAACCCCATGAAGTTATCCCGTCCAGCTCCTTCGATGTAAAGCACAGTCTTGTTTCCCAAGGCCTATCTAGCACACAGTTACCAATGCAGTTCTTAAATCCTGTGGTGAAATGTCTGCCCTCCTTAGCTCATCTATTCCCATACTCAGCTACTCTTACAGAGAGCACATTTGCCATAACGGCCAGCCCAGCTGTCATTACAGCAATCAGATAATATTTACCCAGCTCTGAACTGCCGCTCACAGCTCACGCGTAAGCGCAGTAACACCGGGCTATCCATCTTCTCTACCCACTCTTTTGTCGTTCCATTGCCAATCATTTCATACTAACTGCTCTGCTAACCATGATCAGTGTCATGGAGATAGTGGCCGAGTTTGATGGATAGCAAAGCTGCTTTTTATCCCACAGCGATTAATGTAACGGGCTGGGGGAGATGTATGGAAGAACTTGCAACTTACACACAATTTAAGTACACAATGACGCGGAGGATGGCAAGGCAGGAGAAGTGAGAACCCAACTCTTAGAGGAAACTTTATCCAAAGACAACAAACACCAAGACATTTGTGCAGCTAGGAAGGAAGCCCTGTCCTACCGTACTCTCAGCATCAGGAGTGGCAAGCCTGCTGCCACTAAACGTATCTCAGAACGATCCCACTTAATGACATGAAATAATGATGAACAGGTTTCGATAGCAGATGGAAGCCTATTACATAATTCAATTTTAATGACCACAGAAGTCTTAAACACAAAGGTTTTGTTTTGTGCAACAGGAGATTTATATGAAATGAAACAGCCAAATCTGCTACCGTAAGCAACTACATATGTTTAATACTTGTTCATTTTATATTGGAATAATTAATCTACAGGGAAATGGGCTTAAAGACTGTAAGATATCCTTACACTAAACTCAATGATTAAAAGGATGAAATAACTAGCAGAAAACCAAGCTACAATTCCTTTCTAAATACAGTCTACATAAACAGCTAAAAGGAGTCTTATTACCAGGGTTAAGTATCCCATTCAAATTGGATGTTGCATAACTTTAGTACCAAAAAAGCTCAGAACAAATATTAAAAATGTGGTAGTAACATTAGAAACTTGCAACAACACGACCACATGTATCTATTTTTGATATAAATAACTCTAAAATCTACTCCAGCCCTACAAATGGCCCCATATTTATGCTGGGCCCTACTGAAGTCATATCCATTATAGAGAAATATGCTTAATTTCTCATAATATATTACAAGAAATAACTGCAATCAACACTTCTAAGTTAAACTGTAAGAATTAAGTCAATGGCACACCAAAGGGTCACCTAATATAGGCTTGATTGCAATTTAACTGTCAGGAAAGTAGTTAAAATTGTGATCTTCTGCAGTTCAGTTCTGACTTTTTTGATAGCATGATCCAACACTGATAATTTAAGGTGTAATTTAGAAATGTATTCATTGAATAATAATTTTCACACCACTAGAGAACAATGTATTGTGATTTTAGCTGCTGCTGTCAGTATGCCTTGAATGTGAATATCTGAGCAGGCAAACATATTATTTAGAGGTAGAAAGGTGTAATATTTAGTAAAGTGTTACTACTGGAAAATATTAAATAGCATTTACAAGGGGAACTTGTATTCTGTCTAAACCAGCAACTTTACAAAGGATCACATCAAAATAATGGATGGACTTCATATCTGAAGTACCTTTCTGCTTTGTAAAGATACAGCCAACATATGGGCACATTGCATCACCTGGAACAGCACAGTGTCACCCAGCTACCTACAAACAAGTTTTGAAACTACCCCTGCTTGGATTTATTATCCCACACAGGACAGCGGGAATAGCGTTGAGTGAGTTATGGGAGCCTTGAGTAACAACACGCAGGATTAATGAGCACATATGCCCGTTTGCTCCTTGGAAATAAGAAGGAAACGGTCAAAGCTTTGACACTAGGGAGAAGAGTTGGGTTGATAAAAGGGTGAGAAGACCATCACAGGCCTCGAGTATGGACCGACAACAAAAACTTTTATTTTTACAGCAAGCCAGGAATCATCCATCCCTGATGAAAGCTTTCCTGCAGGAAGGAGCTTTTGACTTAGCTTGCATTCTAGGATCATCATAGGTTCACCATGCAAGGAAAACCAAGTGCTATTGCTCTGAATTATTTAATGTTATAGAAAAAGTTATGATAAAAATGTATTTACTGAATGTTTTGAAACATTATCATCTTTTTAAAAATCAATCATATATAAAAATTAAGTACTGAATTATTCAAAGGCAAACCAAAACCAGAGAACTATCAGTTTAGATAATTATTTCTTTTGGCTTATTAAGGTGAAATTCTATTATCCTTCATAAATGTTAACTTATATTTTTAAAAAATACTGTAGGAAGACAGATATCAAAACAGATATAAAGACAATTTTTGATATAATGTTATCAAGCATTTGTAGAAATAATTAAGAAAAGTTTATTGCCAACACATATGGACACTTGATAAACAAGACCCACATCCTTATGGAGGATTCACAGGCAGCGGTCCTGTGGGAAGGCTTCCACCAGCTATTGCTTTTTCAGATCCCTGCCATCCCTAGGGCTAATCGTGTCACACGGGTCGGTCAAGAGGATGGAAACAGTCAATTAGAAAACTAAAGACAGCATCAAGAACAGAATCGATACGATGGTACGCATGACTCCACACACGTGCTAAAGGTTTTAGTTGCATGGAAATCGAGGAGGAAATAATTTCATTTTTAACATAACTGCTTTCTTAAAAGTGTACTGGTATCTGAGGACTGAAGGGTGGCCAAGGCAATCCTAACTTTTAAAAATTTCCACTGCAGTCACGGAAATCAGGCTCATAAGCCTGATGTGCTGAGTAAGGAGGTAGGGGGCACCTGAATAAATATGACATACCGCAACTTTCGCAGAGGAAGGTCCCACCTTACAACAAAAACGTCTGGAGGACAGCCACCACAAATACAAACTCAGGTCACCACTCTCCTATCTCCAAAAATCTTTAAGTTACTTTTGAGACTTTCTACATGTGGAAAACAATAATTAAAATTCAAGTGATGGCTGAGGAGACAGGAGAGGAAACCAAGAGCATCATAGTCAGGAAAAATTGGCCAGCTTCAAATAAAAACCAAGAAAAGACATTCTCAGGTAGTAAGCTTGGATAAAACCTGCACGTATCATCATTTTAGCAGGTCAAAAGGGTGATCGATGTTTAACCTTGGTTAGCAATAACTAGATCTCACTTCAGCAAGAGGGGTGCTGAGGATTTTATTACCAGCTTTCCTAGCTGCTAGAAAATTATGCCTTGGTTTTACCATATATAAAGGGGAACAGACTCTCTTTGCATTGAGCTACTTTGGCTCTATATGCTTATTACTGCTCACCTTTAAGTGACTTCATGCATATCGAAGGTGAGCCATGCTGTACGCTGTAAAATACGTAAAATCTTGCAAACTGTCACCTTCTTGACAGTGTTACCACAGTCATCCCCAGCTACCTCCAGGTGATGCGAAAACATATGCTCAAACTACCTCTGCTGGGACTTATAAAACAAACAGTATGTTCTGTAGATTAAACTATAATTAGTACGATGTCAGTATTGTAAAAGCACAGTAATTATGCCCCCATTTGTTCTACTCATTTCCTTAGCACTAAAAACATGAATTCTCACAGGCTAGCACGAAACTGGTGGTTCACAGTTCAGAAGTCTTGTCTCATCTGATGGGCAAAAACACTTCTGTAAAACTAAAAAAGCCAGCAGGTTCCTCTGAATTATTTTTTTTAAAACTAATTTAAAGACTTCAGGGGACTTTGGATCAGGCCATAAATAAGGAGGTCTTGTATTTCTGTGTAGTATGGACCACTTAAGAGAGTTAAGTAGCATTCATCCTTATACTATCTCCTCCCTTGAGAATAGTATAATAGCAGATGCCTACACCGAGAAAACAATATTAGAAAGCATGTATTTTTAGCAACTTTAATTATATTCTAGCAGCAGGAAAGAAAGAGATGCAGAACCACACAACCAGCCAACTCTCCCCAAAAGACAGATGCAGCTTTGGACTCCGCAGCAGAACGATTTTACTTGCAAGTGATTTCGAGTGAGGGAATTACAGAGAAGGCTGTTTCTTTGGTGCTGCGCTAGTTATTCTTTGCAGCTGCTCGACAGAACCTCAGCGACGGGGCTAAATCACTGAAGCAGACACAATCCTTACGATGCCTCAGAAACATATGTGTACGTACACACACGCCAGAAAGAGCTGGTCTGGCCTGATCTATGATCACGGTGATAACAATACTTTTCAGTGCTTATCTATGTTTTTATTTATGGCACCATATTTCTACGTTTCCTCCAGCTGGGAACTCATTAAGAGCAGTCCACTGTACTTTAGGACAGCAGCAAAAAGCAGTTTTACCTCTCAAATCCACTGTTGTTGAAAAGATGCAGACCTGAATGCCAACCCAGATTGTGCAGTATTTTTAATATGCATCCTAAGCAACTGATATTCCATCCATATAATGGTCAAAATAACACAGGGAGATCCACAGAAACAGAGTTTTGAAATATCTCAGTTGGTGAACAAGTGACTTCTTCCAATACACCAACAAAGCAGTTTTTCTGGGCAGTAGGCTGAAGGAAAGATACAGGACAAAACATTCAAATCACTACTCCTACTGATCACATGCAATCGTTTTTTCATTATACCTATTACTTTTGCTGTATGCAAGGCATGATGTATAATTTAGATTTCATTTAAGACGCAAGTGAAAAAAGCGTTTCATCCCATTCATGAAAGACAGCTTTTCCTGCTGCAAAGTCTGTATCTCTCACCGAGCAGCATGCAATTTGATAGAAGCTCAGCTTAGGAAATATTTACCTCACAAAGGTAAATGTTTAGTTTGGTGGTTTAGTGCCAAATTAGTTTAGAGGTAAATAAAGCCTCATATGTTGACTAGGAAGGGATGTGTTTGTGGAGCTGCTGGAGGGCACCTGCTTTGCCTCAGTAAGAGCCCCCACCGCCATCTCCATCACCAGCCCGGCCCAGAAGGCGACAGTTCCCACCCAGGGGCTGCTGTCTGGTTTTTAAGATACACAGAGTTTAAACCTGCAATAGGAAATTACTGTTGTAGCAAGCAATAGAGCACCCTGTGCATGTTGCATTTTCAGGGTGGATGTTATTGGCATAGACAAAATAATACCTACGCTAGCGCCTTCGTATTGTGGAAACAAATAACTGATGAAAGGAAACCCCCGCTCAGAACGACGTCCCTTTATAGAACAGCATTTAAAGTAATGAGTTTTACAACCCCTATTAAAATAAGTGTTAATAAAACCCACACACTTAAAGCATATGAATATACACTCTTGTGGGTGTCTCTATTACAGCTTCGAGAACCCAGACCAGAAGCAAATACTCCTTTTTGGGGGAAGTACCCAGGAAGATTCCTCACCCCTCAGAACAATGTTTGAAGCAAAACATAAGGAATTTAAAGCCTGGCAATCAATAACCCAAGCAGAGGTCTCTAGTACAGTGGGTCTTAACCTTTTACAGTGCCACTAACACATCCTTGCGCACTTCAACACTTCAAGACTGAACCTTGATGCATTCTTTAATAATCCAGGAGGATTACAGTGCCGACTGCCAGTTCTTAGCAAATGAGGCTGAGCTCACTTAAGAATATTTTTTGTCTAAAACTCTGCCAGGAACACGTGCTCTGCTACACCCAATATGACACCCTTTGTATGTTACTGCTGGGGCCAGCTGAGGTATTGGCTCTTATAAACCAACTCTTACAAAGGGTTTTTCCGCCCCCTCCCCTCCAAAAAAATCAAATTCGTACCTATTTTATGTTAATAAGATCATGTACAGTATTAACTGTTTAAGTCATCATTTGAAGGCTTGTGTAATAAATATTAAAAATATTTTATCACTTAAAAATAACTGCAATAGCTCATATTATGGTGTGACATTCAAAAAATATTAACTTTAGTTTTGCTTACTGCATTTGCAGAACAAATACAAGCTTGAATTAGGGCTCAGGGAACGGAATATTTAGATTGTACAATCTAAATATATCTCCCAGGGAAAAACAATTAATTATCTTTGTTACTGCCACGACTGCTGAGAACAGCTGCAATTCCTGGCTTGCCAAGTTCACGTCATTGAGGGTTATTCCTATTAATATCAATTAAGATCTAAACTGTTTGAGTCTCTTCAATAATGATGCTCAAGCAGATTTAAAGTGTCATTTCACAGAAATGCAAAATGGTGGCACCTATTCTTTTTTATCTAAAAAAAAAATAAAAATACAGATCTGGCTCACTGAAATGTATTCAAGCACCGGTAACTAAGGCTCACTAATTCCTAAGATAGCTCCAAAGACCTGTGTATTTACTTCCACCGAAGAAGTGTGGTAAAACCCTTGTTCCTCAATTGAATTGAAGATGCTATTACACCATCACTTACGGACTGCAACTAAATCAGCCCGTGAAGTTGGGTCAAACTGGTATTAAGCACATTGTACGACTTCGCTGCTGAGTGCACGCACAGACCACCAGGGCTGGAGGGACCTCCTCCCTTGCCGTCGCAGCCATGCCTTCCATCCACCTACACTGGGAGATCAGCTGAGACATTAATCTTCTCACCTTAAGAGAAGTCCATGCTTTCCCTCACACTGCTTTTGACTTTTGTCCCGATGACTATTTCAAGTTATTCAAATATATTTCTCATAGAATCACAGAATCAATCAGGTTGGAAGAGACCTCGGGGATCATCGAGTCCAACCATTGCCCTGACACCACCATGTCAACTAGACCATGGCACTAAGTGCCATGTCCAGGCTTTTCTTAAACACCTCCAGAGATGGTGACTCCACCACCTCCCTGGGCAGCCCCTTGCAATGGCTAATGACCCTTGCTGAGAAGAAATTCTTCCTAATGTCCAACCTGAACCTCCCCTGGTTCTCATGAAGCCATTGTGGACTGATTAGTATGAAGAACAATTATTACCTTGCAACGAGTTTCTTTATAAGCAAAGAAGTTCAGATGACAGAAGACTGATATTGATTGAACCAAGTCCAACTAAACCGAGGCTTAGGAATTAATAAATTAATAATTTTTCATCATCTACCTTCTACTTAACTGATAACAATACAGTTTTTTGGGTTTTTTTCCCCATCCAATCCCACTCTGTTTCAAGGACACATTTTTAAAACCTTTTTTTTTTAAGATTCATTTTGTTGCAGTGGCATTAAAGAAAAAAAAAAAGCAATGGTTTCAGATATATTTCCAATGACTGCATTGTAAGACTGAAGTAATTTATGATGGGTCAGGAGGAAACATTAGGTAAGATCCAGCAACATACACAGGCTGTTTTGAAAGCTGCTTTGTGCATCTGCACAAAGAAATTTTTTTTTCCTGTTATTTGCTACCTAGCAATGATCACTATCATAAATATAAAGTTTAAGCAACCACAAGTGCTCAAATCCTGAAAGATACAAATACCAGAAAAATCCAAGAGATTTTAAGGGCAATTTGGCAAGAAAAATAAACCATATGTTTCGTTTTGAAGAAAATCACATGTTATCACTGAGGACAAAAAGAGTATTCCAGGTAAAAGACATGAATATTGAAGCAGACCTAAGGTGATGAATGCAGCTGAATACACAGGGGAAGACTTTTTTTTCAACTCTCACCACCTGTATAAAGTTATTTTGAAGATCCCTTGAGACACGCATTAAAATGACTGGATACTTGAAAGTATTTTGGAAACTGGCCTTTGGAGGAAATAGAAAGAAGATGACACTGTAATATTGCAAACAGTTGATCAAAACGTTCACAATTTTGAAGCCCAAGACACAGCTCAGAATAAAAATAGCGTAAGATGGCCTAGTCGCACAGTAATTTGTTCACTGCTTTGCTAAATGGAACGAGGACTTTTTCATCATTATTATTAGATTATGACAGAGAAGATGGTAAGTCAAATATAGGCGGTCATGACTTTCACAAAATCTCCAGGAACACTAAGGTGTTTTAAGCAGTCCCAGGAGGGGACAGAGCGTGGCCTCCTGAGGCTGCACCAGCTCAGCTGTATCTCGTGGCCTGAGTGGCTTAAGGTTCAAGGCTCTGTTCAGATCTCTGCACACCATTCCCATCTTCCTCACAGACCGAGGCATAAACATCCAAACTACCAATGTTATTCTTCACAAAAGAAATATTTTTTTAAACCATCTTGGCTTACATCTGCCAATCGAATCACTATTTCTCTTCCCATCTCCTGACGTGCTGATGGAGACCCATGCCAGAACAGCGCTTTACCCCAGCCTGCACCTCGGGCAGCACTTTCCCTTGCCTTTGTTCACTCACAAATATCCCACTGTGAATCCATTTGAGCTAAAACGGGCACGACACAATGCAGTCTGAGGAGCGAGGAGGTAGAGCCGGGTCCACAGTTTCCCTCTTTTGGCAGACGTGTGACCGATTTAACCTCCCACAGAGATTTATCTGCTGTTCCAAATGAATTTTACTTTCTGCAGCAGAAATACTTGTGTATTTGTGAGCACTAGGGAGGAGAAGTAAAATCTCTCACGCTTTACAAAGATGAATGAGTTACAAATCCATGTTTCCACACAACTCTTCCAAAATACACTGATTTCATGACAGAAAGGTCAGGTCTTTAAGGCTTTTATTGGACACCTGCATGAGAACTGCTTTTCATGATTTCACTCCCCTGCAGTCCCTGACCTCAGCAAGGACAACAAAGACATCATTTGGTCCTCATGGTTTTCTGTGTTGGCCCAAACACATCGCTGGACATCATCTCCCCTCTTATTTCTACCAAGTGACATTATTTAACAATGTCCCAGAAAAGCTGCCAGGAGGGAAGAACTCTCTCATTTGAAGACAGAAAAGGCCAAGAGTACCATGGGACTGTTGTTAAGGAAGCAAAAACAAGATGAAATGATGTTGGAGATAAGACAGACAAGAAAGAAACGAAAAGAGAGACAACTAAAAAATATGAAAAACTACCAGGATGAAGGCAAAACAAAGAGCTGCCCAAGGAGTTACTATCTTGTGCGAAATGTCTTTTATACACTTAGAAACTGGACCTCTGCACATCTAAAATCCGCAGAGGAATCAGGTGAGTCAGAAGGAACCTTTTATCAGTGTTACATTAAGTTTGCATCAAGTAGACAGAGAAAATAACCTTTGAAACTGAAGTCCTATTCATCATTCAAAACCAAATGCAGTATCGCTCCTGTTTAACTCAATGCTGCTTCTAATAAAGTGGTTTAGATCCACTTTATTGGCTTACAAGTTCATTTTTATTCTGATCAGATTCACTGACAGACACCGTTGTGCCTCCTCATCTTGTCAAAAGAACACAGGCCCAAGACAATCTCAATGCTGACATTTCAGTACATAATAGTACATTTATCATTGAAAAGCAAACATTTTACCTAAAAAATATCCCAACTAGCATTCTGTGGCAGGTAAAAATCCTTCTCTAAGTTTTTCTAATCATGGTTTGGTTAAACACCACCGACATAAAAGAGATCACTTCATGAAAAATTCCTGTTTTCCCTCCAACCCTGAAGGTAACTGCTTTAAGTGCTGCATAAATTAAAATTCAGCAACACTGAACTTAACCTAGATAGTTACTTTACATAACTTAGAAGCGATAAATAACAGAAAAATCTGCAGAACTACACAGATTATAGGAAAGTCATTTTATGAGTGTTCCAAAAGTAACGACCTCTTTGCATAAACTCAAGTTGCATTTCTTTTGTCTTAACCCGATACAAGCTAACATCTCCCACTTTCTGCACTTGCTATTATTTTTCAAAGAGTTCATGAGAAATTCTGTTATCATTTTGCAGAATTTTTGGTGATGCTTTACCTCCTCCAGGTATACAACGCTACACGCCAGGTATACTGCTGTATCTTCTACAGAATGACCGAAGAGCACTAAGCTCTATTTCTACTTGCAGTAAAGCTATGTTGGTATCATACAACTATGTTTGTCCATACAAAAATAATTCATGCACAACATGACATCTAACTTTTCCTTGAGTATTAGTACACTCACATAAATAATTAGCAAATCCAGCTTGTTGAAATGTGATCTGGGGAATGAAGATCACCAAGAGAACAAGTGAAATTTATTTATTTAGCAGAACGAAGCAAAGGCTGACGGGAATATCTTCACCATCTATGAAGATGTTAGAAGAGACACAGGAAAAAGGAATGTTTATACAGGTGTCCTTGTGCATTAGTATCTAAACTGGCCAAGATTTAATGTAAAGAAGGTTAGAGAAGCTAGATTTTGAGATACTTTCCCTAAGGAACAATAAAGGCATAAAATAAATTTAAAAAAAAAAAAATACAGTGGAGGTTAAATAAAGTTATGAATGGGAGATGAAGCTCTTTTATATAATAAATTCCCAGCGTTCTTGATCCATAAAGCACAGACAGTATGACTGAAACTTTCCATAGTCTGTGCTAAGGAGCATGTTTACACTTTAATTTAATGTGTTTACTCAGAGCTATTACCAATAGCATTCTTTCACTGCGTTATGAAGACCAGAAGCTGTCATCAGCCAACTTGCATTTAAAAACAGCAGCCAAAAGGAAAGCATAATGTTACCATGCCGTACTCCTTTAAAAAAATCTCTGTCCTCCGCTTAATTGCAATGACCCTAAAGTAATAAGCATTTCCTGGAACATACAAAGTATTCTTTTTTGACGAGGACAGAATATATTTGTTTCCCAAATTAGGTGGAACCCTACAGATGTTGGCATTATGTGTACTGATGGGAATCATGATCATCTGTCAGAAAAATGTGTAAATCCTTTGGGCTCTATAACAAGTTGACTGCGTTCCTGTGAAATATTAACTAGGCACAATGCAGACATTGACATTTAACTCTGTATTTCCACTGGATTTTTTTCTGACTCATCATTGCCCTCTCCAGTTTTCTCAGGCTCCATATTTTACAGAAATGACCATATGTTTAGATTTGTATTTGATGACATAATTGCAAAACTGCAGCGAGCAAGCAGCTAGAGCTCTTCACGTTAGCTGTGTTGTGGCCACAGAGCTGAAGAAACCTTCTGCAATGCAGCAAAAGCCACATTAACAACTTCCAAATCTTAGCAAGGAAATGGGTATTTATATTGTCAACTATAGTAGAAGCATGAAGCCAGGCAGCCCTTAATATAAACTAGGTCCCTCTGTTACTTTTACAGGAGTAATCAAGGAAACAGTAAAATTGAATCTGTCCAAGTGGCTGGTTTCTGTGGAGAAGAGGAGCTGGCCTTTCTGTAATGTATCATCGTTTACAATACAGCAACATGATAAGACAGAAACTTCATGAATGTTTTATGAAGTTGTAGGTGGTAGAAAACTGCTTCTTGCTCAAAATAGCAAAATTAGAATCTTTTTCTTGTCAAGAATTCCTTTGTGAACCCAAGGATCCTCTTCTTAATTAAAAGTTTCACTAGAAGTGGTATGCTTTCCACATACATGTACGATGTTTCACTTTTTGACAAACCAGCTTTTTTCTGATTAAGTCTACGTAATTGAAAAAATTTCCAACCAGCAACTTCTAAGGCACTCCAAAGAGAACGTGCTCAGGGTACAGCAGCATAAGAGGTGCAGGGGGTATTTAAGAACAACTGCAAGTATCTGTCCTGCTGCCTCATGTGCAACTCATTAGATCACCCCTCCAGAAGAGCTCCACAAGATAACAAGTCATCAAACGCAGGAAAATGTTTCACTCTTGAAAGCTTTCTAAGGCTTTCGGCTCTTGACAATCTTAGCTGAGGATGTAAATGTAGTTTTTTCAAGGCACTGAAGAAGCCCCGAGCACTTTTGCCCTCTTCAAGTTGATCTCCAAACTATGAAAGCAGAACAAAGTAAGTGAAATGGAGACATTAACTGATACCCTCCACTGCAGCTGCACATTGCTGCCCACCGCCTTCAAGGCTTCATCCACTTGACTGTACAGCAGCAGGGTTCAGATCTGCCCTGTGCTGCACGACTGAAATCCTGGCCTGAGAGAAGAGGAATCCCACTGAATTGAACAGTGTACAATTCCACACAAAAATGCCTGTCTAAATTTGTAGTATTTACTTGGCCACAACTCCCATTTGCGTGACTCTTGTCAGTGCAAGACCCACAGCACTACTTCGGTACAAAACCTTTTCTGTAAAGACCAGTCATACACTAATTAACCACATAAGGAGTAAACATTATGCAGGCAATAAAAAAAGCAAAGTGCAGGTGGCCAGAAAAGCAAATGGAAACTATTCCCTCACAATATACAGTGCTGTGGCCGTGGAAATGCTTTCCAAAGTCAGGATAACAGCATGGCGTGGGTCTGTGGGCACAGCAAGCCATCCTGCCAGCCCCCAGGAGATGGGGACCCTCAGGCATCCCCAGCTGTGCTGGAGATATGGGCTTGCACACCACGTTCCCCCAAACAGGAGATCCCTCCATGCGGTACTTGGAGCACTTCCAAACTTCTGCTTGAATTGCTTCTCTTTTTCTGTCTTTTTAATATTTAAAACTGTTAATAGGCTTTAAGATTACACCTGAAACCAAAGTAAGCATTTAACTTCATTAGTGCTTTTTAACATTTCTTTATACACTAAACTAGGAAATGCCTGATTTTCTTCAAATGCTACAGAAAGCCAAACTTCAAGATCTTTCATGGAACAGAACTTCTGTCCTCTGCATTCTTCTAATCAGAGTATTAAAGTAATTAAAACTCATCCAATGGAGCTAATTACCATTTCAACAGAAGAAGAGCCAAGATTCAAGAAGGGAAGTGCTATTAAAAAAATAAAACAAACATACAATCAACAAAAACTTGTACTCTCTAGAAAAACATAATTGGTCTAACTTGATATAGATGTACATTAGTTCTTGGATGCAAAAAGCAAAGCTTGATTACAGCAGTAGAGAAAGCTACCATGATTGTCCTAATTAAAAATTTGCCAAGTTATTTATAGTATAATACAAGGAAATGACATTCATTATCCTATAAACTATTCAACAAACCATTAAGCACTGTAATAAAATCAATTGGCAAAAAGAGGTGCAATTATATTCATACTCGTGTAAACTCCTTAGTGAACTAAAACCAAAGCATCGCTCAGATCCAGTATTCTTTCTACAATCTCTCAACAGAGGTGTTTGAGAGATTCAGAAATATAAAACTATCTCTTAATTAACATGTTGATAGTTGTCTAATCCATTAACTTCCAATTCAGTAGCCAATCGCCAATTACACATCAAGTTTGCAGAGGACTGAGTTCAGAAGAAGAAAAAGAAATGTAAAAAAGCAGTTACTGCTCAACAAAACATAAACAAAAGTCTAAAACTATTTTACAGCCATTTAAAATGTGTTTATTTATTCTTAATTAACTGATGAAGCAGCATTCTGAAGTCTTTCTATCACCACACACACAATTAACTCATAAGCAATCAAGGAAATTAGAGGAAAATTAGAAACAGGATTGTCATGAAGTGTTGATCATCTACACCTGCCATACACAGCTGCTGGAATTTAACTTGCATTACAAAACAACTGGACCAGCCTACGGTTTTTGTTTTGTTTTGTTTTTTTAAATAATATTTTAAGCATAACATTGTCTACAAACTGTTTAAGTTAAAGACCATGATTGCCCTATAGGTCAACCTTTTTGCTTCTCGGTAACAGCCAGAATAGATTCAGATAACTGCAATACATTTCACAAAGACAGAAGTGGATACGCCATAATTTGCCATCACCTTTTCAGCACCAATCCTATTTAATCCCATTTAGGAAGGCATTACACTGCTATCCTATCGGTTCTGCTGCCCTATCAATTTCTCAGGCTAGAAAATAAAAGTTCATCACCCTTATCAGTATCAGCATGTCCTACATCAGCTCCCACACCCAGCCCGGACTGACCTTTGGCTACGCTCACAGAGAGCTGCTACCTGCCAGGGTTTGCTTTCACTGGAGAGTAATCTCTCATCGATTCATTTGGCATAAAGTGCAATAAAATAAATAATATATTTTTCAAGCTCAAAGGTTGGTTAAGCACCTGCAAAAACAAAATGAAGTTCCGTGGGTTTGCCAACATACATATATTTTGGAGAAGCAATTAATGTCTTTGAGGTAGTGTGTTAGTGCAAGGGGAACTCTGTGCTTTCATCTCATTAGTGAGACTGAATCATGGCTGGAATTCACCAGGGTAAATAAAACCAGGAGACTAAGCTCACATCCAGCTCTCCTGCTGCAGAAAAACAGGAGACTAGAACTAGGGCTTCTTCATAATAATGTGCATTATTCTGCAGATTCATCCCTTCTTCTCCTAAAATGACAAATAAAATAGAAATAATAAAATATAGCTATGTTTGTAAGTAGCCTATCTTTTCCTCCTTTGTTCCCAGAGGTCTTTGACACTTCCATTTCCAAGAGCAAGTATAGGAAATGTTTGTACCATATCTTACACCTGCTTAGTCCTCTGAATAAAGAGATGCAAATTAGTTGCACATATTATTAAAAAACCCAACCATCTTATACACAATTGCTAGAGAGTTCAAGATGAGCATTACCTCAAGTGGAATTTCAATTTACAAAATCCATTAGTTACACAAATAAATCTAATACCCTGTATGGTGGCTGTAAGGCACCCACAAATGCCGGCTCTCCCCCCACTTCTTCCATGTCCTTCTGCACGTACCACGCACTGCACTAACCGCCGGCTGGCAGCCAGGCTTCGCTGCAGTGCTGAGCCCAAGGATGACTGGAAATCTGTAGCCGAAGCTCACGGAAACAGCTGTTTTCTCTCTGGTAATGTAGAAACTAAGTTTCACATCACTTTCTCTCTCACGAGAAATATGAGCAATGAAAAATCCAGTTTGTCCCTCTGCTTTCGGTCTCCAGTTGAGAAAAGGGACATCTGTCTGGGCTCAACACCCCCTGCCAGCTGACAACCTTAAAAATACTCAGAGGAGCAAACACCGAACAGCAAATTTTGATGTTTTCTTTCTCTGTTATTAATATTTCTTCCCTTACAATAGGGTTTGTTGGGTTTTTTTTAATTCCCAGTGTACGCTGAAGAGTCAACATGAAGAATCTGTACCCATATTAGAGAGGAAAAAAAACAAAATTTAAGAGCAACACGTCTTCCCACGTAGTTGCAATGTCCTTCAGGCTTATAACATAACCAATGATGCATATACTTGCTAGCAGACCAGTAATTAGAAGGCAGAACCGTTCAGTATAAGGAACAGAGGGACTATATTTAGAAGCAGGGTTACAAGTGAAACCAGCAGATAGCTTCAAACCCACGCAAAACCCCCTCAGTGAAGTGGAAGGTACCTACTACACAGCTCCAGCCACGGTTTTCCCCCTTCCCCAGTGCCCTGGCAGATGACTCCAGCACAGGGACCCAGTTCTAAACCTGTTTGCCTTCCACAGAAGTTATGGATTTTCCACTAGGAATTA
Source organism: Nyctibius grandis (assembly GCF_013368605.1). NCBI lineage: Eukaryota > Metazoa > Chordata > Aves > Nyctibiiformes > Nyctibiidae > Nyctibius > Nyctibius grandis. Next base: position 38,690,102 of record NC_090666.1, read on the forward strand.
CTAAATTCTTGTATTTCTGTATGTACACACATTATACTACAGTTGAGGGTAGGTGACATGGAATAGTTCACTTGGAAGGGACCTACAGTGATCATCTAGTCCAGCTGCAGCATAACATAACCGTGACCAGCTGGCCTAGAACCTTCGCAACGCACAGCCAGCGATGTACCCAAAGGAGCAGGATTTGGCCCTTCCGAGTGAATCGGTGAGGCTCTATATTTCTTGCTGTGCGTTTTCCTGCATGTATTTCAGCTTCACATCATCTCATGCACTGACAGTGCTATTAATCCCAGCTGGAGAAATACAAGACAATTAAAGTATTAGCCTCTTCCTTAAGCCTTCTGGAAATTTTGAGCAGTGCCATGTCAGAAAGAAGAGGAGAACAGTTCAACCTCACTCACTCTTCCTCCCACCAGCTTCAAACTTACACATTTAATATCCACAGTGAACATAAGTGAATTTAATGGCTTTATTGGACAACACTTTACAGGGCAGACAGTACACAAAACAATGTGGGAAAAAAACAAACACACAAATGAAGCTCAAACAAAGAATCGGAATTAGACCTGTTTATTATCATGCTTTTCTGAATTTGCACAGCATTACACAGCCCGGGACTTGCAGGACCACATGACCAGTCCCTTGGCTGTGAGGGCAGCCAAGTTTAGCAGGGCCAAGCAGCGATGGATGCCATCAACAAGGCTGGGAGCTGCTCAGCAAAGAGGATGAATTTGGGGAATAGAGCTACAAAAAGCTAGATTGCCTTTTTAAAAGGCCTACTTAATTTTTCATACGTTTTTGATAATACAGGAAAACTTAAGGACCCATATGCAAGGCAACAAGTCTTCCATCTAAGGAAACTAAACCGCATTTCTTGTTTAAGTAAAATGCTGGAGAGGTAGCAAACATTTTTAGTTGTGAGCAATGTTGATGGTGTTTTGTTTAGTATCATTGAGAGAAAAGATGAAGGGGAGGATGAAGAGGAGGAATGTGGTATGTGAGAAATTCAGTGTGAGAACACATTCAGAGTGAAAATCCTCACCTTCCTCCAAACCCAACTTTCACAAGGCAGCAGACACGCGCTATTTTTGCCCCACACAAACTTCATGTCTTGTTTTTAAACAACCAGCGACCTGTTTGTGATCGCAGCTATTTGTCACGAGCCACCAAAGGGATCGTGTAATGTTTTCTCAAACTAGACTCAGGAAAGGACTTTTATGAACTCTAAAAATAGGATTAAACCCCCCTCAGTGCTGCTAGGACACATTCCTCCCATTTGCCAAACCCAAGCCTACCATCCCTTTTTAATTACTTGAGTGCACAAAGACAAAGCCACGCAAAAACACGTTTTCCTCTCTCTTTTATAATCCTACCAGAGGGGCTACTTCCCTTCTCGTATATATTCCATGTTTGCTGAATATTATTCCCTTTTTGCTTTTCCTCTTTTTAGGTTATTTCAGTTTTTATTTAAATAGAAGCTAAGGATGAACAGCGTTTTGTTTTCTTTTTTTCCCCAAAAAAAGACAGCTCTTGTTAGACATCCTTATGAATTGACCATGTTTTTCCGAGGGCTTGGTTTGGTAACGGGAACAGCTAGGGGCTGAAGTTCTTCAAAAACGTGGACCCCAAATTACCTGCTGCTGTCTCTAAGCCTTCTAAAGAGATAAAGAAAATGAAGACAGGGAACACATTTGATCTTTCATGCTATCTCCTGGTAGAAATTCCTTCCTATCTTTTAAACACATTTAAGGCAAGTCCTGGAAGTAAAAGCATATACGCAGGTGAAAGTAATTGTATGATACTGCAGAAGATCTGGCTTTGAAGAAAATTGGAATTCTTCAACGTCTAAATAGAACATGTGCCGCATTTCGCCTGTTTAATGTTCTGCGAAACTTGTGCGTGTGTAGTGAGGTTTAGTCAAAGTCATGGAAAAAGGTTATTTACTTGTACGGTCTGGTTGATACATGGAGGATTTAAAGGCTGAACGAGTCAATGGCATTTTGCCACCAACTTCAAAAGGGTTCAGATCTTCCCCTTAGCAAAATTACATACAAAAGAACCACAGAGTTGTTATTTTTACAAAACTTTCATAGGATTAGCATAAAATGAGCAAAAAGCTTTGCTCAAGATGACATTAACTCTTGCCAGCTTTCAGTGCCAGAACAGCAGTGTCCTGTTTCCAGGGGGTTTATTTGTAAAGGTGCATTAGGACGTGCCTGAGAAAACCATGGTGAACAGAGCAAATGGATCCATCCCTCACCATGCTCCTAACATCACCGCTGTCTTCCTGAACAGAATGGCACTTCATCACCACAGCTAGGTGAAAAAGCAAACTGACTTTCTTATTTCATTTTAGTAGGGGTTTTTTTTAAGGGAGAATAGATGAAAAGTAAATGCCTTGTGCCTTCCAAACTAAGAGTAACAGGATTAACAGTACTTGAACGTTAGAGAAATCAGTCACCAAAAGAGGGGGGTCGTGGACAGAATAGAAAAAAGCAATCTGGCCACTCAGACTATTTGTTACAAGCTTTATAGAACCAAGGATGTGAACAGGGCAAACGCACTCACATTCAGTTGAGTGTATTAACTTCTGATTCATACTGCCAATACTGCTCACACTCTCATAAACAAACAAAAACATGCTGAACTGGTAACAACGCCGTGTCCAGAGCCAGAAGATGCTGTATTATGCACTCTCAGTCTCTGCTAGGGCTATCAGGGATGTCACAAAAAGGGTCCAGAGCAGTGGAGATAGAAATCCTCAGCTACGGGAGCAGGTCCTGTAGAGCACACAGGGACACCTGAACAACTTCAGTGCTGCTGCTCGAAAGGATGCGCACTGTAGAAAGACTGATCTAGGATTAAAGTTAATGAAAGATGCTACCCATATGGGCTTTAAGTCTTACTCCTTCTGGAGCAGGTACTTCTGATTTAATACACTGGTACGTGCCTCTATCTGCACAAGAGCCACAGGCTGGAGCCTTCTCCTTGAGGACAGAATCAACATCCATTAGATAAATAACAAGAAATGTCTTACTGTTTTCCTTTCAAACCATGCTGGAGGGCTATTTCTACAGTAGTCAAATGGTTAGTGTGTATGTCAAAGCATTGACATACACCACAAACTCCTCAGCTAAGGAAGACACTTGACCCAAAATTTCCATCTCCCAGGGGAACAACCAAACCAGGGCTTTTAGCTAGGGACTCCACACTCCTCTTCTGCAACCACGTCACCACACGGCTGGTAACACAAGCTTCTCTGGATGAGAGAGAGCATTTGCACCAAGGATCCCATCAGACCACAGACCATCTGTCAGGACTGGGCTCCAGCCTCCACTTCTAGGAGGGCTCAGACAATTTTGCATTAAACAATTACTGAACAATAAAACCAACAATTACCTTGAAAAGTCTAACTCCTTTTCCAATTACATCTCTTTGTCAGCTTTCCAGGAGGATGCTCAAACCTCCCTGAGAAAAGTTAATGGAAAACTTTAATAAACCTGTGAAATCTATCTTGAGAAACCAACAAGAATTAATTGCCAAAGAAAATCTTCTTTTGTTAAAGATGGAAAAGAACAAATCACGTGGGCATGGCAGGTATGGACTTTTTGCAAAAAGATATTAATTAGTCCTTTCAGACATTAAATTGAATAAAACACTAGCAGTAGCTAACAGTAATGAAATAAAACTCAACAAATATGGTGCACACACCTTTTTTTTTTTTAAAAAAAAAAATCTTTCATTCACCATAGTTCTTACATAAGAAAACTTCAGTTGAAGACACCAACAAGTTACCTAAGCTTAAAAATAGCTGGTGGTAAGTCACCACTGAGTATATGATTCTACGAAACTATTCTGCTCCTTACTAAAAGTCACTTTCCTTTACAATTAAGCCCCCAGGAAACAAATTTTGTAAGCAAATTATCTCCCACTCATTATGGCAGCACGCTGCAACCTGCCTCCTACAGCTTATCACAGAATGGTTGGGGTTGGAAGGGACCCCTGGAGATCATCTAGTCCAACCCCCTGCCAAAGCAGGTTCACCCAGAGCATGTCGCACAGGGTTGCATCCAGGCGGGTTTTGAATATCTCCAGAGAAGGAGATTCCACAACCTCCCTGGACAGCCTGTTCACAGAGACCCATGCGCAACACGTAACATTTCAGAACAACATCCAGGTTATGTAGTACCATCAGGACGGCTGTAATCAGCAAAAAGAAACGCGGTCCCTCGCACTACCTTCTGTTCCCCAAGGACTAGACGATGAAAGATGTTGGCAGCTGCTGAAAGGAGAAAAGCTCCATGAATTACACAAGCTGCATTAAAGCAGCTTTCACATTAGCTCCGCAATCAAGGGACAAAGGTTTTGAGGTGGGAAACAGAATCTTTAAACACAGTGTTATCATAAAGTCCACTATACAGGGAGGTCTGGATTATTCCTCGTTGCCAGCCTCTTGTTACATTAGCTCCGCAGCTGAAGCCTCAGTATTCTGCATCAAAACCTTGACATCTGTCACTTGCTAATAGGCTCTTACCAGGTTCAAATAGGAACTATGTGCAAGCAAGAAACAACTCCAAGAGAAGCAGAGACAAAGAAAAAACTATTACATTGGTACAACGATCTTGAGACTATTTTCTCCTTTCTGTTTGTTTTTTTTAAAACATATTTCACCTGGCCTCTTCAGAACTGTCTTTAGAGAATAATTTTTTAAAAATTAGTTTAGCTATGTGACAACGGCTGGTAGGAAATCTAGTTAAAGTTTTCTAAGATAACAGAATTACACCTGCACCATGTTATCATCTTGTTTGGAAATGGCACTGGATACAGGCCAGATAATCAGGATTTTAATTAACAGCTAATTAGAGACACGCACCTTCTCTTGGAGACTCACAATAACCTCTAGATATCTCTAAGGTGGTTATCATACCCTTTACAACAAGTATTTCACATAAATTGGAGTGATCCTTCTTCTCTTTTAATGCTCCACCTTGGCTTTCCTGGGTACACCACTCGCATTAATTGCGGCAGATAAGTAAGATCAGAAGTGGTCTAAAAACATCAAGTTACTTCAAATTAAAGTATGTGGAAAATATTGTGTTTTTTTCCTAAAATTTAAATAAAATTTGTACTTCCATTTACTGAAAGGTGGGTTTTGAAAGTTTGATAAACTTCTATTTTTCAAATAAACAAAGATATGACTACATTTGAAGGATGTTTCTCTGTCAACTGTGCACAGAACTGAAACATCTTAGAAGTTTTCAGATATTTTGGTGAAGGAATTCCCCATTGCTTCTGGTTAAAAAAATATAGATCTCAATCAGTTGAACTTCTTTATAAGGAAGGAAGTGCTTAATACAAAACTCGCCTTCTCCCTTGGGCAAACGTATTTTTGATTAGCCCCAGCCTACAAAGCTCAGTGCTGAATAGCAGGTAGAAAAAGAGAAGTGCAATTTAGATGGTTCTGGGACTCGAGGGAACGCTACAACATCCCGAGACGTAACCCTGGGATTTTAAATTGCACAGTAGCACCGCGGCTGCCAGTCAGCCTCCACCACCAGACAGCGCTTCCCAGTTCCTATTAAGGAGGGATCCACTGTGTGATGCTGATTAGATGGATACGTTTTGCTGACATTGCCAGAAACATTTATTTTAATATAACGGAGTAAGTAGCTGAGGCAAATTTAAGTTTGACCTTGAAAAAAAATACTACGCAACAGACGGACTAGGTATGCAGGGACAGATACAGAAGCACAGGGAAATGAAGGCAGTTCACATGTCAATCAAAGTATTCAGTCACGAGAGTCAAGATGATTTACCCTTAGCTAACCAAAATCAGAATTGAGCCCCATGCATGTTCCAGATTGGCCAAATGATGCTATTTCAGCATCCTCTTTGCCTTGCACCTTTCCCTGTACTCCAAAATAAAAGGAAATATTTGTTGGAAATTTGTATAGTTATTATCTCGGTGTATGGATACAGCGTACTGTGCCTGAAGCGAAGAAATACACTCTCTTTGCTTTTCAATGTGGCTGCATCAAGCCTCAGGAAACAGAGAATTGATACAACCCAGACACACAAATTACTTTCAAGCAGACAGTCGATCCCATTTCTCTATCCATTTATATCCAAGAACCTAAATGCTTCTCCTCTGCTTTGACCAGGGATACAGGCTGGCTTGGCAAAAGCGCTCTGACACAGCAGAACTACGTACACGGGTATTTTTCAGTCCAAGTCACTCTAAAAACTACACGTGTTTTACACGGTTTGTTCCAGACGACAGAAAGACAGCATTTTTATTCCATAAGCAGCCTTATCAATACACAAGTAAACTTCAGAGTCAGCTCCATGTCACACAAAATCCACCGTGCTGTAACAGCCGACTTCAAAGAAACTATCAAGAAGCATTTCTGAGGTTGTAAACCCAATCAGCTCTGCAAGGCTTTGTAAGCCACTTACATAAGCCAGGGCCAACACCAGCTCTAGTCCAAGTTTCCCCAGTGACACCTGGGCGGGTTTTTTCTTTTCCCTTTTTTTCTTTTGCACACTCAGGTGTCTCCAGCTGTTACAGTGCTGTTGTGCCCCTGCTTAGGTACAGCACTCAGAAGTCATAGTTCAACTGTGGCTAATAATAGCCAATGTGACTGTTTCTCTCTCTTGTATTTAAACTTGCACAGGTCTTCCCTAAAAACAAACCATTCCCTTGTATCCCCACCTCATCTCACTCCCCACATCCATCTTCTCTCCCCTGGACCCCGAGTGAGCAAATAGCAAATTTCTCCCACCAATAAACCTGAACAACAAGTTACTTGTCTCAACACTGAAAATAATCTTTACTCTTCCCCAGGTTCGACCTGAGACCTATTTCCAAGAATAATTTATGACACGAGCAGTTCCAGCACATTAAATTCTCAGCAGAACGGCTCGCACACCCGCGATAACCAAAGCCCCCTTGTTTTTCAGTCCTAGAGCACAAACACTGGAGACTTACCCCAGAGACTATACCCCCTGCCTTACCTTTCTTATCTTCACAAAATTTGCTGTTCTTTCAGTGCAGTCACTGCATCAAGGCTTCTATAAAGGAGTGTCCTTTCCTATTTCACTTGCCAGCTCTGCCCTCAATAAGGATAAAAACCAACCCTCTCCTTCCAGACCCTAAACTACCCATATTAAAGATGGCTCTCTCCTTTCAGCCTCAAACTGTATAATTTTATCTAAAAGTAATTAATCTTCTACCACTCACCTTGTTCATTCTTCACAGCTCTGTATGTCTGATTATTCAGTCTTCCCACGTTAAATCCCAGAACCTGCTTCCTCTTAGAGCACTATAAAAGCTACTGCTTTTCTTCTTCCATCCTTGCCTCCTGAATCCTTATGGGGTCCAGGTGTTTTCCACCAAGTCCAACGAGGAGGCAACTGATTAATCACAGCTGACCTGAACTCTTCCCCTCTTTAGTCACACCTGACCTGACCTTTTGCCATCTTAAAAAAATTCGAAATCCTGCTGGATGCCATGTAACTTTATCTATGGTCTTTTAAAAACCGTGTAACAGAACATAAATAGACACGAAATGAAAAAAAAATTGAACTATCTTGTTCTATTGCAACTGTAACTGTTTCTGGATTACAGGACTGTTAGAGGAAAACACTACTTTTTGCAGTGTTTTGCTCAGAATACCTGGTGTCTCCTTGCCCTGCTCCCTCACCCCAGCACCCCGGCCAGGAGCAACCCTTGGAGCTTCCTGGCAGGAGAAAGGGCAAATAAACCAGTTGCTGGCATGATCCCAGTACCCGCGTGTTTTACAATGGTGTGATCCCAGTATCCACGTGTTTTATAATGCTGGGGGAGGCTTACACCCACTTTGAGCCAGGTACCTCTTTCCAGAAGAACAAGGACTTTCTGCAGATCTTTAGATGTCTGGGTTACCTTTAGCCAAAAAAATAAGCAGATGAAGGGTGGTTGTTGGATCTCGGTTCTAGACCGTGTACTTAAATACTTCATAAATCTCACATTAGTGTCTAGTTCTTGCAGGGAGGATCCAGTGATGGACTTTATCAAGTTATAATCACCGCCGTTAGATGAAGCTTAGAAGAAAACGACAGATATGTTCAGGCTCATCTGCTGCTATTAAAGAACAAAACAAACAGAACTGGAAATGATATTAATATATGGTTTTAAAAAAAAATTGATTGTAAATTCACACAACATTCCTGTAGTATTACCTAATGCACTGCCTTCCTTGCATTCATTTTCTTACCTCAAGAAAACCATTTTTAATTAACACGGCAGTTAGACACCATGAGGATGGGGCGTCGTGGTTCTGAAAATTTAAAAAGCAGCAGGTTGCTGGAACCCCTGGAAAAAGACTGGTTTTCCAGTATTGGTTTTGACATCACTTTTTCTTACAGCCTATTGATATTTCCAACAAATTATTTTTACACCACAGCCTGTGGATTCATAGAGACCAAGGATGGACATCTCAAATTAGCAGCTGGAAACACTGTTTTCTCCTTTTTTTTTCACACACGCCAGTTCCGTGCTGGCTGCACTCATTCTATGCACATCCTGTACAGTTTTCTTGAAATTTCTTTTAACCGATTAAAGATGGATACTAAATTAGCATTTACCTGAATGCTTTAAAAATTTCATACTTATTGAGAAGCAAAAGTTTACAAATAAATACAAATACCATAACAGCCTATTTCTGTGTTATTGCTGCAGCCAAACAGGATTATTATTTTTTAAAATAATTTTATGTAAATATATTGTAAAATAGTACAACAGAGCAAATCAGACAGAATCACAAATCTGAGTGTCAATATGATCTTCTGACTCACGTAAGAGAAAACCAATATATCACAAACTAATGCTTTCCAGGGACATTATTGATCCATTTCAGCTGTCTAAAAAGGACACCTGCCAGTGGCTGACCCAGAGGGCTAATTCATTTTTCCAATATTCATTTTTACTTTTCTACCTTTCTTTTGTCATGGTTATAGTGAACAACAATTAGGGTCATCATGATTTATTTCCATATACTTTGTATTTTTCCAGAAGAATAGCAAATGTCACATACAAAGTAGAATATAGTGAATAGGTCTATAATGTGACATCATAATTTTGGATCGTATTTGCATACTAATGGTGCTGATGGGAAGAACAAATTGAAGGCAGTTATTAGAACATGTAAGCTGAATTTTCTTGCATAAGGCATTTTCATATCATGTCACCATAAAAAAAATTGTGATGAATGTTCCCCCTGAAGCTGACAAGTTACAAGGGCTTGTACTAAGGGAATAATAACTCCAAGATTCATAAAAACGGTAATTACTTTATCAACCTTCTAGTCACATTGCAGACACATCTACTGAATCACTCCAAAATAACACTGACATAGAAATTAGACTTTATGTGGATATTACACTTCTTACCTGCAGTCTCCTTTTGAAAAAAAATAGGTCCAATATATTACTAATTACCCTGAAACCAAAAAATAAGGTTTATGTCATATATCTTTACACACTGAGGTAAGGCTGGATGGGATAGAGAGAAAAAGGAGTAGACATCAGGAGGAAAGAAGTGTTCAAGTTTAAAGTTGACATTGCCAAGGAGTAAGATACTATATATTTTGTCTAGGAGTAGCAAAGGTTAAGAAGTTGACAGCTCCTTATAAGACACCATCTTCTTGGACAGCCTCCCAGGAAGGACAGCAGAGACAAAAGTACACCATAAACCAAATCAGCTTGAAATGGAGTTTGATTAATCAATAAAAGAGATTATGTGGTCACGTCATAATCCAGGAAGATCTCCGCTGTCCCATATCCCCCTCAGCTTCATCCATCACCACACCAGCTGTGAATGAGAGCCACAAACAGGTCCAAACAAATCCTAAAACCATGTTTTATTTCTGATATGAAATTGCCAAAAATATCTACAGGTACAGAAATTATCAGAAATTGCTGCATGCATTAAAAAAAATGGATATTCTTGTCTCCAGAGGTAGACCTGACGTGCCTTTTCAGAGCACATCTGGAACCTACAGAGAAGACAGCCGAGAAAAGCAGCGCTACCTGCAATAAAGAAGCCAACACGCTAATTGTGATCACGGAGTTTATTACTGAGCAAGGCAGGGATCCCTGCACTCAGTCCCCGAGCCCCGCTTAACTGTATAACATCTGCAAAGTGGCAGGGTCCTGCTGACACCTTTGCCTTCACGTACCAATTTATTCCTCGGCCAAGAGAGCAGCGCGGTCCCTCACCGCCGCCAGCTCCATTTCCAGCACTTAACTCTCCTCGGGCAATCGATGAGGACGGCAGGCATTTCCCTGGACTGTGGATGCTAAAAGGTGGTGGGGTGCTTTGCTACCGCTGTGCTGAGCTGTACAGCACTCGGTCCTCTCCAAAGACCTAATAGTCCTTTGCAGTGCTCAATGTCTTCTCTGGCATCCCTGTGAGATAAATAACATTCCCATCGAGGACTGGCAGTAGAAGCATTTAATTTGCTTGCTCGGAGCTGAATGGATAAGCAGCATTTGTTCTGTGTTTCAGTAACAGGGTGCAACTAGGGAGCAGAAAGGAGGTCCTCACTACTTCTTACTCATTGCTTGTTACTTACTATGTGCTGCTGGAGCAACCTAGAGGGCTACGAATGTCACTGGGCTGGAAATAAATGGGATTTCTAATGTGCTCTCTAATTTTATTTATTTTTTTATTTTAACATGCAATTTGTGTCATCCAGCAAACCAGAGTTTTTTCCAGATTATCAGGTTTGTGTTCTAATAAAATACAGCTTTAGAGACTGGAAGATTCATGGTGGTTTTTTGATGCTCTCACTTAAAAGACTGTCAGTCAATTCTCCATCAGGGAAACGTTGGGCCCTGAAGCAGAGATTCTGTTTGGGGAGGAGAGAATGGGATTAAATGTATTTCAGTGCATAATGTCCATTGAAATGCATGGGATTGGAAATATATGGGATTAGAAATGTATAAAATTAGAAATGTAAATACGATTACAATTTTTAAAGGCTACAAGACAAGCAGAAAACCATCTTCAAAATAGTATTGCAATTTTTCTGTCTCAGGTAAAAAGTTACCTTGCTTGTTCTCTCTGTGTGAGCTTGAACTACTCTTTTTTAAACTATTCATCACATTATTTTCAGTTCTAATCAGTCCTTATGTCAGGGCATAAATCTAGCTGGACACTTTAGCCCTTTAAGAAGAGTCTCTTGCAGATGGAAATCTCACTGCAGAGTGACTGTATCTTCCCTGTGAGCTTCCAGGCTCAGCCTAGCCTGAAAGGAGGCAATAGCTCAGCCTTTGTTCCAGTTGGGTCCTTGACCTCCTTGTTTACAGTGCTAATGGGGACAGCAGTTACTCAGAGGCAAGATGGCATTTTTGAGATGTGAATAATCACACCAGAAAATAGACCGAAACAGTCGATACATTCACATCGCCTGCCTGCCTGAGCTGTTAGCTAGTTGTGCTGTTCAGTCACTACTACTGATCTATACAGGAACAGAGACAGTGATCTATAGGAAAAATAATCTGAATCCCATTACCAACTCCCTGAGACATTTGTTCTTTCTCAAGCCCAAGTTTTTCAATGACACCCTTCTAAAAAGACCCTCTTTCATGTCTCTTTTATCATTCTGACCCTGTTCCAGGGGGAATTTCAATTCTGTCCTTTGAGACATGCAAATGATGCAAAATTTCACTCTTCTTTTGCTGCACAAAGATCCAAAGAGTAAAACTCCGGCTCATGCTGTGGACTGCGTGACCAACGTGTGCTCCTGGTCACGGTACACAGGCTGCCCGTTCACATCGCGGCGTCACGGCTGGCCTGGCCCTGCAGCACAGGCCACACTGCCAAGGAAATGCAGTATAGGAAGATTTGATGTATTAAATAGATATTATATACAAACTGTTTTTACAGAACTTGTTTTTGCAGAAGTTTAAATTATCCTGTTTGACAATATAGTCTTTACAAGTGGAAAAATGCAACACTCAAGTCATCAAATAACTGTCTCTGTGTTTTGGTTGGCAATCAAAGTCACACATTACAATCCTGGAGATTTTAATACACCTCTTCAACAGTCCCCTGTAATGCTACTTGAGTGAGCATAAAACACTCTACGTTGAATCACCGTGGCCTGGATTTCCTTAATTATGTTGGAATAAGATGAAGATTTCCCCAAAGCACGGCTGTGACTCAAATGCACTCAGGTTTGCCCAGCTAATGGGGTCAAAACCTCTGCAAACACCAGGTTCACAGGCACCATGGTTCAAGGGCTGCGGCCTTAAGCACAATGCACTCAGCAGAGCTGTAATTATAACACTTAAAACTACTCAGAAGACCAAAACCAGGCATTAAGTAAAAACGGAAAGTATAAAATACTGTACGGAGAGTAGATTGTTTGCTAGAGCTCACGGTCTTAAGCTTCCCAGTTCATAACATTCAGCACTTATCACTGTACTTTGCATCTGACTGTTATAAAAAGACTGGTATGTTTTGTGTCTTGGTGCCAGTAGCACAAAGCAAAAAGAGAGAAGAGTATCTGAGGAGATGATCAAGGCTGTGTTAATGTGAATTTCTGATGCCACACTCCTTAGTATTCTTTATTATGGCTTTGAAAAGCAAGATCCTTGATCAGTGGAGGACTCTTACCACTACTGTTGGGGTCCTACACAATGACTGGAGCATAAGAAGAATAGTTTTAGGACAAAGAGTCACAACACTGGCAAAAAAAGAAGAGATTATTTTTTCTACTATATTTTTGGAGCTTTGATCAATAAGTAGTAATCTTTCCTAGAAGCCTCAGAAACCACTTCTCTGTGTGCTGGTGGAACCACAGCCCCTTCTAACTTGATTCACAGTCTTAACAAGTTCAGTCATCTGTTCTTCTGACTCTCACCTGGATGTGGATAAAAGCCTTATTTTGATCTATCAGTCTAGGCAATGCCAGAGTGGTAACATGTACAGCACATACAGTAATCGTTTCCTTACAACAACACTAAGGTTACACAAATAAGAACTATCATTTACAGGTTCCTGAATTTCACAGATGACGAGAGGAAAGCCATCCTGCCTACTGCAGCTTTTAACAGCCTTGGGAGATGTATATAAAAATCTTAAATATTTTCCAGAAGAAAAAAAGAGTTTCTGCTTCTCCCTCAATTTCCCTGTAATTTCAAAGTATTTAATTTTTAGATTAAGTTGATATAAAGAAAAGTGACATCACTGAAATGCTATTACCCATCTGACTTTCTAAGCAGAGCTATAGCCATGAAAGATTACTGGAAATCATGTGGTTAAAGCATTGCAGTACATGTGGAAAATGCAGCAAGTAAGGTCAACCTTGCAAGCAAATTCACATGATAAGAAAGAATTGCTTTGATGATTTTTAAAACATCGTAGTCATACAATATTGGGTCATCCACACTAGCTTGAATCTTTTTTAAAGTTATAATAAATTGAAAAATCCAATTTCTTGGATGAAATATTTTTATTTTTAAGTCAAATTCAAGTTTGATTGAAATGTACTTGAAGGATTTGCAAAGTAAGCCAAGTCTGTAAAGCAATCAAGAATTTTGATGCAGGTAGCTGCCATAGTGTCATACGTGATCTCCAAGTTTCCAACACAAAGTTTCCCAGCGATGTAGGAGGGAGGGGAGCTCAGGGATTCAGCATCTCTGGTAGATATATTCTGTTCTGGGGGCACTAATGTATTTAGTTGCTAAAACTAAGTGGGAAAGATTTAAACGTGTGTTTGAAAATGCATTTAAAAATCCCCTACAAGCTCTGTTTCTGATCAGAGGATTCTGAAATAAAATAATGTTTCAAACTTTCAAGTAATGCTCAGTGATGCATCTGCTGCTTTGCAGACTCTCATTTAAGCAGATAATAGTGATTGCACCAGTAATTTGGGCTTGACCATATAAAATTCTTGCATCTATTTCGCAGAGTCAGATCCAGGAGCACCAGGACCTGGACACCCCGTTCTCTCTACAACACACAGATAATACACACGAGTTCTTTGTTGCAGAATGTGCTTTGGGAAGCCTGTCAGTACCCTGCACTGTGCATACACCAGAGTGAAAAATTTCATATAACTATTTGTTTTAAATCCAGCTATCTGTAAACTAAATGGGCAATCTAATGTTTTGCCCTCTAGTGTCCATGGGCTGCTCTTTGCGGATTTCTGGATGTCAGTGCACAATCAGCATAATCAGACCTTTTCCTGAGAAATAAAGGTATTTTTCCTCTGTCTCCTCTGGTTGGAATGTGATTATCAGGCCAGGGATTCGGTGTTATTTTATTGTCTGGCAGCTTTAAAATAGAATTGAGATATTACATATGCGTTTCCCTGAGAGCCTTCGCAAGATTTTGGCTTTGAGAGTGTATGAAGCTGCCTTTCCCTTGGATCTCTCGCCATGAAGGGCTCTGACCTCTCTCTGCAGCATCCTCTGTGCCCTGTGCCATGAAAGGAGGCCGTGGCACAGCATCCTGCAGCCCAGCCCGCAGGGAGCTTGAGGCCAGACCTGCAGGAAAAAACACCTTGGAGGTTTAGGACTCTCCTCACAGAACTGAGGAAGGGGATGTTAAAATAGAGAGCAGGGAGCTGGGCTAGGAAGGAATTTAGACAGCAGGCTATTTCTGGGGGAAGTGAACTGGAAAGAGCTTTTGTTTCCCTAACAGTTGGCAGAGTCGCAGCTCGCTGGCAGAGAAACCCCACAGCAGGAGAAGAGATTTCGGATGGAGGAAAAGCTCACGCAGAACTCTTGTTTTCCACAGTCGTCTTGTTGAGAGAGAGGTAAAGGGGACCATCCTCCAAAGAGACCCTCGCATACTCACTCTTGCAGGTTTCCCGTGTGCTGTAACTCTGAAATAATAATGTCCCATTTTCTGTATTATTTTAGGAAGGTGGAAAAAATAGCCGAGAACTTGCAGTACTTACTCCTAGACTACAACCCGGTTCCTGCCATCTCCTCTGCATTACAGGCAGCTGAGGTCCAGCACACACATCACAGCACATACACCATGTTGCAGGAAACGATGCGCTCACAGTACAGCTCCATGCACACACTCTGCAATGGCACTTCAGGAGGCAAAAAAATGACTTTAAATGCAGTATACCTCTACCAGTATGTCCTGGTTTGGCCTAAACCAGGCCGATTTTCCTTTCAGTGATTTTTGCTTTCAGCTAAGTCTCCTCTAAGTAACTGCACTTTCTGAAACTAACTGCATGTTTGCAGACAGTGTCTGCCTCCAGGACTGATAACGCCCGAAGTTTGTAGTTATTGCTGAGGCACCGGTAGGGATGTTGTGCAGTAAGGCTCTTGCTGTACTGATTCTTAGAGAAACCAAGGTCACTGCTGAATTCCTCACTGCTTACAAGTGAAGAGCCGAAGGGGGGTTGCAGCTGCAGCGGGGAGCAGACAGGGCAGGTGACCCAAAATTGACCAACGAGGGTATTCCATCCCACACACGTCATTCTCGGTATAAAGGGGGGGGATCACGGGGGTCTCGCTCTCTTTCTGCTATGGCCGGTGTCCAAGGAGGACTCCGTCTGTTTTCCTGCTGCCCCCGATCCCGATCCGTGCATCCCTGAATCCAGCTCTCAACCGTCGCTAGGCCCAGCCTGGGCCTTCCCGGAGCCTGCCCTGCAGTGCCGGTGGTGACGTGGCTGACTTCAGGGGAGCTCAATCTTGGTTTTGTATATATATTTGTATATATTTGATTATTTCTATTATTATTATTATACTCTTTTTCACTATTATAGTTTATTAAAACTCTTTTAACTTTCCAACCCGGAAGTCTCTCTCCCTTTTCCCTTTCCCTTTCCCTTTGGGGGGAGGGGGGGAGGATAACAGAGGGCATCTGCCACAGGTTTAATAGCTGGCCCAGCTTTAAACCGTGACACAGTATCACCATTAGATGGGCTGCCAAAGGACAAAGTAGTTTTAAATAAATCTTTCGTGTCACCAGAGAAATCCTCGTATCGTCAGTCCTTTGCTGGGACAAAAAATATCTACATGTTGCTTGAACAGAGCTTTTCTGCTCTTTTACTGTATCTGTAATAACAATTACTTCCAAAAGTTGAGAGGAATGAGAACTTAGTGGAGCAGGATCAACATAGGCTCCTCGCTGCTTTTTGCCCTGAAAATTATTTTGAATTGGCTTGTTGGGACCAAATTGATTTTCCTATTGTGTCTCCAGTTCTGCTGTAGCTTTGGAGATGAGATAGCTGGCAAACATCATAACACACCTGCCATGTCCACAGGCTTTCGGGAAGGCTTGAAGCCGACATCACTACTGGAAACTCCCCTTCTCAAAGGCTTCCTTAGGTACCGTATTTTGATTAGTGCAAAATCATTCCCACACTGGGCACACACGCTCCGCACAGGGAATCGCGGGTGCAGGAGGTGCATTAGGGCGGACGGGGGACAAAAAGGTCTGTACACGTCCCCGAGCCTCCCTGTGCTTCATCGCTCCCAGGAGGGAGAGGGTTTCAGAGAAGAGGCTGGGCTGTTTCTCACATCTTCACCATTCCCCAAGGGAAGCTCACAGGCAAAGACCATCAAGACGGGGGCTTAGCCTTAAAATCCCTGTCACGTAGGTGATGTTACACTTACTGGCACCTGCTGCCATTAAACTCTGCTGTACGCTGACGAGCATTGCTGCACACAGATTTCCTTATGTTTTCCTTAAGGTAGGACATTACAGAACACCTTCCCTTTAAAAACCCTAATTCTAGATGCATTAGGTGCAAGCATTATTTTTTTTTTAAATTTACCTGCAGTTTTTCTTTATATTTCAGTTAAACAGACACTGTCATTTTTTGCACTAAGACACTTGCCCCAATAATGGGTGCAGAACGAGCTCTGTAACTGATACGAATCTGCTACGAATCTGCACAGGCAGATTTGCTTATTAAACAGCAGCTTTATTTGATGACCTGGAGGGTACAGCAGCATGTGACTAATTTCCCTAGCAACCACACCTTCTAGCACACAGGACAAAGGCGATGGCTCTCCTCCCAAAAAATTCACTAAGCGTCAGAAAGTATGAGAAGTACAAGTAATTGTATCAGAAGGAAACTAAACTACTTCTACAATGTCATCAGCAACTTTAAAAATGAGGAAATTTGAACCAATAATAAACTAACACCAGAAAAAATAATAAGAGAATAATAACGTGGCACCTGAGTGAAGCTGGTCACTAACAGCAGCATGGAAATGTTAGCAGAAAATGCTACAGAATCAAAAAGTATGAGACCTCTTAGTGCAGAAAAAGTAGATGATAGATGACATCTATTTTTGCTTCTGTAAGACAAAAAAATAAAGATAAGCATTGAAAAGCTTACTAAATACACCAAAGTGATAAACTAAGTATGAGAATCCAATGAGCCTTTCTGCTGCCTTTAGATATTGCACAGAAGAAAGAAAATGCTAAAGTTTTGACTCTAGGTGCAAGAACTTAACTCTCATATACAGAAATAAATAGAAAGCTGAAATTCTTTTTAAGTACAAGATTCTAAAGATGTGATTTCAATAGAGTTTTAATATACTGCCACTAACTAATTACAATGTACAAGGCTCTTTAAATATAATTCCCCTGTCACCAATATGAGGAACTCCCAAGGAGAATTCTTGGTTTAGATGTTTCACTTGTTTTTATCCCAAGGAAGAGCACAGAAACACAGCAGAAATGGACCCCTTGCTGGAAGCACAGGGCACCTGAACAAATCCTCCCTATTTAGAGGTGGCTCCTGAAAAAAAAGTAACTTACTTTTTTGTATTGTTTGGATTATCATCTACCATGATCCCATCTAGGATTAAGGTATCTTGTAATGAGGGAACAGGAAATTTCTACACTAAACAAGAGGTAACACGTTTAGATAGTTTTTTGTAAATAGTTGGTAAAGCAAAACTACATTATCATCTGCAGTGAGAAGCTCTATCCTATGATGACATGATCCCTGTCTAGATAGAGAAAAAGTGAGCTATGATCCATCAGGGCGGTAAAAAGACGTTTCGGCTGTTGATTCCTCAAGCAAACTCTGTAAAAATAGGGGCGAGGCATTTCAAGCGGAGGGCTTTCATCTGAGAAAGCTGCTCTTGGATTGTGCTGGAACCAAATGTGTCTGACTTTGGGATGCAGGGCAGGTACATTTGTTCTGGCAGCCTTTTAATCAAATCTCTTCTCTGGCAGAGAGGCAGTTCTTGTGTGTGACAGTAATGTAGATTTATGGATAATAATAAGGTGATCAGCTGCCCTGCAGAGTTATTATTTTGTTTCATTCAAAAAAAAAAAGACACTAAGACTAAACTGATGGGTTGATGTACGCAGTGACATGCGGTGCCTGTTTCATAGTTTAACGAAGTTAATGGAAAAACTCCCGTTGCCTTCACCTAACGAATGAACCAGCAAGTTTAAAAACAAGGCAACATAAAAACTTAGAAAGAAAAAACCCTATTGCTAAGTAAGTACCAGAACAGTAACCATTTTAGAAATATCCAGATTGTTAAAAGAATTTCTTTTTACTCCATTCTTGTCCCTTTGTGTTCCCTGGGTTTCAATATTCCAGCAAATTTGTTTAAGGCAAGATTAATCACTGAAGCAGTGTATTTAAAATTAATATCCCAGAATATGAATAGAATAACATTAGGATATGAATTTTAAACTTATAATCATGTTTATACAAAAATAATTTTTTTTTCACTCATCTACCTCGTGATAGCAATCTCATCCTAATAATAAACTCTGTCAGATCAATAAAGTTCTTTCTTTGACTTCACTGGGCATGGGAGCAGACACCTAACCAGAGAATAAAACACACTACATCATCCGGTGCATCTAAGTAAAGCTGCTTGTATTTCAAATATGAAGGTACAAAACCACTCAACGTTTCTCACACACTAACTGTCCTTTGCAAAAAATCCCTGGGAAAAGAATATAGAGCAATTAATGCTAATAACTAGAGCCATAGGGCAGAAATTAAAAATTATGCAGTTACATTTATATATTCTCATATTTTTCTGTTAAGAGTACAAGGAAATATCCAAGTGAGTAACAAATGCCCTAACAGCTCTGAGACAAAGCCCTAAATTGAAATCACAAATAGACACAACACTTCGTGTCCTTTTTCTTTTTTGGTTATGAAGCCTCAGACATTTTCAGGAAACCTGGCATTTTTGCTTTTTTAATTAATATTTCCAAAACTTCCCTTCATGCATACAAAATTGCTTATGCTGAAATAAGGTGGAAGTATTAGAAGAACCCAGCTGGGTTCACAAACAAAACTGCGGTTTTCACCAGAAAGGGTATCAGCTAAAAAATATCCTTCATTTAAACACAAGCAAAACATCACGGTCATGGGCAGGTCAAGCTGAAAAGAATATATTTTTCCACCAGGATACAGATTAGTCAGAAAACAAGACGTATCCATGTAACTATTACTGCCAAGGAAGTCTTCAGGGCTGAGCCCTTCTCCACTCCCACCCCTTTTTGCAACCGGAGTACCTCAGAGGAAGTGTTCCCATCGCTCCTTTTTAAACACAGTAGCTCAGCCCTGAGCCTTTGCAACACTACATGATCTAATAACAGGTGTTATTAGAGAAAATACGGTGGTGTTTCTGATTTAGCTCTAACGGGGCTCGCGTGCATCCTCACGAAATCCTGCCCCACCATCAGAGCTCCAACGCAGATCCAGTGTGTAGGCTGCATGTCCTAGAACCAGCGCAAAAAATATCCAGAGTAGTCTCTGGTGAAGTAGATGTTACAGTAGCTGCTTCTACTGACCCGCTTCTGTACTGAATGGCAAAGTCAAGTCCTTTTAAGCTACCATGCCCAAATTGTGCGGTTTTTTACCAAGAGATTGGTTAATTTTTGTAGACTTAATTGGGTAAAAAAGAAAAAGTAAAGACAGCGAAGTAAATGAAATAAAAGGGTACTGGGATGGCTAGTGGTGCTCATGATCCCAGTTGTACCAATTTACCTCTTGAGATTTTGTCCCAGGTCTTATCTGACAGCCCTGTTCCATGAGCAGGGAGGGTAACACCAGGCAAGGGCACAACCGCAGCACTGCGAGACCGCACGAGTGCCTGCTGAGCTAGGACTGAAGAGCTACACTTTTTGTATTCATCCTTTCCCTCAACTACTGTGCACAGCTTCTTCCTGGGGAAAAAAATGTACATGAGACCATCTTTGCTGGACAAAGGGCAGTAACCCGACGGGGGTGAGCAGTTCCTTCGAGTGCACCGCGACGTGAAATATTTTGCCTCTTTCTTTGCAAATGTAAATGGCAGTAAACGTTTGGGATTGATGTATGTCACCTCAACTTATTCTCTGTACCTTTCACACAGTCTTCAGCATCAGCAAAACTCTGCTGTCGATCCTTAAACACTCTGCTTTGTGCAGCAAATCGTATGACACAGTTTCTCATATCGCTCACACCAATGATACTTGGAGCGGCACAACATTTTTTCTCCCTCTTCATTAGGCTTTTGAGTCCGATCCTGACATTGATCAGCTCTCCAAACTCCAAGTGACTTCAACGCCAAGTTCATCTACAGCTCACCGGAAAAGTGGGATTTATTAACACACTGCCAGAGCTCGCAGACTGCTGCTGCTGCCGTATTGATTGCATCCTGTGAAATGGCATGTCTACCCAGGGAGATCAGGGATCTAATCAAGTATGGGGCATCGAACTGACTGATATTTTCACAAATTTCATATTGCTTGTTATTTTCCTAGTGCTGCATGTGGGGAAACAGAGGTACTAACAATGCAAGAGGGAAATAATCTCTAAAAAGTGAGTATAAAATGAACTTCCAAAAAGTAAGTGGCATCTACTCTAGTCAAGAAAAGATTTTATCTGGGTCTTATCAACGGTGCTTTTCAAGGTATGAAGTACTCACAATAGATCTGCTTGTGTTTGGGGGTTTTTTCTCACTCACCTTTAACCTTTCCAGCCAATCTAGCCTTACTTTTTTTTTTTTCTGATAAAAAATCCCAACTGACCCTGGCCCGGGGTCTACCTAACCGTTCCAGGATTTAGAAACCGAGTTTGCTTTCTCATTCGATACGCCTGGGCTCAAGGCTTCAGGTGGACTTTAATCAAATGCACGTTGCCCTCTGCTTGATCCGAACAATCAGCTCTGAAAATTTCTCATTATGGCTTTTGTAAGAAGAAATAATAGCCTGTCTTCTTGCAAGCAAACACAATTTGAATGAACAAAATTAATGGCTGTTTCTCTTAATTTTTTCCTCCTACTGATGTGATAGGTTATATATGAGGTGTAATTACAATAATGTCAAAGTCGCTATTGAAAGAGTTAATCCACCAGGAAAAATTCCCACTAGTAAAAAAAAAACATCATCTATGGTATGCAGATGAACTGTTTACTTGGCGGCTCTTCTGTGATCAAAATGAAACTGATCTGAACTGCTGAAACAATAAAAGTAAATTGTTACTTGGGGTTTGCAAACCTCAATTAAATAAATATTATGCAGTAAACAACATTCTGCTTTTAATTAGCATAAAACAACTGAAAAAGGAGTTAGCAACTATTTGTGTTTACCTCATAGTAACCTTCAAACACTTCTACCAGAGAGTATATAACAAAGAGGTTTAGCTTAAAAAAAAAAACACACAAAAGAAAACTCCAGTTTTACTTTCATCAGCATCAAAAAGTCATCTTAATACTTATTTGCCCTCCTGAAGAGTTTCTAAAAAACTTTAAATTAGATAAATATGGGTATTGATGGTGGTTTTCTGGCCCCAGCTTTTCAATGACTGTTAAGAAAGCAAAGCATTTTGAGAATAACGTGATCAATTTGTTTGCACTTGCTCTAACAAGACAAAATAGCCTTCTAATTATCCAGCCAAACAAAAACGAATGCTAAATGGCAGGTACCAGGATTTTTGGTAGGTACAATGCAATGCAATACAGTATTTTCATAATCCATTTTCTTTTTCAGAGCTGAATTCCTTGCTGAGTTACCAGATTCCAGTACGTCTTTTGCAACAGAGTTAATGCAGGTTTCTGCAGGAACTGAAGACACGATCCACGCTCTCATCCCTCACTGGTCTGTTCCAGCTCTGTACTGGGCTCCTACAGCAAACCAAAGCTGACTTTTTCATCCCGGAGCGCAGTACGTAACAGAGACGCACAAACTGTAACGTGCATTATCATAGAATCACAGAATGGTTTTGGTTGGAAGGGACCTTAAAGATCATCTAGTTCCAACCTCCCTGCCACAGGCAGGGACACCTTCCACTAGAACGGGTTGCTCTGAGCCCCATCCAAGTGGCCTTAATCACTGCCAGGGAGGGGGGGCAGCCACAGCTTCTCTGGGCAACCTGGGCCAGTGTCTCACCACCCTCACAGGAAAGAATTTCTTCCTGGTATCTAATCTAAATCCACCCTCTTTCAGTTTAAAACCGTTACCCCTCGTCCTATCACTCCGTGCCCTTGTAAAAAGTCCCTCTCCAGCTTTCCTGTAGCCCCTTCACGTACTGGGAGGCTGCTAGAAGGCTACTATCTCTAAAGTAAATTAACATATTACGATGGCTTGAAGGAGAATAAGATGTCCTGTTGCTTCTTCAGGCAGCGCAGGCAACCCACCCAGAGACGTGCCCTTGGGGTGATCTAATCCCTGCCATGGGAGCGGCAGGGACGGCGGCACAGACCTCACGAGCACACCCACGGGGTCGTACAAGTGCCACTTGAGCGGCAGCGTGGAGGCACTCAAAGCACTAAGTGCTGCATTACTCAGGTATGCCACCAGATCTGGGCTCCCGCATCCCGATCATTATTTTTAAAGGGGTTGGCTGAGAATGGCTGAAGGAAAAAAATTATTGCCAGTGTGTAACAAATGGGTGGACCCTTGTCACCTCGGGGAACATGGCGTGTGTGAGCTCTCTGAATAGAGGCCATGGCTGCAAGCTGCCTGCTCTTGATGCAGCCCCAGACATGGCTGATGGCCAACAGTGGGTCCCTCCCCAAGGTGCCAGTCACATCTCTGTGTGCTTCAGATCCTGAGGATGGCTGAAGCATCAAAACCTCCAGGATCTTCTGTTTCATCTGGGAGCTGTGGTAGCAGGAGATGGGATACAGACCTCTCCCTTGCCTCCAGCAGGCTGAAGAACATCACCTTGGCAAAAAGATGTATTTATGTACATGAAGTGTCAATTAATGTCAATTAAGCCGTCTTCCAAATGCTGAAATTCTAGCCTTCTTATAAATATTGTTCCATTATTCAGCAGCAAGACAGCACGTTCTCAGTGGAGAAAAATAATTGGTCTAAAAAAGAATAGTTAAGGTAGTAAAGAAATAGCAACAACGTTTCTAGGGGCTGACATTTCTGCACAACATGGTGAGCTATTAATTTGCTAATTACTCGCGTAACACTATTTTGGTGGATACTTTAAGCAATAATTTAAATCGAACCTGAAGATTAAAAAACTTGGCCTAAAGGCTTGGATTTCTACCTTCATTTTACACTACAATCTCTCAAGTAAATTAACAGGCTCCATTTTTGCGTGGCTTACCCAGGAGGAGAGGCGAGAACATTGATGGTCAGATCCTGCACTGCCTTGGAGCAACAGTCACAACCGTCACACAGTCTCCTGTTTACCAACAGAACTGGTATATTTTGACTTACTTTTCTGTTCCTGAAGATACCACCCGTGTCCAGAAACACAACTCGGTTTTGCCATTTTTCTCTCTCCACTTTTTAGCCTGCTGTTAAAACACCTGCATTCACACTGGAGAAAGGCAATTGCTGGGGTGCTCTTGGACCTCCTCTGTACCAGGAGCTGGGGAAGGGATCGTTTTATATCACGTGTAGGTGTCAATACCTTCTGCTGCTGCTTCTTTAGAAGATGATTCTCTAAATCAGCTTTTAATTCCACTTTATTAAGGAGCCAATGCCTTACAAAATGTCATTACACCAGACCTCTGCTGCCAGGTAATTTTCACCAACCCGACACCCTGATAGGGAGGGTTTGAGCAGAAAAATAAAGGCTTTTTTTTTTTTTCACTAGCAATCTGGAAGTGAAGGAATTTTTTCCCCAAGAAAATGACAGAATGGCCTGTACACAGCAGGCCGAAGCGTCAAGTCAGACTTCCAATGGGATCTCCAGCCGTTCCTCAGCCAAGACTGACATACCATCTCCAACAAGCCAAGTCAAGCCTCAGCTGACAGCAGTCCTCTTGGCTCTCCTTTCATTCCCTACCTCTCCTCTGCTCCCCTTAACCTCCTAGTCTCCTTGCTAGTTTTTTTCCCCTCCTTAGAGAAAGACTGGTCCCTAAAATACCGTTCTTTTCCCTATTTTAGGGATCCCAGCAGAGACAAAGACCTTGCCCACCCCAAAGACCTCAGCAGTTTTCTTCTGTGTTACCCAGAGCACAACTGTTGAAGGTCAAAAGGAAGAATCTGCACCACCCTTACATACATATGGCCTTCACTTCCATATGACCGACAGCTTTCAGGTTCACAGAAGAAAGACTGATAGTTCTGTGATGTGGAACATCAAGCTAAATCCAACCTAACTCATTTAAAAGAAAACCCATCTTTTAACACTGCAGTTGGTTGATCTTTTTATCAGCGTAACACAAAGCCCATAGCATAGCCAAATTCAGATGTGACATTGGGGCTATTTCTCTCCTCGTTCCCAGTTTCTCAATATTTGTTTGGATAACGTGTGTAAAAAAGAAATGAAGGAAACAGCAAGGGGAAATTAGGCAACTCCAAGTTACCTGGCAGTACACTACACTGCACACTCTCTGGAAATCAGCTCCTCTGAAGTTCTCCAAGGGTATCAAGCATTAGAAGAAAATCCATGTTTGGATGATTTAGAGCTCTTTAATTATTATTTTGTTATTTCTTTATGTCTCTTGAGGAATGTAGTTTCCTATGTAAACTATTTTTCTCCACGAGCAGCCACCTCTCGTGCCTCGGGGAGCCCCATGCCAGCCGTGGAGCCAGCCACAGGCTCCTCCGAGCCCCCTGCAAACCAACGCGCAGGTACCCCTGTGTTGACACACAGGCAGAAAGCAATCAGTCAGCTTCAAATGGAGGGTTTAAAGGGCCATATCTGACCAATGTCCCTCGCTATATTCCTTAATGGAAAGCTTATCTAAGTGTATATAGATGCAGATCTGTGTGAGTGCATACTCTACTTACATAATGTCCACACAAAGAAGTTTAAGCAGCTTTCTTGCACTCATTGCCAGCCTTGTCACCTACATCTTCTTTCTGTATATACATGTTTTGGGTACATTAAAGAACGGGATGCATATGACTAAAATCTCCTCTCTTCAAGCTATATTCAGCTGATCAAGGATGCCTCCACTCCTGCAAATTCTAGTCTAAACAGAATTCTTTCATAAGGTACCAGAAAGCTGTGATGGAGGGAGCTGCTATTAGCTGCCTAATGTCTTTTCCCCAGACTTCTTTGCTGCAGCCAAGCAGAAGCTCACAAAAAGACATCTCAGCCAAAAACTCCCTGTTCAGAGTCCTGGAAGGCTGACAGCAACAGCCTCTGCAGAGCAGGACACACAAACCTTGTTTATGGAGATGAAAAGGAAAGTAGGCAAGTTTCACATCAAATGCATACAAACACACTGGTATATTACAAAGTATTTACAAAATCTAACCTATGAAAAACTGATGTTTAAGACAAACACTGTGTTCTCATATGTGAAACAGGAAGGATGGGTGCCTATGGGTACAGAGAACCCGGAAAGAAGAGAGCGTGAATTTGGGAGAGCGCCAGTATAAATTTATAGGAAATCACTGAAAGCTCACAAGGCTACACTTAAAAATTGACTTTCCCCCTCAGTCTCTCAGTAGATCTTGCAGTGACATCTTATTGCTGCTAAGTGAACAAAGCAGCCCTGAATATATGGTTAAATCACACACAATAGCAAACATTAATTAATTGATATTTGAATAGCTTACTGAGAGTGTAACAGTTGTACAAGTGGGACTTGGGGAGCATTCACTCAAATGTGACATCTCTGATATTCTCAGTTCTCTTTTCAGCTCCCCGGTGCAGCGAGAGCTGTGATTTTTGCGATGCACAATGCTAGTTCCCGTGGTTGGGAGGTGAAGGTGGGGATCGCGGCGGCTTTGTTTTCCTTGTCATTGCTAGAAGCACTTGTGCTCTCTGAGCACAATGAGAGGATGCAGGTGATCTTTTACTTTTGAAAGTTTCAAGGCATGTATATTTTTATCCAATTTTTCTGAAAGATCAGTACCATTCGGATCACTTATTAATGATACTTCCTTGCCTATGTGTCATTTTTATACTGTGGCATCGGTTTTCCTGGTTCAACAGTCAGCTCCTAACAAAAGAGGATGACATGCATTAGAAGTAAAGAAAAATAGCTGTAATAATAGCACTCCAGTCCCACTTACTTGTCTCTTAACCTCTTTCTTTTAAAGGCTCCCATCTTGCAGTGCTCAGAAGAACATTACCATGAATTATCTACCAGAAACCTATTGGCATCTATCGCTGCTTTGGTGCAGCAGCGTGTGGGGCAACAATAACAGAGAACTCCTCTCAGATCCCTGCCCCTCTTCCCTCTCAAAGTATGGGTCTAGAAATAAAACTTATTGCAGACGCCAGATATCTTTTAAATGAAGTTCACAGTTTCAGACAGGTACCAGCTCCGACTGCCAGCTT
Source organism: Nyctibius grandis (assembly GCF_013368605.1). Classification (NCBI taxonomy): domain Eukaryota; kingdom Metazoa; phylum Chordata; class Aves; order Nyctibiiformes; family Nyctibiidae; genus Nyctibius; species Nyctibius grandis. Next base: position 38,716,795 of record NC_090666.1, read on the forward strand.
GGCCCCCCCAGGCCCACGGCACTCGCCCGCTGCCCCCCTGCTCCTTACAGGCACTGCTCTAGGGAAGCAGTTCTACAAAATTCTCACTGATCATGAAAGGCAAATAAACTAAATCCCAGAAGTAAAGGCAAAAGCATCAATACAGTTTTCTCTAGCAGCCCACTGCTATTTATACAGGTGACTGTGAACATTCACACATCAAAAACGTGGTATTTTGGCATATCTTCCAGGAGCAATTGTCTCCCTAATGGATAGCATGGTAAATGTGCTGTCCCTGATGAGGAAAAGATGTTTGCATCATTACAGCAATAGTCTGTAATGAAAAGGATGCAGATTCAGTTCCCTGTCACATTTCCCGATACAAGATTTTTTTAGAAATCTCACAGGTACCTTTGGATTTCAGTACAAGGATCTGGGTGGCTTTTAATGTCACAATTAAAATTTCTGTGCTTTTCCTAACTTCACAGAGGAATTATCAAGATTGAGACATTAAAGAACGAGGGATTCATTAGGGAGCTGGCAGCACACAGCTTTGGTATCTGAAGTGGATGGAAATTGGGACTGGGTGAACAAAGCCTCCAACCTAAAGCTGAACTCGTTCCACAAATGATGGGTTCAAGAGAGCAGAAGAACTGCTGTGGTCTGCTCCCTTCATAAGGCATAGCAGCTACATAATTATGGAGTTATACCTCTGTCCCCCAAACCCCCTCTGAGAAGAGCCCAGAAAACTCCCCAGTGGAGGATGGTTGGGTGTTTCTGCATGGCACAATGGCAGGGCTTCCCTCAGTCTTGCTGCCTTCCCAGCAGAGGTGGGACACATACATTCATCTAGTGTTTTTCACGGACAGGCAAGACAATTTCACGTATGTATTTTTCAAAAAGCACATCTTGTGCTGATCTTGCAGCCCAGGCACTTGCACTGCAATCTGTGCTATCTCATTTCTAAGATTAAGCAGTTAAATAGTCTTGGCCTGGTTCTTCTTAATCACACTAACACCACTTTTACAATGATCTGGACTGAAAGGTTTACTATTAAGGACAATCATCCTCTTCCTTTATTACCAGCCAATGCTGAACCAGTGCATTTAAAAAGAAAATCATCACAGGCTTCAGAAGAATAAGATCAGGGTTAGACTCCTGCTGACATGGAAATACTCCAAAATGTCTATTAAGAAGTGTCCCAAGCACATAAGTTCTCTGAATTCCCCACTCATGTCCTAATGAAGACGCTACCACAAGTCAGAATTTGGAGCTTGTCTTTCTGTTGAACGTTAGTGAAAAGAATAAACAAGAATTAAGATTGATTAGAGTCATTTTGGCACTAAAAAAGCTAGTGTACTGCATGTCCTTGCCAGTGATCCCCTGTGTATGTGATAGGAATAGCTGCAAGGACTGGAGCAGCAGTAACTTTTGGAAAGTACTGTATCTGCTACAGAAGCATCACATTAAGTAGACCATTTCCAATGAATCCCAAATGCTCGTGTTCATTAGCTTTTTGTGAAAGCAGAATAGCATGTAAAATGTACATTGCACAGCACGAATTGTACTAGTGCCCTGAACAGTGAAAGAAGTCAAATCACATCCTCAGATTAAACATTCACAGGAAAAAAAATTATCTGAGCAAAAGAAAAATTGTTCTGTAGAATTGCAGTTGAACAGAACTGGGAAGACGACGATTTCTTTACACACGAGCATGAAGTACATGTATTTTAATATCAGTTAATATCTGCTTTATAGATCTTTAAAACAGAAAATAATGTATTTTACTATTACTTTAGATAAACAGCATATGATGAGTCTGGGGACTTTGTTCAGTGTGGAATAGGATATTAAACAGCAAATGTGTCAGTTATGTTATTAAATCAAAATTACAACATTTATGTATTAGCTTTCTTTTTTTAACCTGAGAGACAGCACCTTATATAAACAACGTTCTCCATAAATAAGGGACTACAGGAGCTCATGCTGAAGGAAGCAGACGTAATCTCTAAGGCTTTGCTTAGATGCGGGAACGTGGCAGCAGTTCCCAGCTCCTGGGTTGGATGTGGCAGGATGAGGCCAAAACGCCGCCTCCCTTACCCCCCCTCTATGTGTCCTCTGGGTTGCAGCTGAAGAAACTCTCACCATGTGTCCCAGAAGGGCCTCCAGCTTGGACAGCTGTTGGGAAACTTTGTTCGTAGGTAAACGTTAGGTATTTCTGCCTTTTCCACGGACAAGTCAATGTGTCAGACATCAAGGGCTTCACAAATAACACTTCGAACCAGTAAAGAGATTGAGTTCACTAAACGGGATGTGACATATGTCATCGTTGACTGGAACAATTACTCGTTCTCCTTGTATCTTTATAAAAAGTGCCATCTATCTCATAGCTAGGAGAAGTGTTTTGTGCCATGTGGGCAAGCCAGACCAAAGTAAAGAGTGGATTTAAACTGGAATATTCACTTGTTTTTCCTGCCGCGATCATTGTATAAATTTTGCACATGGTAAGTATCAGGATGTTCTTGGCCACTGTGTGCTTATTGCTAGTCCTTTTTTGTTCATTTATATAAAAGTAAAAAATGAGCAAAAATATTATCTAACTCCCTGGGGAGTTATGAACTGTCACTCTTATTGATAACAACAGGAAATGAGATCTGCGCCCATTCCCCTTGCTCAGCATCGACGTGGTAAAGTCATAAAGCAACTGGAAAATGCAGAGCCTGGTGTTTGTAAGTGCGAGGCAAGGGAGCGGTCTCAGTGCGGTGCCACCCCAGTCCGACACCTCTGTGACTCCCGTAGTTTCACTGAGTCACAGCGGAGCAGTGAATCAGACCCCTGCCGCAACTCCTTCTTCTTCATTTTCCAGTTCGCCAAGAACTTGGTCTATGGCAGTTCAGCGATACCTTCTTACGTGACTCTGACTTCAATAAAACACTTCAGTGTCTGCTGAGCTGTGATGCAGATATATCACTACATAGTAAAGAAGATGTAAGTAATCTACTTACTCAAATCTAAGGTCACAGCCAGGATGCTGCATTGGATGTACCATGGCCAAGGACAAACGCTTCATAAGAAGGTAGACTTTGCAAAAGCACATTTAAATGTGATTTTAGATTAGAATTCATGCTTTTATTGTGGAAATCTGTGGCAAATTTACCTACAAAGATATTTTTATTAGTATTTTTGAAGGAGTTATAAATCTTTCCTAGCAGAAGTCCAGCAGCAGGATACTCTGTGAAGGCGAGATGGTGCTGACTACCAGCACGGTCCAGCCCAGTTCAGCATGGCTCAGCATGGCCCAGCATGGCCCATCGACTTCTCCTACCTGCATACCTCAAGGTGACAATATAGTCCCTGTCCTCCCAACAGCCACCAGGGTGACAGATCTGGAGTACCTCCTGCACATTCCTGCTGTGATTCTCCAGGCATGTGACGGCAACATCTCCTTGGCCCCTGGAGAGCACTGCAGGTCTGGCCTGGACTCCACAGGGCACACATCAGGGACAGAGCAAGAAGAGCAATACAGGAAAGGATGGTGAGGGGGACAGGTATGATTTGAGGAAGAAGAGGAAGCCAGCACAGATGAAGATAGAAGATCCCTGTTGAGTCATCCAGTAACACAACTTATCAACATGAAGAGCAAAAATCAGTGGCTTCTGCCCAGGACTAAAGACTGCACTTACACAGGGTATTGGCCTAAGAAAACTCCTCAAAACAGCCTTTAAAAGCAGCAATTCCAGGGCCTCCATGCCCTGGAACTGAAGGCATATAATAAGTTAATAAAGAACTGAAGTAATTCTATTAACTTGTCCTGGACTACTGGAAATGCCTGACAAACAGCCAGGACTATGTCACCAGGACCCGGAGAAAGAAGCTTAACAAGAGACGAGCAAGCTTAAGACAGCATTTAATGTTTAGTCCCTTTAAGTCCTCCAGCTTAATCATGCTCTTGCAGCAAACGCTCTTGCCCCTAAACACTTCAGAGAGGAGCACCTTTCCTCAGTTCGTCAAGGCTGATCACCTAAACAAGATTCGTGTCAGGCCATGAAGTCAGAGTGACAGAATTGTCCTGTGCTGGAAGAAAATGCTACAGCACAATCTGTGGCAACCCAGGGCAAAAGGTTAAAGATAAAGCAGTGCCCAAAACCTTCCCTAACCCACCAACCCTTTCCCTTGTTATTTCCTTGACCCATTTGCCTCGTGAGCTGCAAGGCCACCATGGGAAGAGGAGGCTTTGCTTCCAGGCAGAGCTGCAATTGTTCCTATCAAGCATACATCTTGACCATGAAAAATCACATTTCTCCCCAATTCCTGCCAGAGGACTCCAGCCTTCAGCCTCCATTCAAGAATGTTCCTCATGGACCTCTCAAACCCATCTCAAGCCCACCGCCTGGATACCTGGATAGGGATGATGTAGTGATGGCATGAGCTCAGGTGTGTGCAGGTGCTGCCACCCTGCTACAGAGGCATCAGTTGTGCACAGCAGAAAAGCAAGCACTTTGCTTCAAGTAACATTATTAAAAAAAACAAGCTTGGAAAGCTGTGCTGCCAGACAACTCTACAAACACAGCTTTTACCCTTCGTGCAAGCGCAGAAACTTCTGCAGCTGAAGAAATGAATCAAGAAATATGGATAAAATGGAACAAGCACTAGAGCTTGAAGACGCTCTCGAGTGCCGTCTGGTTCTTAAGCACAGCCACTCTGGCGGGCGCACAGGTACCGCGCTGGGCTGTTTTCAACTAGCAGGGTCCTCACATCCCAACTACCAGCGTCATCTTGAACTAATTGCTGAAAACAGTATAACGTGGACTAAATGCAGCAGCCTCACCCTCTTGTAAATCATCCCCACTTTGGATTCCCAGGGAAAGCTGCCGGTGCAGGAGTGCCTGTGCTGCCCCGGCGCCCTGCCGCGATGCCGGAGCCACAGCACGTCCTCCCAGAATCACAGAATCAACCAGGTTGGAAGAGGCCTCTGGGATCATCGAGTCCAACCATTGCTCCCGCAGCACCCCGACAGCCTCTGTCGCACACCAGAGCGTTTTGCGGCCGAGCTGCTGTGTCCTCTGACAACTTCAGCAGCCTCTCGGAGGACAATGTGCTGGAACTTAATAGCTTGTTGTTCTACAAACTGTTTGGCCACGTCGTTGGCATGAAACAGAAGCATTGGTGTTGCTTCTATCTGTACTGCAGCCTTTTGAAATAAAATATTGACTTTTCTCCTTCCAATTCAAATCCCCTCAATGAGCCCTCGTTTTTTCACTTCCCACCAGAACCACCCTGTGCACAGCAACTCACGCGTAAAGGATTGGTAGCAAACTCCTCCTGTTGTGTAGGAACACTTGATAAGCGAGGCAAGAGCTTTCCAATTTGTGAAGTTATTATTCCATATGCAGAGTTTGCCATGAAGCAACGGTAAAATTCAGAAATATTTACTCAGATAAGATCTGATACTGATCTTCATCACATATGCATTTTGGCTGAGATTTTGAAGGACCTCACCAACCATCTTCTCCCAATTACAGCACCAGAGCTCCACCTATAACGAAGCGAATCCCTACTATCTTTGCAAAAGCACAACATGTGAATCTGACTTCCACATTAATCCTTGAAAAAATGGATACAGTCTATGCAGTGTTAATAAGGCAATTACCATGCAAGCAGCACGTTTTTTTCTGTGATTTCCTAATTAACATGACTATCAACTGCTTATTAATAAAGCAGTTTCCTATGCTTTGACTTGCAGCATATTGTAAACAAATTTAAGATGCCATTTCCTGCTCCGTCATTTACATCACACTGTTAATTCACACTTGTATTTGTTTTTCCTATTTGTTAGTGCATTTCAGAGAAAACTGTACATCATGATGGGGAAGAAAAAGCAATATTCTAAACAAACCCACAAAAAGCAGATTGGTGGATTATTTCCTATTAAATTATGCACTCAGGGAATTTTTTCACAGTACGTGAAACTACTTGCCAGTAATCTGGACAAACTACCTCCTCCTGCATCAGCGTTTTATTTGCCTTTCTCCAACAGATGCTACTGACAGCTTACTAAATGGTGCACTGCTTAATAAATTTAGTAGAGGAAAAAGAACATTTATTTTCATACAAATTAGATCATGCATGAACCTACGTTAACTGCAGCGTTTGGGGAAAAAAAGGCTTTGGTCCAGTAAGTGAGCAGGGAAACAGGACTCCTACTCTTTCTGATGTTAATACCAAGCAACTTCCAATGCAACATACTCTTCTGATTTGCTGTTTCCTGTAAATGCCATCCCATGCCTAAATTTTCCACAGGCAGCAATGTAAATATCCATCTCTTCAGCGGTGCAGCTGTCTGCGACTCAGCACAACGTGACTTTGATGTACACGGTGTTATACTAAATGGTGATGTTTCAAAAAAAAACAACACACCTTTGCACATTCCTTTTTGACTGGCGGTTTAATGTGAGAAAACATTTGCGACTGAACTTCTTGTTGAAGCTTCTGCGAGCATTTAAGGGCTGGGGAAATCATTTCTTGTAGTATATAACCTGCACCACCACAGGCTGACTAATGAGTCAGAGAGTGCTGAAACCCTCAGGTCCCATAAACATCCACTAATGAGATGAAACAAGATCTGAAGTGCTCAAATGTTGATAAGTACAGAATGTAGCTCACAATGTACTCTTCACAAATTAGTGAAGGGTTGCTATGGCTCCTTAATGAAATGTTATTATGTTTTAAAACTGAAACCAGACATCTGGGGCGGGGGGCGGGGAGGGGAGGAAATGGGAGCGAGTGTTTGAACACCGTTGTCTAGGCTTCCTTTCATCAGCCAGCTGAATTTGCTTACTTGCCCTGAATGAGTGGATCCATTTCTTCAGCTGGTGCAGTGCCTTGCAATAAAGCCGAGCAGTGTGTGCCGTCTTCCGTTCCCTGGGAAGTAGAAACCTCTCGTATGGGAGAGGAGGATTCTGTAGGAAAGACTATACGAGCTGCTCCTTCCTGGCTGTAAAAGTCTCCTGTCCTCCCGCAGTGACAAAGAGCATCCAAAGGATTCGACGAACGCGAACACACCGATATATTCAGCACATTCTCAAGATGATCAGTCAGATCTTTAAGCCCCAAAGTGTTCAGAATCCCTTGTTTCAAGCTAAATCAGATGTGAAAGTATTTCTTTAAAATAGTTCTTTACATGAGACTATATCAATTTCTTTCCTTACCAACCTTGGTATGTATGGAGAGAGAGAGAGAGAGAGAAGATAGATAGATAGATAGATAGATAGATAGATAGATAGATAGATATACTGGCATAAATATATATATATATGCATGCACACATACATATATATACAAAATCTGAGTGACAAGACAAGAACGGGTCCGGCTCCAACTACAGCAAGCCCTAGGATTTGCCACCTCCTGGCAAACACTGACTTTTTAAACAGTGCCCAGCACACACACAGCTATTTCCCTCCTGAGTTACAGAGCAATCACTGTATTAGGAGCTTCAATAAGAACTAATTACTCCAGCTTGTTGGAGGTGACTCTGAAATCACTTGATGGAGAGTAACGGGTTAACTAAAGCCGGGAGATACTGAGCAGCACACTTCCTGGAGTGAATCTTGAAAACATTTCTTTAAATGCATCCTTTTAAACTTCCTTGTCAGAGGATGAAGTGAGGGAGGACCACGCTGACAAAGATTAAATGAGCTGACATTCACTCTCCAGCGCTCTGGGACGCAGCAGCCTGCTGCTGGCACTGCATACCAACGCTGCACGGGGGCGGCCGGCGCAGCCCCCAAGGGTGGCTGGGAGAACTGACTCCATCTTTCCTAACAAACAAGCTCACAAATATATATGCGTTTTAAATTTGATTCAACTTAAATTCCATTGAGTCAATTTAATTCTCCTGCTCGTCTCACCTGCCTTACCTGTGGCACCACCTCCAGCCCAAGCCCCCTCACCCTCATGGGAACGTGACTCAAGAATCTGCGCTGCTATCGCCTTTCGAGGGTCTCTATTTTCCAAACTAAGGATAGTTTTAATTTTTCACACTACCTTCTGCTGGCAACTCCGGTAATAGCTCTCAAGGGGAAATGGAGAATAGAGCTGTATGGTTCAGATGCCCGACAGCCGCTCTGGGGCTTGTCAGGCCTACGAACGACACGCCAGGGCCGTGCGCCCAGCTAATGACTATCAGCCCAAATTGCAGGACTGGGTTCGAATCCCTTCGTGTCAATCATTCTAGCTGATGAACCAATTGAACCGATATCTCAGAGCAGAGGCCCAACCTACTTCATATTAGAGTCAATGAGATATTTCTTACATCAGTTACTGAGCCTCCCCTACAAATACTTGAGCTGGACACAAAACAAGGAGATGACCTTCTGTGGCCCACAATTTCCTCGATGTTGTTTTAGGGTACTCTGGTGACTTCTTCTGACCTTAAAAACTTGAGTATGACTTCATCATTTAAATGTAAATCATAGAATCATTTCGGTTGGAAAAGTCCAACCATTAACCTAACACTGCCAAGTCCACCACTAAACCATGTACCTAAATGCCATGTCTACACGTCTTTTAAATACCTCCAGGGCTGGTGACTCCACCACTTCCCTGGGCAGCCTGTTCTGCTGCTTGACAACCCTTTCGGTGAAGAAATTTTTCCTAATGTGAAATTGTAAAACCTATCATTCACCCTACTCAACAGGACCTGGCTCTCAACTCATGGGCAGGAGCCCACCACCCCCAGCATCCGTGATAACATTTGCAGGAAGAATAACATATCAGCATTGCAACGGCAGTGGATCTGATGAGATGTGAACATATAGCTTCCTGGGGGAAAAGTTCTGCATGAAAACAAGCACTTCAGTATGCAGAGTGAGCAATAAATCTTGCCACTCAAACTAATCATCATGGTAAAAATAATAGATTGGATTCAAATCAGCTTTACTCTTTATTAATTATACTGTTTTCTTCCTCTGCTTACAGTGTTCACATCATATATTGCTATGTGTGCATTTGCAACATTTTAAAAGAAGGATAAAGAAAAGTAAAGAAAATTTACGTGTGTGTGTGTATAGTGTGTGTGTATATATATACACACACACGGTCTAATTATCTTTAAGTCACTCAAACACTGATCTCAACAACCTGGTACTGGAAAACCCAGGTTGCTACTACAGTTCTGTAATTAATAGAACATTAGTAATTACAATTCTACTAGAAAAAAAGCCAAAAACATTAAAAGACTCAGAGTGTTTTTAAAGTAAATGATTCAGATGATATATTATGTGATTTCTGTTTATAATTACCTTCTCTTTCTGATTTTTAATACCAACATAGAGGTCTCAGGACAAGATTTCCAACCAACTTGGTCTTCTTCCATTGGCAAACACTGTGGCTAATGGTGCTTGAAATTGAACCAGGTTTTTTGGTTACTTCCTGCTTCGCAAAATCCCGGCAGTGATGACGGGCTCTCCTGTCCGCTGGCTGCAGCAGAGGATGCCCAAAAGAAAAAGGCATACTGTTGTCGCTCTCACACATATGGCAGTGCTACTCTGCGAGGTTCAAGTCTGTGAATGACATCAGTGGGAGCTACCACTTTAAAACTGGATAAAACATAATAAAGTATTTTGATTCTTGCTGTAAATAGAAATTATTGTGATTTACCTATCTGCCTGCGTATGCTGGGACAAATGCAAGTGCTAAACGGTCACTACAAATGACAAAGCAGTAGATGTTGTTACCACCTCACTTGGAATCTGACAATCTCATCTCAGAAATCCCCTTTTCACTAGATTAGGAGTGCATGTAATTTAATTAAAGAGACTTCTTCAACTCTTATTGAGTGTTTCAGTCAGTCAAATAAATGCACTCACAGATCTGTTTAAGTTTGTCTTCTTCTTCTTCTTAAGGGTACTTGATCTTTTCCTGCATCTCAGAATCTGTTTGGACAATCTAATCTGCTCAGAGAGATAAGCAGTTACGTAAGCCATGTTTTGAAATGTCTAAGAAACGCCTGATAACCACAACCTGGACTTTTTCTTGTGCATTTGGGTAATCACATATGTAGTTAAGCTGGAAATTACTCATGCTGAGCACTTAATAGATTAGTCTTCATCCAGACTTTTGGTTTTTACCTCAAAAGTAACAGTAATGTCTGCACATACATCCCAGCTACAGCTACAAAGGATGTTTCATTTGATTTACAGTCTGGCAATAGGAAAAGTATTTTGCTAATTTTTCCATTTGTTTACTCTGTGCCATCTGTTAATTCTGCATGAATACTTTCACTCCGCTGTTTCCTACATTGCAAATGTCTCCCCCTTCTCCAGTATACGCTGTGCTTAGCGTCGCAAAGGGGCTGGGTTTTGCCCGAGCCATCCCTCATGGAAAATATTCAGAGTCATTGAACTGACCAGCTGTGCTCTTTCAAACCATACAGATCTGCTGTAGGGCAGTGACAGATTGACATTGTCCAAGATTTATGCTCTATTTTCCAAACGTGTCCTGGGAGATCATGACCTTGTTGGGGATTTTCTTGGGGGAAAAACTTAGAATTATTAATTTCACATGATATGTAAATATACAGACCAATGTTCCTCTCAGCAGACGATTGCCAGACTATTCAATGATTGCTTTTTTTTGTGAAAAAGATACTATCAACTCTCTCCTTCCCTGAAAATCTCCTCACAAATGTCTCTGATGGCAGATCGTTAAATGCTGAGCTGTGGCATTTCCCTGAAGATATAATTATAAAGCTGTGGGAGGAAAAGAGACAACTCTTCAGACCACACTCTTCTTTCTTTTATAGCTATGTAGTTCAGTGGCTAATGTGTATATTGAATTTAATTTAATCACTTCTGTTATTTCTACAAGTTAGAGAGCAGTCATTTCATTCAGACATATTATTAAATTATTTATATGGGACCTTCTAGTAGCACAACTTCATTAAGATGGAGTTAAAAGTTTATAAGCTCAAAAATAGCATGACTGTCTGAGGCCATGGCAAGAAAGCCGCAGTACAAGAAGATTAAATTTCCATGCCAGTGTGCATACTCCTGTGTATGAGCCAGATGCCTAAAACCCCATCGCTGCTGGAGCTCCAGCGCATGCAGGCAGAGGAACCTGCAGAGCAACGCGATGGGGAGCCGGAGCCCAGCCACTCCCCAGGGTTCATTGGCTTTATCGATGAGGTCTCCACTGACACAGCAGATGAGACACGTTGGCTGCACGTACGTACTGACATTTAAGTTAGTCTCGTATTGAATCCCACCAAAAGAGACTGGAGCTGAGACACTACTTAAGAAGTTCTGAAAAGTTTTTTTCTGGAAAAGTCTGCTCTTTGCACTGAATCTTTCTGAACTTCTTTTTCCTCAGTAGTAACTTGAACAGTGTTTGAATCCAGGAGGAGTGTTTGGGTAGTACCACTGTATTCGTTTTTGCTAGGGGCATCACAGTCACGTTTTAGAAGCTCAAAGGGAAGGCAAGGATGCTAGGACAGGGGTGTTGATCCATCCCACCCACCTCTACCACACAATTAATGTAACACGGGACTACCAACCCTACCTATTCAGTCTTCCATGACAATTCTCCCACGCTTTCCCTACATAATCCACGCGATTGCCTCCTTTCACTCCACCTTTCTCACATACTGTACAGTACCTATCTCAACCCGTGAAGCACCTCTCAGGTATCCCCTGCAGTGTGAACCCAGCTGGTGGGCATCACGGTAGCACTGCAGGCTGGATCCGCGTGGTGCTGCGGGGCAGAAGCCCATCCTTGGCACTTCTGGCCGAGTTAAATAAAAGCCTCTTCCCTGACCACAGCACCATGTGATCAGCTCTCTTCAGCACTGATACCACTATATGCAACTACCTGAAGTTCAGATTTCTTCCAAAATTACCTCTTTTTAATATGCTTAACTAGAAATTGGCTAGGTTCAATTGACAATAATTTCATATCCCTCCATTTATTTTCACTATATGAGCAATTCAATAATTACCAGTACCACACCCACACTCTTGCCGTCACACATGCACTGACTTGATACAGTATATATGCAAATATCCCCAGAAATGTGAACTTTGTATATCAAGTTTCCATCCACAGATCATGGAGTTGTGCAGCGATATTATTATGGAGCCAACCTGTTTCAGTTCTCAAATGTGGCATTACTGAAGTCAATCCAGTTACACCCAGTTACCAAAACAAGAACAAAATGCAGAGCACTGTGTTTGGGGTTTCAAAGACTGAGATGTTTCCTAGCCATTTAGCTGACTGCACGTGTGGCTAGTTTCCATGATTTTTAGGTACTATAAGGTACTATTTTTACAACAGCAAGCTGTAAATATCTTCTTTCAAAAACCTGGCCATCTCCCGCAGCTGCCAGGGAAAGAGCTCAAAAGTTCTTGTCATTAAATTATACCAAAATATGTCCTGCAATATACATAGTCATAAGAGATTATAAGAACAAGAGACACGTGAAAGAGAAAGATAGGAAAAGAATAAGGGCTTATCTACCCCAAGTTGTTATTTGACTTCGCCTGATTTTAAATTAATCTAGCTGAACCAGTGAAAAGACTTTGTAAACCTTATAAACCATTTTTACCGTGGTTTAAATCAATTTAAAAAAACAGATTAAAGTCCTGGACACAGGAACTCGTTACTATGAGTAACAGATTTCTGCACCACAGGCAATCTGCGGTAAAGTGGAGTATGTCATATAAACTGAAATAACACTGTCTGTAGAGACACTTGTTTTAATTTATCTGAATCACCTAAGCCTGTATGAAATTGAGACCTCCTGTAAAAGGAGACCAGGAGAGACGAAGCAACGAACGCACAAGAAAAGAGTATGGATAGTGTTTCAAATTATACACTACGTGCACGGAGGGCATGAGATAAACACTCATGTAACACACATTTATAGCTCTGTTGAGGGCTCTTCATAACATCCTAACACCAGAAGAACAAAGCTGAAGTGTTTCCTTGCCAAAATGGGATTTTCTACCCCTTTGCTGATAGGTTGTTGTTATAGAACAATTAGTTTATTTGATTAGTTTCAGTCTTTCTGCATTGTGGCTTCTGCAGCTAACCTGCAGGAACAGCAGCGTTTGAAGACCTAGTCAAATATTGCCAACCACATGAAGATCACTGCACTCAGCTGAAAAAAATCACTATTAACCTCAGGGATCTTTTCTGTCTGTGCTTACTGCGCTCCAATGTCCAACACGTAAAGATGTTACTTTATAAAACACTTCAGAAGATTAGAAAAAAGAGATATGAGAAATGAGCTGCTCTCCATCCCAAAGACAGCATCTTCACATTCAAGATAATCATATTTACTGTTAGAGGTGGACAAAAGTAATCAAAGTGAATTACTTATTTAATGATCAACAGTCTTCTGTAATTCTCTGTAAAGTGTCACTAAGATTGCATTAAAATCATACTACTAATAGTCTTCAGAACAACTGAGCTGAATTCATTTCAGAAGAAACTCAGCGCCATACACTGCACGCACAACTATCTTGGACTTCTGGATGTTTGCTGCTTATTTCCTCTGCTATTTATACTCTTAATTTATAAATAATATTATTTTACAAAATTTATCAGCTCAGGTGCCTGCCATTCTTTCTGCTTTCTAATTGCATGACGAGTTTGAAGAATTAGAAACGATTTGCATGATATAACAGGGCAATGCCAACATGTGCCACTGTAAGTTTTTCTAAGCAACCTCTTTCCCCCTTTTGCCATAAAACTGCATAAAAAAATTAATCACTAGGAATCCAATCAGAGAAGGTTATGTCATAAAAAAGAAGTTTGCAAGTATTTTTTCTAACATCCCTTTAACTACACTTCTAGCCCTGACCCCAATTCTCCAGGGAGCGCAACTGGACTCCTTTGAAAAAAGCATTGCATATAATTTTTTTAAAAGCAAGTGAAATGTTACGGTCTGGCTCGCCGCCACAAAAGCAGGGACATTGAAAATTAAAAATGACATTCCTGGCTTTTATTCACACTACCAGTTTCTTTCTCCATCTTACGCAGCAGACTTGTTTTGTCACTGACCTTTGTGGTGCTGTAAGAAGAAGGAAAGGTTTGACGCAATAAATCATAATGTCACTTCTGGTGTAATTGTATAATACCAGACAATTTTTTTTCTTTAATCAAGGTGAAATATAGGGCTAGCCTCTCTTTAGTGGGTTCAAATAAACCCTAAATCCCAGTAAAAATTAATTTTCTTGTCCTAATCAAACCCCCAGTTGATCTGGGCTTGTTCACGGGCAAATATAGTTTGGCATAATAACACGCAGAAAATTGGGTGCAGGATACATTAGAAAACGAGCTAGAACTTTGCATTGCTCAAGCTCAGCCTATCATGTTTACCTGCTGTAAAATGTGTTTTTAAATAAACCTCCTAAATACTTACCACGACATTATGAGAACTTCATACGCAGCATGGTTACTCCAACCTGTTTTGAAGCTCATCACCTCATTTCTGAGTCACAGCTCTGTGTTAACTCCCAGCAGAATTTCACCTTTATGGGACTGAATGAATTGGTGGAAGGGTTGGGACCAGGACTAAATGCCATTTGTCCTTTAATATCGTCTTAAGTGTTTTATTCTATGAATATCTCATATTGAAGAAAAGCCTTATTTGTGCACGCCAGAAAATAAAGGTCTCGAGGATCTGCCATCTAGGCAAGAAAAGAAGAAAATCTATCAGAACTCCTTGACAGGGAGAAAAGAGGAAAATGTAGTCCCAGGAGCAAGAGTCAGACACCTGAAACTGCTTCATCCTCCCAAACTGACATCCTCAGCATGCTGCTGCACCACCACCAAAGCCTGAGAAGATCAGTAGTAAGGGGGCACTTAAAAACATAGTTGTGTTTAAGGGACTTCTGTCGCTTGTTTGTATAGAAGTTTTCAAAATTGGGTCTCTGTGTTTAAATCTCATGTGTTTGATTATGAAAAGATGAGCAGTAAGAGGTAAAATTCCCCTATCAGCCACCCAGAGAATTCCTATAGATACTGGGATCAAACTCTTGGAAAAAAGGGCAAGGAAACAATCCTAAAAAAAAAAAGAAACCAGAAGCAGCTAGAAAAGAGGAGCAGTGCTAACCCCTGACTTGCACCACAGTCACGGAGAGTTTTTCACAAATTCACTCAAAGGGCCCAGATCATAACCCATTTTGCACAGATTATTTCTGACTTTACTTTCCTGACTTTATTTAAGTGAGTCAGTTTATTTTCCAACCTGTGAACAGATAGAAGACTGCACTGAAATTCAAACTTTGGCTGGGATGGTTTTAATCAAAGCCCATCTTCTGATGGTTTATTTGAGACAGACCAATGCTGAGGATTCACATTTCCAGTCATTCAGAAGATTCAAAACTCCCAACAAAATTTTAACTGATTAACTTCCAGTTTAAAGACGATTTCTAATGGTTCCAATGACGAACAAACATTATTTCAAGAGCAATGGAGTATTTTTTGCCAAGGAGATGTAAATAATAGTGAAAGGGTACAGAAGGCAGACTGCCTCAATCCTAGGTTAGAAATTGGATGTTAATGCAAACTTCTTACACATGTCCTTCAGGACCAAAATCAGTTGCATGCACGGGAAAGGGTGTTTAGTACTGAGCAGTGATTCCAGGTCTCATTAATTTGATCCTGCTGCGATACTTAAATACTACTATGGTATTCTCACATCCCCTTCCTAATAAACATAAAATAAATATATTTATACTTATTAGATGTGAACATTTATTACACATTTTCAGAAAGCTATTTGCATCTTTGCAAAACCAACAACCCCCACCATTTTTTTTAATTAATAATGTGTGTCATGGCCTTGATATTTATAGGTAAGGGTTTTTTCACAAGAACATGTTAATTATATTCACTAGCCATGAGTGGAATATATAAGAAGCAATTTATAAATTAAACACAGTGGTTTGAGGAAATCAGAGCTAAACTGAAATTACGTTTAGATTCACGGATCAGAAATACGTACTGATTCACCACAGCATATCAGAACATAATCAACAGATGGCAGAACACTACTGGGGTTTGGGGATTCTTTTGTGTTGATTTTTTTTCTTAGCACACATTTATCTACATTAGATTTATAAGACAACAGTGTCAGAGCTTAACAAGGATTTTGGAATAAATGTGTGTTTTAAAAATGTGGCAATTAGAATATATATAGGAAAGATGAAAGAGGTTAACCCATGTACCGGGTAACTGGAAGAAGAAACTTCTAACTTAGACATTGGGGTAACTCAGTCCTGGAAGGCAGAGAGATTCAGAAAAGGGTAAGTTGCAATATGAGATTGACTTTTAAATTAAAAACACTGTCAAATGAGCAGGGAAGAAACCTGAGGCCAAGCCTAACTATTGTCCACATTTCCCTAGTTCAGGGAAGGTCCCAGGGGACCTGCTGTAGGTCCCAGGGGCTGAAGGGGCTCTCTCAAGGACATACATGATTCAGGCCCTAGGGTTTGCAAAGAAAATTCACAAACGTTAGCATGTTAGAGACTGCCATACTTGAAGTTCAGCAAGTGTCTGTATGTGGTTAAAAAAATTGAAGCAAACCTGAAATGTTGAACCTGAAAAGCTGTTCCACAGCATCAGAACAGCATCGTGAACTCAGGGAAAAGAAACTGTGGTACTTGAGAAAGCACTCAGCAATGCTAAATCCCTCATCTGATAATATTCACGGGGGGGGGCGGGGCGCGGGAAGAGAGAGAAACCCACCTGCTTTCAACAAACTGGCTTCCAGAGAAGGAACTGCAGGTAAATTGACCTGCTCAGCAGGAATGAACCAAAGTGGTTAATGAAGAAAAACACTTTTTGTCTCCATCTATTGGTCAAAAGTCAATTCAGCTGCAGTTTGGTTACGTATTTTGCAATACTATTCCAGAAAGGACATCTGTGTAGCGAATACCCCAATATCCCCATCTTTTCTATCTTGTGATGAGCCTTTTTGATGCCCTGGAGCACATTCTCCATCTGCCTGAGAAAAGCCTTTTTGTACAGAATGCAGGTGTCCAACTTCATTATTTCCTCGTAAGGCTGCAATAATGCAGCAGCCTCTGACAAACCGCTTTCCTCCCTGAGAAATAAAGTATGTGCCTTTACGAAAGGAGAATATTACAGACAGTATCATAAACCGAAGAGGTAATTCAGGTTTTTAACCAAGCACAGAAGTTAGAATAGCATATTGACAGCATCATCTTGATTTCTGGTGACCTGGAAATCGGAATTGGATTTTTGGTATTATAAATGTAAAGGTCTGAAGCAAAAAGAACTAATGTTTTAGGAATTCTTCAGTCAGGAAAGAGCATTAACACTTCAGGAGAGAAGGTGCAAAGGGAATAAGTAGCTATTTAAATGTGAGCAGCATCCCTTTCTTTTTTTTTCCTTATTTTTGAACATTAGCATCCACAACAAAACAACCTGTATGTAAGTTAATATTGGCAGACTGTCCCTGCTCAGAGAGCATTCCTGCTGCATTACAGAAGGCAGCTGGGTGGCACAGTAAATGTGTCATTTGCTATTTAACATCTCTGTGACCTGGATTTAAATTCACAGTCACACAAAATGAGACTTCAGTTCCCTCGGAAGGCTATTAAGGCACACACAGAGAGACTTGTGAGGCATCCAAAGGCAGCGGGAACGCGCTCCCCGTGCTCGTCCCTGCGGACACACACCCTCAGAGGCTGCAGGGGAAGGGGGAACTGGATAATTTTTATTAAAAGGATGCCTTCAGTTTGGAAGAAAGGCACACAACTACTGTGAATAAATCTTCTGTTTACTTAAAAGTTTACCCACAATGCTTTAACCTCCCCCTGAGAAAAGGCATTTGATACGTCGCTGCCCATCCTAGTGCTAATCAGAGAGCTTTATAAGTCTAATTGTTTTCCTATCCACAGAGAACAAAAAGGAGAGCTGTGAAAAATTCAAAAATGTTATATTCTCTCCCTTAAAGCATCATTACCCACCATCTACTGCATAATACTCCCAGCCTTGCTGGTGCATCTGCATATGAGAATGAATTGCCTGCCTTACCTTTACGAGGCAAGACACGTGCTTATGATGAGGCTTACCTTTAAATTAAGCTCAAATCTCTCCTTTTTTTATTAGTTTTACATCCACCATCTCAAAAAGACTAAAACCTCAGCTTTGGCATGAGTCAGTTTTTCTTCTTCTCTTTTCTGGGCCCCATTACTACCTTTCTGAGAACTGGCCCAGCAAGACCTGGGCACCAACACACAGGTGAGTTGGCATCTCTTTACCATCACATACCACAAGTGATGTGAATCCAGCACCTCTCACTCATCTCCCGTGCTCTCCATCTCACTCCCAGTCTGAGGACACAGTTTAACCTTCATCCCCCTGCCAACCCGCATCCCTGCAGCTGCTGCAGCGATCCTGCCCTGCCCCTGCCTCCAGCTCCGGACTCCCTCTGCAACCAGCTGCATTCCTTGGTTCCCTGACTACCACACAGGAGCCCATGGTGGTGTTGGCAGAGAGAAGGAGGTACAAAGGTATCATCTATGTACAGACTTAGATTAATCCTGAACAAACCCTAGACATGAACCCCAGAAACTCATCTGAAAGCAGAGCTACTTCTGAAGTTTCCAGGTAAATAAAGTTTACATAGAGTTTGATTTTGCCATCGTTTCCTTGAAAAATGGAAACAAATAATTTCGTTTCAGATAACTGAAGTTTAACCAAAGCATCTCAATTTGTCAGTCTAAACCAAATCATTCAATATTAATGTATACCTGTCTGAACTGTCAAGGGGTCTTCTCATTTTCATTAAAAAAAAAATGTTGTGAAGCATTTCTAAATATAATGAAGAGAATGACCTTAGTTGTGAGTAATAATGAGACATTCTTGAGAAGGGAGCAATCAAAACCGGAGCTACATTTTTAGGCACACTTTTATTGGCCCTTTTACTCTTCTATCTGGAAGGTAGATTCAAAAGAGAAATTTAAGCAGGATTTGTACACCTGTCTGACACGTGCTGGACCAAAAGTAATTCTTTAAAATCCCCTTGGACTCTCTGATGTCTGTATGCTGCAAAGCATCAATGGCCCTGCAGGTCTCGCTCCCTGCCTCATTGCTGCCCTTCCCTCCTGCAGGGCCAGTATGTTGTCCATTTTTAGCACAAACCTCTTTCCCTAAAGCACCTTATTATTATTTCTTGTATTATATGAAGTGTCTCCTGCAGCTCAGGCAGGTCCCAGTGCAATCTGAGGTCTGGGAGCACCAGACCAGGCTGTGCCCCAGCTGTCCTTGCTCCCCACACCCAGGTATGAGGGTGCTACCTGCACTGTCAGTCTCACTCCTGCTCTCCCACACTACTTTCCTGTTTTATTTTATTACCCATTTCAGCATGCTATGCAAAAGAACAGCTCTCAGCAGAAGACCCAGTCTTCAACCTTTGGCCATGCCAAGGAGACCCAGTCTTCAACCTTTGGCCATGCCAAGATGACCCAGTCTTCAACCTTTGTCCATACCAGGCATTTTCTGCTGGCAGCATAAGGAGATCCCACACCCCGTGGACGCCAACTGAGGCTCCTGCATCTCTCCATAGTTTGAGTTTATGCACATATGGAGTTAAACCCACATACTTGTCTATTTACATCCTCAGTTTTATCTGTATTTTGTCACTGTCACCAAGAGTTACATGTGCTAAAACACCTACGAGCCCCAGGTTTCATCAAGGATCTCTTTCTGGCAGAGTTTCCTTTATTTTATTTCCCTGCAGAAAACTCTCACTGGGATGTTATCCACTGCTTTATTCAATTCCAACAGGATTCTTTGGGACCAGGGAGAACTACAAATCGAATGCTTCAGAATAAATCAAAGCATAAAATTACATTGTCTCTGGCAAGAAAAAGATTTGATTATCCGCATTTCCGTACAAAGAAATTACAGGAGAATTTGCGTTCGAGTTTAAAGGCCTGACTTGTTCTCAATTGAAATGTAGCAAGCAAACAGATATGTCCCTCCAATCTTACCCTGACAGGAATCAGTCTGAACTGATTCGTCTCCTCCCTGGTGACAGGGAGGGAACGCAGAGCGCTCGGTGTTGCAGATGTCGGCTATTTCGGTCCGTGCGGCAGATCGGCGGGGATTTTATGTGTAGCAGGAATTGAATTGTGCATCTCTCCCAAATGATGGGAAAATCACTCCCCATGAAGGTGAGTCTATAGAAGGAATCAAAGTACAGTACAAAGCACACTAGAAATAAAGGTCAGCCTCTCTCTGTATTTTCTCCAGAGAAAGACTAAACTTGGAGACATGTTGAAAACAGATAATTGCATTGTCTGATGCATATTTGTAGTCTATAAAATCTTGTATTTCAAAAATATCATCAAAGCTAAAAATGGGCTATATAAGGATTAGCTATAAAAGTCAGTAGTTAATGATTCACCATAATACATGATTTAGCTGTAAGCTAGAAAAACATAAAAATAGCTCAAGAAACTAATTTCTTATGCTGTTTCAGGCATACGGATGATTTAAACTCAGGCATTTCCATATTTTTCCGATCCCTGAGCAATGGCATCTGATGAGAAACCGATCTGTTTAGATATTCTCTTTCTAGGGTAAATAACGACACTTTATGGCATCCTAGACAAGATTGTGTAGTTCCATAATTGGTAATTTTGTACAGCTTGCATGAGGTCTGTGTCATCTCACAAATTTCACAAAGCAACTGCTCTGACTGGGGTGCTATAATTGATTACACAAAATTGCCGGGATAGAGAAATGAGCCCACTATTAATTACATTGATGATAGAAAATTGGTGGGACTGAAGAGCGATTTATAGCAACCACAACTAAACTCCTAATGGCAGGGACAGGTACAACACCCATGCCTGAGGCTCACTGTTAAGGAGTCTTTCTGCTTCTCAGCTACAGGCAAGAGAAGACTGGATGGACGATATAGCAACAACCTTTCATTTCTCCTCATGTATTTTGGATGACGTCTGCATCTTGATCCAGGATTTTCCTGGCATCAGCGTGGAAAAGAACAAGCTTTTTACATGGTCTACTGAAATTTCACCACCTATTACCATTAGTGGTACAAGAACAAAAGATTTCCTACAGAAATGAAAATGTACAGCCTGATCCATGTCTAACCTTTCAGACAGAAACACTACTACGTATGTCAGCCCATGGCCCCAGCCTCCTTCCCTTGCCATTGCAGGGAGCCCTATGGGTTAATTGAAGCCTTGTTATTCCAGAAGCCATAAGATAATTAATGAGCAGAACACTGTTGATAAACTAGTGAAGAAAAACACTAATGAAGAAAATTCTTATACTTTTTATATATACATATATATATATAAAGTGTACATACAATTTTATATATCTATACACTATATATATGCATACTTTATACTGGTGCATCTCAGACTGATGTCAGCAGGAGCCATGCCAGTTCTTGAACTCAGACCCCAGTGTTTTTGTAAACACCACAAAATAACTGCAAGTGCTTGTAATATCAAATTCCTACACCAAAATCTTTTATGTAGCTTCAGAGCTTCCCATAAAGACATTAAGCACAGTTATAAAAAACAACAGTCTTCCAGGAACTACATTACAATGACTTTTTTCCGACAACAGTCATCAGAAAATCTCTTTAAGATGTTCGATGTGCTAAAATATGTAAATGACATACAGTTGCTAGGAGATAAAAAACTACGTGAACTTGTGAAAACATTGCAATCTGCTGCCTTTGAATCTGCAAGGTCAGCTGTATTTTTCAAGATGACAACTTATTTACATTGTCTCCATGCTAAAAATGAGTTTCAATGCAGGTTATCTCTTTACTTAATACTACCTGACCTACTGTACCTGTAAATTGCTATTTATTACAAGGCTGGTTAACTTCCTTCCCAGAGTTTACAGCCCTTTAATTATGTTTTGCCAGACTAATTAATAAATACGCCGTACACTACTCCTTTCTGCTGAAACAAGCAAATGTTCTATATTCAACACTTCTGTATCCATTTATTTATTTAAACATTTGGTTAAATGTTAGATATGCCTCTTTTTTAATGAACAACGCTGTAACATG